>NC_134706.1:94736528-95379028 GCF_043290135.1 Rhipicephalus microplus | reverse complement strand
ACAACGCCCAGACGTGGTACATCAACCGGGAAAGAAGCTTGGCTACGTGGGACGACTTGCGCAACCAGCTGGTCGACACCTTTAGCAGTCTCAACAGAAATGAGAACGCGCAACGCCTTTTCGAAGTTTGAATTCAAAAACCAAATGAGAGCGTTGCTGTGTTCACCGAGGACATGACCCGTTTTTTCGGCAGGGCAGATCCCTATATGCCGGAAGACAGGAAGCTGTGGTATTTAATGCGAGGCGTGAAGAAGCAACTGTTTGCTGGGCTTGTGAGAAATCCACCAACCACAGTAGCTGAGTTCACTAAAGAAGCCACAGCTGTTGAACGGGCCCTACAGCAGCGGTACCGCCAGCAAAATCTGATCAACTTTCAAGCAAATAGTCCTGTTACGGCTGCGGTGAGCCTCTCCGACAATGACAGGCCTCTGCGGGAAGTCATGCGGAAGGTTTTGAGGGAGGAGCCTCGGCAGCTTGGTATAATTCCAGCAACCGAACCGACGCCCGCATTGTCTTTTATCGCTGATGTAGTCCGGAATGAGGTCCGTCAGGCTCTCTGTTCATCCGGCTATGGTGATGTGCGATGACACGTGATGCAGTCCGACGCCCTTGTCGTCGCGCCTTTGGCACAGCGGACTCCAATGACTGGGCCACCACCAACCCTGCAAACACAGCTGCTTTCAGTGCCGACGACTTTCCCCAACCTCGCTGATTTCACCGACAAGACAAATGCCGAATAGCCAACAAGTGAACCCCTCAACTTGGACAAGTAGTGAGTCCCCGCTTACCTACCAGCATCGAAAAACCGATTTGTGGCGCACCGCTAACCGTCGACCGGTATGCTTTCATTGTGGCGAAGCTGGGCACGTCTACAGAGTTCACCGTTAGCGCGACGCTTGGTACTCAAGATTTCCTCGCTACCCTGTTTACGCTACTTACGACGATCGACGCATGTACAACGACGCTCCTGTGAACACACCGCCACAGAATCTAGTAATGCCTGGATCACGTTCTCCATCTCCTGCGAGGGCCAGCCCCCTAATCGTCACAGTTTTGCTGACGTCACCAGAGGCAGGTACCCTAGCCCATGACGGGGAAACTAGACGCAGTGACCTCGGGGGTTGGGGTTGCCAATAATCGAAATTCTGAACAGCCCCATTGCAGACAAAAGACAGCTCGAAGCCACCGATGCTGAAGTAGACAACAGCAACGACTAATCCGACGAATGAGACAACTGCCGACGTAACCGACGTTATCAGCGCTGACCTCGTTGTTCACATTGACGGCCACCAAGTGACGGATCTTGTGAACACAGACTCCCACTTTTCTATAATAAGCCTAGAGCTAGCCGAAAGACTAAGGAAGGTGAAGATTCCATGGCACGGACCCAATATAAGAACTGCAGGAGGTCAGTTGATGACACCGGTTGGAAAGTGCACGGCCCGACTCTTCATCGCTGGTGCCACTTTTGTCGCCACCCTCGTCATTCTTCACGGGTGCTGCAAACAGCTCATATTCGGAATGAATTTCTTGCACGAATATGGGGCTGTGATAGACCTCCGCGACAGAAGCGTAACGTTCGGTATAAGCTCGCACACTGCTACTGATGAGGAACACCAGCCACCTCGCTTCCGCATTGCCGATGACGATGTCATACTGCTGCCACGATGTTGCTCTCTCGTATCAGTGCACCTCGACATCTTACTAAACGGTATTGGCATCGCTGAACACATCAAGGATCTCGCACTCACTAGCGGCATTTCTGTTGCCAGGGCTGTCATCACTATTATTGACGGATGCGCTGAAGTACTATTCACAAATTTCAGCAGAGAACGCTGACACATAGTTAAAGGCACGGCTATTGCCTCTTTTGACGAACTCTCGCAAACAGAAGTATGTCATTTAGTGGAGGAAGCAGCAGCGTCTACTATAACTACACCGACACCTGTCGACGTTAGTCCAATGTTATCTCCCATTCAGCGAGACAGACCGCCTTCTCACGCTGATCAACAAGTTCCACGGCTGCTTCTCGTTCACATCAAGAGTTGGCCAAACGGCACTGACGAAACACCGTATCATCACGGATTCCGACGCCAGACCCATCCGGCAAAATCCTTATCTAGTCGCCCCAAAGGAGTGCCAGGCAATTCAAAAACAGGTGAAAACGATGCTAGAAGATGGTGTTATTCGGCCATCTAACGTTCCTTGGTCATCACCTGTAGTACTCGTCAAAAAGAAGGACGGTAGCTTGCGTTTCTGCGTCGATTACCGTAAGCTTAATCAGGACACAAAGAAAGACGTCTACCCTCTGCCGCGTATTGATGATTCATTGAATAGACTACGAAACGCACGCTACTTTTCGTCCATGGACTTCAAAAGCGGCTACTAGCAAATTGAAGCGGATGAGAGAGATAGAAGACCGCCTTTGTTACGCCCGATTGACTTTATAAATTCCAGGTTTTTCTTTTCGGTTTGTGTTCGGCACCAGCAACATTCCAGCGTCTCATGGACACGGTTCTCTCGGGACTTAAGTGGCAAACCTGCTTGGTGTACCTCGACGACGTGATTGTCTTTTCGGCGACTTTCGAGAAACACTTACGAACGCTTGAAGCAATTTTTGAAGTGGTACGCTTGGCCGGTCTTACTCTAAAACCCGAAAAGTGCCACTTCGGCTTCCATTATAGCTTTTTATTCCTCGATCTTGTCGTGAGCAGCCAAGGGATCTGACCCGACCAGGTTAAAATTGTCGCCGTGGCGAATTTCCTGATGCCATCAGACAAATATTCAGTGCGACATTTTTTGGGACTCTGTGCGTATTATCGGAGGTTTATTGCGAATTTTTCGCGCATCGCATGGCCATTGACACAGCTTACTCGGGAAGATATCCCCTTCACATGGGGCGAGGACAAGCAGCAGGCATTTCACGAGCTTCGTCAACGCATGAAAACACCACCCGTGCTCGCCCACTTCGATGAAGATGCGCCAACAATACTACATACAGACGCTAGTAATGTGGGTCTTGGAGCATCCCTCGCACAGTCGAAGGCAAAAATGAAATAGGTGATCGCCTACGCCAGCAGGACGCTGTCCCGATCAGAATCTAACTATACTACGACGGAAAAAAATATGTCTTGCAATGGTGTGGGCAATCCTGAAGATTCGCCCTGATTTGTACGGCCGGCCATTCACCGTTATTAGCGACCACCACCCGCTCTGTTGCTTAATCAACTTCAAGATCACAATTATGGCGTGCTCACTGCCGTTTTCTAGCTCCATATATACTGAATTTGGTATCGCATAACGTGAATAAATGGCGATGGTAAACGACACACCCAAAGATGATAATCATGACATGAAAGTCATGTACGGCCTCATTTACCTCCACTTCGTGACGTTGTGCTGATTTTAAAGTAACATTTCAACAATTCTCATTCGTGATTTGCATATAATCGATTTTCACTGTACGGGGGATCGCCAATTTTTTGTAAACAAAGGCTGTCCAACAATTGCAGTGATGTTTGTGCGCCCCGTAACTACAACAGATTAGTTCCAGTGCAAGCCCGACGCCAGCGAAGACGTATGATCCTCTCCTCTGAGACATAAGGGCTTGCGAGACATCGTCCACTCCCCTCCTTTTCGTTGGCCAAAGTACGCATGATAGATGACAGCCACCGCACGCTCATAGCACCATCTTGCTAATAATGGTGAAAAACGAAAGTCCGCCCCCTCCCCCTGAGATGCCCGCTAACAACTGTAAGTGGTAGATATAAATAGCTTGCCGTTTCAGTGTACAAGGTGGTACCCCTTGGTGGCTCAGCAGTTAACGCCTCGCATTGATGACGTGGATGCCCCACGTTCGATTCCGCGATCCGGAGTACTTTTTCTGGAGTTTATTTTTTCTTGCGTTTTAATATATATAGATACGTATAAATATACGGTGCAAGACAGACTCCGACACCCACGTCGACGCCGACGCTGGCGGCGACATTCAGCTTAGAGTGTCCATATAGGAAGCCAAAGCAACCCATGATGGTGCTGCGATTCTGGATAGACAGCGCCATCTTCTGTAGAAAAATGGAAATCGGTGATGTATATCGCGCGTCTTCCCTTCCCCTGAATGCGCTGCCGCTCGCTTACGTGCTCGTGCAGAGCGCGCACACTGCGTTTGAGTCACCTCACAATGTATCGCCTGCAGTGAGGCTTCATAAAGACCCCTGAGCTGTGCAAGCACTTCCGAAAAGCGAATAGAACAAAAAGATTAAAGCCCGTTTGTCAAGTTTGTGATGTGGAACAGACGACGGAGGACGATGACGCCCGAGTCACTGCGAAAAGCATTTTTCAGGTCCTTTGTGATTATACCGCGTGCGGCGTATGCCTCGAGGTAAGTCTCATCCTGCCAACATGAAGCCGCGTACTAATGTGCTGTGTGGACGTTTATGGAAACTTTACACAATTGTTGTTTTGATGTGGTATCTAGCAGTAGCAGCTGTGTACTGTCATGTGCAAACAATTGCGGCGTGCTAAAAAGGCTAAAGTTATACCGTCATGGCATTAAAATGTCCGAGAAGACTTAGAATCATGACCTTCGTGCCGTGGAAGCATGAGCCACTGGCGTCGGCGCGAAGTAGCAAGCTGAAGTTCAACCACAGTGAGTCAAGTTGAAGTCTCGCCTCGTATCTTTTTTTGGCCTCTCGCGTCATGCTTGCTCTATCTTTCACGAATGCGGCGGTGTCCGCAGCATTTTATTTGCTGGGAAACTGATACAGCTTTACATGTGGAGAGCACCCTCAGTGTTGTTTGCTTTGTTGCGGCAGCCCAGAACTCAATACTTTGGACCGCGCTCACGTTTCTGTGAAGCCACTTCTTTCGTCGAGGAAATACAACTTCGCACAGCGAGCGTTTTAACGCACCAAGCGGACGCCATGGTGCCTAACCCCCGTATTCGCAAATGCTCCTCGACTCGAATTTCGCCCTTCACTTGACAGAGCTGAGCACTTCACCGCTGTTTAGCTGAAAATGGCGCAGCGCTGGTCAATCATCGCAGTAGGTTATCGTTAATATGCCGTCGCTTTTCTTGCCTACAGACAGCGCTCCCATCGGCTTTCTCGAAAGAAGGTTAAGCTTTGAATGAAGGGACGTTTGAAAATACGGGGGTTAGTTACCCGCACCACCTGCAGAACACCTCGTGCGCGTGTTTCACGCGCTCCTGTTTGACTCACCTGTGGCCTCGCCCGCGTCTCTTCTCAAGTTTTCCAGAGCTCGGTTCAGTTTACGTCTAGTTTATTACCCTCCATATAGACGAGAATGGTGAGTAATATAGAGCGAAAGAGACAGGAGGAGATGAACATTGCACAACTCAAACATAGTGCAGGGTTTTAAATGTGGTCGCTCAGGGATGTTGCCTTCGAGAATTGTACAAGATTGTATTTCGTCAAGTAACACCTTCTACCTGTGAGATCAGCCCCATCTGTCTATCATCACAGTGTTCCGTTCAGTGATGTTGTTCACGTCTTAAGGCTCAAGCCCTACAGCAGTGCCTTAGAGAACGACCTTTACCACAATGCTTCCGGCACCTGGGGTAATGCTACGTACCAGTGGCTACGAGAAGAAAAGGGCGAGGAAGGATGACAAAGAGTATGGCCTCGCGCGACCTGAGGAATATTTTTGATACTGCTTGCTCACCCAGTTGTAGATACATCTTTACCTACCTCTTCCAATCAATATCCTTCCCAAGACAATGTGTACTTGCGTGGGCGTATCTGCGAAGGCGTGTGTGCTTGTGTGCGTGTTTGTCCAATGAAATCGTGTGCAGCACAATTTAGTGTTCAAATTGGAGGTCAGGCAAGCCGATGTCAGTTGTGTGTGAATATGCCCAGTGGAAACAGTAACCTGCCCGTGTTAGTGTGGGATAATTATTATAGGCAAGTAATAATTACGCATAGTTGCCAATTGTGACACGCACGTCGTCTTGTGGTCTCAAGTTTTGGGATGGTATTGTGCAAGAAATCGTATTATCCCCCAAAGACGCTGTTACAATCCTTCGAAGAGAGAACATATTACTAGGAATTATACGATAATAAAATACGGTTAACTTGTCAATGCAGGTGAGAGTTCTATCCATGAGGTGCCGTCTTGTGAAACATGTTTTTAATTGTAAATAATTAAAGCAACACATATTGGATTTTCAGAGTCAGTGTGGACGCATTCCAGATAATGGAAATGCCGATAATGCAAAAGGCCTTGCAGTACACTTGAGGTTATCAGGCTGAGTTTGTCATCTCAAGCGGTCAAAAGTATGCGTTCCTCTTAAGTGTATCGTTCACAGTTTGAACATGTGAAGTCTAAGTGACCTCTTCAGCTGCGTTCATGTGAGTCATGACGTACCAATAAGGTATTCCCCCAGAAGCAATCTTAAGCAGGAAAAAAGATAAAAATTATTATCTCGATCTTCTGGAAGCAAGCTCGAGTTACTCTCCTCAGTATTTTGATGGGCTCATGGAGCTATTACAAAATGGTAGGTCTTCCTCCAGAAAGTATTAACATTGCCTGATACAACTGACGTTATTTGTAATGAAATCTATCACATTGAAGATTTCGTGGTAAACACCAGAAGACAAAGGTGCCAGTCTAAAAAGTGCGGCTTTCATTTGCCCGAACGCACGACTGGTGAACAGAATTCTTCCCCCTTATCACGAGAAGAAATACTCGGCTAGTGACTGAGGTCACTTGTGTCGTTATAGGCGCCTTGTGACGGTCACAGAGTGTTATGTACGCCGTATGATAGCCCGAACATGACGCGGCCGCTGTAAGGTAGTTCGAACGCAACGTTAGTGTAATGAAATTCTCTCGACAACAGAAAGAACATCTACTAATTGTCGCATGACTTTGGTGGTATTCCAAATTTTTTATGTTCCGCTTCGATGGACACGCCGCGGTGGTCTAGCCGCTATCTGCTGACCTGCAGGTCGTGGGATGGAATTTCAGCTGTGGCGGTGGCGACATCTTTAGTGTAGGCAAAATTGCTCGAGGCCAGTGTTCGTAGATTTAGGTGCAAGTTTAAGAGCGCAGGTGGTAGTAATTTCCGGAGCTCTCTACTAGAGCACCTCTCGTAATCATGTGATGTGGTTGTTTTGTACGTTACACTCCAACAGTCCGGTTCATTGAGTGATTTTTCAGGCAGGATGCACATATTCACATTGAATATTGCCACCTGGTGTTCTGTGCAGATCCCCCCGAAAAATCCGGCAGATCCCACACACCAGGAATTTGAAGCAATGCAAAGCAGCCAGCAAGGTGCGGCACAAAACTGAGCGCACATGGCATGCATGTGAATATTTTCATGTTATTACCTGTCATGTATGTTGCTCACGTAACACGAATGGCCTCGAGGTTCTCATGAACGAAGCAAGCGAATGATGTTAGCCTTGATATGCAAGCAAATAATTTATTTTTTTTCACCCATCATAAGTGTTGGTCATGGAGTCTCGTCACACTACAATAATTTGGTGTATCGATCGCGAGCACATCATGAGCATGGCACGTAAATCATGCTATGAATGCCATATAAGTCATTACAGTCGCACTGCCACGTGTTATAAGAGTTCGTAAAACAGTCACATTTCGCAATCCCATTTTCGGCCTATTTCAAGCGGTTGTTACATCCGCGAGTTCCCCGTGAGAAGGTGTGTAAGTCATGACGTGCATGTCATGATTTTCATGTCAGTACCTGTCATTCGTGCTCGTGATACACTAATGTCACGGAGTGTTAGGTTTGTTGCATATTGAGTAAGCTAAGTGACCACGTCAATCTGAGATTATGACATGTAAATCATGCCTTAGAAGACAAGCGGGTCATGATTTGCTCCTGAAAACTTCCAATTTGTGCTTGTCATACACTCCTGTCAAGGCATACAATTTGGCTATGTATTAGATTATTGAAACGGCTGCGAGAGCGCCAAGATTGTGACTAGGAAACAATGTGGTTTATGACAAGCATGATAGCATATTCATGATACGATCTGCCATTTATCTTTATAATAAAGTAATGTTATGCATTGTTTGTTTCGGTACACATCTCATTAAGCAAACGGCCTTGAGAGGAAGTCGAAGGCGCAAGGATAGATAGATAGATAGATAGATAGATAGATAGATAGATAGATAGATAGATAGATAGATAGATAGATAGATAGATACGCTCAACGTCGCCGAAGTTCGCTAAGAAATGCTTCGCATTTAAAACAGTATGCAAAGTTAGTTGAGCGTCCACAGTGACTCGACGGACGCGGTATGCCATTTAACAAGCTGGCAGGTCGCGTCCGCACAACTACTGTGGACGCCCAACTAAATTTGTATAGCGTTGAAGGAAATGACACTGACGTATATTCGATTACAAAACGTATGCCTACATGCTAGCACTACGCTGTACAAACCTTGTAAATGTATTCTGCAAGACTTTTTTTTTCTGAAACCCGTCGTTGGAGTATAATGATTCAAGACCAACTAGCACCGATAGAGACAGCTGCGGTAGTGTTTGCTCTTTGCAACTGGATGCGAACATTCCAATGAACGGCGTCAGACGGCATGCAAGCCAGCGTTCCTCAACAGGCATGACCTCTCACGCCTACCCGGTGTCCCGGCCCAGTTCACCGTAGACACCCTCCCTATATCTATAGGCACGGAAGATCAGGACATCGAGGGCTCGCTGTCATTTTACAAAAAAGTCAGTGGACCCTACAGGTGAAATGATGCAGCTAAGATGGACACTGTTAACTTTAACCTGGCTATTGTGGTGAAGCTGTGGCATAGAAACCACGAATGCCAGTTTGGAAACTGGTCGTCTCATAAGCAGGCCACGCCCTCGGTTTTGAATGCGGAGCATTTCTTATTCGCCCGGTGTCACGCGTCGGTCGTCGGGGTTGTCCGCACCCTTACTGCGCATGCTTCCGCCTCGCGTATCGTGCAGTATGCTTGCGTCTCGTCCCAACTGTTGCTCCCCCCCATTCTCTCACATATAAAGGCCGACGTAGGTGACGTCTGCCAGTAAAACCCAACTGCTCTAGCGGCACAACCGTTCACTGGCCAGCACAGGTAAGAAAGTGTGCGTGTGCCACCTCTCGTTTAGTCCTTGGAATGTCCGCTTAATGGCGGTGCTTCTATATGAGGAATTTATGATGAAAAGACGCGAGATGGTGGTACTTGGAGTGTTGAATAGATGGACGAACGAACACACAGAGATATGCATGGATGGACGCATGAACGGACGCAGGGGCGGATGCCTGGACGAACGAAGGGACGGATGCATGAACAGATGCACGCACGGATGGGCGGACGGACGCATGGATGGTCACACAGACGGACGCATGGACGGACGGAAGCAAGAAGGAATGGACGGACGAATGCTTCGCTCCACTCTCGATCATTCAGTCCGTGGATATGCTGCCAATATTTTTAACTGCGAATTCATTTGTTAGTCGGCTTTTGTCAGGCGCCTGTCGGGATCCGTCCGTCCACCGTTTTCTCCCATAGCAACAGCTGCAGGCACGCGCGTCTCTAGCAACTGGAGCCCCTACCACGTCACGCTTCAGCGTTGGTAGCTGTCATCAACAGCGACGGGCGTCAACGCCGACTAACTTTCAAGGCCGAAAGGCTGCCACAGTGACGTCAGAGGTTGGGGGCCCATTTGCCCAACTGGGCATGCTCAGTAAGACTTTTTTTCCACATCTTTTATTCGGCCCGATCTAGCCGCGGCAGCTGCGAGGGCGGGAGAGTTGGTTCTCCTAAAACGTGAGAGAAACACAGGCTTTCCGCCACGTTCGCGGCGTAACCTCGCCCCCACCCTCTGACGTCACTGCGGCAGCCTTTCGGCCTTGAAATTTAGTCGGCGTTGCGGGCGTGCGTGCATATCCTTGCTCCTAGCACCCGAAGCCCCCACCTCCTTGATTTGAACGCGACTTGCCACCACCTGAATGCAGTGCGTTTGAAACGCTTTTGAAATGTTTGTGCTGGCAGCGCTTGTGTTGATAAGACGCTAAAACTATGTCCATCAGGTACAATGACAAGTGCAGTGCTTCGCCACTCATTTTTTCGCCGTTTCCTCTCTCTCCTGCCTTCGCCACGATTTCTCATTCACTCACGCCTTACTTTCGACCATTCGCAGGATGGGCGCGTTTCAAGAACATTCAGAAATGTGTGCTCAAGACGCCGACGTGAAACGCCAACGCCGAGCCGAGATCGTTGTTTGTTTAGTTCACTACATACTATTTTTAACCGTGCATGCTGTACTTCAGCTGGAAACGCATACCACGTTTCTTGTCGACATGAAAACGTGACAGAAAAATAATCGCAGCATATCCATATAGTGCATGATGACGAGTGGCGCGAAGCATCCGTCAGTTCGTCCACGCTTCTGTCTGTCAGTTCCTCCTTGCTACTGTCCACCGTGTGTCCGTCTGTTGGACCCTTCGTCCATTCGTGCGGCCATTCGTGTGTCCATCCGACCGTCTGTGTGTCTATCCGTCCTTCCGTTCATCCGTCCGCGCGTTCATCCATCAGTTCATTCGTCTGTTCACGTGTCTGTTCGTGCTTCCGTTCATCTGTGCGTCCATCCGTGTGTTTGTCCATGCATCCGTCCGTCCACCACCACGTGCGCCCATGCGTTCGTCCATGCGTCCATCTGTTCAACCATGCATCTGTCCGTTCGTCTGTGCGCTCGCTCAACCATGCATCCATCTGTGCGTTCATCCATCTGTCCGTACATCTTTCTGTCTGACTGTCCGTGCGTCTGCTCATCTGACCGTTCATCTAGTGAACACTCCAAGCACCGCCATCTCGCATCTTTTCATCATATTGTTACACGACATCGGCAACGAAAGACAATCATAGACGACGAAGACAATGAAAGCGACCGTGCTCGTGTTGTTGTTGCTGCTGTTCTTCCATCTTGGCTGCAGCTGCCTCTGACTCTCCCTGTATATTTTGTAAATGTATTTCTTGCATTCATTCTCTCACCCCCGTGACATTTGGTTGGTGGTGCGGGGTACAACATGATATAACGGAGCTCCGCAGTGTCCGACGCTTGGATTTTTCTACCATGGCAAACCAGAGACCTGCTCCCGCAGAGGCGACTACACCAACTGTTGTACTTCCACAGCTAAAAGATCCTGGCACGTTCTGTGGCACGGATGATGTCAACATCGAAGAATGGTTGCCATTGTACAAACGTACAAGTAAGAATTACCGCTGGGATGAAACTCTTATGTTAGCCAATATCCTGTTCTACTTGAAAAGAACAGAAAAGTGTGGTTCGAGAACCACGAAGATGAAATTGGAAGCTGGGATGCGTGCAAAGAAAAGATGCGCGCCCTTTTCGGCAAGTCTGTGGGCAGAAAGGCAGCGGCCAAGTAGGAGTTGGCATCCCGTGCGCAAACGTCATCAGAGTCCTACGTGACTTACATACAGGACGTGCTTGCCCTTTGCCGAAAAGCAGACAACGGTATGGAAGAAACCAAAAAAGTAGCTCACGCATTGAAAGGCATTGCAGATGATGCATTCAACCTTCTCATATGCAAGGACTGCAACACGGTCGATGCCATCATCAAGGAGTGCCAGCGTTTTGAGGCCGCAAAAAGTCGACGTATCGCCCACAATTTCACTCGACCAGCAAACACAGCAGCAACCTGGTCGTGCGAAGACAGGCCTGCACTACAGACGCCGTTAACTGCAGAGCACGTGACCAAGATCATTAGACGTGAACTTGAAGCTCTGTCTCCCGCGTTTACGTGCTCCCATGCCTGTGACTCTAGCCCTCAGATGGTGCCACTGGTACATGCCATTGTAAGACAAGAGCTTTTCAATGCTGGACTGGCCCTCGAGTGCACTACAGCTCCCTCTCAGCCAATCAACCGTCATCGTCCCCCTGTTTCGTATGACCAAAGCCAAAACCTTCCGGCGCGCCCTCGCAATCTAGCCGAGTGGAGGACTGCTGACGATCACCCGATTTGTTTCAACTGTCACCGTATCGGACTCGTGGCCCGCCATTGTAACACTTGGTGGTATTGGCATCAGGCATCTTATGGGTACACCCATTGGCCAGAGAGGGGTCATGGACGCTTTCAAACTTACCAGGAGTCACCTCTGGCCACCAGTGAAGACGTTCCTTCTATGCCGCCATATCGTCGTCGCTCTCCATCTCCGCATGCTCACCAGCCCCACTCACCACTCTCCCGTCGCCCGTCGTCTCGCTCGCCCCAATTTCGCCGATCAACGTCGCCGACTGACCACCTGCCGCGGGAAAACTAGATGATGCAGCTCCTGGAGGTGATGCTGCATCGACCACTTGCCCGCCAAATCTTCTGACCATGCTGCCGACTCGACGCAACCTTATTGACGTTGAAGTAGATGACACACCCGTTGTTGAACTTGTGGACACAGGGGCTCACATATCAGTAAGTAATTCAAAACTTCGTTGCCGCCTTAGGAAAGATTTAATGCCACCCACAGTGCCACTCACTCAGGTCGCCGACAACGGCACGTTTCCCGTGCTTGGAGTGCGCTCCGCGCGTATAAGTGTGGCTGATCGCTCCACGACAGTGCTATTTGCTGTGCTCGAGAAATGTTTCCATGAACTTATCCTCGGCATGAACTTTTTATCCGCCCAATCTACCCTTATTGATTGTGGAACCGGCATGCTTCAACTTGATATACCGTGTTACCATGACGACCCAACACCAGCTCTACCCCATCTGTGTTCTGCAGATCACGTTCGCCTAGCACCTCAAGCCGTTACTTACGTGAACCTGAGATCTGTCCCTCCTGTTCCCGATGGTGACTACATGTTGACACGTATTGCTGACGTTCTGCTGGCCAAAAATGTTGCCGTGCCTCACACACTTTTGACAGTCACGGGAAATACAGCATCTTTTCCGATCCTGAACTTCAGCTGGTGCGCTCAAGTTATCTCAGATGGTATGACTTTGGCAAAAGTTTCTTTTATAGACGCTGTCCTTTCGGCGTTCGTAGCCGATTATTTTTGGTCCTCTCTTCCGTTCTCATTCTCGAAGAGCGGACCGGATGCCACCATCGACAAGATGATCGCTCCGGACCTTCTTCTAGCACAGACAGCTGACATCCGGCTCCTACTGAAATCCTACCGCGACATCTTTGATTTTGATGACCATTCTTTGGGTCAGACATCCTTCGTAACTCATAAGAGTAACACTGGAGACGCCAGCCCCATCTGACGACGTCTTTATTGCGTTTTTAATGCTGAGTGACAAGTTATCTAGCACGAAGTTGAAAAAACGCTCACAAAAGACGTCATCGAACCTTCCTGCAGTCCATGGGCATCGCCGGTTGTGCTAGTCAAGAATAAGGATGGCAGCTGGCACTTCTGCGTAGACCATCATCACTTAAACAAAGTAACAAAGTAACACGTAAGGACGTATGTCCACTGCCACGGATCGACGATGCTCTCGACTGCCTACATGGGTCTGCCTACTTTTCATCTATAGATTTGCGATCAGGATACTGGCAGATTTCTGTCGATCATCGAGACTGTGAGAAAACCGCATTCATCACACCGGATGTACTTTTCCCGTTCAAGGTTATGCCATTCGGATTGTGTAACGCGCCAGCTACATTTGAAAGGATGATGGACTCTCTCCTATGTGGATACAAATGGACGACGTGTCTGTGCTATCTCGATGACGTCATCGTATTTTCACCTACATTCAAAAGCCACCTTAGCCACCTAACGGCTGTTCTGGAGGTTTTCCGGAAAGCAGGACTTCAGCTCAACTCTTCTAAATGTCGCTTTGGCAGTTGGGAAATCACTGTGCTGGGCCACCTTGTCACTCGGGGCGTGCAACCTGATTCTGACAAAATTCGAGTTGTCAAAGACTTTCCCATACCACGTTCCTCAAAAAATGTACGGAGTTTTATCGGCTTTTGTTCTTACTTTCGACGTTTCGTGAAGAATTTTGCTGACATTGCCCGACCACTTACAAAGCTACTGAAGAAGGACATGCCTTTTTATTGGGGTACTGACCTAGCAACTGCCTTCAGCACCCTTACAACATTACTTACTTCCTCACCCATCTTGGCCCATTTCGAACCGTCAGCCCATACTGAAGTTTGTACCGATGCCAGCGGACATGGAATCGGTGCTTTTATCGCCCAGTGGCAACGAGGACAGGATCGCGTCATTGCTTATGCCAGTCGCCGCCTTTCTCCTTCGGAGAGCAAGTTTTCCATAACAGAGCGTGAGTGCCTCGCACTAGTCTGGGCAGTCGGAAAATTTCGACCATATTTGTTTGGCCGCACCTTTTTGGTAATTACAAATCACCATGCCTTGTAGTGGCTGTCGTCCCTTAAAAATCCAACTGGACGACTTGACCGTTGGGCATTGAAACTACAAGAATACAGCTTCAATGTAGCGTACAAATCTGGCCTAATGCACCAGGATGCCGACTATCCTGTCACCCCGTGGACCCACCGGACCTTTCAGGACATGATTCTGACCCTTGTGTCTTCGCCATGTCGGCTTTCACCGACATACGCAAGAAACAGCTAAGTGATGTCCACTTGCGGTCTATCATGCAGAGTCTACTTTTGCGCCACGTAGACCCGTCGCTACACTTGTTCGTTCTACGCGATGGCATTCTTTACCGACGCAACACCAGCGCCGAGGGACCAGAGATACTACTCGTAGTTCCTGCGACACTCCGTTCCGCTGTACTTGAATAGCTTCATGACGCCTCAACCACGGGACATCTCGGGGTCACGCGCACGTACGATCGCGTGCGGCGTAGATTCTTCTAGCCAGGCCTGTACCGTTCTGTGCGCCTATACGTTGCTGCATGTGAGTCCTGCCAGCGCTCCAAACATTCCACCTTGCCACCAGCTGGTCCGCTCCAACCAATAGACATACCCACCATTTCCTTCTACCGCGTCGGTCTTGATCTTGTTGGACCATTTCCTACTTCTCTCACTGGAAACAAGTGGATAGCCATAGTCACTGATTACGCCCCAAGATACGCTATCACACGAGCGCTACTGACAAGCTGTGCCACTGACGTCGCGGACTTCTTGCTTCATGACGTAATTCTTCACCATGGCGCTCCTCGACAGCTGCTGACTGATCGTGGTAGCTCATTGCTTTCAAAAGTAGTGAGTGACATCCTTCGCTTGTGTTCGACGCGTCACAAGCTCACTACGGCCTAACACCCACAAACAAATGGTCTTACCGAGCGCCTAAATCAAACATTGACAACAATGCTCTCCTCGTACGTTTCCAAAGATCACCTTGATTGGGATAGCACTTTGCCTTATGAGACATTCGCGTACAATTCGTCATGCCACGACACCGCTGGCTTCTCCCCCTTCTATCTATTGTTCGGCCACCATCCTGCGTTACCCTTCGAGACTCTTCTCCCATCAACTACGCAAACGGTTACCGAGTACACCCGGGTCGCCACTGCTCGGGCTCAAGTGGCCCGCCAATTCGCACGGGAACGTCTTCTTGGTTCGCAGCTCTCTCAGAAGGCCCACTACGATTGGGCCCACTACGTAGTGGGCCCACTACGAAGGCCCACTACGAAGCGTCAAATTTAAGGCAAATTTTACAGGAGATTAAGTCACCAATACTCGTCTTTGTAGGATTTTTCACCAGAAACTATCTGTTCAATTATGATTATCGTACACGGGTTTCCTCCTCAATATTAAAGAGCGCGCGCTGGTCGCTCCTCTAGTCCGACCATGGAGGTGGCTACCTACTACTACTACGACCACGAGTACTACTACTACATAAATCACCGACGTATGATCCACGACGTAAGGATCTTCCTTCTAAAAAGGACTTGGGCAGGCATCTGGGGAACGAATGAAGAAATATCAACAATTTGAAAAAATTAACACGGCACATTAAATAATCCCATACCCAGCGAGAAGTCGTAGGCTACAGGATAAACTGTCGTCAATCTTCAAATACAACGTGATGCCATGATCAAGTGCTCTCACCTTCTCGCTACCACTGCCTGGTAGTGGAAGGTCTCGAACTTATAGATCAGCAAGTAGCGAGCGTGGGAATGGTTCGAGACGGAGTACGAGAAGTACAGGGGTTACAGGACGACCCTGGCGAACACCACGGGTAACAGAAAAGGGAGCACTCTCTGAACCATCAGGAAACAACGTGCTGTCTACATTTCTGTACGCGTTACTGAGATGCTCAATGAAGTTGTGCGCGAAGACAAACGCTGCCTTTACGCTAAATATAAAACTATATGTTCGAGGCGATCGAATGACTTTTGTTGGTCAAATGAAACTGAGTCTCCGAGCTGATCTTTCTAACGTGTACGCAGTTATATCACGCGTAACAAAATAGAGAGTGTGGATTTGTCTTCCAGGAAAATAGCACGTCTGACGATGACCTATTAAGGAAGGCATAAAGGTTTACAAACGCCGGGTGATAACTACTGCGAAAGTTTTGTAATGTAATTGACGTTGAGAAATATAATTCGTCTCCACTCCTCTGGGCGAACCGACGATGGGCCATGTTTAATTAAAAAAAGAACGCGGCCATCGCGTAAGCTGTCTTAGAAATCTGCATGTGTGTGTGTGGCTTTCCTGCTTTGCTGTTTGGAAGGCGAAAGTCTAACCCCTTCCTCTACGACCAGCCATCTTGATCTGGTGTCTCAATTTATACGTGCTGACATTGTCGATTAACAAAAAAATATTACGCATTTTTTGACGCAACAACACTACGGAGTCATTAGGTAGTGGGTTGCTTTATTTAAAAAATGTATAGATAAGAAATTCCTAAGGCCGCACTACTTATTACGTGGCACTGGCGATGTGACGCATAGACCGAAAAAAGAAGACTCCCGCACCACAACTTCCAGTCAGCGAGAATATAAATAATGATCCAGAGCTTAGCGTCAGGAGAATCAGAAAAGAGATTGGTTGAATTCGATGTGGCGCTGTCATGACCCTGAACAAAAAAGAAAGTATTGGTTTCGTGTAATTACAGTCGCCAAAAATGCAGCAAACGAAAAAAATGGCAGCATGTCCACGGGGTGAAGAATAGAGAGTGAGTTGAAGCATCCGTCCGTCCATTCGTTCTTGCTTCCGTCCGTCCATGCGTCCGTCTGCGTGACCGTCCATGCATCCATCTGCCCATCCGTGCATGCATCTGTTCGTGCGTCCATACGTCCAGCGGACACCGCCATCCAGCGGACATTCCAAGGACTAAACGAGAGGTGGCACACGCACACTTTCTTACGGCTTGCGCTTCGTGTCTACTTCCCACTTTTAACCAACTCGAGTTCATGGTATATACTAGTGCGCTGTATTAAGGCGCGTCGGCCCAACGCTCGCTAAACCTTTCTAAAACCAAGGAGGTTACGTCCAGCGAGTATAACGTAGCAACCTTTTCTTGTCAGATAGTGCTCAATGTACAAGCCAATGGCTGCTAATGGGGAATGAGAGACAGCTAAATTTGGCTTTTAGTCAACGCGCACGCTGCGAATTTTTTATTGTTCAACAACGCACAGGATAAATCTCCCACCGGCACCACTTTGCAGGTCAAAGCGTAAGACATGTTACGTACTACGACGAGGGACGATGGGGTGACGCTTTAAAGAGCTTCGCCTCTAAAACTGGCGTTTGTACGCTTCAATAAAACTAGGAAGCCTTCATGTGCGTGGCCCCTCCGTGTTTTAAAGCACGGAGGCAAATAAAATTAGACGGGGCTGTCATACCAGTGACCTGATTGGCGTTCTAGAAAACTTTGTTCAAGTTACTGCTAGATGGCGTCCAAGTGTCACGCAGCACTTACTTGCCCACTTTTTCGCGCAGAGCGGCCAATAAGTGGTTCTCTCTTAAGGGAGAAAACTATTGCCTTTCGCGAGAGAAGCGCGCAGATACGCCACCGATTTTTTAAAACTTTGTTCTTTTCATCCCCTTCTGCTTGGCTTCCAGAGTTCGTGTGCATATTTGACCACCAAGGTATGCGATAACAGTGACAGGCAAGTTATGATATGTTTAACGTGTCAACAATCCCGTGAGTGTCACGGAATTACAGGTGCGACGGTAAAAGCGTAAAAAAGGCAGGACGAGCCAGGTGCTAACAATAAGCAGTGGTGAACAGGTGGTAATAAATTCGAAAGTGTATTGGCGAATATTACGCCTAAGCTGTAGTGGGCAAGTTCCTGGAGGAGTTAGCCGCAGGTGCAGATTGTTGACATTCTGCAAGCTACGGTCATGTATAAAACGTGCATCGTGAATAAATTTTGCAGGTACCTGTTCATTGCAGGAGGCTTTACAAAATATACTATTCATGGAGAGAAGAGAATAAAAGTGTTATTCTTTATGATGATAACTATCTGAGACTACATGATATGTTCTAATAATTTGTTTGTGTATTATTTAACGAACGTATTGCTTTATTTCTGGACACGCGGCACCATGTATTGAATTTAGACGACAGTGATTTTGTACATACATTGTAATTAAACTACTATAGTGGCAATGGTCTTGTCACAGCGCTATCATTTGCAAAAGTATACGTCCCTGTTTCAGTTACTGTCGTCTACAATGCTGGTAGAAGCAATTCGTCAACTTTCGCTTAAAGGTGATGCATTTGATGTTTCTGGAACACGCAAAAATCTATATTCCGCTGTTTATGTTGGTTGTGCTCCCAATGGTGAGTCCTGGTGTATTATTTATAGACCTTCTTTCCTACAACATCACTGGGAAGCAATCCGTGCGCGCACGTGCTATCTGCAGGACCGATGTGCATATATAGTATTTAACACCTACATGCAGATTTCTTGACCCTGTATTTCCACACTGTTTTAACTGATTTGTTTATTCACCTATTTGTTGTTCTTTTCCGTAAAAACACTCGAGCAGGCGATGGCGAGAGAGTGTGAATTGGTTGCTGTGTTGCGCCAAATATGCGTACGAAGGAGCGTAGATAATGCGCCTCATGTAGTGTCAATTTTTATGAAAGGGAACACGGGAGCGCGTAGCCTGCACGCTCCGGTGGCTGCTGGCAGCGCGTTCAAGCGGAAGTGAGAGCAACCACAGTTTCTTTTCGCATCGTGTCACGGCGAGCAAAAGAACCATTCGTTGATGATATAGAATGGCAAGCTTGCAGCCCCTTTTCCCTGAAGGCGATTACCGGCTCTCGCGTAATCGCCTAAAAGGGGGGGGGGATCGCAATATTGCTGCTGGTTCCAAATCAGCAACGAATGGTTGTTTTGCTCATCGCAAGATGAAGCGACAAGAGGGTTTGGTTGCTCTCGCTCCCGCTTGAACGCGCTACCAGCAGCCACTGGAGCACACAGGTCACTCGCTCACATGTTCCCTTTCATAAAAACTAGCACTGTACTGTGCCCAACTCTCATGTCGATAACGACGGAGCGTCGCGCGCGAAACAGCCCGAACGACATCTACAGTCGTAAATACGCTACATCTGAGCAAGCACGTGAATAGTGATGTGCCTGCCGTGCAATACTGATCCGTGTTTATCACCGCGGATGCAACAACTGATTTGGCTGTCGGAAGCGCTCTGATCAACTTAGCGAAGAAACAAACAAAAAACAGGCGAAATATCTGCCCCATATCTACATGTTTGAATGCAAATGTCGTCAAAAGACGACAGTTTTTTGTGAGGAGAGAGTGAACAAAACGTTCATTTGATGTTCTGCGCGAGAAAATTGGTGATTCGTATTCTGAAGGCGCTGCCTTAAAGAGTCTCGAACCGTGCAACAAAGGTGAACGAGCGCATCGAGGCTCATTAGACACGAGCGCTATCTGGCAGTTATCTTCGAAAACGAAGGAAGGTGTGCGCGTCTGTCTCGAAGGCAATAAGGTGTAAAACGCAAAGTGACGGGCAGGTGCCACCACTATGTTTCCACTTCTTAGCAGAGCGTAGGAAACAATTGCCATTTTGAGCATTCCGTTGCATTGTCAGCGCAGCGTGGTAAACGCTACATTCCTTAAATTTACTTCTGTATGCATTTTCTTGTATAAAGGCACACATACTAAATATTGACGTGTCGTTAAGATGCCTCACGTATGCGCAATTATTGCTTTTTAGTTGACAAACGCAGAAGTATTACCCACTACGGCGTTTTTATGTCCGTTTGTTCAAACGCCATCGACGAAGTAAAACAAAAAATTGAGAACGCACGGGATTTCGACTTCCCTCTTCTTGAGCGGAGGTACCTTGCGCAGACTGTGTTTTGCGGTTGCATTTGGTAGCTTTCTCACGTGAAGCAGCCGCCTTTACACATCGTGAGGTTTTTGCAGTTTGCTTTGTGTTACTTTTTTTGGTCCGGTGGCACTGAGTTGTTTTCTCCTGCGGCGTAAGGACAGCAGTTTTCCCAGGGAAACTTTGCTTTCCGTTCGGTGTCGATACGCTGCCGGCTACTGGCCCTGCGCTTCCTGTTGCACTTCGTACAAGGAGAGGAATCTTCCGCGCGAAATATGGCATATTATTTTCTAGGCACTCATCTTCGGTATTTCTTGCCTAATGTGAATCCTAATCGGGGCCCAAAATCAGTAACATTTCCTTCGTTTTATGCAACAGCTTCTGCAGTTTTTCACCATATCCAGTAGACTTGCCCTCTTCTAGATCTGTTGGACCATCCAATCGTTGACACAACAGCCGCTTTGCTGCTCCCGTTAGTTCATCCGGCACCCCACACCCGCTCTAGTCGTGTGTCTAGGAGCACGCTGACGACATCATTTCTCCCTGGCCACCTCCGAGACTTCATATGGCGGCTGGTGTGGGTGTTCTTCCTACCGTTGACGGCCTCGAAAGGTCCAGTCAGCAACATGCCCGAACTGCTGCCTACGGGAAACAAATCAGCACGTTTTAAGACAATGCGTCGTTACTCATGTTTTCTAGAGGGCCGTGCATGCTGGATTTCACGGCCTCAGAAAAAATAGTTTTGTCTCTTGTAGACGCTGTTCTGCTGGCCGCTTCACCCGCCTTCTGATTGTTACTGATGCCTACTGTCCTTGGCACAATCACTGTGAGGCGGTTGCAGTAGGTCGTCGCTGTCACGCTTTCTTCCCGATTTTGAAGCGACTGTACAAAGAAATACAATCTCTTTTGTAGAAGGAATTCTTCTTTTTGGGTGAGGAGGAATTCCTTCGACACTGGTCCTGCCATTTTGTGTTCGTCAGCGAGAGACGTGGAAAGCTTGTTTTCAGGCCTACCAGGTTTGGTAGGTTAATGTTTGTTTAGTACTTGCACAAATACCTCGTAAATAATATGCAAATACCTAACATATAGATCTTTACATTTCATTTGTGTGTTCTTCGTTTACCACGTATTGTACAGTGTCAAATTTAATAAAAAGGAACACGGCGACGTGTGGCCTACACGCTCCGGCGGATGCTGGCAGCGCGTTCAAGGGGGAGCGGGAGGAACCACATTCTCTTTTCGCGTCATCTCGCAGCGAGCAAAACAAAATGTCAGGGCTGATGTGGAACCGCTGGCAAGATTGCAACCCCCTCCCTGTCAAGGTAATTACCAGCTCTCGCGCAATCGCCTTGAAGTAGAAGGGAGTCGCAATCATGTGGCTAGTTCCGAATCAGCAACAAATGATTGTTTTGCTCGCCGCGAGATGGCGCGAAAAAAGAGTGTGGTTGCTCTCGCTTTCGCTTGAGCGCGCTGCCAGCAGCCGCCGGAGCGCGTAGGCCACGCGCTCACGTGTTCCTTTTCGTAAATATTGGCACTGTTTATATGTATAATATCTTTTTGTAAGGATTGTTGTGTATCTGTGTATGTTTTGTACCCTGTACATATGTAAACATATATTTTTGTAAAATTTCTGGTGTGTCTGTGGATGTTGTGTACTGACACGATGTCTCGTTGGATTGTGATTGATGTTCACTGTTCGTGTGAGTAAATTTCTCCTAACAGAGACAGAAACACAGACAGACAAAAATTTTGTGTCGACGTACCCAATGAAAGGCTTATCATCTTTAAAAAAAACAAAGCTAACTGTTCTCAATGTGATATGATATCACAAAGCGAGAATAAGTTCAGAATATAAAGGGCGCTTACCCGGGCTGGTTTCTGCTGCTGGTTTCTTTTTTTCTTTAAGTTCTATAATGTTGACAGCGCTTCGACGGCCAAAGCAGTCGTCGCGGTCGAGGAGATAAAGAAGGGTGTAAACTGAAAAGCAGCCACATCACTGGCGCCGCGCATGCTCACATGTGGCGCATCGGTGACTGCAGATGTGGCTCGTGCTGTCTCAAGCGCTATGCACTGTCGCGATAGACATGAGAGTTGACCACTGTACTCATAGTCTAGTCGTCGGCGGTTTGGTGGCGTGAGTAGACTGCTCACAGATGAAGACATTAAGCCGAAACTTTTAGAATTCAAACTATGGATGTAGTACTGCTGTTCACCTAAGTGTTCTAGTCGAAATCACGTCTTAACAAAACAATCCAGAGACGCTAAAAATGAATGTATGTTCTCGAGAAGTCCCTGAAGTATTGTGTTTTCATTTGTCAGCACTGTGTCTATAGGTCACTTTATTGCCAAGTGAAATGCGTCGGTGAAATAGCTAGGCACAAAACTTGCAGAAAGTTCCGCGCAATGATTCATCAGCCAGCTGCGTTGCGGTATTCAAGTGAGCTTCGTTAGTTGGTTACATTTTCGTGATACTTGAAAATGAGCGAAATATGCGTACCTTCCATCTCATTGATAGCCTTTAATCAACCAGTTCAACAAAAATTGAGCAAAAAATGAAGGCAGATTCGTGCTACTCGTGCCAAGCCTAAAGGAAGTGTGTAGCTGGGTAGCCGTCTTTGCGTCTTTTCGGTTTTGTTTTTCTTTCCTCCAGGAATCCTTCTGTTCTTGTATTCCGTAGTTTTTCTGTCGTTTACGGCTCATTATATTTTTATTCGCAATTTCGTATATTTCTTTCTCTTTTTGTTTCGCGCTTTTTTGCTCTTTTTTATATTTTTGATACGTCGTTTTGCCGGCGTTGCTATCAACGACGAGTGCACATGACTACTCGCGCCTCTAAGGTGCTACCTACCTAATATTGCATTCGAGAGACTAAAAGAACGGAGGGTAGACAACTTCCCTTTCGTGCGAGCGTGCGCTGCATGAAAGGGAAAAACAGCTGTTAACAGTCTGGCCATGTTGTTTGCGGTTTTGCATGCCTTACACCAAACGATGACTAGAGCGTACGACCGGTGCATAAGTCAGCCTCGCCTCCTAAGGTGCTTCTCATTTCAACATTCACTCTAAGTCGCCAGAGCTTCAATGCAAACTCATTAGCAAGGGGCTAGTAAGTGTACAGTAAACAAACACTTTTGAGCGTCTTTGATTTCCTGTATCACTTCCTTTTCTCATTCATAACGGAAGCGATCTTTGCTGCTTAACTGCTTGAATTTTGTGCAGACGAAAAGCGCAGTGGAGCCGGCATCACCAAGGATGTCGCTGCAGATTCCGCGCCAGAAGCAGCGGAAGAGTCGCAGCTCGCTGAACGCACGGCCGCTTGGTCTGATATGTACATCGCATACGCTGTCATCTCCTGCCACAGCGCACTCAGGGATGAAAACATTGGTTCATGGTTTCTTTCAGCCGTCTTCACAGTCTTCAGCAACCAAGCTCCCATCGTGCATTTGGACAGGATGATGGAACTAGTGCATGCTGAAATTCTGCAAAATAGCGCTGAATTGGGCCATGGTCAGACACCCACCGTGCAGAAGTATGGCTGGTGTAAATGCTTGTACTTTAATCCGAAATACTGCCTTAGCTCGTAGACTAATCTGTTATGAAAACGCTGCCTAACTTTTTTTAGTAGATTGCATTGACTGTCAAATGTATTTTAAAAATGCGAGTGCTTTGAATATTACTTTTTCTACTTGTACTCGGAGTGTGCCTGCCAGCTTATCCTCAAATATGTTCTATAAAAGGCTAGCGAAGGAGCTGCAGTGATAGTACTAGTGCACGAACAGCGGTGATACAGGTAGAAAACCACGTGCTGAACATAACAGCCTACACCTCCTTAGATGGTTTAGAGCTTCCCTCACGGAAGTCAGTTGCGATAATCAGACGCAACCGTCGTCACTGTTGCTTCCACGAACAGCTGGTGCGTCATCGCACAGTCGCCTGCTGTGCCCCTGCCTTGTCGCATTTCAAATCGATGCGGATCGAAATTTCCTGCCACCGGGATTTCAGCCTAACTGAAAGACACGCCACTAGAATCAGTAGGCCTTACAGTGTTCTACGCGCCCATCAAAAACCGAAACGAGAACTTGTTGCTCGTTCGTTCCTAAGTTCGAAAGAATCTGGCGCTTGCTGTTGCTGTGCGGGTGAGCTTCTGAGCCCGCAAATTGCAATGATGCGTCCTCGTCTAAGCGTAGCAGCGCTGTGAGATCCGATGAGTGTTCGGGTTTCGGCGGGTGAAAAAACAGCCGCGTTTCCTTCATCTACAAACTGCGTCAACGAGTGCTGTTCAGACTCTTAATGGGTTCTTCTTAAGAAGCCTGTAAAAGAGGATTGCGTGACTGCACCCAGCAATATATTGGCTGACCTTCTATTCTTATACTCGAATAAAACCACAAAAACGTCGAATCACAAAAAAGCTGAGGAGCGGAAACAGAGAGAGGGAACACAGAGGTGGCTCTGCACTGTCTGCTTTTGTCTATTAGTTTCGTTTTCTCTTTTTTCAACGTTCTAGCGCACTTCTTCGAATTTAAAAAAGCACGAACTTGCCCATCAAGCAACACCTGTGGGTGTGCCATTGTTTATTTTGATGGTCTGTGTGATTACTGAAGCTATCTTATATTTACGTTTCACTCCAGTTTGACGTTATATCATGACAACGTTGCGGACTAACAAGTAACGATTTTAGGTTTTTTACACACGTTTAGAAGCACGGATCACGCACAGATTGTTGTGAGAAAAACAGTTCTGAGTCTGCAGTGCTCTATGCAAGCGCTGGTGTTTCTCAGGGAAGTTTCTTGGGTCTACTGTTATTCAAAATCTGTGTGTGTTACGTGGTCGATGTGTTGCCCTAGTATGTAAGCTTTTGATGACTTGCTTAACGTTGTATTTTTTTCTAGATCATATTCTCTATTGCTCATCAAAAAATGTATTGCAGAGAGCTCTTACAGCCTAATTTTATTGATCCAGTGTGTACAGCATGGGGCTGAACTGTGAGAAAACTCTTCGACTTCACATTACTTCTATTACGCATAACCTTTACCATAGTCATGTGCTGCGTGTAGACAACTATAGAAATATTTAGGCATTAATTTCAAAGCAACCCTACTTGGACACCCACATAACATACATTAGAATGAAAGCGCTTCGTATAATGGAATTTTGGCTTATGATAGCACTTTCATTTGATCTGAGTATGAATAAGCTGAAGTCATTTGGTACCCTTTTACAACAATAGATGTTATGCTTCTTGAAAAATTATTGCCAAGCCTGCGCAGAACGTGCAGTGCAGTCACAGTGGAGGCTAGAAGAGTGGTCTTCCAGAGCCTTTCATCAACGCTGTTTTGGTAACTGTTTGAAGCACACTTGCTCGGTACCCACAACATCATATATAATGATAATTTTTGTGTAGTATAGGCCACCATTCACAATGTTATTCTTCATCATTCTTCGGAGAAGCCTGATATGCGCTTCACACTAGCAAGACATTCTGTGCAATTTTTTTATCCAGCACGACGACAAAGAATTATGCCTGAAATGAGAATGCTCCACAGTTATTAGGGGATCAAGAACAAGATTTTGGAATGAGTTGAAGCACCGGATGACCCACTCATTACACAATTGGCATTGCGTAATGCCTGATTATTTGTTTGGTGTTTCAAAACGCTTTATTACTTATATCCATGTGATTCCTTTCCAATCATCAAACCGACCTAAGGCCAGTTTCTAAATGAATTCCGAGAACCGGCGTGGCTCAGTGTTAGAGTACTGGGCAGGCCCGCATGGGACCCTGGTTAGAATGCCATTGTGTCCTTTGCGTTTTTATTTAGTTTTTTTATTTCGTGCAATAGTGGTTACTGACACCTGTGGTGGTGGCGGACCAGCCACTGTTAGGATAACCCGTCGAGAACGTCATTGATATAGTTGGCACCTATACTATGAAATACTGATGCTTACATACAAGGTTATTTTCCCAGAGCAGTAAATGACTAGATTTCGCTTGACGCTGCCACTGGTGTCCGTAACGAAGATCGTAAAAATTAGTAAAAACCTCCTGAATAACTAAAAAACACAAAAGACAAATAGGCATTCGAGCCTGGCTCAGCCCCAGGCCAGCCCATTATTCTACCTCTGAGCTATGCCAGCACTTGTAACGCATTTCAGAACTGGCCTTAAGCAAGCTTGATGGCGGGAAAGGAATCGCTGTAATATAAATAATAAAGTGTTTTAGAGCATGAAAAAAACAACAACCAGGCATCAAACAATGTGAATTGCGTAACGAGTGGGTCGTCCAATGATTGAACCCATTACAACAGCTTGTTCTTGTTCACCTATTAAAGGGACACTAAAGGCAACTATTAGGTCGACGTTGATTGTTAAAATAGTGGCCCAGAAACCTTGTAGTGTTAATTTTGTGCCAAGCAAGAGCCTATTTTGAAATGAAATCACGTTTTAGGGGTCCGAATCAGGATAGCGCACTTCATATTACCCGCCTCCAAAAGCGGACCAACCGAACCTATTCACGTCACTGTAGCCGTGACAACGTTGCCCAGCTTTACTGCGCTATAGTAGCAGCAGACCGAAAGCAGCGGGAGCCACAGTAGCAAGAATAGCCATTGATCAGTTTCCCGCCATTGGCTTCGAGATTGCAGTCGTTTTTTTTTTTGTTTCAACCACGCCCCGGTAGATCACACCACTTGTCCGTGTAACCACGCGAAAATTGGATTTTTGAACCACTCGCGTCATTCCCCATAGCAACGTCGGGCGCTTCTTTTTTCCGTCAATCAAACAGAAACGAACAAGCGCTCGTGTCCTTCGTGTCCTTCTTGTCTCTGCGTCATCGTTCTGTTCTCGCGCTATAACTATTGTCGAACATGCAGCATTTTATTTGCGTGTCTTGATGTACAGATGGTTTTTTTTAGTGCAGTTAGATTGGTCACTAATGATTAATTGTAGGTGGTCCCTCTAATGAAATTGGGATCATTTTGAAAATGTCCTACGGCAGTGCGTATGCTTTTGTGCATTTACTTTAATTTCTTGGTAAGTAGGGCACTGTTGTTGATATATTGTCGTTTTAAATGTTGTCATACATTGAGCTTTCACTCTGACACAAATTGTTATTTGACTTCAGTGTCCCTTTACCTGTGGCCCATACCCGCTATCTACTGCATAAAAATATAGCACAATAATCCTAAGAAGAGTGTAGCGGATATCGTGCTTTTCTGAAAAACTAGGATGATGGACATTTTATTCAGCGTGCAACATCGTCAGCATGTTTATGTGGCCACAATGCCAAGGGTATCTATGACCTGTTTCTCGACTGTCAGAAACACGACACACACCAACGATGACTCGAGCATCATCTCCATACACTAGGTCCCAAGTGAACGTTTGCTTTGGATAAAATACTACGCCCATGGCCATCTAAAATACATAAAAAACGAAGGTCCTACAACGTTTATTTCGAAGAAACAAAGACTTGTGACCACTACTGAGCTGACTAGGTTAAAAGTAAGTGGGGTGGCCACGTGTTTCTTTTGCTCATATGAGAACAGTTGTACTCTCCTATAAAGGACCGTAAATATGCATATATAAAATTTTGTTTTTCAGGTCTTTATTTGTAACAATGAAGTGAAAAGAGGTAGCCGTCGTCAAGTAACAGTGACAACTCTTTGGTTTCTTTTCCATTTCAATACAAGGTAATCAATGCAGCTTATTACACAAAAATAATAATTATTTATGGCGTAATCGTTACCCAGCAGGTGTGCTTCTAGCAGCTACTCAAAGAGTGTCAAGAAACGGCTCTGAAAGGCTCCTCTTTGAGCTTTCGCTTTAAAGTGCTGGGCGTTTTGCGCAGGCCTGGCGTTTCTTTATGTAGTTTGTTACTTGTGGTACTTGATTTTTAATGTTGCTTTTTGGTGCTTCTTCCTCTACATATCGATATTTGACATTTCTTACCTTTTTTTTGTGGTACAGATCTGCAATTGTTTAGGTTTAAAGAAACCTCCCATGCGCAGTCAGTCACTTTTGCACCCTTGTCTGCATATTTGTGTGTACCAATCATTGTAACTTCAATAAAAGAGAAACGGAAACTTATTACACTCACATTCTTAGAGGGCGATATCGCCTTGGGCTATCCCCAAGGCGATATCGCCAATTGAATTCCGCATCATCAGTGCATGGTCACCGAGTGAGCCGTCACTCACTCTTTTTTTCTAAAGAACGCGTATGCGCCTACAGAAAGTTTAATACTGGGGGGAACGCATGATGTGGAGCCGTTGAGGCCTATAAAATAAAGCTTGAGACCAAACGTTGAAATCTTCAAAACGTAAGTCTTGCAGTACTGAACTGGTCATAATCACTGAAACAAACAGAAAACAATAATGCACGTGTGCTTGAGATAATAGTTGGTTTAGCTGAGCATAATCGACAACCACGTTTCACACTCTCTGAAGGTGTCTGAGCGGGCAAATTACCGTCATATTTGTTCCCAATAGTATATACGAAGGCCTAATGCCAAAACTACGCGTGCTACTCTGTCGACATTCTTCTATAGGTCTCGCAAGAATGTTTTTTTTGACATTAGATAAAATGCCCCAAAGCTTTAAAAACATGCACTTCGCAATGTTGGTCAACTATATTCACAATATCGGCCAACTTTTAGTGCACCTGTACTACATGGTATTCAACAAAATCCATGGAACTGGCACAAAACAACAGTAACGTTGGTTTGTTACACTGCCGTCAATGTAGCAACATGCTGCCAGCTCTCACGTTAAAGATGTATTCATTCACTCGGCATAGTGTGCTAAGACAGACTACGTGCTGTCACGTTGAAATTTCGATTACAAGATCACTTGGAGGCATGAGCCAGAGCAAAGTAAAAAAAAAAGGTTTCGCCATTGTGTCATATTGCGAAAACCCTACTTTTTCTCCTACATTGTTACCTCCAAGAAAAAAAAAAGAAATGTTTTGGGAGTAGTTCTGCTACAAAAAAAAAAAAAATAGCCCCGTATTTGCAGGTTACACTGCAAATGTCGTCAGAAGACGATAGTCTTGAGTCTGGAAAAAGTGAAGAAAACATTTATTTGATGTTCTGCACGAGAAAATTGGTGAATGGTATTCTGGAGGCGCTGCGTCGGAATGCCTCGAGCGTGCAGCGGTGGCGAACGAGCGCATCGAGTCACTTCACACGTGAGACGTGAGTGCTTTCTGGTAGTTTTCTTGGAAAACGAAGCGCACGGCATGCGCACCCGTCTTGGAGGTGATAAGATGTAAAACGCAAGGTGACCGGTAGGTGCCGCCACCATGTCATATTAGCACAGCGTTGGAAACACTTGTGTTTTCGTGCAAGCGTTGCATAATCAGCACAGCGTGATAAACGCTACGGTCCTTAGAATTACTTGTGTATGTTTTTTTCTAGTATAAAGGCACACACACAAAATATGGACGTGTTTTTATGGTGCTTCAGATATGCGCAATAATTGCTTTTAACGATATGTCTGTCCGAAATTTTGTTTGTTTGTCCGCCCTTAACAATACCCCAAACAGCACCAAACGATACCCCAAACGGCCGACCCCATCCGCAGCGTTCACCAAGATTGCTCAATATTTAGCGTTATTACCTTTGCGAATGTCATTTAAAAAGCAGGTCTTCCAATATACGTTCTGTTGAGTCTATTTAGCCTAAATACCTGTATGATTGTCAATTAAAAAGCAGAACATCCAATAAACGTTCTGTTCGGTCTCTCAAGATGCAAGACTGTCGTCTTTTGACGATATTTATTTATTTATTTATTTATTTATTTCAAAATACCTTGCAGGCCTCCGTTGATGCATTGTGTAAGGTGGGCAGTACAAAAAGTGGTTTCCATAGTAGTTACAAAAACACAAAGTTCATGAACAGCAGTGATGTAGGAGATCACATAATAAGAAGAGCAGTACAAAATATAAAAGAAATCAACAACACTAGCAAAGAAAAAACAAATAATAAGGAAATCTATAAGCGACACTACAGTGCAATACAATAAAAGACTGCAAAAAGGTTACAACGAAGAAAGCACACTGCGGTAATGGCAAACATTTTTACACCTCGTTGGCCAGATAACTGGTCCATGCGTCACGAAAAGCATTAATGTTTGTCAGACATGTGATGTTATCCGGCAGGGAATTCCAACATCGGTCTGCACGTGGAAGCGCCGAACAGTTGAATGCACGTGTTGCTCCGTAAATGCGGATATAGCTAAAGTGATTATGAAGCCTGTGTGACGTGAAGTAGGGTCTTTTCAAGCATGCTAGTGTTGTTCGATATGAAGGAATGAATTTGTGAAACAGTGTCAGCAAGGCGATGTCACGCCGAGTACTCAATGATTGCAATGGGAGGTAAAGTTTGATTTGTGTGACGCTAGATTGATAGCTGTAATTGTTAGAAGTGGAGTGGCTTGCCCTCTTCTGAATTCGTTCCAACATGTCAGTAAGGTAATTTTGGTGAGGGGACCAATAGGGAAAGCGTACTCGAGTTGAGGGCGAACGAGGGTAAGGTATGCTTATTTGCGAACATTCGAAGGAGCATTTCTTAAGTTTCGTCGCAAGTAACCCAAAGATTGGGAGGCTTTGGCTAAAACGGAGGTGATGTGTTCTGATCAAGAAAGATTTGTAGTGAATATAACGCCTAGAAACTTACATTGTGCAGCTATTGCAACAATGTCTTTATTCCTATTGTATGGATGTAGGGAAGTTATAGGCTTCAGAGCAAATGACATTAGTTAACATTTTGATGTATTCAATGACATTAGCCATTTACCTCACCAGTAACTAATTTGTTCGAGATCATGCTGAAGAACCAGATGGTCGCCTGTATTATTTATTGTGCGATAGACAATGCAGTCGTCAGCAAATAATCTTATAGTGGAGGACACGTTGTGTGGAAGATCGTTAATAAAGATGACAAAGAGCAAAGAACCAAAGACGCTTCCTTGTGGTACACCAGAAGATACTTCAGTTAAGGAGGACGAGAAGTTATTTGCAACGGTGAACTGGTAACGATCAGAAAGAAAGTTCCGGAGCCATGATAAAGTGAAACAGTCCAATTGAAGAGCTAAAAGTTTTGAAATAAGGCGACAGTGTGCGACGCGACTGAACGCCTTCGAAAAGTCCAGAAAAAAGCAGTCACTTTGTGGTTGTTGTTCAAGTTAGTGTGTAGGTTTGTAACAAATTCAAACAACTGTGTCTCGCACGATAGGCCTTTTGTAAAACCATGCTGTTAATGAAAAAGAACTTGTGAGCTTCAAGGTGTCTGTAGATCTGCGAGGTGGTAATGTGTTCCAGTAACTTGCAAGAAATGCATGTCAAGGAGATCGGTCGGTAATTCTCACATGATGATTTATTGCCACTTTTAAATACCGGTATGATTTTTGCCATTTTCCAGTCTGTAGGAAGGAGGCAAGTCGCGAGTGCCTGCTTAAATATGTGAATAAGAATTTCGCTTGACACTGTTACTGTATTTCGTAACATTTTTTAGTTTATGCCATGTATCCCACAAGAAGAAGACATCTTAAGGTTATTTATGAGTGATGATAGTCCCTCTAATGTGATATCTATAGGTTTCATGTATTGTTAGCTGAAACCAGAAACGTAAGGTACAATGAAGTATCCTCTTTTGTGAATATGGAACTGAAAAATGAATTAAGAGCCGATGAACACTCGCTATTCGGAAGAGAAATATTGCTGCTGCTGTGTAAGCAGATATCATTAGATTCGTGGTTCGGACTTATTATTTTCCAAAACTTAGCTTTATTGTTTTTAAGTAGTTCAGGAAGGTCATCAGAGGAATATTTGTCCTTAGCTTCGCTTAAAGCTGAGCAATATGTTTTAAGATAGCATTTGTAATTCTGCCTTGAGGATGATATTCGAAGGCTCTCGACGATATTATACAGCCGTTTCTTTCTGCTCCTCATGCAGTTGAGCTTTTTTGTAAACCAGGGGTTTATTCTATCGTTTGTTTAGAAACAAGTTGAACATATTTGTCTACCAACGTGCACAAAGCATTTTAAACAACAACCAATTCTCTTCTACAGATCTATTGTAAAGTAAGGGCCACATTGTGTTTAAAAAATGTTCTTAAATTCGTATTTATTGCAGTAAATTTACCTTTAATGTAGTCTCGAATCTGCTTTGTTATGGGACCTGCCATGAATTTTGTTATGTTTATCGTCACTTGAACCACATGGTGATCGCTGAAACCATCCAGGTGCTCTATGTTAGTTATAGTTTCAGGAGCGTTCGTGAGAATAAGGCCCAAAACATGGGTACCACGTGTAAGTTTAGAAACAGTTTCAAATAGGTTCACATCTAAACATAAACTGATAAATTCGTTTGATGCATGACAGGAAGATGCCGATTTCACCCAGTCAATTAGCGGATAATTGAAGTCACCCAGAAGATAAGTTGAATCAGCCTAGAAGAGCTCAGAGGCTTTGCTGATGCTGTTGCGCAGAGCACTTACGAAGGAACCGTTCGAATGCGGTGCGTGGTAGCAAATGCCTATCAATAACTTAGAGGACGAAATTGTGCAGGCCACACAGATAATCTCAAGATCAGAATGTGTGTTGATCGAAGATGACGTAATGGTCTTTTTAATACCTATCATGACACCGCCTCTCCTTTGAAAGAGCGGTCACATCTATATATGTTATACGTGTCAGAAAAGAAAAAAAACTTCATCTTTTATTGCAAAATTGAACCATGTTTCTGTAAATACGATAATGTCTGATCTACTATCTTCCAAAAAGGAAGAAATGATATCACGTTTGAATAGTATGCTTCGTATGTTGGCGAACGATAGAGACAATGATGGTGAGATAGGGTAAAGCTTTGGTCTATGTGAGTCTGTGCGCATGCTTCCAACCGAAGAAGTTATCTATTCAGCGGAACAACTGCGCTTCCAGCACTATCATAAATATAAGTTGTCGAGTCGATGCACAGTTTGTTCACAAAAAGCCAAACACATTATTTTGCGCTTTCGCAAATTCAATTACTTTTCCTCTCGCATACCATGCTTCCGGCAAGAAATCTTCTCGAATGGAAGTTCATGTACCCTTCAGTTTGTGCGCGCATTACAGAATACGTTCTTTATCCTTAAAAAGGGTCATCTTGGCTATTTTAGGTCTTCGCTTATCATCTCTATATTTTCCCAACCAATGTACACGTTCAAACTGGTGTTCAGTCATTTTAACACCAAGCTTATCTGCACAGAAGTCAATCATTTTCTTCTCTGAATTAGCCCAATCCTCTGTAGTGTCATCATCCAAACCAAAGAAGAGCAGATTCAAAAGCCGCATTCTGTTCTCGGAATCGTTATAGCAGGCCTTAATAGCCGCTACGTGCTCAGACACAACACGTACAGCGTCAGAATCTGTCTCAACTTTAGATGGGTGTTTAACGCTGTGGCCCTTTCCAAATACGCAACTTTTTTGCCTAAAAGTTTAATTTTGTTGTCAGCTACGACTTGCTTTTCCCTGACAGCCTTCAAGTCGGCCATCAAAGAAGCCTGGTATTCTTCAAGTTTGCGGATGGCATCTAAGGCTTGGGCAAACGATTCTGCTTCAGTTTTTGTCATGGGGCAGGATTAGATTCTATATCACCCGAAATCAACAGCAAAATGGCCGACAAGGCGCGACATTTGCAACATGCAGATACGGGGCCAATTTACAATCACACAAGTATGAACGCTACAACTTGAGCCATATTGGCGGGCACTGCGTATGTAGTCCGCCGTTTGGTATGTCATTTTATGTCGTTTTGGGTACGTTAAAGGCAGACAAACAGAGAAATGTACAGACAGACAGACAGACAGACAGACAGACAGACAGACAGACAGACAGACAGACAGACAGAAGACAGACCAAAATTTTCACGTCGTAGGTGCTAAGACAGACTATCGTCTTTAAAATAATCGTCATCTGACATGCTGGCGTTTTCTTTCTTGAAAGCGCAGCGCTGTGAACTTTCCTCTCGGGAATGCTATGTCACACTAGGGAGCTTTAGAATAGCGCACCGTGAGCCCTTGCGGTGCAGTCGCTGCCACTGCGCAGGCATCGTAACGCGAGTCGGCGTTCGCGTTCGTGGACCGCACTAAAAAAATCCGAAATTGCGTGCGGTGATGGTGGCCCGTAAGTGGCCCGCAAGCGCTGGTTTCGAAGCTACGGGCGGTGATGTAAAACGTTTTGTAAAAGCCTATTTTCGTAAAAGTAGTGATTTGAAATCGAGTTCGAATACGAGAATATCTTGCACATCTCAAAAAGTGATATGTGATATTTTCCAGTTCTTCGAAAAATTGGCAGAGGGGTGATATCGGCAGACCAGCCCTGTACCAATAAAAGTGTAATGAGGGGAAACGACATCGAAATCTGGTGATCATCACTTCTGATGGTCGAGATTGGCTCCACTGCGATTTCCATAGATATTTTAGGTGATTATATTCCTTCCATGGGGTTATTGCTTCCATCTTATCTGTGTCGATAGCTGATCTCCTAAACCTGATTGTGGCGAAATATTCTACCACCGGTTGAACCTGAAATATTAGGAGATCTAGCGATGAGCGGGCTAAGGCATCGGCCATTTTATATAATGTTAACCCACAGCGGCCTGGTACCCATACTAATTTTAGGTACTTCAGCTGAGATGGAACTAAAGATCGTAACGTCGTGATGGCACGAGAGGTATGAGATATTGTGAGAGCTGTGCATACCGGGAGCGAATCAGTAATTATTATGGCTCTGTTCTCAATCCGCGGAAGTTTTCGCAGTGCCATGATGACTGCCATTAGCTCCGCCTCAAAAACAGGAGGGAAATCGGGTAGCCTCCCAGCAAATGAGCAGCCAAGTGATTGGGAGACTATTCCCAAGCCTGCCCTTTCCGCATTGATGGAAGCATCTGTGGCTGTCATGTTAGATGTCTGTGTATGCTGTAGGAAATCTGCTAGCCTGTTTTCTAAGAATGTGCGGGATTCAAATTTAGATTGTGGAGGAAAGATCTCATCATATTCTATATTCAGAATATGGTTTGAGATATCAGATGCAATTACGTCACTAATGTTGACGTTTATACTTGTCAGTTTCTTTTGTACATAGATTATCTGCAGTGTATGAAAACGAGGCCCATGAGCGAGAAAGAACGAATCTGGGTCACTGATGAAAACGTATTCAGCTCTTCTTCCTGGTAAGCTGTAAAATTTTAGAAATATCTGTGCTGTTAACAAGCGGAATCGACAGAGCAACGTAGGAAGACGCGCTTCCTGATAAATAACATTATTTGCTGTAAACGTAGGGATTCTGGACACAAGCGCAGAGCTTTCTGCTCCAAGAGAACCAACTGCTTAGTTTTGTACGCAGGTCTTCCAGAAAACACGACACATTCGAATTCTAATATTGGGCGCATATACATTTTGTATATCATTTCCATGGTGTCTTTACGCAAGCCGAATTCGCGATTACTCATTCTTCGCAGTAAGCCTAAAGTCCGTTGAGCATGTACACTATATGAGGACTCCAGTTAAGTTTTTTGTTGTACAAAACACCAAAATATTTAGCAGAGTCTACTTGCGGAATGGGTTCCTGATTATATACAATGTCGATTGAAATGAAATCGGCTATGGAAAACGCGAAAAGAGTGCTCATTCTTACATTTAAAGCCATTGAAATTGACTTCAGTAATGTTTCTACCATGTTCAAGTATATTTGTAATTTTTGCTGTAGAGCATAAATATTGTCAACAGAAAAGAAGGCTATATCATCACTATATACATAGACATAGATATCCTGGCTGTTCGGTATAGAACTCATAAGTATATTAAACAGAAGAGGCTAAAGAACTGCTCTTTGGGGAACTCTAGCACCAGTTCCTATGCACTTCATATTGTTTTTTTCCAAGCAGAGACCCTCTACCGCTTTATGCCCCAATTCCACTACAGCCTTGTGGCAATATGGTGGTTTTGGGACGTTAAACCGCACATCTCAATCGAAGAAGGGCTGCAATTACGGTATGCAATGCGTAATTTTTTTGATTAACAATGATGTATTTTCGGACATACGGGCGCTCAGTCTTCAGCCCGACGCACTGCAGTGATGGCGCCACTGTTCGTTGAGCCTATCCCAATCAGCTAAATCCGCTCCAATGAGCGATGCGCGTAACGCTCGGGACAATTTTTCCGTAGATTGAGAGTACTGCAGGACGCGGAAATCGAGACGTCATGATCTGTGAATCACTGGCGTTTCCCCTGCCAGGCGGAGAGAGAGCACAACCGGGTAATAGTCGCTAATGTACACTGGCGTCGTTGGCAATGACATTACCCCGGTGTCGTGAACGTAGGTGATGAGACTGGGGGATGCGTGCACGCGATCAATTATGCTACTCGACGCTGCCAGACGCCAAGTGTATGCGTAATTGCTACCATGTACTCTTTCATGAATATCACTCAAAGGCAATTGCTGCGCTAGACGTTTGAGTTTTCTGGCATTTCGATTTGACCGGCCGCGACTCGGACCTCGAACGTCTGCGCGTGAGTCTAAGACACGGTTAAAGTCCCTTAAAAGTACCAGATGTTGTGAATTTAAAAGAAACGCATCAAGAGATTGAAAGTACGTACTAGAGTTCACGGGTGCTGCTGGAGCATGCATGCCAACAAATCTTATTCTGAACAAAAAAATGGCAGCATATCCACGGAGTAAGTGATGGAGAGTGGGGCGAAGCATTCGTCCGTCCATTCGTTCTTGCTTCCGTCCGTTCATGCGTCCGTCTGTGTGACCGCCCATGCGTCCATCCGCCCGTCCGTGCGTGCGTCTGTTCGTGCGTTCGTCCCTGCGTTCGTCGTTGCATCCGCCCCTACGTCCGTTCATGCGTGCATCCATGCATTTGTCTGTGTGTCCATTCGTCGATCTATTCAACACTCCAAGTACCACCACCTCGTATCTTTTCATTATATATTCCCCATATAGAAGCACCGCCATCCAGCGGACATTCCAAGGACTAAACGAGAGGTGACACACGCACACTTTCTTACGGCTTGCGCTTCGGGTCTACTTCTCACCTCTAACCACCTCGAGTTCATGGTATATACTAGTTCACTGTATTCATGGCACTGCGGCCTAACGCTCGCTAAACCATTCTAAAACCAAGAAGATTACGCCCAGCGAGTATAACGTAGCAACCTTTTCCTGTCAGATAGTGCTGAATTTACATGCCAATGGCAACTAAAGGGAAATGAAAGACAGGAGAATTCGGCTTTTAATTTCTTAGAGCTTGCGCTTCGCATCTATTTTCCACCTTTAACCACCTCGAGTTCATGGTATATACTAGTTCATTGTATTCATGGCAATGCGGCTCAACGCTCGCTAAACCTTTCTAAAACTATGTAGGTTACACCCAGCTAGTATAACGTAGTTACCCTTTCTTGTCAGGTGGTGCTCAATGTACATGCCAATGGCTGCTATTAGGAAATGAGAGACAGGAGCATTCGACGTTCAGTTAACGCGCACGCCGCGAACTTTTTATTGTTCAACAAAGCACAGGAGAAATATCCCACCGGCACCACCTTGCACGCCAAAATGTAACACTTGTTAGACACTACGACTACGACTACGACTACGAGGGATGAACGGGTACCGCTTTAAAGAGCTTCGCCACTGAAAAGCTGCAGTCGAACGCCAGCACGCGTCCAAAGGCATCGAAGATAATATGATCGCCACGTAAAAGACCTCGGTTAAAAATAATGACTCCGACGCAATCGAATGCGTCCTGGCGTACGGAAAGAAACCAGCAATATTGAAAGCACGCTTGAAAGCTAGTACTTCCAAAAGCTTGAAAAAATTTGTTTCTTGCACAAACAGCAAATCACAGTGCAGTGAACGCAAAAGAGCCAATACCTCAGCCTGTTTTTTTTTAAATGCGGAAACCTTGAACGTTAAAAGTAATACCTTCTAGATTAAGATCCATGTGGAAAAGTAAAAGGCATTATAAGATCACGCAAAGGCAGGGTTACTTTTAGGAGGCGCGGAAGCCAGTGGCCCGCAATCGGCTGAGTCATTTTTTTCATCAAGGTGATCTGCCGGAGGCTCGGGGCTTCCAGGACCTCGTTGAAGTCTGCAAAGTACTTTTGTCTCTGATGGCGGCTTCTGAGTCGCTAGTGGATATCCGGTCGTGTTTGGTGGCCGGGTTCTTAAATGGGGGTGGTACAAAGCATCTACACTGCCCTGGCTTATGCACTGAGGCTGTTGGCTTCGACAATTTGTATAGCTGCCTCACTAGTGGTGCTTTTGGAGTCCTCGTTGATTGAGGCGTCGTCGTTTTGGGGTGTAGACTCCTCGATGACATCTGAAGTAGTGGTCAACTGAGCAGCCACGCCAGAAGCGTCAGGTACTGGGATCAATACCCAGCACCTCCACCAAATTGTTAAGAGGTTTATTGGCGGACACGACGCAATGATTCAAGACAGCGACAGTCAATGCAGGGACCAACTCTCTGCACCAGTTGCTCTTCTTCTTAAGAAAAGGGTGACCCACTAGAAGGCGCTGGAGAGGACGACCCACCGTTCAAGGCTTTACCACAGATGTAATATTTTCAATTGAGACACCTTCCTCCCGAGGTGCCTTGTCTGACGAGGGCTCGACCTGTGGTTTATCAGAAATGGGCACTGCACACGGAGAATTTGTGTTTTCAGAACCTGGAGGAATCACCAGGTTCGCAATCATTGAGGACGCAGTGGGTGTCCGGTTCAGCGTCGCGATTGGCGCACCTTGGCCGCGGTTGGTTACCGTGACTCACGTTGACGAACCATCGCACCTGTTCTTAGACAACGTTCCTGGCTGAAGTGGAGGGAAATCCTTAGACGCCGCCTCGGAATACGATGACCTTGTAGTTCAGGCGACGGTGGCAGGCGGATCCCCACAACGGTGAAGCGGCAGCGAGCAGCCTTTCTCGTCATGACCATAAACACCTCAGCTTCCACAAAACGGAGCTGTTCAGTGTATGCGGAAGTGCCCATTGCCTTCACATCGACGACACACTCGCTGGATCGCTTTATAAGCACAGGTCACTCGATGGCCTGCGATTTTGAGGCAGTCACACACCGGGGATGATGCCTTCATTTTCATGCGGACGTATCGCGTCCAAGTGGTCATGGTTGGGCGTGATCCCATGAGTCGTCTGGTGATATGCAACTTGTTGCCGTAGGGGGACAGTGTGTGTGCAAGGACTTCGCTGGGGACGCGACACGGCAGGAACATGACAGTTACCTGGGTGACTTGGTGTCCTAGGGGTATGATGGCGACGCGCTCTCCTTGGATGGTGAGGTGTAACGCGTCCACGATTTGAGGCAGGGCGGCTTCACTGGTCACGGTGACTTGATAATTTCGGCCTCCAAAGTGCTGGACACTGTAAACTTCTTCGATTCCTACTATTGAAGACGTTGCTACAACGACGTCTTCAGGACTTGCCCCCTCAGGGACGACGACATCGAAGGCTAATGCCGTCTTCGGTGGCTGGCTTGCCATAATGGGCACCCACCCATCTACGGACGCCCATTAACGTGCTGCTTAACTCGTCACGTAGGCCAGAGGTGCTAATGAAAGGAAAGAGGATGGGATAATTTGAAGCCAGTTGAGACTATAAGTACGAAATTTGCCCAGGTATTAAGCTCTGGATTAAAGGTCAACTCGACTACGAGGTTATCTCCGACGACGAACTCTCCGCGGTACCGGGAGCGCCATAGGATCCTGCTCGTGGTGCTTCTGAAGCTTTTTAAGGGCGAAGCTCCTCAAAGCGGCACCCGTTCGTCCCTTGTAGTACGTAATATGTCTTACTCTTTGACCTCCAAGCGGGTGCCGGTGGGAGATTTCTCCTGTGCGTTGTTGAACAATAAAAAAATCGCAGCGTTCGCGTTAACTAAAAGCCGAATTCTTCTGTCCCTCGTTCCCCATTAGCAGCCATTGGCATGTACATTGAGCAGTATCTGACAAGAAAAGGTTGCTACGTTATACTTGCTGGACGTAACCTCCTTTGTTTCAGAAAGGTTTAGTGAGCATTGGGCCGCAGTGCCAAAAATACAGTAAACTAGTATATACCATGAACTCGAGGTGGTTAAAGGTGGGAAGTAGACACGAAGCGCCAGCCGTAAGAATGTGTGCGTGTGCCACCTCTCGTTTAGTCCTAGGAATGTCTGCTGGATGGCGGTGCTTCTATATGCGGAATATATAATGAAAAGATGCGAGATTGTTGTACTTGGAGTGTTGACTAGATGGACGAATGGACCCACAGACAGATGCGTGGACGGACGCACGGATGGCTGCACGAACGGATGGACGCATGGGCAGATGCAGGGTGGATGCATGGACGAGCGCATGGACGGACGCATGGATGGACGTGCGGACGCACGTACAGACGCATGCTCGGACGGGCGGATGGACGCATGGGTGGACGCATGGATGGACGCACGGACGGACGGAAGCAAGAACGAATACACGCACGAATGCTTCGCCCCACTCTCCATCATCCACGCCGTGGATATGCTGCCATTTTTTTTATATGCGCGTTAAAAAATCTTTAGACTCTATAGAATTTGTCCTTGTTTTGATGTGTCTTTTGTATAACATGTATCTTTTCAATGTCCCATACTGTGTAAAAATCGGCGTGATTCTTTTTCAGTACAAAGGGGGCAACGTGACGTGTGTAAACTCACAAAGACTGTGAACAATACTCGCTGCAGATAGCGCCTCTGTTTTCGAGAAGCTCTTCACGTTTGTAGGAGACAATATTGTTAAGATTTCATGCAGGACTTGTACACTCTAGAGTATTCCAGAGTTTGTGCGGTAGTTGTAAGGCTGGAAAGTTCGATGCATGATTTATCAAAGACAGCGCATCCCAACAATGCTCACATTATCTACGGTCGACACTCTGTTCGCCGCTATCATAGTGCACTGTGTTTTGATTTAGCTTGATTTTCCTTTTCATGGCCACAAGTTCGGCTAAATAAACAGTTTTAGCTTAGGAATCCGCCTGTCCATGTGATGACCTCCTGACAACATGAAACCAAAAGACTTTTCCAAACCATGTAAAATGCTAAGTCCTCGCCGTTCAATTATTTGCTGGGGCGTGAAAGGCTATAGCTCAGCTTCGTTACTGTGAATAAATGCTGCTAGGCAAAATCCCGTGCGTGGGTTGTGTTAACGCACGACGTGTGAACTGAACGGAAATCCTAGGTGACGCGCATTGGACCAGCCTGGCGGATTTGCTGCAGCAGTAGACCACTAGCAATAGGCGTCATCACTGCTGCACGAGATTGAATAGTTAAGGTGATCATGCTTTGGAAACGTATTACGCCTTCTTGGTAATGGTGAAGTCAGGAACATGGAATTGCTTCTTTAATGGTACACAAGCATTTCACAACCCATTCAGTATATGTTTTGTGTCACAACCATGCTTAGGCTTTAGTCATGTGAAGTTCACTTAACTGTATTATTGCAGGTTTGATCAGCACACTCGAAACTTCAATATATAAAGAATTAACACGTACACTTTACGCAATGTTCAATTTTCTTAACGTGGCGAACGTTCGTCAAACAGCAATAGTGGACGGTGTGTAGGGTTGAAGTACAGGAGAAATAACCGAGAAGGGTGAATTGTGGCCGCGACTGCAATTCATTGCTGTAACTATTGCGCTGTGCTGTTCATACTTGAGAGTTCTCGCAGCATGCAGTGCTCCATCATATGGCCAATACTTGCGCTAATGCAACGCACAATAAAAAATAGCGTTTATTAGAGGGGCCCTGAAACCTTTTTTTGAGTAACTATTGGAATAATTCACTGGAAAAACTTATTACCTCACAAATTCAACGCCGTAAAATTTGTAAGGATATATCCAGTACGAGCTATGTCGCAAAGATTTGTCACCCGCTGCAATCGCATTTTCTGTTCTCTCGTCCCGACTAAAGCGCTAGAAGATAAGCAGAGGGGATGGTAAGGGCAAACAAAAAACGTCACTCATGCCTCGCGACCTTCACTGCTTTTTTTTCTTCAAATACGCGTACTTTTTAGGTGCGATCACGCGCGCACCCGTAGACAAGTGACGGCTTCTCGTGGCGACCTCTGTAACAACCGAGCACACCAAGTTCTAATTAGCAAATTGCTAATAGATGGGCTTACTACGAGTGATTTTTGGGCGCATGAAAGCAGCAGCGCCCTCATGCGCCCACTCACTGAGCACCCAAACTTGTTTCACTGGCGCTCAGGGAAAGGGCGGCCGGTCCCGACACTAGGAAAACCTTTCTAGCCTCTATACAAGCAAGGTCCCTACTATACGCGAACACGGTGGTTATGAAGCTCTTACAATACCACTATGCCGCTCTTCACTCTACTTATGAGCGAAATACTTGTTACGAATCTGTGAGGTAATACGTGTACTTCGAGCTGTGGCTGATGACGATGAAGAGTACTAAAACCCCTTCATACTGAATGGTAACGTTAATGCAGATATCGTAATTTAAGACTGCCGTCTGTAACATATATCGATATATAGCCTGAGACACATTCCATATGAATATGTACTACAAGCAAGAACGAAAAGTACGTGCATATAGATCTCATCTTTACGAACTTCAGATTACATGTCATCCATAAATCTTTGTTTCTACATTCAAGTGATCATAAGGCCGTCTTAATGAAGGGGAGATGAAGCCCCAATCTTCACACCCTACATCGCGAATAGAATAACATTGTATATACAGTACACACGTGTTGTCACTCTTTTGCATGTTTGAGTGGGCAATGAACAGGAAAACGATGGTTACCCGAGTGATCTCCCAGAGCTTCACCCGCTCATCATCATTCCTTTCATAGATATGTTGTGTTTATTGTGTCCTTTTAGCTTGAACAGTACACTGCATGTTTAAAGCTGCTTAGCAGGTTTTGCGTGATATTACAATCGCTTGCTGTAGCATTCATTCCTTTGCGCATGTGGTACAACAATACGCAGTAATACTCAACAACATCTGTAAAAGCACATTTAACTTGCGTGTCTTACCAATACCTGTAGCAGAGGGATTCGCCATGTTTTTTTTTCACATCTGTGAAGCACAATACGCATTAAATAAGTAAGTTGGAATCCTGCAAATTCCAACATACGAAGGGACGGGAAGTGAAACTTTCTCCCCCTTACTCGACAGCTGCTCGTTCATCGTCCAAGTCATTCTCGCTACCTTCATAGCCTTCTACGTCCAGCGAAAATCCTCGTCGTCAATGCGGTTTCTCTCAGCATCATTTGTGATCTCAATCTGAAGAATTTCTTCTGCCGAACTATTGGCTTTGATCGCTCCGCTTCACACAACATTTTGGTCGCAAACCACTTAACAAGCAAATCTTTTATCCTGAGGTACCAACTATCAAGAAATGGGCCAGAATTAGCCGCGTATCTCTCATCCTCCGAATAGGACATCGATAGAGAACAGTTGCTGGTACGGAGACACTGCGTCATATATAGCGCCTCCTGGCAGTAGAGAGAAAGAGGTTAACTTTATTATAATTTCCAGCGCATTGCTGGGCTCGGCTCACACGGAGAAACCATGTCTCCCGGCCGCTTCTTCAGCCTGCTGGATCGCCCAAAGTTGCTTGTCCAGTCCCGAACGGAGCAGCGCAGTCCGCCAACACGCCCGAAGGTCTTGATTGGAGGCCGCGACCGTAGAATTTCTGACTAATGCTGGATATTCCCATAGATAAGGTAAAGAGTGGCTCTGCTGGTACAGTACCAGCATAGATTAGAACTATATACTTAGAGATATATGTGGTGCATGATGACTGGGTTCGTGTATGAGCGAGTTTGTAACTGCCAGTATTTTGAAGAAAGAAAACTACTTAGAACGGAAAGCCACTGGAACGTGGCAGCACCGGATCGTTTTAGTTAAAGCCCCTGAATTTTTATCGAGCGTACAAAACACCCGTTTTTTCGTTCATGGCGTCATATTGCTACGGGGCGCCACAAATGAACATTGTAGAAAAAAGGACGATGTTTAGGGCGAGCTCGTGCAGACCGGGCTCCATATTGTATGCCTGCCTGTTTAGCGAAAGTAAAGGCATTTTTTCAGACGCCTTCTCCCCGTAACATTTTGGTGGAGAGTGCGGGTCTTTCCACAGTCAACACCACGACGATTCTACGCAGCGGACGTTCCTTGGCTGCCTGTGCGATGCCTGATCAAGACGAACACGAGGATTCTTCGGAGACTACCCCAACCGTTCTTCGTCCAACTACGCAGCAACCAACAGCACCGCATCCAGCTGCAACTAACCGCACCGTCGTCCTGACTCAACCGCGTGACCCAGGCACATTTTCGGGCAGTGACAGTACCGACGTGGAGGAATGGCTTCAGCTGTACGAAAGGGTGAGCGCTCTTTACAACTGGGATCCGACGCTCATGTTGGCCAATATTATTTTCTACCTTGACGGTACAGCTAAAGTTTGGTTTTCCAACCACGAGGAAGATATCACGAGTTGGGACATCTGTAAGCAGAAACTCATCGATCTCTTCAGCAAGCCCATCGGGCGTCGTCGTGCTGCGCAAAAAGAACTAGCGTCCCGACTCCAGTCCGGCACCGAGTCGTACGTCACATACATACAGCATGTGCTCGCCCTCTGCCGGAAGGTTGATGACAAGATGCCGGAATCTGAAAAGGTCGCGCACATCCTCAAAGGAATCGCCGATGACGCCTTTAATCTCCTCGTATTTCGCAACTCATCGACCGTAGACGACGTTATTAATGAATGCCGACGCTTCGAAGACGCGAAAAGCCGCCGTATCACTCCACACTTTTCACGTCTTCCCAACACGGCTGCAACATCAACCTGCGAGGACGCCCGTTTGGCACCAGCCCCTGCTGCTTCCGACAATATCGTGCGCATTGTGCGCCACGAAATCGAGGCAGCATCTCCCCTGTCTGACCAAGTCGAGGCCCCTGACGATTCTCGCGCCACGATTTCTTTAATCAAGAGTGTCGTACGCCAGGAACTGGCCAACGCCGGACTTCAGACGCTATGCCCCGTTAACCGACCTGACTACCGATTGCCAAGTACACCTAATATGTCCCGCAGACTGAACAACCGCCCACGTTACCGGAACCCGGCAGAATGGCGAACTTCCGATGACAGGCCGATCTGCTTCAACTGTGGACGAGTGGGCCATATTTCACGTCATTGCCGCACTTCCTGGGGTTGGCAGCCATGGTCGCATTATGCCAACACCCGACGCCCCCCTTCTGGCTCTCGGATGCCGATCTACACGGCACAAGGTGATGCTTCGCCATCCAGGCCCGCCCGACCAAGCCGCTCCCCGTCGCCCTCTGGACGCATGTCCCGCTCAACTAACCGACGTCGCTCCCCCTCACCCTCCTACCACCAGTCCTCGGAAAACTGACGGGCGCAGCTCCTAGAGGTGAGCCTGCTTCGACGACCCGACCCAAAATTCCTCTACAAACGATACCCGGACACAACAACTTGATTAAAGTAAATGTTGACGGTACTTCTGTGGCAGCACTCATTGACACCGGCGCTCACATATCAGTCATGAACTCCAACCTTTGTGCTCGACTCAAGAAAGTGCTCACTCCTGCTCCGATCACTCTTGTCCGAGTAGCTGATGGTGCAACACCAGCGGTCACCGGGATGTGTGCAGCCCGTGTCACTGTTGCTGGACGTCATACCACTGTTCTGTTTTACGTACTGGACCACTGCCCACATGACATCATTCTGGGACTCGATTTTTTGTCGGAGCATTCCGCCCTAATTGACTGTTCTGCTGGTGTTGTTCAGCTTGTCCTACCACACGCCGTTAACCCTCCTGATCCTGCGCTGCCAAAGCTATGCTCCGCCGACTTTGTTCGCCTATCTTGTCGAGCTGTGACGTATATCGACGTCTCTTCTGATCCACCTGTGGCTGACGGCGATTATGTCATTTCGCCCAATCCTACAGTACTCTGTTCGCTCAATGTTACGTTCCCCCACACCATCATAACAATGAAGAACAACGTGGCATGTCTCCCTATTGTAAACTTTGGACTTTGCCCTGAAGTGCTGCCACGAGGAATATCCCTTGCAACCCTTGCCCCGGCCGGCGACTACCACAGATCGGCCCTAACAGAGGATACACTGCCATCTGCAAGTATTCAGTCGCGTAGTACACTAGACTGCATAACTGGAATGATTGCCTCTGATCTCCCGGCAGAGCATATGTCTGCGCTTCGTGGCCTTCTTGCATCGTATCAAGACGTCTTTGATTTCTGCGACCGACCCCTAGGTCAAACGACCGTCGTAAAGCATCGGATCAACACCGGTGACGCAAATCCAGTACACCGGCGACCCTATCGAGTTTCCTCCACCGAGCACCACGTGATCCAGCAAGAAGTTGACAAGATGCTTGCCCGAGACATCACTGAACCTTCTTCAAGTCCTTGGGCTTCGCCCGTTGTGCTTGTGAGAAAGAAGGATAACAGCTGGCGCTTCTGTGTCGACTACAGAAATCTTAACAAGGTTACAAAAAAAAGACGTGTATCCTCTGCCGCGGATAGATGACGCTCTTGACTGCCTTAGTGGAGCAAATTATTTCTCTTCCATCGACCTCCGTTCCGGGTACTGGCAGATATCAGTTGATGATCTGGACCGTGAAAAGACGGCATTTATAACTCCCGACGGGCTCTATTAGTTCAAAGTAATGCCGTTCGGGTTATGCGATGCCCCAGCTACATTCGAACGAATGATGGACGCTCTTCTTCACGGTTTCAAGTGGTCAATCTGCTTATGTTACCTTGATGACGTCATTGTTTTTTCGCCAACTTTAGAATCTCACCTCAAGCGTCTCTCAACAATTCTTTCGGTTTTCCGCAAAGCAGGGCTCCAAATAAACTCGTCCAAATGTCACTTCGGCCGCCGGCAGCTCACTGTCCTTGGACACCTTGTCGATTCTTCTGGTGTTCGTCCCGATCCTGAGAAAATCCGTGCCGTAAAATATTTCCCTGTGCCGACCTCTGCGAACGATGTTCGAAGCTTTGTGGGCCTTTGTTCTTACTTTCGTAGATTTGTGCGGAGTTTTGCTGACGTCGCACGACCGCTCACGGAACTACTAAAAAAAATGTGACTTTTGTGTGGGGACCTGAACAAACCAGAGCATTCGTTGTACTGACGAGTAGACTTACGACGCCACCGATTCTCGGCCTCTTTGATATATGCGCTCCAACGGAAGTGCGTACCGACGCCAGCGGCCACGGAATCGGAGCCGTTTTGGCACAACGACAGCATGGCTGCGAGCGCGTTATTGCATACGCTAGCCGTCTTTTATCGCCAGCAGAGCGAAATTACTCCATCACAGAACGCGAATGCCTCGCACTCGTCTGGGCAGTGGCTAAATTTCGGCCGTATTTGTATGGACGCCTGTTCACGGTTGTCACTGATCACCATGCCTTATGCTGGTTGTCGTCCTTAAAAGATCCTTGTGGACGTCTCGGCCGGTGGGCTCTACGGCTACAGGAATATTCCTACACGGTTGTCTACAAATCAGGTCGCCACCATGAGGATGCTGATTTCTTGTCGCGTCATCCAGTAGACCCAGCAGACCTTTCTCAGAGTGATGAGTTTACTGAAATTTTGGCACTTTCTGTGTTTAGCAACATCGAAGATCAACAACGCCATGATGCTCATCTCAGAGATATAATCCTTCGGCTTAGTGGTCCCACAACTCCTCCGTCTCTCCGTATGTTCCTGCTCCAAGATGGCGTCTTATATCGCTACAGCATGCATCCTGACGGACCTGAGCTGCTGTTGGTCATACCACAACATATGCGTCAGACTGTCCTTGCACAGCTGCATGATATTCCGACAGCATGTCACCTGGGAGTTTCAAGAACTTATGACCGCGCTCGACGTCGCTTCTTTTGGCCCGGTATTTACCGATCCGTCTGCCGTTACGTCGCCTCATGCAAATCCTGTCAACACCGCAAAAAACCAGCAACACTTAAAGCGGGACACCTTCAACCCATTCAGATCCCATCCGAACCATTTTATAGGATAGGTGTTGACTTACTAGGACCGTTTCCTTTATCGGCCAGCGGAAACAAGTGGATAGCAGTCGCCACGGATTACACCACTCGGTATGCCATCACACGGGCCCTTCCTACCAGTTGTGCGACCGACGTCGCTGACTTTCTTCTAGAAGACGTCATATTACACCACGGCGCTCCTCGGCAACTGCTTACCGATCGGGGTCGCTACTTTTTATCACAAGTTATCCAAGACATATTGCACTCTTGCGCTACAAAGCACAAGTTCACAACGGCGTATCATCCTCAAACCAACGGGCTCACGGAGCGGCTGAATAGAACCATCACGGACATGCTCGCCATGTATGTTTCTTCCGACCATCGTGACTGGGACACCGCCCTTCCATTTGTAACATTTGCCTATAATACGTCTCGGCAGGACACTGCAGGTTTCTCGCCATTTTTCCTCCTGTACGGAAGAGAACCTACGTTACCTTTCGACACGCTCCTTCCTGCCGTTGGCCACACGTCAGAATATGCCCGCGATGTGATTTCTAGAGCTCTAGAGGCACGTGAGATTGCTCGCCAGCGTCTGAGCGATTCCCAGGAACGACAACGACAGGTCTACAACGCGTTCCATCGTGATGTCCACTTCAGTCAAGGTGACACAGCCCTTCTCTGGACGCCGTCGCGGCGAGTTGGCCTGTGTGAAAAACTGACTTCACCGTACTCGGGTGGTGCGCCAAGTCACCGACGTGACATATGAAATTGAACCTCTTAACGCCACCAGCGCGCGATCGTGTTCTGACGTTGTTCACGTCACTCGCCTGAAACGATATTACTCAGACCAACCAGGCACCGAGACGGTGCCTTCGCCGCCGGGGGTGATGCTACGGGGCGCCACAAATGAACATTGTAGAAAAGAGGACGATGTTTAGGGCGAGCTTGTGCAGACCGGGCTCCATATTGTATGCCTGCCTGTTTACCGAAAGTAAAGGCATTTTTTCAGATTCCTTCTCCCCGTAACAATATTGCCAGTGCACTGTAATGAACACTTCGGTGCAGAGAATAACGTGACTGTGAATGTTGTCAATAAAAAGACACAATGCCTGATACTTATGTAATAATGTTGCGCCTCGAACATTTGTAATATTTGCTTTTTGATTAGCATTATGGACAACTGTGAAGGCAGCCACCAGATCAGGATGAGTGGGCGTTCAGTAAAACGTTAAACTTTCGCCGGGTGATTGAATCCTTGGGCAGACACAAATAAATAAACCGACGAACATTTTATCTTGAAGTATCCCTAAAAAAAGGCTATAGCCTTTCAAACATGCTGCGCAACATGGTCCAATCTGAAATTGGTGAGGTGTCGATGAAAAAATCGTAAGCCCGTGCGTCCTGCTAAGAAAACGTTAAGGAAATCACACACTCCAAAAGCACTAGCAAATGCTTTATGCGAGTAAAGCAGGGTAAGCTTCAACTGAAAAAGGTCAGCCAAAAACATCGAACTCACCTGCATGGCTACAGAAATTGTCGCAAAGCTGATATGTGCACGCTGTGCGCTATCATTAAAAGCGGCAGAGGCCACGCATTCTCACGAAAACTTCTGTAGAAGGAAAGAATTTTACAATGTTGACCAGATGCAACTTAACAGAAAAAGGCCGTCAAGGCGCTACTGCACTTTTAGGGGCGAAACTCCTTATAGCGGCACCCGTTCATCCTTCGTAGCCGTTGTAGTACGTAAAAGGTATAACATTTTTACCTCCGAGGTGGTGACGGTGAGAGATTTCTTCTGTGCGTTCTTGAACAATAAAAAATAGTGCTCAACGTACATGCCAATGGCTGCTAATGGGGAATGAGAGACACGAGCGTTCGGTATTTATTTAACGTGCACGCTGCGATCTCTATTAGCAGCCTTTGGCATGTACATTGAGCACTATTTGACAAGAAAGGGTTGCTACGTTATACTCGCTGGGTGTAACCTCCTTAGTTTTAGAAAGGTTTAGCGAGTGTTGAGCCGTAGTGCATGAATACAATGAACTAGTATATACCACGAACTCGAGGTGGTTAAAGGTGGGAAGTAGATAAGAAGCGCAAGCTGTAAAAAAGTGTGCGTGTGCCACCTCTCGTTTGGTCCTTGGAATGTCCGCTGGATGGCGGTGCCTCTATATGAAGAATATGTGATGAAAAGATGCAAGATGGTGGTACTTGGAGTGTTGGATAGATGGACGAACGGACACAGAGACAGATGCATGGATGGATGCATGAACGGACGCAGGGACGGACGCACGAACAGACACACACACGGACGGGCGGATGGACGCATGGATGGTCGCACAGATAGACGCATGGCCGGACGGAAGCAAGGACGAATGGACGGACAAATGCTTCGCCCCACTCTCCGTCATTCACTCCGTGGATATGCTGCCATTTTTTTAGATCGACCAGCCTTTCTAAACGTTTGTAGCCAGAACGCCCTTCCTGTGTGCGTTTTCGTTCTCTCATAAGTGCACGTGCGTTTTAAAGACGATAGTATTTCTTGGGGACGTTCAACGGAAAATTTTGGAAATTTGGTCTGTCTGTCTGTCTGTCTGTCTGTCTGTATCTCTGTCTGTTTGTCCGCCCTAACGATACCTCAAACGGCACCTAATGGCCTACCCCATCCGCAACGCCCACTAATATTGCTTAAGGTTTTGCGTTCATAGTTGTGCGATTGTCAATTAAAAAAGCAAATATTGCGCATATCTGAGGCATCATAACAACACGTATATGTTTTGTATGTCTTCCTTCATACTAGAAGAGGCACACACAAGTAACTCTAAGGAGAGCAGAGTTTATCGCGCTGCGCTGACAGTGCACCGCGATGCTCAAGAAGGTTTTTTCTATGCTTTGCTACGATGACACGGTGGTGGCACCTGCCCGTCGCTCTGAATTCTCCACATTATGACCTCCGAGACTGATGCGCATCTTTCTCCGCGGTCGTGCATGCCCTCGTTTTCGATGATAATTGCCAAATGGCACTCGTGTCTAACGTGCCTAGATGCGCTTGTAACGTGCCTAGATGCACTCGAGCGTGTACTGCATCCGCTACACGCTGGATGCACTCTAACGCAGCGCCTTCAGAATACCATTAACTGATTTTCTTGCGCAGAACATGAAATAAACGTTTTGTTCACTTTCTCCAGACGCAAGACTATCGTCTTTCGATGAAATTTACAGTGTAACGTGTAGATTTGGGCCAATTTTTCTTCTTCTTCTCTATCTATGCCCTTTTTCTTGCCCCCATTTCGCCACCCCAGTGCTGGGTAGCAAACCAGATGCCAATATCTGGTTAACCTCCTAGCCATTCTTTATCTCTCTTTCTCTTGCATCTCACAAGTATGAATAATATTTATCGGGTCATGAAAACTCTACTTTGTTCAGTGATGCAGAACACATGCAGTGTCATGGCGTTTGTTTCATGCTAACGTGTTAACACCAATGCTAGCACAGCCGAACAAGCCAGCTTCTGCGTAGTGCTGCCATTGTGTCGTCTACTTGCCCCAAGAAAAGATGATCCTGGATTCCGGTTGACAGTGTGACAGTCTATGGACATTGCAAATAATGCGTGGGGGTACTGAGTGGTTCTTTGCATCAGCCGCGTGAAAACTTCAATATTTGCTTTTAGATGAAGGCCATGGTGAGATGGTTCCAGCATACCCGCGAATTGTGAAAAGCGAAAGGACCAAGGGCGAAAGAAGAAAACGTCGAACCCTTCCGCCCCCATGTCACACATATCCCGTCATTCACCAACCTGGCGCGCCAAGAGTAAATGAGGTTGGAAATATGGTGTCAGGGTTTGAAGCATCAAGAGCGATACGCATCTTACATCGTTCGTAACGCATGAAATCATTCCGTCACCTGTTGTGTGTAAGCGCAGCAATCGGGATTTTTTGCGTTCGGCCCATAAAATGGGCTCGTAATATTTGTATTTTTAGCAATCTGGCCATGTGTGTCTTTGACTTGACAAAAAATGGCCCGATGAAAATGATTGCTGTTGTAACATTCATTTCATGGGTTACTACGCTGCAGGAGAAACCACATAGTTACTTAGCTCACATGTTACTTCGCACCAAATTGGCGCCTCTCCGACCCCTTGTGGCAAGCGACAAATACTTCAGTTGCCTGCATGGCAACCTTTCAGTAACTTTTCAACTTTTATTTTGTTGCGTTTTATAAGTATTTTTTGAATATTTGCAGAAAAAATGAATTATTTAAATGATTTATGTCATGTCAGCCTTAGCGCGTCTTCCGCCACCTTTAGGCTGGTGGGCGTCACACGCCACATAGCAGCGCGTGACACGCCTATAAATAAACAATGGCAAAGATACACGGATGTTTTAAAACTAATGGCCAACCCGTTGCTAGCCTTCGCTTTCACCTACGCACCCTTTTTTAATTCTAGTGCACAGAGTTTGGTCTCGTGCGAATATAAAGGAATGGTGATTTGCTACAAAATTGTCTTTATTTTAAAATGGGAAGTGAACGATTTGGCTAGTAGGATAGGCTTTACGTATCATGCAAATGTCAATATGCAGACGTCGCAAGAAATGAACAAAGAAAACAAAGCATACGATAAAACATTGTATGAAAGCTATTTTGGAGCTAGGACCATAGACGCAAGGAACAAAAGTGTATGTTGTAACAAAATAAGTAAAAGCGTAAGAGCTCAGAACGCCAGATGATCACCACATGCGATACGCTTAACTGCATATCTGTTCTGTTCTGTTATAACTGTTTTGCTGTAGAGAGGTTGATGTGCATATTGCCTCGGATACTCCATATCACAAAGTTCTGCAGTGAAAGAAAAATTGATTGATTTGTGGGGTTTAACGTCCCAAAACCACCATATGATTATGAGAGACGCTGTAGTGGAGGGCTCCGGAAGTTTTGACCACCTGGGGTTCTTTAACGTACACACAAATCTGAGTACACGGGCCTACAACATTTTTGCCTCCATCGGAAATGCAGCCGCCACAGCCGGGATTTGAACCCGCGACCTGCGGGTCAGCAGCCGAGTACCTTAGCCACTAGACCACCGTGGCGGGGCAGTGAAAGAAAAAGAATAATACAGAACGGTACCCAAAAATTAACAGTACGGAAAAGAAAAAAAACATAATAGCACACTGAAACCAGTTGAAATACCATGTCAATACGCAGTTTTCTTAGAGCAGTTCACACAGTCATAAACTATTTACATGCCTACCTTCCTTGTCTACTGTCAGTATATTGCCACCTGCTGTTCTGTGCCAGTGAACAGTGGGTCAGTTCTGTGCCGGTGAACGAGGAAGACGAAGACGAGCAACCCGTGCCAGCGGAGACGTCCTTCTTGGTCTCTGAGATTTTTTTGACAGTCGCCTCCCTTTATACGTTCCTTCGAGCTCTTAGCACGTGACAACTGGTGGAGGTGCTGGGTACCCTATGCACCGAACCCCTCCTGGTAGAAGAAGCTCCAGCCCCATACCGGTGGTTACGCCTGTTCACCGTGCTAGCCGCAGGATCCGTGGACTGGACCCTGAGTTCGGACTTCTCTCTGAAGAGATGACGGCCCCAACTATTCCAGGCAGCACCGTCCCAAGCGGCTTCAACCCAGCCGGTATGGAAGGCGCAACGCCTTTACAATATACACTCTTCAAACCAAAAACGCCGAATCCCTTTCATGGTCCTGTCCATGAGGATGTTGAAGATTGGCTACTCCACTATGACTTCGTTGCCGCTCATAACATGTGGGATGACACAGACAAGCTCGACATGTCTACTTCAGTTTGAATGACGGGGCACGGGTTTGGTACGAAAACCGGGCATGTGCGTTCACGTCATGGGTGGACTTCAAACGCCGACTTCTTGAAACGTATGCAAGTCCCGATCGCCGAGAGTGAGCCGAACGTGAACTCCAGTGCCGTATGCAATTGCCAAATGAAGGCGTAGCAATGTATGTTGAGGACATGACGCGTCTTTTTCGACGAGCCGACCCTCACATGCCGAAAGAGAAGAAGGTGCGTTACCTGATGTGTGGAGTGAAGGATCAGTTGTTCGGTGGTCTTGTACGCAGCCCCCCAAGACTACGTCAGAGTTTCTTGCTGAAACCGTCCTGATTGAAAGCACGGTTCGGCAACGGACCCAGACGTACGAGCGACAAGTGAACTTTGCTTCTGCTACGGAATACAAGGGTGGTCTTGGGGCCCACGTCGACTTCTTCCGAGAGCTCATACGCTCCGTAATTCGTGAAGAACTGCAGAAGTTTTCTGCACCCTCAGCGCCCACTGTCAGTTCTTTGTCCGGCATCGTCCGAGATGAAGTTCAGCAGGCACTACGAGAACCGTCCTGTCAGACAGAGCCGCGGCCCTTAAATGACTTCCCTCGCATGTCGTATGCGCAAACTCTCCTCCAGCCAGCACCACCTTTGGCTCCGCTTCCCACCGCGGCCCCTGCCATGCTTCCAGCAGACCAAACTCTGCGCCAACCTCCACAACATTTCACTCCGCCTTATATCAGAGCCCCAGCCATGCTTCAGGCAGTCCAAGCGGGCCCGTACCTCAGTGACCGCCGACCGATCCCGCGAAAATCAGACGTGTGGCGGGCCCCCGATCGACGTCCGCTTTGCTATCACTGTGGTGAACCTGGGCTCATCTACCGACAGTGTACTTATCGACAGCTGGGACTTCGTGGTTTTTCGGCCAACTCCCCACCTCCTAGGTTCGGCCAGCGGCCTCCGGAAATCGCTCACTACGTTGCTCAGCAGCGCGGATCGGCATCTCGGCACCACTCACGCTCTCCATCACTGCGGCGGTTCTCGCCGAATCATCGCACCTGTGCGGGCGTGGCGCAGGGCCGGTCTCCTAGCCCGCGTCGGGAAAACTAGCCTCAGCGACCTTCAGGGGCAAGGCCGCTCACACTGGTCATGCTCAAGGACCCCTATCGACGCGGACTGAAGATACCGACGATACATTGACAACGACACCACCGGCTGATTGCGGAAGAGTGTCCTTAGATATTCCTGTTCTGCTAGATGGTCGCGAAGTCAGCGCTTCAGTGGACACTGGTGCGGACTATTCCATAATTAGCGAAAAGCTGGCCGCCCTTCTCAAGAAAGTAACGACGCCTTGGAACCGAACGCCAATTCGTACAGCTGGCGGGCATATCGTTACGCCACTCGGTATGTGCACGGGAAGACTGCAAGTCCGCGGTTGTACATTTGTTGCTAGTTTAAGCGTTCTCCGGCAGTGTTCTCGAGACCTGATAATCGGCTTGAATTTTCTCTGGGAGCATGGTGCTATAATTGGCATTCGACGACGTCTAGTCACTTTCGCGACCACAAACGCCACAACAGCTCACGCTGACCCCAGCCACTTCCGAGTGTCTTTTCGCGTCGTCGACGACGCTGTCACGTTACCACCCCGTGCAACTGTTGTGGTTCAGGTGGCGTGGGACGGAGTGATGCACGGTGAAGCAGTCGTAGAAATCAATCACTTGCTTTTGCTGTCTCAGGGTGTCTGCGTAGCGAGAAGCCTTGTTGACCTTCGTGATGATCACTGCAAAGTTTTTGTCACAAATTTCAGCTATGAGCTCCGGCACCTTTTTCCTGGATCTGTCATCGCCTACGCCGACCCAGTCGCCAATGTTACCGAGTGTTTTGCTTCCTAGGCCATCAGCACTGCTGAAACGCCTTTCCGCAGCGTCGACATCAATCCAACGCTTTCTGAAGCGAACAAGCAGCGTTTGAGCGAGCTGTTGCTAGAGTTCCACACATGCTTTGCACGTTCATCGAAGGTACGTCAAACACCGATAACAAAACACCGTATTATCACCTACGACGACGCGCATCCCATACGGCAGCAGCCTTATCGTGTTTCGCCAACCGAACGGCACGCGATTCAAACGCAGGTTAAGGAAATGCTTCAGGATGGCGTGATACAGCCTTGAAGCAGCCCTTGGTCATCACCAGTCGTTCTTGTGAAAAAGAAAGATCGAGGGACTGATCGAGGGACCTCGTTCACAGCGAAACTTTTGGATGATATCTTCAGGTTGAGCTACACAACCCATCGAAAGACCACTGCGTATCACCCTCTGAGTAATGGTTTAACAGAAAGGCTAAACAAAACGCTAGCCGACATCATCTCTATGTACGTGGATGTGCAGCACAAAACGTGGGACGACATCCTGCCGTACGTAACATTTGCGTATAACACTGCAACGCAGGAAACTACACGCTTCACGCCATTCTGACTCGTTTATGGTCGAGATGTTAGAACTATTCTGGACGCCATGATTCCATATGAGGACATCGACAAGCTCGACCAATTAGCCCCCGACATCAATGAGTACATTCAGCGCGCTGAGGAAGCACGTTAACTGGCCCGTGTGCACATCCGAACTCAACAGTGTGCAGATGCATGGCGGTACAACATCCACCATCGAGAAGTTTATTATGAACCTGGTGACCAAGTTTGGGTTTGGACACCACTTAGGTGGCGAGGTCTCAGTGAGAAACTCTTGAAGAAGTACTTTGGACCTTACAAAGTACTCAGACGTGTGAGCGACGTGAACTACGAAGTGGCTCCAGACGGAGGCTCGCCATCATCACAGCGCAGGTTACCACGTCCAGAGACTGTACACGTAGTCCGCCTAAAACCATACTTTACGCGGTGATGCGAATTTTCTTCTTGTGCCAGTGAATGCCACTTATTTCCGATTGCCGGGCCCAGGACGCATTTTCTCTCGTGCACTAATTTGTTTATTGTTTTTTGTGTTACCTACTTCGACCCACGGCTGTGCACACTTTTGTTTGAGCATCGGGTCGATGCTCTCTAGGGAGGAGGAGTAATGCCACCTGGTGTTCTGTGCCAGTGAACAGTGGGTCAGTTCTGTGCCGGTGAACGAGGAAGACGAAGACGAGCAACCCGTGCCAGCGGAGACGTCCTTCTTGGTCTCTGAGATTTTTTTGGCAGTCGCGTCCCTTTATACGTTCCTTCGAGCTCTTAGCACGTGACAATATGCATAAACACATTTTATATACATCCATCTCTGGCTGTCTATCGTAGGCGCTTGTCCAGTCCGGTCTCCACTAAAAAGTCTGTCAGGAAGACAATGGCCTTTTTGTGAAGATGCTTCTCAGTCCACGGTCCAAATAGTTTCTTTATTGTGAGGGTCCGTCTGTCCTAACTTGCTTATTTGTTCTTAAATTTTATTCTTTCATTCGCGTATTTAACGCAGTTCAAAAAATATGCGGAACTTTTTCTTCTCCATGACGACAATGGCATTCCGGTGAGTTTGAGCGATGTATCTTGAGCAGGAAGCTGTTTGTGTATGCTACTTCCAATTGAAGTCGGTGAAGTAACGTCTCTAGGTGTCATGGGAGGTCTGTCGCTATGGAAAAGTTTCTGTGTGGATCAACTTCATAAAGTACTGTTACCTTTGATTTAGGGCGCTCAAACTACTTCTCCATCAATGGTTAGCTCCTTGCATTATAAAATGTCGTATATCTTCCCCAGACATAGGGATTGCGCAATCCCGTCGTTTCTTCAATGCATTCTTCGCGAGGCTGTCAGCCTCTTCATTTCCCTTTATTTCAATGCGGCTGGGTATTCATTGGATTACGTTGTTGTGTCCCTGCGATAAGGCATATTCCTCAGTATCTGCAACACATTGTGCCATTTCACCCGTGCATATCACCCACTTTGTGGCTCAGGATTCTCGCAGATAAGCTTAACTGTTTCAAAGATAGCCACCAATCGTGCTGTCGTCGATGAAGATTTGTGCCATTTTTTGTACATTCTTTTTTTCTGAATTCCGGGTATAAATACCACACAGGTTGACGCTTCTTCAGATCATGATCCGTCTGTATATATCTTCGTTTTTTCATTATGCATTACATGAAGCTGATGATGTACCATCTGTGCCGCTACTGGATGTGCCATGTCTGCTTTCTTCTCTATGCCGTCTATTTCGTGGACAACGTTGATAAGTGGCAGCGTCCAAGGTGTTTTTGAAGGTTTCCATCTTGTAAATTCTGGTACTACTGCTTGAAATGTTGATATACCATCTTGTAGTCTCGTTGCCATCCTTTGTGTTTGTGCACCAGAAAAAAATGACTTTCATGTTGCTTGAAAATTTTAAATATATTTCGAGATGTTTTGTTTTAGTTCGGATAACTGCCAAAGGTGACTGTAGACTCTCTGTATACACCAAAGCACTGGAAGTTGACCGTGGCAACCCCAGACATACCCTCAAGCTCCTTGAAGTTTTCTTTCGGTGGAGGCTGGAAGTTCGTGCAGCAGACGCAGTGAGTAACTTACGATGGGGCGTATCCAGGCAACATGTAGGGCTAATAACGACTCTGTAGTACCACCCCATTTGGCCCCTCAGAGATGCCGGAGGATTCGAATGGCCTGATTCAATATTTGTTCAAGGGACTGAACATGAGGCGACCATGCTAGTTTCCGGTCTAAAATTACTCCCAAGAATTTATAAAGTTTTAACCATTTCAATAGGCTGGTTTTGCAGAATAATCTGGAAATCTCCAGGTCTTTTTATGTAAACGGTAATATGGCTGTTTTAGCCAGACTCAGTGCCATACCTCTTTTTCTTAGAAAACGGTCTATATAATCTAACTCTTCTTGTAAAGTTTGTTGTACTTCCAAAATCGATGGACAAACTGCATGTTTCTTATAAAGTCAACGGCTCTATATATGTGCTATGGTCCAAAGGATTCTTCTCCATGACTGTAGGAGGAAAGAAACTGTATTGAAAGAATTTTTCGCAAGTGAATAATAGTTTCAACGAATGCGTTTGGCTGTGGCGCGTTGTTCCAGGACTAAGATGGTCCTGGGAAAACTAAATTGGTCCATTCTGGAAGGTAGTTTGGAAAGAATGAAAGCGAGTTGCGTTTATGCAGTGGCGGAATTTTGTTTAGCTTCACTACATATGTAGATGAACCTCGAAGCTAAAGCTTGTCAAGCATTAAAAAAACTGCCTTACGTGAAACGTTGTCTAGTCACACGATACGTTTTTGGTAATGTGCATCCCATAAAACCGAGGCCTACTGCAATTGAGATCTAATAAGAGCGTTGTAAGGCATCAGTTTTATGCAACTAGCCGCCGTATTTTTAAGTTTTCTTTTCAGAAATTCGCGATTCTGGGGACAGGCTTCAAAAGTATTGTATATGTGTTCAAATCATTACAACTTATTTGTAAGTGTGACGCAGAGATGTTCGAACCTGTCAACGTCTGAGACCTCATTGCTCTTAATGTATTACGCAAATTCACTGACTATCTTTCTCCTAGTGACATGGAGCAGTAATGTTTCATCTGAATTTAAAATCATTCCCGAACGTTTGCAACAATGTCAGATTGTAGTTGAACGGCTGCGTAATAGGAGTTAATCATTTGTAGAAGATAATTTCGTGAACAGAATTTATACAGTAGAGGGAACGACCTCAACAAGGTCCTTTAAATATATGCAGAACAACGCAGGACCTAAAACACTACCTCCCTGTACATCTTAGGTTACAGGAAGAACAGGAAAGGAGGAACTTTTGATTTCTACAGACTGCCTTCTGTTTGAAATACATGTGCTGAGTCGCATGAAAATAAAGGATGGCACGCGGAACCATTTTCACTTATACAGTAGCTTAAAAATGAAGTCTGACTAATTATAATTTACAAGAATTCATTTGCTTAAACTTATTTGTAGTTATATAAGCTTTACTAATTAAATTCAGTCTGCAGCTTTAATAGGAAACTGGTTCAATGTGGAGTATTGCTACTAACTTGCTCGCGGCAATGCCGCAAAATAATGCGTCCGGCAAAATATGATTTACCATCTGTACTATCGAAGGCGTGATAAATTTTGTCATTTTCTTCACGTGGAACTAATCTGTGGCTTTATTTCGAAGCAAGAAAGCAAAATGTTGCGCCCTTCATTTTTGATCTTTCTTAATGAAACGGTATTATTTAATGTTGTATATTAATAAACTGTACACGCAATACCGCCAATTTTGCTATAAAATTAATGAGCTTGCATCATTTGAGTAGTTTAACTCAAGTTATGGCTAATTTTTAAATCCACCCAACGGCAGGCCTTAACGAATGCATTATTCCAACCGTCTATAGCAACGTATGCTGGAAGCGTAACCTACAGAGCACCTCTGTTAGTTGCCTAAAAAGTGAAAAAACGTAGTCCGCAAATAGCTGAAGGCCAAATTACCAAAACCTGCGCCCCCGTCTTTTACCACTGAAAAAAAAAACAATCGACAAAAACTTGTCTATGTGAGAGCCACAAGTGCCCCACGTAACATGATAAAACTTTTTGTTGGGCTACTTGCTTACTGCAGTGCGCCCTTCCTGTTCAGCGCCAAATTTTCTTTCTCGATGATAGCCTTCTTTTTGTATTTCAGAAAGCATGCGTCATGTAAACATGTCTATGTTCCTCGGCGATGGTACGTTTCAAAGCAATATTTTACTCTTGGAGTCCTTCCTGTGCTTTCTCGGACTACATTCAACTCTGTTCTCTGACATACTTCATTCTTGAATGTGTTATCCGCTTTGGCAGTTCCTCGTACTTTAAACGTTTCTCTCCTCACAGCTTTTCAAGAGCACCTTGATTATCAATTCACCGTACATGGAGGTGTACCATGTTTATTAAAAGACGAAATAAAAAATATTCTGAAAATTTATGGGTAGCTTATCTGTTTCTTTCAGAAAAATGTCTTACGTGAATACATTACACTTGAATTGCAAAAGTGTTCCATGAAGTTTGCTTTAGTGGGCCGAACTTGTGTCGACTTTAAAATACAGCACCACTAGTTTCTCGCAGGTGCACATAGCAACACTAGAAAACAGCAAACACAATAATAGTAGTGAATATTTTTTCAAAGAAAACTTAGTGCCACTTATAGCCGACGCGAAAATCAAAAGAAATTGGCCTGCTGCCATTCCATCCACGGATTATTTCATTTTGAATATGTGGGGTCTCGGTGAGGCGAACGAGCGCATCGCCACGCCACGCTCTTGCAGTGAACAGACACAGCAAACGCGGTCGGTACAAAGCACACAACATACATATATTTATTAACTAATTTAGACGACGATATCGTCCGCCGAATGATACACCAATTTCAATTACACGCTACCATACAAACAGCATAACGCAGTGACACACTAAACACACAATAACATGATAAACACACACTAACGCACCCAACACACTAACACACACCCAAGGCGCGTCGCCAACGCCTGACTTTCCACGTGGGACCCCGGCGCGAAGCCCGCGGTGCCGAGCACCGGGGACCCACACTACAGACAACCGTTCGCGGCAGCCACCACGCGCAGAAGCGGCTCGCTCAACTCTCGCCCACCACCAAAGCCTGCCTTCCGCTAGAGGCCACCGCCGGCGCTACCGCTCTTTCAACAGTGGTACTCAAAGCGAACACAACGCCATCTATCGCCCGGCGGTGGTCACCACCGAAACAAAGCCCTGGGTCGAGACACGTGCGCCACACGGCGCAGACAACTTTACAGGGGGGGGTGTCAGCACCCCCACACATTTCAAATTTGTGCTTAGCATGAATATAAATATAAAAAATGAACCAGTAAGAAGTATCCGAGTTCGCTTTTAAGTATTATACAAAAAGAAATCAGATGCCCATGTTCTGAAAGACTCTAACAGCGTGATGGAATTGATGGGCCCAAAAAATTATTGTATATACTACCTAAATAAGTAATGTTTAAAAACATTATTTTCTGGCTGCATCAGCGATGAATTGCCCCTAATAGCCATTACCGTTTCATGCATATTAGAGATGAGAGTATGAGTATACTTTCATCAGATTGCAACTCTCCTTCATAAGGCAACAACTACCATTTTAATAATTCGGCATCGTACGGAGTATATTCTGGTCTCTATCTTCATTTTAATTTTCTGGTTCTTTAAACGTAAGTTTCGAGCTCTTCTTTTTCTTTGACTTCGATTTCTTGGTACTCCGCTTGCTCTTTTTTTATTTCTGGGCTTTTTACCTGCAAAGCATTTCTTAGCAATCTTCGGCGACATTGAGCACATCTATCTATCTATCTATCTATCTATCTATCTATCTATCTATCTATCTATCTATCTATCTATCTATCTATCTATCTATCTATCTATCTATCTATCTATCTATCTATCTATCTATCTATCTATCTATCTATCTATCTATCTATCTATCTATCTATCTATCTATCTATCTATCTATCTATCTATCTGTCTGTCTGTCTGTCTGTCTGTCTGTCTGTCTGTCTGTCTGTCTGTCTGTCTGTCTGTCTGTCTGTCTGTCTGTCTGTGTATCTATCTATCTATCTATCTATCTATCTATCTATCTATCTATCTATCTATCTATCTATCTATCTATCTATCTATCTATCTATCTATCTATCTATCTATCTACCTACGACCTTTAGCTTGTTCTCTTTGTCCCCGTGAAAATTGCGCTACTACACCATATGGTTAAATGATGTCTCACCAACTAGCCCAGCTCTCAACCCTACTGACCTTTAGCTCTCCTGGATGTTTCCATAATGGTATCAATACCTAACTTGGTATGGTACAACATGATTGCACGTAGAACATGAAAATCATGCCATGTATGTCATAGATGTCATGATTTACATTTCATGGTCCCGCCGCTCTTGCGGCGGTTTCGTTCTCATGGCCTGTTGCAAGACTGGTATGGTATGGCATGATTACATGGCGAACACAAGCGACAGACCCTAACATGAAAATCTTGACATGCGTGTCTTGTAACAACATGGCTACATATCACGCTCATGATGCGCTCGTGGCCGTTTCGCTCGCGTTATATATACCAAATTTGGTATTACAATACGTGAATGAATGGCGAAGGTATGTAACTTGTGCAAACATGATAATCATGAGGTGCGTTCATATAACAACGTGACTATATGCCTACATGACTACTAGACTACATTTGAAGTCGTGCCAAGCGCTAGGGGCGGAGCCCTGCAGCGCTATCATCAACATTTCTTGACCACCGCGTTGCACCTTTCGCGCAGCTGAGGCTAGCTAGAGCTGCTCGAGTTGGTTCGGGGGAATGCAGTCATAACCAATCCTCAATAATCCGAATTCAGTCCATTGCCACGTCATCAAGTCACAGGCATCTCGTTGTCAGGCAGGACCTTTTCTTCTCCATCGTTGTTTCAACTGCTTGAAGTGACTACCAATTATGATAGCTCTTCCGGCATGATGGCGCTGCTAACATGTGGTTAGTATGTCAAAACATATTTGGTTGGTTTGTGCCCCACCAGTTTTGGCATAATGGCGAGTCTCTGTAAGTCTTCATGGGCTGAAATACTCGTTCGTTTCAGGAATTCTTTGGCTGCCACATGCGAAGACCTTCTGTTCTTTTTTTCTTTGGATGCCTCTCACTTCAATGCAGTTATTCTATTGTTCCAAGCTGTTAGGTGCTTTCGTCTGCTTCTTCGGTCCTGTACGCCTTTATCTCCATGGCTGGGTCTCTTCAATAGCGTATTGCTGAAGAGCAGACTCTCTTTCAGGTTGGTCATCTGGACAGCCAAGATCTACATGCTTATGGCGGATAGTGATTTGTACAAGTTCTCCTTAATAGCGTGAGCCTGTTTGTTTCCTCGTGAACTTGTAATAAATGCGAAGAATTTCTTAGCGAACTTCGGCGGCTTTGCGCATATCTATCTATCTATCTATCTACCTATCTATCTATCTATCTATCTATCTATCTATCTATCTATCTATCTATCTATCTATCTATCTATCTATCTATCTATCTATCTATCTATCTATCTATCTATCTATCTATCTATCTATCTATCTATCTATCTATCTATCTATCTATCTATCTATCTATCTATCTATCTATCTATCTATCTATCTATCTATCTATCTATCTATCTATCTATCTATCTATCTATCTATCTATCTGTCTGTCTAGCCGCTTACAACTTTCAGCCCTCCTGGCCGTTTCGATAATGGTATGGATACCAAGCTCACTATAACATAAAATGACTGTATGTAGAACATAGTCCCCCAGTTATCACGTGGAAATCCTTGCATGAATGTCTGAATATCATAATTTACATTTAACGGTCCTGCAGCCCTTGCAGTGGTTTAGTTCGCATGGCATGTTGCAAAACTGGCATGGTATGTCATGATTGCATAGCGAACACAAGCGACAGATCCTAACATGAAAATCATTACATGCGTGTGATGTATGAACATGACCACATGCAACGCTCATGTTGCGCTCACGGCCGTTTCACTAGCGTCACATATACCAAATTTGGTATTACGGTACATGAATGGATGACGAAGGTATGTGACTGGTTCAAACATGATAATCATGAGATGCGCATCATGTAACAACGTGACTACATGCCATGCTCATGATGCGCTGGCAGCCGTTACGCTCGCTTCGCGTATACCCATTTTGGTATTACAGGACGTGAATGAGTGATGAAGGTATGATACTGGTGCAAACAGGATAAACATGAGATCCGTGTCCTGTAACAACATGACTACGTGCTACGCTCATGATACGCTCGCGGCCTATAGCTTCACATGCATGTGCCGAACTCAGTATTACGCAACGCGAACGTACGACATAGGTAAATGACACATGAAAACATGATAATCACGAAATGCATGTCATGTAATAACATGACTACATGCCACACTTATGATGCACTCCCGGCCGTTTCGCTAGCTTTAAATATGCCCTAATTTGGTATTACATGATATCAAATGATGACTACGGCCTGTTACTGGTGCAAACATGATAATCATGAGATGCATGTCATGTGAGAACATGACTACATGCCACAGTCAAGGCACAAATACATTTAGACGTGACGCGGTGCACGTACTCGGTGGCGTTCATTTCATCGGGTCACGCGGGATTGCCAAGCCAGGCACGTGTCCTGCCATATATACTCGCAGGCGCGCGCCGCTTTGCGTTGTTTGGCTCATGCACGTTCGAGCGCGTCGGGCGTCCCTCGGTCACGAAAATTAAGGAGACGCAGTGTTGTCTGGGTAACGCACTTGCGCGAAATGCAGCATATCGCATTTCGTGCCGGTTGCCGTCGGGCCGTGGCGACGGACGCTGGTCACACCGGTTGCGCCTGGTGACAGACTATAGATTGCTCGCGTTTTGCTAGCGTAACGTCGCTGCGCCCCGCGTGTACGCGCATCAACGCTACATTGGAGACGTCGACAGATGACAAATATATGACAGGTGCAAGCACAATAATCCTGACATGCGTATCACGTAAGAACATGACAACATACCACTCTCATTGTGTGCTCGCGGTCTCTTAGCTGACTCCACATGTACTAAATGTAGCATCACGTGATGCGAATAGATGACCAAGGTAAACGACACATTCAAGTATAATAATCATGACATGGAAGTCACGTACGGCTTCATTTACGTCCACCTTGTAAAGTTGTGCTGATGTTTAGGTGACATATCAACCTTTCTCGTTTGTGCTTCGCATAATATCGATTCCCACTGTACGTGGGATCTGCCAATTTTTTCTCTTTATTTGCTCGCTTGGTCTTCTTGACACTCGTTTTGTAGGTTTTAGAGCAGTGGAGTCGTATCTCTCGACAGTTTCAATAACATAAAAAGGGCTCGCGCAGCCGACAGATGATAGCGAATCACACCCTGAGAAAGTTTTTTTTGCCGAACCGTTGGAGCAAGATTTAAAGCACATTTTAAGCATCACATTGCTAAGGGCATGTTGTGAATCCACCACGAAAGTCTCTACATGACACTTCCTGTCCCCGTTGCTGTATTCGGGAACTCCCTCACCATGCAGATAAGTGAAACTCGGCTTTCACTTCATCACTGAACTCCCCTGTCGGTTGTGCAAGTGGGCGCAATAGTCTTTTTTCTAGTTTCTCTAACAGAAGTTGGATGTCTGATAAAACTTTTAATACGTCAATTTCCAAGGATTCACAATTTTCGACGTTGCTTTTTAGCTTTTATTAAGTAAAATGTCATAAATCGGGCGGCAAACTGCAATTCGTGCCTCATTGTTTCAAAATATAAGCAACATTCCTTGAGCTTGCAGTTTGGCATTGCTGTAGAGGAAATTACTATGCTACTTTACTCAAGGCTTATAGCTGCAAGCAACGAAGTTCTGGTATGTGTTACTTGCTTCAGGTTGTCATCAATTGTTGTCTGTCTCATTCGCACAACATGGTACATGTGTCTTATTCGTCAAAGTCAACAATGTTGACGCCGCGCGATTGAATCCACAGGTAGGGCCTTCACAACTGCTATCATTAAAAGGGTTCAGCATTTCGACATCAAGTCCCTTGAATTGACTGTCGTCACGCAAAGACGGCGGGTCTAGTAGTGAATAGCCGGCTTCGAGCACTAAGCCTGCAGGACCGGTGTCTTCGTAGTAAAAGGTTGTCGTCCTGCACTCGCGAGCTTCGTAGCTGTCGCTGAAACGAAATCGTAGTAGATGGGCACACATATCATTAGCTTCTCCGAGGACTAGGCTGTCAGGACGCCCATCTCCTTTGTCCATAGACATCCTAGCCATATCCTCCTATATTTTTCATGCCCTCTCGACTCGTGCATACGAACACCTAAGGAGTGCAGGTGTTCTTCTACTTACCTGTAAGTACCCTCGAGCACTGTATGGGCTCATCCCGTGGAGAAGTTGGCGTGACCGAACTCGTAAAGCAAAGGTTATCTGCGCAACTCGTTTCTCATCTCACGTTGCAAGTGAGGACGTGCTCTGTGATTGTGGATGAAATGCGCGCTATTTTATCACAAGAAAGGAGAGGCCTTCATCGGCGAGGTGGGATATGGTGTCAACTTCCCCAACAAAGCTAGAAATGAGCTTGTCCTGGCCAAGTCACTCTTATGTTTCGTCCTTAACGACCTTTTCAGTTTCGTTCAAGATACCTGTGGCGTCCTTTTTCGCGAGAAGCTGCACTGGCCGTGAGCTGCACATGCTCATGCGGCAGGTTCTCAAGGAAGTTGAAGAAATAGAATTCTTCATCGTCTGATTGTCACAGACAACCACAAGATAAATTTCCTGGCTATGAAAATTCTAAGCAACGAAAGCCTCAAATATTGCATTGACCACCCTAAAACCAATCGAAAGCTTTTTCTTGCATTTGATCAGTGCCAACTCCTCAAAAACGTGTGATCGCAGTTTTTGTCCCGTGACATGAGTAAAGGTGGCGAGTTATCAGTGAGCTACTTTAAGAGCCTCTACAAAATTCAGCAAGGCAGCCTTGTAAAGCCAGTACGATTTCTCATGAGAAAGCACGTATTACCTACGAACATTGAAAAAATGAACGTTCAGAGAGCGGTGCAAGTTTTTTTTTCATTCTTCTCGTGACAGTTGCAATGAAGGGCCTCACGAGCAAGCAGGCCGCACGTGCGAAGCAAGTTTGGCGAGTGTCGGACCAGCGGTGCAATTTATAGACACTGGTTCGTGCTCATGGACGGAGCTTCCACGACTAGCTGGGCGATCTGAAAGATCAGTGCCTGGCGAAAAACTTCCTAAACAAAGCAACTTATGAGGGTTTTGTGATAACAAGTCGTTCGAACGTTGTGTGCATTAGATATCTTCTTGAAGATATGTTTTTTCACTTCGTTTTGACAAGAAAGTTGTCATCGGACCCAATCGAGTCGTTTTTTGGCTGGCCGAGAAAATCTGCAGGATAAAATTATTAAACGGACGTCCATGCCAGGCTCATGGGCATTGAGAAAACCCTCAAGAACGCTGTCGCATCGGCTTCTAGTACAAGCAACACAATTGAACGAGGAGAGAGTGATTGCTTGTCAACACTACCGCAACAGAAGAACACAAGGGAGCGAACCAGCTATTAAATTCCTGCGGATGCACGTAGAGAGCTCATAGAGCAACTAAACCGAGATAGGCCTCTACTTTCCACTCCATATGTTGCCGCATTGGCTATGGTCGGTAGCTATCTAGCAAGAACCGTACGAGAAAACTTTTGACAAAGCCAAACACCTCGAAACCATCAGACTCACTCATTAAGTACCAAGACATCCGTGGATTTCGGTATCCGTCCGCACAACTTCTAAATGTTCTCTACGTATTACAGAAGTTCGTCAAAGTTTTTCTAGCGTGAAGAAGGCGTATGCATCAACCTCTAGAAGGGGCTCTGAACAATGCTGCCGAGATACTCCGCGAGCACAAAGCTTTGATGTTCGGATCCAGGGCACCAAGAAAATTCACCCAAACTGCTGCTTATAAAGTTTTTTCGCCCAATATTCACCAATTCCGCCACGAAAGCTTCAGACAAACAAGACGTCGCTAAAGGTTTTAAAATAAAACCACTCTCCCGAAAGTCCCTGAAACTGTGAGCTTGATTTCACAGCTGTGGGCTTAAGTGAAAAGTCCAGTTGTCAAAATATGTCTCGTGTTGCTTGCTTTCACTGTACTGAAGGGATGGAAAGACTTCTAATGCGAACATTAGTTTCTCTCCACAAGCATGCGCGTAACAGTGTAGTCACGTCGTATGCTCTGGGAGTGAGTATGGGGTAACAGCGTGGCGTAGTGGCAAGCGCTTGGACTACAAGGTACGGGCAGAGCACCTTGCTCCACTCGCACTAGGTGGGCATGAAAAAATATAGGAGGCTATGTCCTAGCCTTGCAAACCTTGGGTCGCATCCTGAAGGACAAGGGCAGATCAAAGTCAGAGCAATCGTGATGGGCTCCCGCCTTGCGAACCTCCCTGAGACGGATGCTGCCTCCTCAATTTATGAGTAGTCGTCTTGGTCCCAGTTCCAGGAGGGGTGCTAATCTGGAGCTTCACAGCACGAATTGTAAAAGACAGAGATGGACGGCATGCCTGCCGTCTTTTTCCCGTTTAATTCCACACTGAATCCCATTAGTGGTAGCTCGCGCGCTGCGCAAGACAGTCTTTTTCCACTAATTTTATCACCGTCAAACCCTTTCAATGAGACGTGTGGCACATACGCGCAGGTGGAAGTGTACCACAGGTAGGCGGGCGTGTGCTACAGGTAATTCAAGGTTAATATCTAGTCATCAGCAGTGAGAACTGGCATGCGTAATTTTAACGCGTGAGCATCAGGAAAAAGCCGGCATCGACAGCGTTGATCCAACGTATGCAAAGAATAAATGTCGGGATGCCATTAGGAATTGAACCCCAGCATTGGGCGTGGAAGTCAAGAGCTCTACCCCAGAGCCACGGCAGGTTTCGAAACTATTTTTCCATAGACGCTAATATTCTGGAAACTCGAGTTGCCGTTGCAGTGCTGGCTATCTGATTTTATAAACACAGCATTTGTGCTTCTGTGATATTACCTCTTAAATTAAAGACGAGGTCATTGGGTTTACGGCTAAACCTTTGCTGTTTTAAAACTAAACCTCCTCTGCCGTGAGACGCTGCTCTCGTCAGAGCGAGTGGACGCGCGTCGTGCCGGCTCCGGTTTCAACGAATGTTTTGCAGCGGAAGTCACCTAGAAGCCCACAAGACTTTGGTACCCGCGTGTTCAGCTTGTCATCAGGAATCGCCCGGCACCAAGTTCCACGTGGGGACTTGAATTTTGACACCTTTACCGACGCATTTTTGTCAACGACGCTAGCGAGAGAGATAGGCCTAACGCCTGCCAAGCCACCGGCAGCGCAGCTGCTAGAGACGCTGCTGCCTAGGCCGGCCTAGCTCTGCGGGCACCAAGAAACGCCGGTCAAGATTAAGCCGGATGCCTCCACTGCCCCGAGGTGACTACAAGATCATCATCCGACCTAAAGGCGGCCTTCGACTCACCGATTATGAAGCCGCCCGACTGGCGACTTGCATTTACCACGCCACTGAAATTCCGAGAGACGCCCAAGATGAGCACACAATATGCCCAAATTTCCAGCAAAATATCATCGTTGTGAGCACACCCATCGAGGCGCATGCTGATAGATATCAGAAAATCTCTCGCATTGTGGTCGGCAACAAGACGTACGATACCAGCGCATATGAAGCAGCACCAGAGGGTACGTCGAAAGGCGTGATACGTGATATCCCGTTGGAAGATACTGCCCGAGATATTACAGCTAATGTGATTACAACAAAGAACCCTACAGCCATCGCTGCAAAACGCCTCAGCGACACAACGACGGTGATCGTACTGTTCGCTGGTCTTCGCGTGCCAACATACGTTCGATACGGTGGGGCAATGTTGAAGTGCTCCCTTTACCGCAAACAGATAGAGACGTGTTACCAATGCGGTCGCCTGAAGCACCGCGCAGATGTATGCCCAAACCCGAAAGACCACGTGTGCCGTGGCTGTGGTACGACCAATCCCCCGCAAGATCACCAATGCCAGCCCACTTGTCAACTATGCGGCGGCGACCACCAGACGGCCGAGAAGGCGTGCAGGGCACGTTACAAGACGCCGTACCTGGTGAAACGCCGGCGATGGGAGCGACAACAACAACGATATGAAGGCTACCCGACGAAGCCAACGCCTGTCGACAACCGCCTCGAGCAGCGGGACACTACCCCTACCCGGAAGCCCGGAAAGAAAGCCTGGTCGAGATCTTGGTCGCGGTCTCGGTCGCGGTCTCGCCCCCGGCCCCGCTCCCGGCGCCGCTCCCGGTCGCAGTCAACAACTCGGAGCCGTACACCTGGCCCTGGCGCAACCTTCAAGGTGGGCTGGGTAGACGTAGTCAAGGGGGCGCGCTCGGGGTCTGAGGAGGCCGCTTCTCAAGGCAAACTTGATAAATTAGAGGCTGAAATAGCACAGCTAAAGCAGATGTTAGCACACTGTAACCAGAAAATGACAGCTTTAGGAGAGGAAAACAGGACCCTCAAGGAGGAGTTACACCACTATAAAACAACAAAACATGCTCCACCAGTAGTACCACCGCTCTCAGCTGTTACACCCAGTGAAAAATTGAAGGAAGGTACAACACCACCACCTCCCAAGCGCAGCGCCGAAACCCAGGCCAATGAATACAAACCCGCACGCGTAACGCCCGAGAATAAAGTCCTGAAGGAAGTTCAGCAATCAGTCAAAGAATTAAATGGGTGGATGAGCAACGCATCTCGACCGATCTCAGCCCTTACTGACCGCGTAGAGACTATAGCTAAAATTACCCAGCAACAAAACGAACACCTACAACAGCGACTCATCGCTGTGGAGGCTAGAATCACCCCTCTGCCACCTAGCGGACTGGACCCCACAGCGAATGTAAAGCAACCTTCCTCGTCGGCATTCAGTGTGATACAGCCGGCGACATTCCTACCCCCTGCATCTCATCATAGCTAGAAATCACGCCTACACAATTTGGCAATGGAATTGTAGAAGCTACGCGAATAAGCAAGCAAATCTTAACCAATACCTTAAGGGGAAAGTTAAGCCCGATATTATTTTATTGCAGGAGACACATTTTCTCGCTAAATTGGCAGGCTACCGCTCGATCAGACATGTGAACGGGGAGACGACTGTCCTTACCACCCTAGTTAGACGAAACCTTACGTTCACGCAACAGGACACGGAAATTACCAATATAGACAATATATTTCTTGAACTCGTTCCGCAACGCAAGACACAGGAAAGTCTTTTTATACTAAACATATACAGCAACCCTAAACAAAAAAAGCACAGATTTCTCACACTCTTTAAACGCGCCCTCAACATCGCTGGCCAAAATCCCATCTTAATAGCGGGGGACTTCAACGCACCACACACTGCCTGGGGATACTCTTATGTGTTTCCTAAAGGTAGGGCCCTCTGGTTTGACTCGCAGCAAGAGGGATTAACTCTCATTACCAACCCTAGCACACCCACACGTGCGGGCACTAGCTCCAGTAAAGACACAACGCCTGATCTGACGTTCACGAGAAACACATCAGCAGCCACCTGGAAAAATACCCTAGAGGACCTGGGTAGCGACCACTACATCATCGAGGTACATGTTCAAGGTGGCCCACGTAAATTCACGGGAAAAGAGCTAAAGTTGGTAGACTGGACCCAGTTCCGCAAACCACGTGAGAACCAGGTCCAACCCATCAGCGACATAAAGGACTGGATACACACGCTTAAACAGGATATTAATAATGCCACCCGAATCGTACCTCCTGAGGCACACCTCGAAGAGATCGATAGCCGGCTCCTCCACATGTAGGACGCAAAGCAATTGCTCCAAAAAAGTGGAAGACACAGAAACACAACAGAAACCTCAGGAAACGCATAGCACTCCTCAACACAGAGATAGAGATGTATGCAACACAGCTAAGCCGGCAACACTGGGATGAAACCTGCGATGCGATGGACAGGCAACTAAGTCTTAGTAAAACTTGGCATTTCCTACGGTTCCTGCTCGACCCAGAAGACAGCGAAACCGCCCAACAACAAACCATCAACAAACTAATACATGCTTACAAGGGCACCGAGGAGGAGTTTCTTAGGGAGGTAGAGCTCAAATATATCTCTCAGGCTCCTACTCAGCAGCGTCCAGATTATACGGGCCAGATCAACACTACTCTAGACGAAGAATTCACCGAAGTGGATACCCGTGCCGCTACTACAAAAACTTAACACCAAATCTGCACCAGGTCCGGATAACATCACGAATAAGATGATACGCAATTTGGACGATGAGTCGATCACGCATATCACAGATTATATTAATAACTGCTGGAAGACCGGAATCTTGCCCCCGCATTGGAAAACGGCCAAGGTGATTCTGATTCCGAAACCAGGAAAACCACTGAATACTGACAATCTTAGGCCCATCTCCTTAACATCTTGTATAGGCAAATTGATGGAACACGCTTTCCTGGCTAGACTGACAAATTACCTCGAAGACAATGATTTTTTCCCACACACCATGATTGGCTTCCGCAGGCATCTTTCAACGCAGGATGCCATGTTGCAGCTTAAGCATCACATCATAGACAGTACGGGACGCTCCACTAAGGGCATACTTGGTCTTGATCTGAAGAAGGCTTTTGACTCTGTCACGCATAGCACCATTCTAAATCAGGTCAATACCCTAAACTTGGGGCTTCGCACGTACAAATATATTAGGGCATTTCTTACGGGCAGAACAGCCACGATCACTGTGGGAGCACTCAGGTCGTCCGAAATAACCATAGGAAGTGCGGGCACCCCGCAGGGTTCCGTGATATCTCCCCTGTTGTTTAACCTCACCCTCATTGGTCTTCCTTCAAAGCTTCAAACCATCCAAGGACTTCATCACACCATTTACGCCGACGACATCACCCTCTGGGTGTGCGACGGCAGTGACGGTTCCATTGAACAGAGATTACAAATGGGGATTGACACAGTCGAACGGTATTTACAAGGAACTGGACTATCCTGCTCGGCGGAGAAATCTCAGCTACTGCTATATCGCCCTACACTTAGAGGTCGGCCACCCAAACAACATCCCCAAGCGCAGACACACGCTGATATAAAACTCACTACAAGCGATGGTCACGCCATACCAACCGTGGACAAAATCAGAGTGCTAGGTTTGATCATAGAAAGTAAGGGTACCAACGGAGAGACAGTTCGCAACATTGAAGCCAGAGTGTCTAACACGATTCGCCTCATTAGGCGCATTACCAATAAACACAAAGGCATGAAAGAGGCCAGCGTCATCCGGTGGATCCAAGCGTTTGTTCTAACTCACATCACCTATACAGCGGCGTACCACCGATGGTTCACCGCGGAAAAGTCAAAACTCAATTGCCTAATTAGTAAAATTTACAAACAAGCGCTAGGTTTGCCTCAAAAACACCAGCACCGAACTACTCCTTCAACTTGGTTTACACAATACCCTTGAGAAACTTATTAAGGCGCAACAAATCTCCCAATTCGAGCGTTTAGCCAAGACTAAGCCAGGCCGCCAGATTCTATGTAATCTCGGTATTACTTACCACACTCAACACGGAGACAAACACGACATACCACGCACTATCCGTGCTAAGCTAACAGTACCACCCATACCAAAAAACATGCACCCTGAACACAACAAGGGCAGACGTGTCAGTAGAGCCAGGACCATGTCAAAGATGTTTGGGCGCAACCATGAGGCAGTCTTTGTCGACGCAGCACGCTACCAGGAGCGTCACCACTTCGTGGCTGCTATCGTAGACCACACACAACAATGCAAAAGCAGCGCGTCAATCTTAACACGGAACGTAGAAACGGCAGAGGAAGTGGCTATAGCGATGGCCATAGCCCACACTAACGCCTCATGCGTAATCAGCGACTCGCAGACAGCCGTTAGAAACTACGCCAGCGGCAGAATCTCCCCCGAGGCATTGCGGATTCTTAATACAGGCGAAATTCACGAGGCGGACAAATACGTACACATCTTGTGGTTCCCTGCCCACACACCACTAGGTATCGCGGAGGCCAATCCGAATGAAGTGGCGCACAACGTGGCTCGAGGTCTTACGTTCCGAGTCACGTCAGACGAAGCGGCCACCCAAACGGACCTTTCTGCGCCGGTGTGGGAATGGGACGATCGGCTCACTAAATTTAATGACATAATTCAACACTATTCACTGCAAAGGCGGGAGTACCCTCCGCCTCACTCCAAGCTAAATCGGGCCCAGTCCGTTCAGTGGCGACAGCTACAAACACGCACATACACGAACCCTGTCATCATGCAACACATATATCCTGACGTCTATAGTTCTAATCTATGCCAGTACTGTACCACCAGAGCCACTCTCGACCATATACTATGGGAATGTCCAGCATTAGTCAGAAATTCTGGGATCGCGGCCTCCAATGAAGACCTTCGGGCGCGTTGGCGGACTGCGCTGCTCAGTTCGGGCCTGGACAAACAACTTTGGGCGATCCAGCAGGCCAAGGAAGCTGCCGGGAGACACGGTCTCTCCGTTGGCCCCTAGGTGGGAGCCCATCCCAGCAATCTGCCGGAAATTAATAAAGTCTATCTCTCTCTCTCTCCTCTGCCGTTTCTGTAGCCTATCTACTCCCCTTCAATAACAGCTCAGTGCGAAAACAAGCCCATTTGTAGAGCTAGTCACGGGCTTGTCTCGTCGCCCTTGCTCAGCGATCGATAGTTATGTATAAGGTTTGGCACTTCCTAAAGAAACTAAGTTCGAATAATTTGATAGGTGAGGGCAGTTTACAATTAAACGCATATTATCGGCAAAAGCTTACCCTGCAACTTGGCTCATGAATAGGGTTGAACTGTCTAAGACGCATTTCGTAAGCCACAATGCCACAGCTCCTCAAACATACTGTTTCTGTTGCGTAAGGTCGTGCCCTTTCGTCAAGGTGGAACACGAAAAGATACAACTCATTTTTCGACCAACTTGGTGCTAAGCAGCGCCAGTTGAGTTAGTATATATGATTTCATTTGTTACAAATTGTGTTTTATTTGGATCTATTGTATCGTTATACCCTTGTATCGTGATATCACATTGAATTTTTGTGTACATGTATGCCAACATAATCATGTATATTAGAGCAAATGTCTTCACTGTAACGTAGTGATGTTAGTCGTGAAATATAGATGTGCCGAAGTGTATGTGCCCTGTTACTGGAATGATATGAAGCCTTTGTGTTCTGTACATGCTGTAAATAAACTTTTTCTAAACAAGGTACCTCGGCGTCTAAATCAATAAGCGCTTTTTTTATGAATTAAAGGTACAACAGTTTATGGCACAGGTACAATTTATATTACAGCTTATATTCAGCTAGATAGCGTAAAACTTGCCTTTAATTGGGCATTTTCATTGAAGGAGCGCGAGCTGGTTTATGTTGCTGCATTCCATCTAATTTTAGGGACTAACACAGGTCACAACAAGTTCGAACTGATGAAAGTAGCACATAGCTTTGTCCTGTGGCCCTCGGTGTTTATCTGCAGTTGTGCTTTCAAATATGAAAACACACTGCATGATTCATGGTTTTCTTACACCTGATGACAATTTTCTGTGGTCCCCAAGCCAGCACTGTGCAGCTCAAGCACGCCGTGCTAGGTCCAAAAAGAAAGCAAGCGAATAAATAGAGAACGGAATAAACAAGCAAAATCTGTACGAAGATAAAAATAAAAGATGAAAAAGATATGGTCGTACTGTTCGTCATTGGAATCAATTGACACGGAAGTAAAACGTACTCTTACAGAAATAGTTCAATGTTTACTTTGGACTTATACTACGGAGCTTTCAGAATGTTTTTAGTTGTTTGACCACTACATTACCATTTACATTAGTGTATCCACGTTGACGCTTAGTAGTATATCTCCACTCTAACGACTGACGTTCATGAATATTGAATAAATTATAGACCGTGTTGTCATATATGCCCTTGGTAGCTTTATTAGTTAAACCGGTGAAAGCGGAACCAGAAAAAATTCCAGCACATCCACGGAGTGATTTACGATGAGAGGGGCGAAGCGTCTGTAATCACTCCGTCTGTGCGTGCGTCCATCGTCCGTGCACGCGGCCATGCGTCCGCCCATCCAGACATGAGTCTGTCCATCCATCCATCCGTCCGTGGATGAGTCAGTTCATCCGTACCTGTGTCCTTCCGTTCATGCATGCTTTTGTGCGTCCATACGTGTGTTCGTGAGTCTCTTTGTTAGTGTCTGTGTTTTTGTCTGTATGGCGACGAGCACGAGCCACCGAGGCCCTCCACATCACTTGGTTCATGCCCCACCAATGATCTGCCACGTACGGCGACGATACAGAAGACAGAGAAAGGCACTCCTTCTTCAGGCCCTCAGGTACAACTCACGCCGCAGTCAATCGAAAAGTATCGGTACAACGCCACTCAAAGTATCCTCACTAAACTGGAGTTCGTATGTGTTTCTATGAGACAGCGCTGTGTATTATTCTGTTCGGGAGATATTGCCTTCGTTTTTGTTTTCGTTTTATTCTTCTGCCAGTTACGCTGGATGAATGAAAAAGATAAACTGAGAAAAGCTTCGCCCCTTAAAGGGCCACTCACCAGGCCCCCTACCGAATTTCAGTTAGACAGTTGGAAGTTGTTGGGTGTTCGATGAGGAACGTTTTGTCACAAAAATTTCTTGAATCGGTTCATTACGAGCGGAGAAAACAGTTTTTTTTTATGCGGTGCGAAACGAGGGTGAGAGGAGACGAGTTCGAAACCCTTGCCGCTCCTCCGCGTAGCCTTTGCAAGCCAAACCTCTTCCCCAACCTCTCCGGCGTCCGACCAAGAGGTGACATTCGCATGACCTGCCCGAACAAGTCCAGCCCCCGTGCACGCGAGCGGCGTTGCTTTGTTGACCAGCGTTATTTTGTGGTCATCTGACTGCTTCTGCGGGATTGTTTGGAAACGCTGGCTTAGACGCGGTAGAGTAGATGAGCCCAATGAGTGCGCGAACGCGTATACAGGAGCGTTCCACGGCGGTCGTCTGCTCAATGCGCTGACCGTGGGAACCCGAACGCATGTGAAACGCTGGCACATTAGCCCCGCATCTCGTAGCATTTCACGAGAAAAAATGTAAGAAAAATGTGCACAATTTTTTATTCCGTCTCATGATTTATTTCAAGTTTTACGCATCTCTTAAAGCAACACATACATAAACTACGCATTATGTGTTAAATAATTTTTGCCATGTCACGTGGTATACTGTTGACAACGTCAGAGCAGAGTCGTCTACGTAGAGGACCAACGTGACCACAATGCTGCGTACGTAGGGCCACGTCATGCCCTTATTCTCTACGCGTGCGCAGGTGGAGGGGAGGGCGAGCAGCTTTCATCTTGAAATTTGACTCATTTCCGCGGCGCGTAGCTTTGCAAATTTTGGCAGACGTGATCATGAACGCCTCGTCTACGCATTGCGCTTGTCAGCTCAAAATTGTCAAACCTGGTGAATGGCCCTTTGAAGCGATGTTGCAGCGAAAAGAGCACGACTGATTCGATGCCGAAGTAGGCCGTTGAGCGCCCACTCGGGGCATGTTGGAGTTACTGAACACAACTGAGAGACTAGTCGTAAGCGCGATGCTGTGGCCAACCACAATTTTTCGAGGGGCTAGTGGAAAGGGAAAACGCGTAGCTACAGTTCGGAAACGGGCGGGTGTCGCAGAGCTGGTATGAGCAGATGGTATCAGCGACACCCACGCTTGGGGTAAGGTACGTTGACTTAATTGCACTTCTTCGATTTTGTAAAACGCGCCGACTGGGACAGATGCTTAACAACGACGCTTTTAAGGAAACAATTGTGGATGTTATGGTCGCGATTCATAACTGTGCTTTATAGAGAAGGCTTTGAGCGCCTGGTGTTAGATATAAAATACATGTTTCAAAGTGTACTAAATGTCTGACGAATGGACGCGTTGCGTATCGTGTGCGGCATCTGTCGTCGTGGACCAACAGGTGTTGTGCTCGACTGACATGAACGAAACATTGCCTTTTAGATGCGGAAGCATCTTATACTCGCGCCTTGTAGTGCGCCGTCCGCGCCATCCGCTCCGCTTCTCGAACATTCGACAGCTGACGCGCACGCATGCGCCGTCGTGCCGTCGCCCACTCTTCCACCATCTGTGCATCCCTTCCTCCTCTACACACCGCGCGCGCTTCACTCCTCCACCATCTGTGCACCCTTCCTCCTCTACACACCGCGTTCGACATCTACAATTCTCCTGATTCTCCAGTGGACGCGCATGTGGCGTCGCGCTTCGAGAACATTCAACAGCTGACAGTGCATGCGCCGTCGCGCTGTATACTTACTCAATGTCGGCGCTCGCTCGCTCAGTTGCCGCTCGTCGGTTGGTTTGTACGGCGCGTCGACGTCCAAGGTCGCGTGAAATGAATTCCAACGAATCCACAAACACAATGATCGACGTCCCTTCGACCAGCGCCGCCCTTTGGCATACGTGTGTACGTGTTCACTCATTTAACACCCCCTCCTACAACCACGTTAACCAATTTAGCCATCGACCCAAGTAAGTCGCAATTTAACACCCCATTTCACAACCACGTTAACCAATTTAGCCATCGACCCAAGTAAGCCGCACTTTAACACCCCGTTAACCGATTATATGCTCCGCATCCTCCTCAGTGTTCCCCCGAGGGAAGCTGCGGGCAATTTTTTGATTATGTGTGTTTTTTCAGAGTCATTTTCCTGATGAAAATATGTAACTGAACGTTTAATGGCTGTCGGCATCGAACTCTTTCATGTTTGAAAAAACCGAACAAAGAATAACTGCAAAAGAGAGCAAGAAGGAAGACGGAATGACGAAAGAGAAGACCAATGAGAAGGAGTAATAAACGTCTATTATTCAAACCGGTAAAGCGGTACAGGTGCCGCTTTTATACTAGGTGGGAGGTCTCCTCATTCCAGGAATCCTCTGGCCTTCGCTGTCTTCTTGGCCCTGGCGACAATACATCGTTGGTGGTTCAGGTTCATGGTGGCAAGGTTGGCCTCCCACGTTTTGAGAAGGTGTCAGTTTTCCTTAAATAAATAATCACCGCCATATCCACAAAGTAAATGATGTTGGAGGGGCTTGCTTCGTGGTGCACGAGGCATTTCTTGGTGAGACCGTTTCTGCAACATGACTTGTTAATGACGTGGTGCATGTGTATACCGAAAACAGCGTTGTCGGGCACGTGCCGTCCGGCACTGCACAGTATTGGTCACGTCACTCAGCTCCTTAACCAGCTGTCACTTTGTGCCATACTGGCCGCTGCCGTAAATCAAACGCATAACGCTCATAAATTGCAGACGTGGAGCTCTCGGGCGTTCTTCAGTGAGTTTGAGAGCAGGTATAGGTGAAGGGGCTTGGGTGGATATTTGTACCCGTTCGTAACTCTCTTCGTAGGAACTTTTCACGCGATGGCATGTGTAATGGTGTGTGGCCTGTGTGGCATGTGGCACGAGGACGAAAAAACTCGCGAGGAGGTGAGTGTGCGGGCCATGAAAAAAATGGCAGCATATCCACGGGGTGAATGATGGAAATTGGGGCGAAGCATCGGTTTGTCCAGTTGGTCTTGCTTCCGTCTGTCCATGAGTCCATCTGTTTGACCGTCCATGCGTCTATGCGTCCATCCGTGCGTCCGTCCCTGCGTTCGTCCATGCATCCGCCCCTGCATCTGTCCAGGCGTTCATCCGTCCGAGGCGTTCATCCGTCCGTTCATCCGTGCGTCTGTCCATACATCTGTCTATGTGTCCGTTCGACTATCTAGCCAACACTCCAAATACCACCATCTGGTATTTTTTCATTATATATTCCGCATATAAAAGCACCACCATCCAGCGGATATTCCAAGGACTAAACGAGACGTGACACACGCACACTTTCTTACGGCTTGTGTTTCGTGTCTACTTCCCACCTTTAACCACCTCGAGTTCATGCTATATAATAGTTCACTGTATTCATCCATTCATCCATTCGTTCTTGGTTCCGTCCGTCCATGCGTTCGTCTGTGTGACCGTCCATGCGTCCATCCGCGAGTCTGTGCGTGAGTCTGTTCATGTGTCCGCACGTCCATCCATGTGTCCGCCCCTGCGTTCATCCATGCGTCCATCCGTCCATGCAGCCATCCGTGCGTCCTTCCATGCATCTGTCTGTGTGTCCCATCGTCCACTAGACAACACTCCAAGTACCATCTTCTCGCATTTTTTCATATACATTGTGCATATATAAGCACCACCATCGAGCGGACATTCCAAGGACTGAACAAGAGGTTGCACACGCACACTTTCCTACGGCTTCACTGCATTCATGGCACTGCGGCCTAACGCTCGCTAAACCTTTCTAAAACCAAGGAGGTTACGCCCAGCGAGTATAACGTAGCAACCCTTTCTTGTGAGATAGTGCTCATTGTACATGTCAATGGCTGCTAATGGAGAATGAGAGACAGGATAATTCGGCTTTCAGTTAATGCGCACGCTGGGAAGTTTTTATTGTTCAACAACGCACAGGAGAAATCTTCCACCAGCACCACCTTGCAGGTCAAAGCGTAAGACATGCTACGCTCTACTACGAGGCTCGAACGGGTACTGCTTTAAAGAGCTTCGCCCCTAAAATGGAGGCCTTGGGTGGCGGCGCGCAATCTAGTCAGCATTGTTGGAATCACCGAAGATGCCTTGAGCGGCGAGTGGTAAAGTGTATACTGGCAACACTAATGTATATACAGACGCCGCTGGACATGGCGCCAGCTTAAGAAACTTTGCAAGCCTGGTGCTAAAAAGTACACCATTTCCTACTAAAAAGAACCATGTGATGTTGCGAAGCAGCTTCACCGTGTTAATCTAGTGGCTAAGGTACTCGGATGCTGACCCGCAGGCCATGGGATCGAATCCCGGCGGCGGCGGCTGCATTTTTCATGGAGGCGCAAATGCTGTAGGCCCGTGTGCTCAGATTTGAGTCCATGGTAAATAACCCCAGTTGATTGAAATTTACGGAGTCCTCCACTACGGCGTCTCTCGCAATTACATGGTGGTTCAGAGACGTTAAACCCCGCATATCAATCAATCAAGGACGCGAAGCAGCGCCAGTTGTGTTTTCACTTGTATATTTCCGTGTATGTTTTATTGATGTGCAAAGCTGTGTACCACGTATCTCCTCCAGCCCCTTTTTAAAGAATATAGTCTTTCTTGGGACCTTCGACGCAAAACTTTGGTCTGTCTGTCTGACTGTATGCCTGTATGTCTGTACATTTGTCTGTTTGTCTTTTCTTAACGGCATCGGGTATTTGTAACGGCCGACCCCATCCGCAGCATTCACTAGCATTGTTCAAGGTTCAGCGTTCATACTTGTGCAATTTTCAATTAAAAAAAACGAATATTACGCATGTCTGGGGCACCATAACAACAAGTATATATTCTGCGTGTGCATCTTTTACTAGAAACAACATACATAGGTAATTTTAGGGACCGTAGCGCTTATCACGCTGCGCTGACCATGCAGTGGTTGCGCGAATAGGCGAGTGTTTCCAATGCTTTTCTCAGACGAGACGGTGGTGGCACCTACCCGTCGCCTTGCGTTCTTCACCTTATCACCTCTGAGACGGGCCCGAACACCCGTTTCAAAGCCACGCACTTCCTTTTCCAAAAAAACTGCCACATGGCACTCACGTCTTACGTGTGACGTGATTTGGTGCGTTCGTTCGCCTCCACTGCACGCTCGAGGCACTCTAACACAGCGCCTCCAGAACACGATTCACCGATTTTCTTACGCAGAACATCAAATAAATGTTTTATTAACTCTCTCCACACGCAAGACTACCGTCTTTCAACGACATTTGCAGATTAATATGCAGATACGGGGAACAATTTTTTGTGTTTTCGGTCACTGCACTTGTTTAGTACGCCTGGATGTCCTTGTCGCAGACTCGCGTTCCATAGTCGTTTCGAGATTTTGAGGCTCGCTGTTGCTGTTACACTTCGGCTTCGCGAGTTCGGGTACGGTTGACATCATTGCTGTTTCCTTGCGACCTTATGACCTCGAAGTGTGGGCTGTACTTGCCGACGTTCCCGTTTGCGTTCGGCTTCGTGACCTCTCGTCTTCTGCTCATCGGCGCAGCTCATCCTGCAGGCTTTCGTGGCTCTCACACCTCATGTTACTGATGCCGCTACAACTGTCGCCAACGTTGGCGTCAATAGCGCCATTACAAAGGAGAGGGCAACGAAGCAAGCTAGCGCAGCATGAAACAGTTATAGTTTACCGTTGGCGTGATAGCGGGGATTGAGGAATTAGCGTTACCGTGCAGGAAACGTTCGTTAAATACAGCGTCTTATAGTTCAGCAGGATAGCGATTACGTTGTTTATGGTAGCGTGGAGTAAATTGAGCCACGGGGCAAAACGCGAAATTTAGTTTGCCCGGCCTCGGTAGCTCATACTAAAGGTACTTTTCTGTGTTTATTGATTCCATCGATAGGCGCTTGTTCTTTTATAACTTCACGTGTAAAATTTGACGGTTTCTTGCAGCTTTCGCGTGTGAAAAATTTTTCTACTGGTGTCAGTGTTTCAGTGACCCGTCAAAAAGGGGCAAAATTCTGTTCGGCCAAACTTTCGAATCCGTGCATGACGCTGCTCTGGTGTCAGTACAACAACCTAAGCATTTGTCTTCTGCTTTAAATACATGCCACCGAAAGTTTATAGCTAATTGGGTGCCCGGAAACAAAGCGAAATTTTTTTGAGTTAGAGACGTGAGAAGGGTAAAACGAAACAAAAAGGCATTAGGTTGGCTTTGAAAGTTTCTTTTTGTGTGAACTATTTACTTACGCTCCCTGTATATCAAACTCATTTGTTTAGGATGTTTCGGATGTACAAAAGAATATCATATAGAGCATTCTTTGAGAAAAATTGCATGAAAAAGCACACATTGTTATTCTGGATGGGACTCGCTTCATTCGTGCTGCGTCAATGCTTTTGCGCGTTCCCAAAGATGCTCTCCTGAGGCGCATGAAAAACTTGGAAGAACTTCCCCAAGCTGTTAATAAGTGCGTTTCGTGATCAAGTTTTATTACCACTTTTAATAATATCAAAATGTCAAAAAGGAACGAGCCCTCATCTATCGATTTAGCACAGTTTTGTAGTCCGGTTGGTGAAGTTGAAAGCCAGATAGCACCCGTTCACTTCTGCATCGAAATTTCAAAAAGAGACAAAAAGATGTCCACTACGTATGTAGCTTTCAGTGGAACTCCGCATCGTTTCAGTAATACTGTGCCGATTAAGTAATGGCCCCGTAAGCAAGCGGGTAGCGTTTGTAGTGTTATTGTAGGCCTGGAGCGGCATCTGCTTGAGATAATTGAGCCTTATATGAAGTTTTGCATTTCTCACAGCAGATCGTTTCATCAAATGTCATTCTTGAGCTGACTTTGAAATTAAACGCGTAATATACGGAAAAAAAATTCAGCTGATCCCACGTACCTGGGACTCGACGTTATGCGAAGCATGCGGAGGAAAGGTGACTGTGTTGCAACTTTGTTATTTAGCAACACGTCATGAAATCACGCTCAATATATGTACAAATGCAGCACGCACAAGCATATGTTGAAGAGTTGCAGATGTCTATATAACAAGTTGTTTGCACTTGCGCAACGATGCCAACTGGAATACGGGTATTAGCAATACCAGAAGCTGATATGAAACGCTGATGCTCACGAAGATGCTGGACCTGCACACTGCTACGTAAACCAACTTCAGCACATGGCAAGTAACTGCAATTGACGTTAACTCGACATGACTGCTGTATCAAATGAGTACAAAAGTAATGTTTATAAAATTGGGTAGGCAGCACTGCAACCACTATTGACGTTTCACGAAGATCAGCGCCTATTTGAAAAGTATTTCCGAGACCGGGCGTAGCTCCGTGGTGAAATGTTTCATTGCCACGCAGATAGCTTTGGTTCAATTTCAGCTGAGACTTTAACATTTATTATTTGCAATTATCGCGTATACGCTACAAATGTCGAGTATTTTGTAACACTCACACATTAAAATAGCCAGTGTGTGTTCTCGTCGTTCCTGGGTAGATACTAAGTCAATCGCCTCTGGAACATACCCGCATACTAGTGGCACATGCCTGCCCGTGAGTATCTGCCACTGTCTGGCGGGAAATGTTTGACGACGTACGTGACGGCATTGTGATATTATTCATGTCTTGACCAGCGCGTTGCATTCGTCAGACAATTTTACCCTCTCACGCTAATTTTGGTTCACGCTAAGTTAAGAGTGTGACCGCGAGAGCATCCCAACGTAAGCGGCTAGATAGATATGCACAAGGTCGCTGGAATTCACTAAGAAATGCTTAGCATTCAAAAGATGACGATAGTTAGAGACGAGAACAGAACGACGACATAGAGACAAGAAGGACACGAGCGCTCGTGTCCTTCATTTCTCTTTGTCATCGTTCTGTTTTTGCTCTATAACTATCGTCATGTCATACCAACTAACCCAAACTGCCACACTTCTAAGCTACGAAAAAAGATATCGAAGAAACTTGAGTCACCGCCGTTGATGAAATAGAAGATCAGCTTTTCGTCAACCCTTGTCACTCGGCTCTTTGGGCAGCAAGTATGCGCTCAATAGTAGACTACCAAGTTCTCAAAATCGATAATGACTTTTTTGCTTAAGGCACTATGTAGACTTTAACGGGGACTACTTACTGCTCTCTCATAATTGAGAACATCATGGTCGACTGCAACCAAAAAAATGCGAAATGCACCCACAACCATTGCTGTAGAGGGGGGGGGAGAAAAAATATTTTAATGATTTTGAGTATTTTGTACTCAACTATGGGAGAGCACTGAGGCGTCCCGCTAAAACCTGTTCACACCTTCAAAAAAATCCACGCATATCGACTAGCTCTATAAAAGGGGGGGGGTTTAAAGACAGGGTAACAATTTACAGTACAAGGTATTCTACTATGGAAGAGCTTAGAGCCGTCCTGTGGGCCTGACACTTGGTGAGTGTGAAGCATCACGCTAACTCACTGTTTATATACGTAAACCGCGTCAGGTGTGTTTAGAAACGGGGGCCTTTCATGCAAGTTCAAGCTCGTGTCGCCGCTTTTCAGTCGAAAACACTATTTTATCCCAAGTTTCAGGAAATGTAGTGACATCTCTGCTCAGCCTACCAAAAAAATTTAGGAAGGGACATCGAACATTTATACTTTAATTAGCGTAGTACTTACGTTAGCACCAAAAGTGTGCTTCCTGTTTGAATGGAAATTATGTTGCATGACGCTCTTGCACAGATGATTGGCAAGTGCACTGCAGTTCTTGTAGTAGGGCCTGTATTTATTTCTAGGTTGTAACTGGCTCGTCGAATTCGTTGGCGATTTTCCTGAACATACTCATCGCGAGCTGTACAGATTACTAGTTGCAAGAATGTGCGCACGCTGTGCTGTCACATGACTACGATTTTCGGGAAATGATAGAAGGAAAAGAAAATATAAAGGCAATGGTACATTTGCCCCGCCGCGGTGGTCTAGTGGCTAAGGTGCTCGGCTGCTGACCCGCAGGGCGCGGGTTCGGATCCCGGCTGCGGCGGCTGCATTTCCGATGGAGGCGGAAATGTTGTAGGCCCGTGTGCTCAGATTTGGGTGCACGTTAATTTCCGGAGCCCTCCACTACGGCATCTCTCATAATCATATAGTGGTTTTGGGACGTTAAACCCCACATATCAATCAATCAATCGATGATACATTTGTTCCCCGTTAATGAATACGGCTTCCCGCTGACCCATAATGCACCACGCGGTGTTTTGAATGTAGTAAGATTCGTTTGCTCATGCGACTATATTGCATTTGAGCAGCCATATCAAAAGGCAACGAAAGAGTGAAAAAGTGAAGAAATTAGTATGCTATTCTATCGCTGCGCACTCGCTGCTTGTGTTTTGTTGTGGGAACTATATTGAAAATACGGTACAGTAGAATCCATTATAGCAATACTGAATGCGGCAAAAAGTTTGTTGTTATAACGAATTAATACTGTAAACTAGTTGCACAAAAAAAAATTACAATTGCTCCGCCGCAAAGGTCCAGTGGCTAAGGTACTCGGCTGCCGACCCGCAGGTTATGGGATTGAATCCCGGCTGCGGCGGCTGCATTTCCGATGGAGACGAAATTGTTGTAGGCCCGTGTGCTCAGATTTGGGGCCTGTTAGAGAACCCCAGGTCGTCGAAATTTCCGGAGCCCTCCGTTACGATGTCTCTAATACTCATATGGTGGTTTTGGGGCGTTGAACCCCATATATCAATCAAATAAAAAAAATAAAATTAGGAGACAGCAGGTTGCAGTAAGAAAGTTATACTATCGGATAGGATATGCCCATAAATATTGGCGATTAGTATAAGAAAACAACTCACATTTCTTCATTTCCTAAATATTTGGACACTTTCGTGGGACTGCCAGAAGCACAATACAAACAACTTCTTAGGTCCGAAGTTTTGGACGCGTAAACTCTTCCAAGTCTCCACTTTATGCTTAAATAGCATGTCTGAAAGTGTCTTCTCAAGAGCTGCCACTACTTTTGCACCGTACAGACTTCAAAACGCATCTTTGCCGCAATGCTAGGTTGTTAAGCGACAAAGCATATTAAAAAATTTGAATGGGACGCTGAGTGAAGTTCGGATGGTGGGCCGAATTTCAGCAGCTTGAACTTCTTGTTTTCTTCCTTATTATTGAGCATTTTGCGTTCCACTACCTTTTGGCATGAACACCGAACAGCGAGAGTTCATAGTCATTACCAATATTGCGACGTGCAGCCAATAATGCAAGGTGGTTGTTTCACATAAAAAAACACAAAAGCTGAAGGCGTTACAGCTTTTCATTGTTAAACCAATGTAATGTTGGAACCAGTATTGTTAAAAGTGCGTTGAACTGTAGAAAGTTCAAAATTTTTATTACCCGGCCACAACTTTCTGACAACTTTGCGGAGCTTCAAAACAAACTTTTCAATCACGCTGTTGTTTGTGGCCGTCAAAAGTAAAACTTTGATGATTATCATCAAAAAGTGGAAGCGCAATCATAATTGTCCTTTGTTAGGAAGCCTTTTCACAGTGTGTTAAACCTTACCCGAAATATCTTCTTTGTTATTGCGTTTTCTGCCTCCCGATGAACATTTCAGGGTTTAAACAATGATGCCCTTGATGTGTTTTTAAGAAGGTGTGCATCGAAGTTTATATGCCAGGAAGAGTGATCGTTTATGCACTGCTTAGTATTTATTGAACATGAAGAAAGCAATACATACCGTGCGTTCAGTTTGACATGCGCAAAAATATATATACGAAAAGGAGGTTTGCATTTTACGCGTTTGAAAACGCCAGTTCAAAAGGATTTACCTCTTCGCGATAGCCGCTCAGACGCGTGCGATTCCGTACAGTACACGACAAAAGTGACACAGCTCAAGGATTGTTTTGACTACATGGTGAGCGTTTGGGCATCATATTTTCGCAGATTGAAGTAGAACGAAGATCGCCTAGTATATAACTGCCGGCATCTCGTCATTTCTGAAAGGAGTTACTTTATGTGAGCAGTGAGAGCATCTTCTATAACGAAGAATCAATTTGAAATACGATGATTCGTCTCTGCGACGTGTCCTGTGTGTATTCAATCCATAACAGGTGCTCGCATTTGGCAACAGACGCGGTCACGTCAGTTATGTGGCATACAGAGTGCATGTCCCTGTGCAACACTAGTGTTGTTGGTATTTGTAGATACGGAGTGTGTTTTGCTCGCTTGTAATCGCGAACACGAAAGGCGTGCTCACAACCGGCTTTTGTCAAGATTGCTGCTGCCCATTGACCCAGACTTCCGCAGACTTCTGCTGCCCGTTGACGCAGACTGCCATTGACGGAGGCTTCCAAAACAACGTAGTAGTCACGGGAAAATTATTGCATTTATGAAAGTTCAGAAACACAAATATTGAAGCTACGCCAAACGAAGTTGACAAAACGGCTTGTTACGTTCGGTGGGACTTCTCAATTCAGTAGTCAAAGCTTTATAATTTTCTTGATTGGCAGCCGAAATGAGTGGCACTGTTGACTTTCTAGAAGCACTTTTGGTGGAGAACTTCAGCTTTTTTGATTATAAAACAGCTAATCCAGACAAAAAAATGCTGGCTCAGGTTAGAGAGTACGCGAATAAAAAAAATAAAAGGCTGGAAGTAGGCCTCAGTCAAAGCGCGTGCCCTGCACTGGAAAAAAATCACAGAGAAGGAAAGTTACAGAGGAGGTCCCTAATAGCATTGTTGCAACTGACGTAACAAAAATTCTGATCTCACTAACTATCAAACTGTGAGGCTCAGTCCGGTGTCCAATACTATACTGCACTGCTTTCGTTGCCTTTCGCAACTTTCACAGCAAATCTTATACCTTATCCCATACCTTCTTCACTGCGAAAAATTCGGTCGTGCAGGTGATATAGAGCAGTGCGGAGGTGAAGTGAGGCCCTCGTTTGCGTTATGACTGAACTAATGCAAGATATCTTTCACTAATGTGATGTGTTGCACTAATGTCTTGCACTAATGTCTTGCACTAATGCAAGACATAATTTGTTATGCCAATAAAAGACACAACGAGCGAATTCGTGCCACACTGCAGTTCATCAGCGATCAACAGCCACAAAAATTGACAATTGTCAGTGACTCATAGGCGGCACTGCAATCCCTTCTATCACCTTCACGCCGCGGCAGGTACGAACCACTGGTACTCGATTCTGCAGAAAATACTCACCACTTCATTAAGAAAGAACATGAAATATCTTTTAAATCGCTTCCAAGTCATTGAGGAATAATTGGCAATGAACTAGCTGCCCAATCTGCCCATACTGAAAGCGACCAAATATAAATTCCGCTCTCCAAAACTGAGGCTGCACGGAAACTCCGCATGTTTGCTCGCAAGCGCACCAAGTCACAATGGAACGAGTCACATTTCACCCATGCACAATTATGTACCTGAAACCAAACTCTCAGTCTTCGAATTCCTCCATAATTTCGCCGAGGAGAGGCTACCATGCTGTGAAGAGAATGGTTGAGTTTCGCATTTACCAATGCGTATGCGTTCTGCATAAGAATGGTTAACGCTGCTGCATGCGACCACTGCGGCAGGAAGAAAACAACTTGGCACATTCCGTGTGAATGCCCACAATACTGCTTGCAACGACAGTCACTCTGCAATGCACTTGACGAACTTCTCTACTGGTGACAACCGGTCGGCACGAAATTCAGAGAGCGAGTTCTCCCATACTCGCTTTGTAACGAATTAGTAGAAGCGAAGGAGGTTTAAAAATGTTCGAACCTCCTTGGTATCAGCCACTCAAATTACACAACCTGAGCCGTTTCTAAGTTTTTCTTAAAGGTGAAGTGGGCAGCTACCTTACTTTTCGCAGTAATACTTGTCGTGCAAGTTACAAATAAAACTATTTGTATAAGCAGCTGATGTCTGAAATGTGACCCCATCAAACCTGGAGGCTTTTGTGTGTGGTTTTGTCAAGATCTAGCTTTTGGGATTTGGCTTCATTGACAGTTAGTGAGAGCAGCGCCCCTCCATTCTAGAGTGCTGTGAATAAAAATAAGTAGTGAAACACATGAAAGCATGCGCTCCAAATCACAGCGGCCACTTCATTGCTGTAATTTTCTTCCCAAATAAGATATAAGGCTGCTCACGAAAGCTCAGGACGCGCAACTTGCTGAAGGCACGTGGAACTGTCCCTGCTGACCTCGTTTCTCACATGGAAATGTCCATTCATCTTTGAAAAAATACGTCAACTATCAATATAGCTCGAAACGTTACAGTGCGCTTTCCGTCAAATGAGAAAGCTTTCGCGCGTAGGTCAATCGTTTTCAAGTTGAAAACCCATGACGATCTGAGTTTTGAAAACCTTTGGATATAAATTTGTCATTGCAAGATAAAGAAAATGAGGCCCTTGGGAAAGTAAATCCTTCAAATTTGTTCTCTGATGTGCAGAATAATGGCAGGGCTGTGAAGTCATCACTGGATGCGCATATATTCGTAAGAACTACGCTCGGAGATTGAACAGCTGCACTAGACAAACGGAGGGAAAGAATTACGGCAGCTTCACACACACAGGGAGGGGGGGGGGGCAAGCTTGAAAGAATCGTGGAAATTCTTCATCTCTGTTTGCTTTTCTTTGGCTTTCCTCTTGCCTTTTTCCTGCCCCCAGGATCCCTAACTGCCATCTTGGGGAGCGGATATAATTCCTCTGGAGCTTGCCGTTTAAATCAAGGTTGGTTTTCTCTGTCTCTCGCTTCTTTTTCTGTTGTTTTTTGCGTTATTTCTGTTTATTTTTTTCCTTTTTCGGTGTTCTTGTTTCTCTTTGCTGTTGTTTCTATTTTTCTTTGTACGTTTTATTTATTTTCTTTCTTGTGTCTCTTTTGTGCTAGCTGTCCTCTTCTTTTCTGTTTCAATTTGACAATCCACGACAAAAAGGGTTCGCAGGACATGCCCTGATGACGCGCCTGTGACAGAGTAATGACGTATTTGGTTGGGCGTTTTCGAGCGCCCTGGAGTGCCCTGAAAAGTGGCTCTGCCTTTGGTTGGTAGAATTCGAGCACTCGGACTACCTTCGTTTGGTTCTTTCAGAGGGTCAGCCTTTGACTCGGAGTGCTCCCGACCTCTCTGACGTCGAAGTGAGTGCGTGGCACGATCTGACAGGGAGGACGGATCACGTGACACAAGCCACCAATGAAGTAGGTTGCGGCATGTGAACGAGGTGAGCGCTAGCAAACATTTCGAACGGGGGCGTATTCGACGGGGACGTTGTTAGAGGCGTATTTGAGCATGTGTGGGACGAATTCACATCTATGAAGACATATATGCACCAGGTTGATAACGAGGTGGCTAGCGAAAGCGGAGGAAACTTCAATGCGGTTCCTACAGCAGCTCGCAGACAGCCTCGTGATTTGCCTTGAAGATGGCAGCTTGAACGAGGACGATCGTCAGATTTACGTGCCGAGCTCAGAAGGCTCTCACTACACCCAGACATATCAGAGAGAGAGAGAGAAAGAATATAAGAAATGTCGGATATATCAGAAATTTCCACTGAACTGATCAGCACCATTTGTTGACGTGTACGCAGGCGCAGCACTGTTTACCACGGCCGTGCTAGACTGAACGTGCACGCGCAGGGGCAGTCTAGCCCAGCCGTGTGTTTACCCTGCAGCTTCCCGCACTGGCTGCCCGGTGGCGCTACAGCATACTGCTCTGGGTGCTTTGAGATCGCCGATGTATTCGGTTAGTACTCTGCCTATCGCTCTTCGATTGCGAGCTGCTTCTGCATCTGGCGACTCTGAGCCAGAGGACGACAGCAGCCAACCGAATACGTCATAAGACTTGTGCTCCCGTCATTCACCAAGTGATTGTTGTTTATTGCCTTGCACCGACGTCACTAAAACCGCCTTGTTGGTACTTAGACCACATGGTAGAATGCTAGATTCATGACGTCACATTGAATGTTAATGTCACATGATAAGCAAGTTATATTGTTATTGGCATACAGAGGCCAATAACGTTATGGCCTCATCGTTTTAATAATGAAGCAGGTTAGGCAATATGTGATTCTGCTGCCTTTACGTCATGTTGGGAAACCATTGTTATGTCGCTATCTGCAGTGTCTGAGATCCTGGTTGCCAGTCAATATTGCAGAAGCTTGCCTGCTTCATTGTGATGACATGGGGTTCAAGATTGATGTTTTGTCTTAGCGTTTCCAATTTTCCTCTCCTATGGTCAGACAGCTTGTGCTGTTTGATTAGAAGTGAGGAGTAGTGCCTTTTTAGCCAACCAGAACAATTTAGATCAATGATCGCTATGAAGCAGCACACAATATTCATTTAGTGAACTCAATTTCAGGCAAATTATAAATGTCCGAATGTTAGCCGTTTGAAGGAAGCTTCATTCGTTGAACTCATGAGAATAAAAGGTAGAGAAGGAAAGGCAGGGAGGTTAGCCAGACCAGCAAAGACGGTCTATCACCCTACACGGGGGAACAGGGAGATTGAAGTCCTGTCACAGTGGTATAGTCGCTAAGGTACTCGGTTTCTAACCCGAAGGTTGCAGGATGATATTCCGGCCTTGCTGGCTGCTTTTTCGATAAAGGTGAAAATGCTGTAGGCCTGTGTTTTCAGATTTGTGTGCACGTTAAAGAACCCCAGGTGGTCGAAATTTCTGGAGCCCTCCACTACCTTGGTAAAAAATTCATGTGTCAGTGTTGCTTTACTTTTATGGTTTATCTGCTGTGGATGCATATGCGCATACTGACATGTATATGCAGTGGTATTGCAATTTTACAGAATAAAATATTCATATGGTGCATATTGCATGGCATTTACCTAAGAAACACATCACATGGGTATCATAACTACAAAAATGCAAATGTGCCTCTATGGATGCACTCGTGCATATATTTGGTCAGCTTCAAGAACAGAATTTATTGATTGCAGGCAACAGGATTACTCACGCATGCTTATCTCGTAATTACGCGCAGTCGATACAGCTAAAAGGGGGTGTCTTCATCTAAAAGTTGTAACTTCAACTTCGTGCATGAGTGAGCTATAAAGGTGAATGAAAATTCGCATGTATGACATCGACATGAAAAGCTCTGCAGCAGCATGTTTTTCGTTGTATTTACACTGCAGCATGCTCTTTTTGTATTTCTCAGTTGCGTGCCACTAAATATATGTTGGCCATGCGTTTCTAGCCATTCACTGCAATTTGCAAGCAGTGCATGCAGTCTAGACAAACCTCACTAAAATAATTGTTTTGCACTGGTGCAGAACTTCTTCGGCACGGTCTGTCATTTCATTTGAGTGAGGCTGCTCAAGGAAATTTCGCGACAAGGGCAAGGAACCCAAGCACCAGCGAACTCTGAACCATTGTTTCAAGCATCAGCTCTGTTCACCCTGCTTATGCGCTGTGCCTCACCAAGCTACTGGACGCTGCCTACTTATATGAAGTGCTCTCCATATTCTCCTCAGTTTGGCAGCAGTGTGTGTGGTCTTCGCAGTGATTGCCAAAATCATTTTTGCACAGGTGAGACACTTATTTCTTGCTTTAATTGTGTTAGTATTACTGCATGCACTCCTGCCAAGCAAGAGTACTAATGTTTCCTGTGAATTCTTTGTCATGGTAAACAGAGGATTTCAAGCACAAAATTCATACTGAACTTTGGTCCTTCAAGAAGTGTGGAACAAAGGTGGTGACAGTGTCAACGCGCTCTCTTTAGAAATAAAGGCTTTGCATGAAGAGCCTGTCGCACCTTGAAACAGGCACAAAAAACTTCCAGGTGAAAATAAGCAACTTCAGATGAAAATTGAAGAATTACCACTGTATTCAAGGTTGAACTATCTGACATCAAAGGCGTCTCAGATGAGGGTTTTCTTTTGACGCTGTCCGAAATTTTTGGGCGATGATGGAAAAACCATTACTCGTGATGATATTGACACTGCAGACAGAGTAGGAACAAACAAGCCTAGTTTGAAAAAAATAGTAGTGCATTATGAACGATGTTACAAATGAAATGTTCTGGATAATACAAACAACTTACGTCTGTCTACAGTGGCCTTTCCTTTTAGATGAAGTAGTCCTATTTATGTCAACGAACACTTGACAAGACAAGGTAAGCAGTTAGTGAGAGCACGAATGCAAAAAACAAGTACGATGGAGGTTCGTTTGGATGCAAGGCACGAAATTTATAGCAAAAAAAATTGGAAACATTAGCAATTTTAAAGGCTGCCTTCTTAGAAGATTTGGCGAAACACTGTGTTGATGCCTTCAGAGCCACACTTTTCTTGAGCTTGCAATGTCAGTAAACTATGACTGACATGGCAGAATTTCGATACCTAGATAGTGAAAAAGGCCACCAGCTATTTTCAATGTCTTTACCTTAAACGCTCTTAGCATTATAAGTAAGACTAGTAGCCTGTGTCTCTATTTCGACGAAATGTCGGTAAAATTTGATTCCATTCTTTTTACATAATCCTTGTATTTTTTGTGTGATATAGCCCACCAAAAATACCAGGGTACAATTATCATGGCATTGTGTAGTTCATGAAAGGGGGAAAAGGAATAGCGCTGTACATCTAACGTTAATTTTTGGCCGATGTCAATAGACTTCCGTGTGTTAAGCCCTTTGTTAGTGTCTAGTAGTACGACTTGGGGGTTTTGTTTTGCAGCATTTAGCATGCCTCCATTAGGTCATAAGTAGGAATTTTGAGTTTCTGGAAACTAGGTAACTTGATTTATCGGTCACAGATGCACAGACGATTTTTCGCTCACAACCAACGGGGCAGGCGCGGGTTTTCTGCGACACGAGCTCTTCAACACTATCATGTTAAAAAGCTGACATTGGCAGCATTGACCAAATGAATGCAAAGAATAAAGTCAAGTGTCCTAGCAGGAATCGAAACCTAGTATTCTGCTTGGTAATTAAGTATTCTACCACAGAGCCATGCCCGGCCTCGGTTATACTTTCTAAATAGTCTCAAATGTTTGTGTAACATCAACTGTCGTTGCAGTACTGGCTATCAAATTTTATAACTATTACATGTGCACTCCTATGATGCAGGCGTGAGGTCGAATCAAAGTCAATTGTAGTCAGGCACCATGCTGTGAAGTATTTGTGTAGCAGTGTTGAGGGCTACCATCGTCGCGAGTGCCAGTGCAAACACCAGTGCTTCATACCAGCCTACCTTTTCTAGTGTGACTAATATCCATGTTTCTATTGGCATCGTTACGAAACAGCAAATAACTGCTAATGTTGTCAAAGGTGTGACATCTCCCCATAACAAATGAAACATATGCGGCTGTTTAACGTATGTGTGTGCAAGAATTTGTACTTATATTGAGCTCCACTTCACAAGATTGCTCAATAAAAAAATAAAATACATGGTATGCCTGTTTCGCATAACATCGATTCCCAAAGTATGTGGGGTCTGCCAAATCTTTAGCATCAATTTTGTAACCTAAATGCTACCATAAACAATTATTTATTGAACATGAACAGCTGGACTGCAACATACTAAGTTTTAGGTATTAGGAAAACTGAATAGTCTCATGACTACAGCATACCTAACAGGCAAATACTGGTACTACATACATGACACACTATTGTAGAGCTAGACTAGAATATTGCTTATTGGGACCTTACAATTCTTTAAAAACCCTAATTAACTTTAGTGCCTTATTCGGTTTGTTCAAATCGGATGTGCGCAATTACTTGATGAATAGCTTTTTTAATCAAACCTAACATATGTTTCACGTGTGCATCATGCTGAATCATTGCTCAGATGTTTCTTTTGTATATATTTTCTTCCTACTATACTGTTTGTTTTTGTATGTGAAATCTGTGCTACGTGCTACCCTCTATAGGCCTCCAGGTACTGTCAAGTTGTTTACACAGTTTTCTGCCTGGGGGACCTCCAACAAGCATGTTTTCCGTTGAAAACAAAGCGAATTTCGATGCTGACTTCTACTCACATAGAACTAAGAACACTCCAACATGACAAAGCATATTGTATCTCAGACAGTCTGTCTTGTGAAACTCTTAGTGATTACTTCTGTCTTTACTTTAGGCTTCCTGGTGCGGATGTGCTGTAGAGAAGGAGCGCCCTGACCACACTTTTGTAAAAGGAACCAAAGTCGCCTGGGCAGCCGAAGATGGATTGTGCAAGTGTTTGAATGATCACATTATATTAATCCAACACCACTTGCATTACTTTGCCAATATTTGTGATTTTGTAACGCACAAGTTTAGAAACACACACAGATATATAAAGGGAGAGCTGTAAATAAGCCTTGAGCAAGTTTGTAGTCAAGGCTTTTAGCATGATGACCAAAGCATGTAATATAAGCCCACATGTTTTACCACACACGTACTTTCCTATCTATTTTCTTTTTCAATTTTGTGGGCACTGGCAACACCCTCAATAAGCGCCTTTGGAATGCTGGTGCCTCTAACTTATATTTTGTTGTTCTAAATAATGTATTTGTTACCTACTATGCAAGGAGGGAAGTAAGAATGTTAAAAAAAAGAAGTCTCGTCACAAAAAAGGTGTCTACTCGTAAGAAAAGAAGATTTGAAAAACAGAAGATTGATCCTCACTCACAAAGATCTCACCATTACAATTTATGCAGAAGGTCATAGCTCATGTTTACTATTGTCAATATTTTTCGGTTGTATGCTATGTACAATAAAATAGTGACTATTTGCATCATGTTAATTTATTTGTCATATATTTTTGTTGGGGCCTAATAACTTGCATTCTCACATGCATAAAAGCTCACGTCTGCTAGACATAGTTTAAAAGAGCGCAATGTGGTAAGGTTCTGTATTTAGTGCATATTATCTGTGTGTCTTTCAAAGTGAGTATATGGCATTTGAAATAATCACCAATATTCGAAACTTGTGAAATTTAATTAGCAGGCATGCATGTCTGTATGGTGATCAAGTATCCATAAATTGTGCATGCATGTGTGCAGCAAGGAGCTTTGAATAGATTACATTCATTCTGGACCAAAAATGGGTAGCTTAGGCCATATACGCACTCTGGGATCAATTTCGTGATTATTGAAACACACATATTTATTCAATATAGCTTGCTTTAAGGTATATATTTACATATTGTCTACTTCCACCTTGAACATTTCACCATGCATCCGGCACTCTGCTGAGCGCTTCTCGAGGGAACTTTGGTAACTAGTACACAAACGTACAGACAGCTGTAAGTGGGCCTCCACTTTGTTGACTGCTGGAGAACGGTGGCTTCGCCAAATCACGCTTCCTTTGTGGTGAAGCTAACTTTGCTCTTGCAACAGTACAAGCTTATCTAAAATTCGACACTGTTCTTCAGAAGTGCAGCTTGTTCTATCCAGAGCAGCCAAAAACGAAAACCCGAGGAACAGCACCTGGACAAGGTAAGGCACAATTGCAGCACTTCTCAATAACAGTGCCGGATTCTCTATTCGCCTACACATAAAGAAAGCAAAACACTGGAGCCAACTTACCAGTAGCTTCACTGCAGAGACACTGTGTTTTAAAAGACGATGATGCAAAAGCGCCACCTAGAGCTGTCACTGTGTTTAAGTGCTAGTTTCATAAGCGCCTGCGGAAGGCACTCTGTGGAGGGCCAGCCGCGTGCATGGTGCACGTGTTCAGGGTGAAATGGACGACTTTGTACATGTGTTCAAGTACTAACAAACCAAATGTGGGCTGTCACTCAGCTTGGTCTACAGAGTATACAGCAATCTGCATTTTTAGCCATCTCCAGTATCAATCCTAGATTTGGCCCACTGGTACGTCGATGTGGAGCACCCTTCCATCACCCATTTGAAAGGGTGTTATGACATCACAGCACCTTTTTTTAAAGGGTGCACTCATTACAACCTTCAAAGTTTTTGCTCTGCACCCTTTTCTTAAGGGTGCTGAGCTCTGCACCCTTTCTTAGCAGCCTTTTTTGAACACCCAATAGGGAGCAAAGGGTGTTCGTCTGGCGACAAGCTCATTTACACCCTTAAGGGTCAGATTTGGTTTAGTGTGCATGGTGCACGTGTTCAGGGTGAAATGGACGACTTAGTACATGTGTTCAAGTACTAACAAACCAAATGTGGGCTGTCACTCAGCATGGTCTACAGAGTATACAGCAATCTGCATTTTTAGCCATCTCCAGCATCAATCCTAGATTTGGCCCACTGGTACGTCGATGTGGAGCACCCTTCCAGCACCCATTTGAAAGGGTGTTATGACATCACAGCACCTTTTTTAAAGGGTGCACTCATTACACCCTTCAAAATTTTTGCTCTTCATCCTTTTCTTAAGGGTGCTGAGCTCTGCACCCTTTCTTAGCACCCTTTTTTGAACACCCAATAGGGAGCAAAGGGTGTTCGTCTGGCGACAAGCTCATTTACAGCCTTAAGGGTCAGATTTGGTTTAGTGTGCGCGCCGGTTCTGCCATGTATTTTCAGGCACGTGCCGCGCTTCGTTGCCTTTACGCATGCGTGTTTCAGCGCGTCCAGCGTCCCTTCGTCACGAAAAAAGGTAGACGCAGTGTTGTCTGAGTAACGCATCGGCGCGAAATGCAGCAAGTCGCATTTCACGCCGTTTGCCGTCGGGCCGCGCCAACGAACGCTGAACGCACCTAGCGTCAGACTATAGAAAGCTCGCGTTTTGCTAGCATTGCGTGGCTGTGCCCAGCGTGCGCGTGCGTCAACGCTATAATGGAGTATAAGGGGCCCTTTATGATGCATTCGCGGCCATTTTGCTAGCTCCACATATACCAAATTTGGTGTTACGTGACGTCCTTGGATGACAAAATTATGACTTTTGCTAACATGATAATCCCGAAATGCATGTCTTGTAAGAACATGACGACTTACCACGCTCATAGTGTGCCCATGGCCGTTTCGCTAGCTCTACATTATCACGTGACGTGAATAGATGACGAATATAAACTACTCATCCAAACATGATAATCATGACACTAAAGTCGTGTATGGCATCATTTACCTCCATGCATCTTTAGCGTCATGCTGATTTTAAAATGATATATCAATATTTCTCATTCGCGCTTCGCATATAATTGATTTTCACTGTACGTGGGTTCTGCCATGTTTTTCTTGATTCTATTGCGATAGCAATTATATGAATGCTCTTGACTGAATTTCGCCACCGGAGTGGGTGTCGCTCATCGGGCATGTACACGTATCTATATATATGAAAATTTCAAAAAAAAAGAAACCAGAAAGACTTCGGCACGCATGATTGAACATGGGTCTTTTCGATCATGAGTGCGAGGCGTTGATTACTGAGCTCCTGAGGAGCACGTCTTTGTACGTTCAAAGAGAAGCTACTTATATCTATCACTTACTGCTGCTGCCAGGTATCTCGGTGAAGTTATCGTGTTTTCAGCATTACCAGCAAAATGCCGCCTTGAGTGCACGTCGCCACATCGAACAGCGGCGCGTGCTCTAATCTCCCACGCGTACTTTGCCCCGCTTAGAGGAGAAGAGCAATGGTCACTCGCTGCCCTTATCTCGTGGTGTAGAGGAGTGGAGAATCGAACGTATTGGCTGGCCTCGGGTTTTACCTGGAACGATTCTGCTGTAGCTACCGGGCACACAAGAGTCACTGATAATTGCAGTCTCCACTTGTGAAAAGCGCGTGGTTTTCAGCCACAGTAACCACTGAGGCGCTTCTTCACGTGCATCTGTAAATGTGAGTACGTTTTGCGCTTCATTTAGGTGTGAGAAAGGCGGTCCACACTTTTATCTGCTTTCTATTCAAAAATCGCTGATGAAGTTAGAATGAGGTCGAACACTTTTGACAATGCGATCCAAAACAGCGTATATGTTGGAGCTAGAATTAAGGATACACAAAACACATAGACCCTCTACAATTACTTCCATATTCAAAAGCATTCATTTTTTCCAACTTGAATGGCCACCGCTTTTGTTGCAGCACAAACGCGTTTCAAACACGCTACCTTGCGATGGTGGCAAGTTATGTTCACTTGAAGGAACATTTCTGCGTTTCGTTTATTTCATTTTTGAATTGACTGTTCTTGAGTGCTAGTTCTTTTCAGTACCCCCACCAGTTGCTTTGTAACGAACTAGTAGCAGCCATTTACACGACACAATCCTACCATTCCTAAATGCTTTTTCTTTCATTTGTCTAAAGGTGAAGTGGGCAACTTGCTTACTTTTTGCAGCACTATCTGCCAAGCAAGTGAGAGCTAGAACCATCTGTATAGGCATCCGAAGTCGTCAATGTAACCGCATCAAGAATGGAGGCTTTTGAGAGCGGTTTTGTCAAGGTGTAGCCTTTGAGCTTTGGCTCAATCGGTAGACGGTGACTCTGCCTCTATCCGCATTCTAAACATTTTTCTAAGCGCATTCTGTGGTAATTCGTGCTAAACACAAAAGGACGTGTTTCAAACCACAGCGGCCACGCCACTGCCATAATTTTCTGCGCAAACAAGCTACGGCTGGTGACGAATATTCATAGCGCTAAACGTGATGCAGGCATTTGGAATCGTTCCTGCTGACCGGTTTTCTCACAAAAAATTGTTCAATCATTCTTGAATAAGTAGGTCAACGATCAATATAGCTGAAAACGGGGCAGTGCGCTTTCCACGAAATCAGAAAGTATTCGCAGATAGGTCAACACTTATCTTTTCGGAAAGCCGTGACAATGAAAATTTTGAAAACCTTTCATTGTGAATTTGCTATTTTAAGAGGGTCCATATACGAACCAATGAACGCACTTGTGAAATTAAACTTCTTTGTTTTTTTCTCTTTGGTTTGTTCTTTATATCCACTGATTGCCTCAGGATTCCTAGCTCCCATCAAGAGGAGGTGATATACTACCTTTAATGCTTGCCGTTTGGGTTAAGGTGGTCTCTCTCTCTCCCCTTTCCTTTTTTTTTCTCTCGTTATTCCTGCTTATTTTTTCTGTTTCTTGGCGTTCTTTGACGTTGTTGCTGTTTGTATTTTTCGTAGAATTTTTTTCTCTTCCTATTTCTTTCTTGCTTTTCTATTTTGGGCTTGCTTCCTTTTTCCTTTTCCGTTTCGAAAAGACGAGGAACGATAAAAAATTGGCAGCATATCCATGGAGTGAATGATGGAGAGTGGGGCGAAGCATTCGTTCATCTATTCGTTCTGGCTTCCGTCCGTTCATGCGTCCATCTGTGTGACCGTCCGTGCATCCATCCGCCCGCGCGTGCGTGCGTCTTCTCGTGCGTCCGTCCCTGCGTTCATTCATGCATCCGCCCCTGCGTCCGTTCATGCGTCCATCCATGCATCTGTCTGTGTGTCCGTTCGTCCATCTATTCAACACTCCAAGTACCACCATCTCACATCTTTTCATCATATACTCCCCATTTAGAAGCACCGCCATCCAGCACACATTCCAAGGACTAAACGAGAGATGGCACACGCACACTTTCTTACGGTTTGCGCTTCGGGTCTACTTCCCACCTTTAACAACCTTGAGTTCATGGCATATACTAGTTCATTGTATTCATGGCCCTGCGGCTCAACGCTCCCTAAAACCTTTCTAAAACTAAGGAGGTTACAGCCAGCGAGTATAACGTAGCAACCCTTTTTTCTGATAGTGCTCAATGTACATGCCAATGGCTGCTAATGGGAAATGAGAGACAGGAGAATGCGGCTTTTACATTCTTACGGCTTGCGCTTCGAATATACTTCCCACCTTCAACCACCTCGAGTTCATTCGTGGTATATAATAGTTCATTGTATCCATGGATCTGCGGATCAATGCTCGCTAAACCTTTCTTAAACTAAAGAGGTTACACCCAGCCAGTATAACGTAGGAACCCTTTCTTCTCAGATAGTGCTCAATGTACATGCCAAAAAATATATTATCATTCCTTCCTGCGCAACGAACTCTTACCCCAACCACTATACATTTCCCATCGCATTGACCACCGTCACAAGGTTGGCATTAACTATTATCATACAAAATCTGCCACTCAGTCATTCTTGCCCCGTTCGTCCCGCGAATGGAACCACCTTCCCGCTGAAATTGCGGGTATCACCGATAACCATCTGTTCCGTGCTGCCTTAGCCAATATTGTATATGCAGAAATATCTGATGTTTAATCTGTGTTTGTGTGACCACATTGTTGCGATAATACTAATTTGTTTTGTCCTTCCTTTTCCTTTTTATGTACACAACGTTTTATTAACCATGCTACCTCATGTTATGCCTTTGTTCTGTACCACTCCCCTCTGTATTGCTTCTGGCCCTGAGGGTATAATAAATAAATAAATAAATAAATAAATAAATAAATAAATAAATAAATAAATAAACAATGGCTGCTAATGGGATCGCAGCGTGCGGGGTAACTCAAAGCCGAATGCTCCTGTCTCTCATTCCCCATTAGCAGCCATTGGCGTGTACATTGAGCACTATTTTTTATTGTTCAACAACGCACAGAAGAAATTTGTCACCGGCACCACCTTGGTGGTCCAAATGATGTACTTGTTACATAATACAACGGCTACGAGGGATGAACGGGATGAACGTCAAAAAGTTGTGGTCCGCAGCGGTTGCGAGGACGATGGCAAGCTAACAGCCAATGAGGGAAAAGAAGGCCTGCGTCATCAAATTCATGTCGACTTGGGGACCGTAGAGCAAAGTAAGAAGTGTTTGTAACATGCTGAGAAGTGTTTAACTATTATTGCTCACTATAAAAATGCGTTGGCACCAGTTTTAAAACGTTGAAGAAGCAATACGACACAATCCAAACGTATTGTTTCTGTTATTGTTTCGAAACAACGCTAAATTTAGCGGGACGGTGAGTGGTGGCGCTAGCTACAACCCCGTTTTGAGCAGTTACTTTTCTCATATCTCAACAACTAAACGGCGCAACTTTCGAAGCTGTTAGCTCAGTCGAGCGCAGTCATGGCGGAGGGCAACGGCACCGCTAGCCACCAGGAGCAGCGGCTCATCCACGTTTCCGAGGGTCAGCACGCGTGGCGCTCGCCTTTATGACCGAACATCTGCCGCTCACGGTAAAAGCACTCGAGCTGCAGCACGGCGTCACGGTCGCCCACCGGCGGTGGTGGTGGCAAGAGCTCAGTGACGCGCTGAACTGCTGCCGCACAGGTGAGACAAAGAACCGTGGCAGTGGAAAACGCCGTGTTGTCTAAGTGCTCGGATGCCGAAAAGTCGCGAAGCCCTGACATTTCAATCCAATCATGCCACCTTGCAGCCATTTCAATCCATACGGTTCCTTTCGGACGGTCGCCTTCCTCCGAAAACCGGAGAAAAACAGTCACGTGACACCTCGTCTCACGTCAAATCGGACGTCACAGCATTCGTCACGGCTCGAATGGGCCAATCGCGCGCGACTCAATGGAACAGGCCACTTCGTCCGGATTGGGAACTTGTATATAATCGCACCACTGATGACACGCATGTGACACAGTTAGACCTCCACAGCCGTCTTCTTGTTCCTCGTGTAGTTACATTTGGTGCCAACCAAGTAGACTCGAGAGGATTTATTTGAAACCGCGCTATACCTGGACAAGGTACAACAGGTGTTTGTTGGTTTTTTTATCTGCTCATGATAAGCGATCACTATGAAAGCTCTTGAAGAACACACGGAAAAATTTGCAATTTCAGGGTACTGTGGCGCCGCTGAATGGTGGTGGACGCAAACTATAATGAGATGAGTGAACTTTTGAACCTGCTTCAAACCGCAGACGCTCCTGCTTGTTTTGACGTGTTAATGCTCGTTTTTCAACGTTGTGAATGTTGTCGATATTACCGTAACCCTTTGTGTTTATCAAGCTGAAGGAAAAGTAGAAAGGAAAAGAAAAATCCGAATAATTTCACTGCGAGCCTCGATGCTCACAGCCTATAAATATCGGGATGAACATAAAGCCTCTGGTTCAAATTAGTGCCCTGAGGATTCATCAGTGGTTAGGACGGTTAAGTTTAGCAGGCAAATAACCAAGGCCCCTGAATGTATGCAGCACCCATTTTCTGCACGAGAACAGCAGCTTCCAGGTTTGCAACTATAGCGCTTAGTTAGTCTGCTCGACACGGTACAATTTTGCCCGTATTCTTCTTTCCAGTATGTTGCCCGGCAATTATTTACTTATTATATTATGTTAGCTTTCCCCTACTTCCTCAAAACATATAAACATACCCACATGCGTGTCATGTAACAGCATGACTACATGCCACACTCATGATCACTCGCGGCCGTTAAGCTAGCAATGGATGACGAAGGTATGCGACTGGTGCAAAAAGGATAATCATGAGATGCGTGTCATGAGAGAACATACGACATGCCGCAGTCAAGGCGCCAATATATTTGGTCGTAACGCGGTGCGCTTGTTCGCTGGCGTTATTTTGTCGAGTCAAGCCGGCGTTGCCACTCCAGGCACCACCGGTACTGCCATATACTCGCAGGCGCGCGCTGCGCTGCGTTGCTTTGACGCATGCGTTTTTCAGCTCGCCCGGCGTCCCTCCGTAACAAAAAAAAAGAAGACACAGTGTTGTCTGGTAACGCGTCGGCACGAAATTCGCGCTGGTTGCTGTCGGGCCGCGTCGACGGACGCTGGTCGCGTCGGTCGCGCCAGGCGTCAGACTATAGAGTGCTCGCGTTTTGCTATCGGAGTACCGCTGTGCCCAGCGTGCGCGTGCGTCAACGCTACATTTGAGTATATTGGGTCCTTCATGATGCGCTCGTGGCCGTTTTGCTGGTTCGACATGTACTAAATTTGCTGTTTCGTGTCAATAATGAAAGACGAAATATATGACTGGTGCAAACATGATAATCCCGGCACGCGTGTCTGGTAAGAACATGACAACATACCACGTCAAACGCGTACTTATGGCTGTTTAGCTAGCTCCACATATACTAAATTTGGAATCACGTGACAGGAATAGATGGTAAATGTAAACGACACATCCAAACATGGTAATCATGACACGGAAGTCATGTACATATCATTTACCTCCACCTCGTAACGTTTCGTTGATAATAAAGTGGGATATCCAGCTTTATTATTCGTGCTTCGCATATCATCGATTCCCACACTACGTGGGATCTGTAATTTTTTATAGAGGTAACTATGTATGCAATACCATCTCCGTAAATTCAAGAAAGAATCACCGCATATTCACGGAATAATGATGGTGAGTGTGGCGAAGCGTTCATCTGTCCGTTGGTGCATCCATCCGTCCGTCCAACCATTGTTCAATCTGTCCCTCTGTTTGTCTGTCTGTCTGTCTGTCTGTCTGTCTGTCTTTCTGTATGTCCACCCGTCTGGTGAACATCTCGAGTACCGCCATCTCACATCTTTTCATTGTGTATTGATTATATACAAGCACCGTCATCTAGCGGACATTCCAAGAACTAAACTTGCCGGTGGCACATAACAAAGAAAAGTTACTACAGACAACGATCGGCTGACGCCTTAAGGAGCTTCTTTTCATCATGTATTGGGTGAATGGATGGATGAATGTATTCGGCTGTGCCCTTTGACTTTGATTTGCGCCTTGGTTGTAGCCAACCATCAATTAGGCTCCTCCTGGTTATTTCTCCTCGTTCAAAGATGATTGATTATATACAAGTACCGCCATCTAGGGCATATTTTAAAAATCATGTTTTCGTCTTATATTGAATATATAAAAGTACCGCCATCGAGCGGATATTCCAAGAACTACTCTCCTCTGATGCACATACCCGAGATGGTCGGTTACTACAGAGGACGATCCGGTGACGCCTTAAGAAGCTTAGCCCCTAAAATAATTTTTGCGATCGTAAAAGTACGTTTTACATGCACCCCGAAAAAACAACGCCATTTTTCTGAGAATGATTGAAACCTGGTAGATTCATCTTGCGTTATTGGTTCGTCAAACGTTTATGTTCAGCTGAGAGAAGTGCGCGCTAAACAAGCAACAACGCGCTGTTGAAACCGCGCACTTAGCATCGGAGGTTTACCTCTTTGCCCTTTCTCTTCTTACGCCCCGCCGCTGTGGTCTAGTGGCTAATCGCCTTTATACGCGCTACCCGTACAGAAGCACAGCTCTTGCCACGACCCCTGCCGCACGCAAGGGGGGGGGGACGAATAAGTCTATTGGCGACGCTTTTTTACCCTCCGCTTGGTCGCGGCTGGTGTGCTAGCACGTGCGTTGCGGCTATGCGGCGAGCGCAAGGAACAGCCCTAAGATACTCGGTTGCGGCTGCTGCACATTCGATGGAGGCGAGAATTCTGTAGGTCCATGTGCTCACATTTGGGCTCACCGTAAAGAAACGCTGGTGGTCTAAATTTCCGGAGCCCTCCACTACGACGCCGCTCATAATCATATGGAGATTTCGGGATGTTCAACCTCGCATATGAATCAATCATTTTTCTTTTCTTGTTTTTCTTGCTTCTACCATGATATACTTTTATCCCTGCCCCATTGCACCTGTGTCTGCTGGCTTGAAACCACACGTCGATGAATAGCAACCTTACAAGTTATACTAAGAACTTCTGATGACATCGCTCGCACAACGTGAACATAAAAGTTTCTAATTAAACCTACGTGCCCACAAGCATCAATAGAAATGCTAGAAGATTCAATAGAACATGTACAGATGGCGACTACGCTTCACCAATTCTCTGTTTTTTGGCGGCCGACACTTTGCTAGCCGCTATCAGAGTCAGTAAACACTTTTAGTGGGGCCTATGCTTCAATACAATATCTACGAAGCATGACGCGTTGCGTACGCTGCAAGCGAAGCACTGAACAGCCCTTTCAGAATAATACAGCGACTGGCCTGCACGTGTTTCCCTCAAATAGATGTATCATACTAAAAATGAAACAGCTTTCGAGTGGTTCTTAGCGTCATCTTGTGTTATCAGCTGTGATAGGCCAATGGTATCGAAGTCAAACCAAATCATTGGCTCCAGAGTTTTACGTCCTGTGTCTTCTTACAATATGTCTACTCCTTCATTCGTTATCTCATGCTAATCTTAGATACTTCGCGATACGTATCCTCAGGTTTGCGTGCTCCGTGTCTTTCTAGGGCTGGCACACGCATCCGTTCAATAGCTACGTCACGCACTACCGGCGTGGCTCAGCGGTAGAATACTGGGCTGGTACACGCATGCGCACTTCTTTCCCGTAGTCTTGCTGTGTACGCAGGCTTGTTACTTAAGCCCAGCTAAATAGTATAGAACTTTCTGTTTACCGGCGGCAAGTTCGGCCAAGTAACAGTTTCATCTTGAACTTACCGATTGCTGCCTTAGTCTACGTCAAGAACATGCCACACTATGAATCTAAAACAAATTGTTAGGCGGCCAAACATGACAAAAAAATCATGAAAACAGGACATGTAGGTGATCACACCCATCCCGATATATTGCTTTTTGCGTCGCTACGTGTTACCGCTGATAAAGGGAGCCAAAATAGAAATGCGCAGCCTTAATGACTCTGTTCATTAAAACTGTACCTTAAATACCATTTTCTTATGAGAGATAAGCGCATTTCCATACATTACGCGATAGAATGGTGTATTTATTATATATGAAGAGGCCTACCTTTCACATGTGTGATAGGACCATACTGATACGGACGCGTGCAGACCGTTTATTATTGTGCGTGTTCGAGAAAATTGTCCTTCTCATGCACTATTCGTGAAATTTTTTAACAGCTAACCCAGTTTTTCTACGGCTTGCATCACAGGCGACGTTAACATGCGCGTCCCGCGCATGTAGACGCTATAGTCCCGCACAATGTCAGGCTGTTCGGGCTCGTCAGGGACCAGAGCTTGCTGGGCGTTCTCGTTGACGAGTCCGCAGCACCGCCTGTAGTGATTAACAACCAGGCTATTCACGGGCAAGTGTACATGCACACTTCCATTCGCCGCCTCTGCGACATGGTGCACGCCACCCACGATAGTTGTGCTCGTGGAGGCAATGTACTTGGAGCGTATGTTAGGCTCCCACGGCGTGCGCTCCCGAGCGACCAGTGCGCTACTCAGCATCAGGGGTGTGTGCCAAAGAGCCGACTGAACTGGCGGGTATTCGAAACAGAAAAAACCAATTTTGAGCGACCAAGCTGGCCAACTTGCCTCTCCTTGTGGCCTTTTCAAGCTTGATAACCAAATCTTCTAGTGTGCTACTGTTGCTTGGAACAAGATACTCGTCAAAGTCTGCGTGCACGGTGTATTCAGAGGATCCTTTAGATCGGTATATACAGTCCTGGATGGCCGCCATTTGCCCATGAAGAGCGACGCGCGTGCTGTTCGTGTCAACATTCCACAAATGAAAGCTGACGCTCAAATTTCCGCGTAGCTTTATAACGTTTAGAAGTGTCTCTACTTCTCTGGAAACATTGCTGAGATAAACGCGATAGTGCTCGACGCCCATAAGGCTGTAATAGGCAAAGAACTCTACTATCTGCGACAGTTTGTTATAGCCACCATGGACAGGACCAACACACAAGGTGAGTAGAGACTTTTTGTCGTGATGCGTGGTCTTGTTGGTATTATGCACTCTCAACCATCTAAAATCTGTCCTCGTTCCCGTCGTTCTCAATGCAACCCTCACTGCGATAAACTTTTCGCGAGGTGGGTAACGGCAAGAAACGAAGGCGGTGCTGTAGTGTGGTGCCATGTGTTCAGCCACGATATTGAACGCGATGGTTGTTGTAAACGTGAACGCTTTGACGTCAACGTAGCAGGAAGTCTTCTTTAGTATCTCGTTGAGTCTTCCATGGTCCGTCGGCACAAAGGCAATGATGTCGACATGCCACACGTCGTCTCTGGTGACGAGGAAAGCCGAGTAAGGGAACAAATCATTCACTGGAGCTGTAGGAAACCCGGACTCATCTTCATACGCAATTGTACGATTGTATTCGGCACTTTTTAGAAGTTTTTGAATGATGAACTGGTCGGAACGCTTCAAGGCATTGGAGACTTGGCTGTCGTACTTGTTCGGACAGGAACGGTTCTGACGACGGCGGCGTCCTGCACCAAACAATTTTTTTTTGAAAATTCATTCGAATAGCAGAGGTAAAATGCATACACACACAAATAGGTGCCTCATGATTTGTTCATTTGGGGAAGTGATGTGAACCTGGTTTAGCTTTGAAAAGGCAAGCAATGTAAACACTACACTGTCAATAGCATTGAAGTCAGTTGTAAATTTCAAAAGGAATGAATAACAGAGCTGAGTACTTGTAGAGTTTAAATCACGAAAAATGTTGTTTGTTAAATAGTGAGGGTGTTTTAGTGTTTCACATGATGTTATTGATTTTATAATTAACCTTTTCATGAACGAAATACAAGACAAATTTGCCACAATGACCAAACGTGTTTTTGCTCACCCTGTAGTGCTTTTTTAAATACAACGTTACTGTTAGTATAATGAAATTGCTTTTCTTTTTAATTTACTACAAAAATACCACAGGCGCAGTATCAGATGTGGCAAAGCAAGAAAAGGCGAGACAAATGTGGAGGAAGAACAAAAATTTCATTGAAGCAACATGCACAAGTAGGACCATTTAGCATCGACAAACAAAACTATGGCGGATATACTCTTCAATGGTTTAAGATGATGACACTCTAAGAATTATCGGGAAATGGTACAAATATCAGGCAGTTATGTAATAAAGGTTTGGGGGGGGCAGGCTTATTGAGTGGTGTTAGAGGCGCTGGTCATGACTGCAAGCAAGTGGACGCAACTTGCACGGCACAAAAACTGTATTTGAGCACAAGAAGTAACAAACAACACAAATACAAAGCAAATCAAGCAGTAAAAACTGGTAAGACGTCTTTAGCATTTAGTCAGTTCAAAGCGACGATACGCTCCCGCTATGGGTCTTGGCTTGATGGTCGTGGTTGCATCGCAGTTCGTGGACACTGTCAGGCGAGAAGGGATGTCACAGGTGCAGCGTTCGCTGGCCGCCGGAGCAGAAGACGTGCCGTGTACGGATGCCTTCGGGCTTTTACGTCCGACGAGGTACATCCGGCAATGTTGCTGTCACAGGTCTCGTTAATTCGGGAGGCAATCGCCGGGCTGATTCCAAGGGCCGAAGTATCGGCCCCGCGAACTGCACCACGAAAGCGTGGACAATTTAGAAGTGGTCCTTTCTGGTGCGCCAGCGGAAGCCGGCTGTGGCCCAAAGAACAAATCAGAGCCGAGAGTTGATAAACAAAACAGAATTATTTTCTCAATAAAGACAGATCAAAAACAATACACAAGTATGCACACTCCACAATAGTTGAGTACAATATGTCACCAATCAAACAACGTACTACACAGTACAACCAGCCACACTCGAAACAACCCACACAGACAACAATACACACTACAATGCAGTCGCATGCATTGAACAACGAAGACACTTAGAGACTAAAGAGATAGAAAACCTATTCAGTCCAAAGTTCTTGAAACAAAAGTCTGGATGGCACTCTTTCGAGAATCACTCACTTAAAGTCCAGCGTTGTTGTCGTTCCGCTGCCCCCGAAGTTTCTCCTCCAGGAAACCTCTGCCGTTCCGCTGCCCCAAAGTTTCTCTTCCAGAAAACTTCTGTCGTTCCGCTGCCCCCGAAGTTTCTCTTCCAGGAAACCTCACGTCTTCACTTGGCCGCTCTCCAAGCTTCAAACTTTTTCGCCGGAAACACGTCGGCTTCACACACGCAGCTGTTGCCATGCGTCTTTGCTCGATAGCGGTAAACACCCACTCTTGCCTGTAGCTCGAGTTGTCACCCCTCAGGTGGAAATCATCTTCTTCTCCTGGTTTGTCTCTACGGACAAAACCTTCGCCGACTACACGGCGGAATCCCTACGCGCTCTGGCGCTAACTTCCGTCTTCTCCTGATCTCTCACCTCGGCTGCTCCATTAAATACCTTCCGCGCGAGATTCCAGAAAGTTCTCGTCGTTTTGTCGGCGCGATACGCAGCGAAGGCTGGGGAGAGGGCGAGACGGCTCCAAGGCTGTCCGTGATGGATTACTCAAGCCGGCATCGCCCCGCCCCTTTCCATCTAGAACATTCGAGGGCTTGCTCAGGCGCCAATGTGGGGTGACGAGGTTCGTCGGCGAACCGACGCTTCCGAGGGAGAGAGTCGCGCGCCCGGGAGTCTTTAGATGTTTGTTTTCTTTTTTTTATCGTTGACCTCGCGGCGTCACTCCGGCATTTAGTCGCGAGAATTCAGCGGCGCGCCCTTTTTTAGCGCTCGTTTTGTGACACTGCCCCCACTTTAAGAATCATCATCATCATCATCATCATCATCATCATCAGCCTGACTACGTCCACTGCAGGACAAAGGCCTCTCCCATGTTCCGCCAGTTAACCCAGTCCTGTGCTTGCTGCTGCCTCCCACATGCTTACGTCAAATAACTTTAAGAATACTATCTCATAATATTCAAAACCACACAAACGAGCGCGAACAGTCACCACACACTCTCACAGACTGTAACACAATCCGTCGCTCATGACACTTCACATTCACAATAGATCACTGAATACAATTGTACATTGTTATTCAATTCCACTACACATGAAATATAGCCACAGGCACATGTATGCAACACTCCATCACATATTCCAAACAATACAAGTGTACAAAGTTCTCTCCTTACAACAATTGTACAATACTATACATCACATCACTGCAACAAACATTTTGATTCACTCGGCATATAGTTGAGACACAGGACAACAACTCCAGTAATTTAACATATTGCACTCAGCACTGTCAAACACATTTCAAGTCGACCTCAACACCTATCCTGTGCATTTCGAACGGCGCTTGCGCCTTTTCTTGCGGTGCTCGCTCGATCTCTTCTTGTGTTTCCACGTTCTTTTTTCGGTGAGCCCTTTTTAACAACGGTATCTGAGACGGCGTCTCAGCCATCGTTGTCACTTCCGACATTGTTAATGGGTCGTGACGCTCAACCGATCCTGTCCGGTTATTCACCCGCTTGTTCATGTCCCGACATTTGGCCTGGCTGGCCGACTCCGTCACCTTTGCACTGTCGGTCGGTTAATGTCGTGCCGACGTAAGTCCAGCTGCCCAGCACGTGAACTCATTCAATACGATGATGTTCTCTATCACTGTTTCTTGTGCCAAGGCTTCACCTTGCGCTCGAGTGAGATCCTTCGCGGGATGTTTCTCCGCTGTATTTCACGGCCCCTGTGTCGGCGGGGGCTCCATATTCGGGTCTTCCTCCAAACATTCTGGATCATTCGGCCCTCGCGCCCCGTTGATGTTTCCGATGACGAGGTCGTAAAGGGGGGTTGTCATGCATAGAGCGGTAACCTTCCCGCTGAAGTACGGGGTTTCGACCTCAATTTATGCTTCGGGAAGCATCCAAACCGTACTGACAATAAGGCAAACTGGTTTCGTTTTGCCTTATAACTCACTTTCCCGTACTGAATTTCTGCGCACGATAACAGTGGAGCTGCCGGTATCTCTTAACACCGTAACCTTTTTGCCCGCAACTTTTCTAGGCTGCGTTGGCATTCCCTTCGTAACACCGGTTGGCTGTTTTGTCATTACAGCACCCACAATAGGAAGTTTCTCCCCATTTTTTCACTCTACGAATCCATCGGTTACGTCATCAACGGTTTTTGGTGCCACTTGCGCACAGGATACCTGATGAGTTTGACTCACTCCGTTCCGACAAGCGTCTGCTTTGTGCCCAGTCTGACCACACTTGAAGCATTTTACTACCGTAGGGCTCGTAAAAATAGTACGACAGTTGTTTGCGCGATGACCCACTCGGTTACACAGAAAACATCGCGGAACACTCTCCGGTGCACGCTTCTTTTGTTCGGAGCCCATTTCTTCGAATCTTCAGGACACTCCTTCTTGACTCTGGCCATGTGCCACCTTGCGCTTCCAAAAATTGATCAGCCAATTCAAGCATGCCTTCAAGTGACTCAGCCTTCATCTCTTTCAAGTACAGCGACAGGCTTGGGTGGCAACTAGAAAAAAATTGTTTTCTAATTAGGAGCTCTCTAAGCTCGTCGTACTCTTACGCTGTCCTTGAAAGTTCAATCCATCTGTCGAAATAATGGCAAAATCGGGTGGCATACTGCGTAGCCATCTCACCATCAGCTAGCTTTCCTGTCCGAATTCTGTCCCGGAATCCTTCCACACTAAATATAAATCACTTCAGTATTGCAGTTTTCACCTTCGCATAGTTGGCTGCATCGGTCGGCGTCAGCCTACCATACACCCTGAGCTTTTCACCACTCAAGCAAGTACTCAAAGCAGTTGCCCATTGATGTTCCGGCCAATTTCGGCTCCTTGCAATTGTCTCAAATCTGTAAAGGTACGCGTCAAGGTCGTCTTACCTTTCATGAAACGGTACGAGCAGCTTGCTTGGGTTCAAGCGGAAGCCGTGGTTCTTCCGTTCGCTGCTTTCAACTCTAGCTTGGACCGGAGTTTCACTTCGATGTTGTGAACGGAGCCGCTCTAGTTCTATCTCGTGCTGTCGCTGCCGTTCCCTTTCTTCTCTTTCTTCTTTCGCCCTCTCAGCTGCCAGTGTTTCTCTCTCCAGCTCCAGCTTCAATTGCTGCTCTCTTTCTTCTCTCGTCCTTTCGGCTGCCAGCTTTTTTCTTTCCAATTCCAACTTCAATTGCTGCTCTCTTTCTTCTCTCAGCTGTCGCTCCTTTGCCTCTCTTTCTTCTTTCGCCATTTCAGCGGCCAGCTTTTCGCTCTCCAACTCAGCTGCTTTTTCTTCCTTGGCCCTTTCAGCTGCCAACCTCTCTCGTTCCAACTCAGCTGCTTTTTCTTCCTTGGCCCTTTCAGCTGCCCACCTCTCTCGTTCCAACTCAGCTGCTTTTTCTTCCTTGGATCTCACAGCTGCCAACCTCTCTCTCTCCTCCGCCTCTTTCTCCTTCTGGCTTACCCACTTCCGTAGTTCGGCGCCAGAAAGACCCATCTTCTCACCAAGAGCTACTAACTTTTCGAGATCCATTGTGTCTCGCAGATGAAGTCTTGCCGCGTGCAAAAAGTATCTGCCTAAATCAGTCTATGGGAACACTCCACTGCACTCGTTAACGAGAACACTGAACAACACACACAATCGTTACGATAGCACTATCAACACTCGAGGCTCTTTCTCAGTACTTTGGACACACTGTGCACCAAAAGGACCTCGTCGCAGACGCCAGAATAATTGTCACAGGTCCCGTTAATTCGGGAGGCAATCGCCGGGCTAATTCCAAGGGCCAAAGTATTGGCCCCCCGAAGTGCACCACGAAAGCGTGGACAATTTAGAAGTGGTCCTTTTCGGCGCGCCAGCGGACGCCGGCTGTGGCCCAAAGAACAAGTCAGAGCCGAGAGTTGATAAACAAAACAAAATTATATTCTCAATAATGGCAGATCAAAAACAATACGCAAGTATGCACAGTCCACAATAGTTGAGTACAGTATGTCACCAATCAAACAATGAACTACACAGTACAATCAGCCACACTTGAAACAATGGACACAGACACCAATACACACTACAATGCAGTCGCATGCATTGAACAACCAAGACACTTAGGGACAAAGAGATAGAAAACATATTCAGTCCAAAGTTCTTCGAACAAAAGTCTGGATGACACTCCTCCGAGAATCACTCACTCAAAGTCCAGCGTTGTTGTCGTTCCGCTGCCCCCGAAGTTTCTCTTCCAGGAAACCTCTGTCGTTCCGCTGCCCCGAAGTTTCTCTTCCAGGAAACCTCTGTAGTTCCGCTGCCCCCGAAGTTTCTCTTCCAGGAAACCTCACGTCTTCACTTGGCCGCTCTCCAAGCTTCAAACGTCTTCGCCGGACACACGTCGGCTTCACACACGCAGCTGTTTCCACGCGTCTTCGCTCGATAGCGGTAAACACCCACTCTTGCCTGTAGCTCGAGTCGTCACCCCTCAGGTGTAAATCATCTTCTTCTCCTGGTTTGTCTCTACGGAAAAAAACCTTCGCCGACTACACGGCGGAATCCCTACGCGCTCTGGCGCTAACTTCCGTCTTCTCCTGATCTCTCAACTCGGCTGCTCCATTAAATAGCTTCCGCGCGAGATTCCAGAAAGTTCTCGTCGTTTCGTCGGCGCGATACGCAGCGAAGACTGGGGAGAGGGCGAGACGGCTCCAAGGCCGTCCGTGATGGATGACTGAAGCCGGCATCACCCCGCCCCTTTCCATCTAGAACATTCGAGGGCTTGCGCGGGCACCGATGTGGGGTGAGGAGGTTCGTCGGCGAACCTACGCTTCCGAGGGAGAGTGTCGCGCGCCCGGAATTCTTTAGATGTTTGTTTTCTTTTTTTATCGTTGACCTCGCGGCGTCACTCCGGCATTTCATCGCGAGAATTCGGCGGCGCGCCCTTTTTTAGTGCTCGTTTTGTGACAGTTGGCTTCCCGAACGTTGACGTCCAGCCAGGCCAAAGCGCCTTCTTCTTTCGAGCTTTTGTCTCCGTCTGCCCAGCCAACGTGAGCTGTTTTGTCTTCTAATGCGCGTGCGACGCGGACATGTGTCGCAAACTGCTCTTGATTTAGTGCGCGTACTTGCGCGTTTTCATCGCCTTATCAATTTCTTCACAGCGGCGCCTTGGTGTCTCATGACAGCAGTATTACGCACCGATGAATGCAGTATAACATCAAGGTTGAAAACGCAGGACTTTTTTTTATTGGCCGAACCAGATCCTCACAACGGCGGCATAAGTTGTGATGATAAGTAAATATGTACAGTTGAAAAGACCAAGCGCGTGAATAATGCTCACAATATATACAGATATGTAAATACTGATATCCAGATAATCAAAATATTATTGCGGCAGCTAACAAGCGAAAATACATTACAGGCACTATATATTACGCATGCTTCATTCTGTGTGCACACCCGGCATCGTTAAGAATGTGCTAGGTTCCAAGCAAGGTTCCATGCATTGAACGTCATAGGGCTGACGCTCATGTTCACGTAGATATATCTTCTGGAAGTTTCTTCATGCCTATTCTATACTTTCTTCATTACGGTTAAACATGTCTGACACAGATATATCTATCTGTGCAAAATTATATAAATAAACCAACGCTTCAGTCGTGGATAGTCTGTATAATTTGTCGTATGAAAACTGGTCCTGCGTTCCCAGACCCACTCTGTTTGTTTTTCACAGAGTAACTGCCTGGCCAGCTCCAAAGCTAGCGCTTTTATTGCGGCAGCAATTATACGAACACTCTCAGCTGGATTTTGCCACCGGCATCGGCGTCACGCACCGTATATGTTTACGTATCTATATATATGATATTGCAAGACGTCGGCGCGTGGAATCAAACTTGCGTCGTCCGAATCGGGAGTGCGAGGCGTTAACTACTGCACCAGTGAGCAGCACATCTTTCACCGTTCAAACGGCAACCTATTTATATCTACCACTTACCACTGCTTATGGGTATCTCGGGGGGGGGGGAAGGGGTAGGGATTGTGTTTTCAGAATTACAAGCAAGATGGCGCAATGAGAGCGCGTCACCACATCGCGCAGTGGCGAGCGCTCTAATCTCACCATGTGTACTTTGCCCAGCTTAGAGGAAGAGAGCTACGCTCCCTCGCACACCCTTATCTTGGTGAGGAGGAGAGGATCGTGCATCTTAACTGGCCTCAGTCTTTGTTAGGAACGGTTCTGTTGTAATTACCGGGCGTACAAAGGTCACTACCATCATTGCAGCCTTCATTTGCAAAAACCTCGTGCTTTTTCAGACAAAGCGAAGTGACAACTGAGACGCTTATTCGTGTGAATCTGGACGTGTGAGTACGTTTCTTGTGTCATTTGTGCGTGAGAAACGCCGGGCACGTTTTGATCTGACTTCCATTCTGCGCATAACCTTCCAATTTTTTGCTATTGGGTTCTTTGCTTCGCCTTTGCGACAAAGCTTTGACTTTTTTGTTCTCCAGTGTTTTCGGCTACATTTCAAGCGTTGTTCTTTTCATTACGTTGTTTTTTGTATTGTTTCTGGAAGCCATGTACATAAAAAATCGACATGATCTCACTTGAACAATTAATGTTTGCAGGTGTCGTTAGGATATACATTATTATAAGAACTGTCTTCACGTGCGGCTATCTTCATATTCAATGACCCGGCCACTCTCAAACTTAATGCGATCGTCCAGTCTGCTGCAAGCCTGTCGTGGTGCAGTGAAGCTATGTGTTTCATTTCGCTGTTGCTTTATTCTTTCTGGAAAGTTTCCAGCTCGCATATAGGTGACGTAAAAATCAGTGCAGGGAACTTAATGGAGCGGTACAAAGAGTCATTCGCTTAGGTGGCAGTTCTTTCGGCTGTAGCAAGGGTCGCCCTATTGTTGATGGGGGTTTGAGCGCCATTCGAATACCCTCCATCCTCAACCGATCTCCCCCTCCTCCATCTTCGCTCGCTGATTTCCCGAATTTACGAGGCCGTGATGTGGTAGGGTTGTTTGGGCCACCCTTCATTTGGGTGCCACACTTCGGGGAAACAGGCACGTGGACAGAGTTTGTCTGGCCGTCACGTCATTGGAATACTGAGCGATTAAAGCTGCCTGTGAAGCTATTGTTCAGGAGGTCCGTAGAGAGTGCTTGTCGTTCTTATGTTAGCACTGTATATGCGGATATGTTGTCACGGGGTTAACGAATACATGGGAGACAGGAGTGAGCATGTTTACAATATCTGAAAGTAGCTATGCCATCGAGTGGCTGCTAGCATGTCGCGTTGCAACTGCATTTTCTACGTCTATTCTGATGAAATGGCGGGGTCATGTGTGCAGCCTCTTAACAATATATGCATCGACTCAGACAACCACTAAAAAAGCGCTAGCTTCGAAGCTACCTGGACCCCTTGAAAATAAAGTGATTGCGTCTCAAAATTAGGGCCAGTTTTTATATAAAAATTGGCAGATCGCACGTGCAGTAGAATCAATGTTATGCGAAGCACGAATAAGGAAGGTTAATAGGTCATTTTAAAATCAGCACAACGTTACGAAGTGCCCGTAAATTGTGCTGTAAATGACTTCCATGACATGATTATCATGTTTGAACCTATTTTTTACCCTCGTAGCCTATTCACGTCACGTAATACATAATTTGGTATATGTGAATCCAGCGAAACGGCCGCGAGCGCTTCAGGAGCATGGTATGTTGTCATGTTCCCTCATGACACGCGTTTCAAAATTATCATGTTTGCACCAGTCACATACTTTCGTCATCCATTCATGTCCCGTAATAACATATTTGGTATGTGTGCAGCTACTGAAATGACCGCAAGCGCACCATGAGCGTGGTGTGTAGTCATTACTTGCAAGACATGCATTTTGCGATTAACACATTACAGTCTGTCAATGCCGTTAACCATGCAGCCATGTCACACCTTACCAGTTTTGCAATACGTCATGTGATCGAAACCACCGCCAGAGTAGCAAGACCAAGAAATGTAAATCATGATATTTATTACATGCATTTCACAATTTTTACGTTAGAGCTAATCACCTATGCTCATCATACAGTCGCGTTATGCCACACCAATTTTGCTATCGATACCATCATTGAAACGGCCAGGTGAGCTAACAGTCGTAGAAGCCTAGACAGACAGACAGACAGACAGACAGACAGACAGACAGACAGACAGACAGACAGACAGACAGACAGACAGATAGATAGATAGATAGATAGATAGATAGATAGATAGATAGATAGATAGATAGATAGATAGATAGATAGATAGATACACTCAAAGTCGCCGAAGTTTACTAAGAAATGCTTCGCAATAAAAACGACGGGCTAAACGTGGCCGTAGATTGCCTAGTCTGCTTATTTGCAACGAGTTTGCTTACTTGAATGTGTATTTAGAAAAGCGTACGCAAAGCTTCGCAATCGCGTCGCGCATGCTCCGTACGTCAAGCCCTTGCGGGCTCCCGTTAAATGATGCCCACACCGCTATGCCCACACCTTTCGCAAGATTTCTGTATGTTGTTCTAAAGCTCTCTAATGGTTTTTTTCGTTTGGCTACAGTAATATAAACACTTCTTAGAAGGAGATGAGAGACTTTTAAGTAAGAGGGCATGGAAGAAGTTGGTATGCCAGGAACTCGCGATTCAGATAAGACTGACATGGAAAGTAGAGTCATAGCTGCAGAACAGATCTTCGGCCCTAACCAAGGAAAACCAGTTTTGGCGTTTTTCTTAGGAAGGTTAATGTTACGAGCAGCATTACAGAGTGCGAAATAGACGTGTGCTGCTACAGGTATTTTCTATCGTTACGCATCACCAATTCACACACTAGTCTATTGTTTTATATTTTTGGAAATAAAGGTTGTCGGAACACCGTGTAGTCGGCATCCGCCTCGGCGGATCAGTGGCTTTGGTGCTCGGCTGCTCACCCGAAATTCGCAGGTTTGATCCCGGCCACGTCGGTCGCATTTCGATCGAGGTCATATGGTAAAGGCACGTGTACTGTGTGGTGTCAGTGCATGTTATTGAACACTAGATGGCGAAAATTTCTGGAGCCTTGAACAATGGCGCGTCTCATATTCATATCGTGGTTTTTGTTACGTAAGAGCTCACATAATGTTGTTCTTAAAACAGTGTAGTCTGCGAAAATTATAGGTATTACCAAAAATAAAAAAACAGCACCAACCACATGTAATATATGTACTTTTTGAAACCAATGATTTGCATTTCTTATTTTGCATTGGCAAGTGATAAGCGCCAGGAGTTTATTTACAAGCTCACTTCATGCAGCAGATGAGCCAATGACGTTGTACATTTGTACTAAAAATTCATGAAGTTTTGCGAAAAAGGATTCAGCTTGACAGTACCAACAACATATAAGTGGTAGTATGTTATCATTTGGAAGCGTGGTATTTTTGTTTCTGTAAACATGTTGGCTGCTCTCTGCCAATACGATCAGCGCTTTTGTTGGACAAGCGCAATGTTCTATTTTTTGTTCCTACCTTTGTGTCTATAGAAGTCTCCAAGACTCTCGTTAATGTGCCAACACGCCCTTGTGTCGTCATCGGTGACGTTGCCCGATGCCTAGAAGAGCGATGGCCTAAAAAGGCGCACGTATGAAAATGAAATCAATTAGTGTTTCTACACTGCAGTCGACCCGCGGTACTCACCGTAGTAGCACTTCGCACTTTTGTTCGCTTCACGAGAAAGCCTTACTCATAACTAAGGAACGTTTTGTTATAGCTCATTGTATACCCGCTGAAATGGCTTCATGGTAATGGTGTTTCGCATGACAATAAAAATTAGAGTTGCGATGGCAATGTGAAAAGTAAGAATGCTTGCCAGCACGTAGGGTTGGAAGAGGGTGACGTATGTATGGGTGATCTGCTCCACGGAGAATCAGAACGGCGCCTCTGTGCAGCTTTGACTTCCGAAACAAGACGATGTGGACCAGTACTGTGCAGACTACTGTGCCCAAGATCACCAGCAGAAAAACCTGCAGTCAGAAAGACCAATTTAGTTTGCTATGCACATGCATAGGCTGAGCGAAATGGGGAAAGCAATGGTCGATAACATTTTAGAACTGCAAAAACTGTGTAGAACTGCGAAGTTTGAAGCTACCTATTAATATCTAATAACTCCACAACGCGAAGCCTTGTACTTCGGGAACACCGCATCTACATATAAGTAGGCACATACACATTCGAACAATCGTGAGTTTAGCAGAAATTCTGATTAGGACTTACCCTAGTAACAATATAGCTGCTAGGCTTTATTTCTGTTTGACACAAGCTCCTTGACGTAAGTTGAATACAAAAATAGCTGAATAAATGTAGACGCTTTTATCGAAAAGGAGAACCAAATGTAAGTAATAAACTAATCACCAACTGTTTCACGCTTACTATTTGGTCACCATGATTATTTGGCAGGTCCCTGAACATACCTAATTTTATGGAGGCATTGCCTACATTTCAGATAGGTGTACAAGAAACAGTGCAATGCTCTGTTCTAGCCATTTGTGCAAAAAGGGGAGAACTCCTCTTTCTTTGCAAGAAAACGCGTGAAAGTAGACCTCCATCGCACACGGTATTTACCAAGCCTAGCTAAATAGATGAAATACATTATTCAATATATTGAGAAGATAACGAGCGATTATTACCTTTCTCATTTCAAAGGATTCCGGTATTTTGCCGGCTACGTTCTGTCTTGTTCATAGAGCCGCTGTCCTAGACTTGACCGAACGAAGCTGGCGTCGATTCATAGACCTCCTCAAACCACTGCCATCAGGTAGTATGGATGTCCAAAAGGTCACTCTTGTGGACCGTGTCCGGTATCTTGTCCTTCGGCAATGATGGACGTTGATGAAGGAAATCCGTCCAGTCACACCACGTGCCGTGGTATTGGTTCAGCGTGGGTGACCTGAAAAGGTTGCTTGAACATAGTCGCTGTTCAGCACAATGCCAGAGAAACGTCAATCGAAAAGAACAACGAGCAGGCACTTCCTCTTCTTCAATACTGTTCATTTTTTCAATAAGCTCTTTTGTTGCTGTTGTTGTTGTTGTTGTTGTTGTTGTTGTTTTCCTATTGTTAGTGGCGCATACCCACTGTGGGGGATTGGCCAAGAATCGAGTGGCTTTAAAATTTAGTGTTCAGATTTAGAATGATGGAGGTATACCATAAAGATTACCGATAGCCTATAGGCAAGTGTGGTGCCTAATGAAATGCATACAAATATTTACATAAACAAATTTATTCTTAGAATAGACCAATAATCTGATTTTATACGTATATAATTATGTGGACATGTTAAGATAATGAAACTGGTTAATTAGTCAACCTATTAGTTTTATCAATAAAGTCCCGGACGGCCGCGCATACTGTGCCATTAGAGAAACCAGAAATGGAAGCTCCAAAAGACAAAATGACAGGCAGAGATAAGTCCATACCAACGCCACGCAAAGGTATTTCTAATAGGGTTTTTCGTAATGTGTTAAACCGCCTGCAGGTCAAAAAGAAATGGTCTATTGTTTCCAGTTCATCACAGAATGCGCACAGTGGCGAAGGTGCCTGAGCAGACCTGTGTTTATAGAAATTTAGATTTGGTACCCGGCAACGCAGCCTTGTGATAGCTACTTCTTGTTTTCGAGTGCGGCAACAGTCTCTTCGCCAGGCATATAATAAATGGCGATATTCTCTTTTGTTTGAGCGCAATGCGTCTTTATGGTGATGACGATAATGACACCTTAAATGTTGCTCATACCCCCTCAGGCTGCTCAGCCAAAAACTTGTTTAATGAGTTTGACCTTTTCAATGGAATATTTAGGAGAAAAATAACCTATATAAAAGAAAAGGTGTGCAATAAGTGTTGCTCTCCCATTCAGACCAGGGAAAATAGCTTGACTGTTGCGTAACGTGCCTAAAATAATGCATAGTTGTAGTAATCAATGTAAAAAAATGGCAGCATATACACGGAGTGAATGATGGGGAGTGGGGCGAAGCATTCATCCGTCCATTCGTTCTTGCTTCCATCCGTTCCTGCGTACGTCTGTTTAACCAACCATGCGTCCATCCACCCGTCCGTGCGTGCGTCTGTTCGTGCGTCCGTCCCTGCGTTCGTCCATGCATCCGCGCCTGCGTCTCTGTTCATGCGTCCTTCCATGCATCTGTCTGTGTGTGCATTCGTCCATCTATTCAGCACTCCAAGTACCACCATCTCGCATATTTTCATCATATATTCTCCATATAGAAGCACCGCCATTCAGCGGACATTTCAAGGACTAAGCGGGAGGTGGCACATGCATACTTTCTTACGGCTTGCGCTTCGGGTTTACTTCCTACCTTTAACCACTTCGAGTTCATAGTATATACTAGTTCACTGTATTCATGGCTATGTGTCCCAACGCTTGCTAAACCTTTCTAAAACCAAGGAGGTTACACCGAGCGAGTATAACGTAGCAACCGTTTCTTGTCAGATCGTGCTCAATGTACATGCCAATGGCTGGTAATGGGGATCGCAGCGAGCGCGTTACCTAAACGCCGAATGCTCCTGTCTCTCATTCCCCCTTAGCAGCTATTAACATGTGCATTAAGCACTATCTTTTATTGTTCAACAACGCACAGAAGAAATCTCTCTCCGGAACCACCTTGGAGGTCAAAATCGTAAGGACCGCTATTTCGGGTATATGCCACTGGTGGTTACGTACTACGAGGCACGCACAAGCCACGCCATAAGGAGCTTCACCCCTAAAAAGATGCCAGCGCAAGCGTATTCTTTTCGGAGTTGCCCATCCATAGCTTTTACTTGTCATCCATTTGTTTTCTTTGTTGGCTGTGAACATGGGCACATACCGGCATTTGGCGATTGGCCGAGAAAACTTGTATTAGCCCATATGTGAAGTCTATACAATGATTGTCACCCTTCACAAAAATTTACAAATAAATGCCAAGAAATAGTTTAGGCGTAATTCTTAAACAGAAAAATAAAAAATCATTAAAACAAATTTAGAGCTAATACTCTATCGAAAGACTGAAATTTTGAGCAGACCATACAGTTGAATTTACCGTACCCGATAAAGATCAATGGTATGTCCTGCATTAATTCACATTCTCAATCATACCACGAGTATCCGTCGAGTATATATTAAAACAGACGTTATTTTGGCATACGTTTAGAGTCTTGATTAAAATTACGTATAGTGCATCAAACACGTTTCTGTAGCAGTGTCCCAAGCCGGAGGAACTTGAAACTGAAAACATTATCTGCAGGTAAAGTTAAACTTGCTGTGAAAAACAGAATTACTTGAAGTCTTGTACTAAATAATGAAAAGCTCCGATATGATATAAAATATTGCTCATTGGTTTCTGTATCCTCCCAGAGTGGGCGCTGGGGAGATATTGCCAGACCAGCTCTGTGTAAATAAACGTTTAATGGGTGGGAAAAGTCTCAAAATCAGGTCAAAAGAACTTCTCATTTTCTAGATGGAGTTTGCTTGGGTTTCTAGAAATATCTGAGTGGCCAATAGTCTGTCCATTTAGTAATGATCTGCATCCTGTTTGTACAAATAGCTAATTTGCTATAGCTGGTCCATACTATGTATTCTCTTTCTAGAAGTACTGGAATCATAGAACCATGAAGCGAAGCTCGGGATAACGAATAAGTGAGTTCAGTTACTGTATGCTGCAGTATCCTAGGGCCCATAATAATTTCAGACGTTTCAGTTGAGACGGAACTCTGTGGGCAAAGTAAACACGGCTCTTGAATGTTACGAAGCTTTCAGAGCTGAATACATAGCTAAGGAGCATCTGTCATAATAATTGCACTGACTTCGTTTGAAGGTAGTTTTCAAAACGCCAAAATGATAGCCATGATCTCAGCTTTAAAACAGGAGTGTGTTCAGTACATAATTTTTTTAGTTGACCAGTATTTAGTATAGTGTTTAACCAAAATCTGTGGCGCGTGCGTTTTTGTTCACTCCCATATGCGCCAGTCATAGATGTCTTTTTCTTAGCCACGCTGCGAAATAGGCACGTGGCTCAGGACCTGAATGCCTCCCAAGCACTTCAATCACCATGAGCACTACAGGTTATATCGATACGTAGGATGCTAGCTTATGATTATACAGGGTTTCCTTTGTCCGCCCTGGCAGTTCATATGAATTGATATTCTAAAGAATTTTTACAGCACACAAATCGACAGAATATACTTAAAGACTTGAATATTGCAGGAATATTTTGGAATTCACAGCTGTATACGTAGATTTTGTAATTTCACTTTTAAAACTGCGTTTCCTCAATCTTCAGCCAGCTTTGCTAATATTATCCTCATCGTTATTCCCTGAAACATTTCTTTACGTAGAAGTGTTTTGTGTAGGTTAACGCAGACCATTCTCCGCATCATTTTTTTGCTATAATTAAAGTGCCATGCTACATTGTTACGAAAATTCCACGATGCTTCCGCCGCTCATCAAAATTCTGTGTGACCTTCTAGTGCATAAAAGGTGTTGGTGCTACGACAGGCACTCTCGCTCACACAGCTATCTGAAAAGGCGTGTTTTTGCGAGGCTAAGCAAGTCTTTGGATCGTCATGCGATTTTCTAGTGATGCGCCGGCTGGTATACAACTTTTAATTGCTCCCGGGTGTGTCATTGGTTTTGCAACTTTTGAAATCACTGCTGCTGCTTAGACCTTGTAGGAATATAGCACCCTAAATGCTGCTTTGTCTTCCGAAGGCGTTTATGGGAGCTCCAGCGGAATAATTTTGGAATCTTTCACAATTCTCGCTGAACATTTTCAAATTTGGAACGTGTAACGAAGAAGTATATCAAAATTTGTGTAGGAAAGTATAAATTTAAGGGGTTGTTTTCTTTGTTAAATAAAATACTAAGGAGAAGTAACAGAAAGCAATGCCAGAGAAAGTATAAGGGGCACGGTGTAATAAAAAAACTACATTGTACATCGGAACAAAAAAAATGGGACGAAAAGATACGTTGCCATCACTTTTCTTTCTTTTACAAGTATTTTGTTTACTTTTAATAACATCCCCAGCATTTGCCTCACAGTATTTTCTGTTCGTTCTTCTTAATAATGTTTGTAACAGAGAAAACGAGCCCTTGAATTTCCCCGCCGCGGTGGTCTAGTGGCTAAGGTACTCGGCTGGTGACCCGAAGGGCGCGGGTTCGAATCCCGGCTGCGGCGGCTGCATTTCCGATGGAGGCGGAAATGTTGTAGGCCCGTGTGCTCAGATTTGGGTGCACGTTAAAGAACCCCAGGTGGTCTAAATTTCCGGAGCCCTCCACTACAGCGTCTCTCATAATCATATAGTGGTTTTGGGACGTTAACCCCCACATATCAATCAATCAAATCAATCAGAGCCCTTGAATTTCTTTCATTCGTAGAGAGGGTCTCGATATGGTAGACCTAATGGTTCCAGGTGGTATGTGAGGAACTGTTAGTAAGCTCCCATTTGGTAATAAGATCGCCTACTAGGGGACGCTAAACAAGCAAATAATGTTTCACACTCGCCGTAATGGCAATGGGTAGCATTTATTCACGCCACCTGGTTTACAATGTACATATATAGCCTAAAATGTTCACAGGGGAATGACTGTAACTCAGTGGTAGAGCTTCGGAGAGGAAGCTCTCAGGCTCAGATTCAGCCGGTGGCACGTTACCTTGTCGTCCCCTTATACTTTTTTCAGATTTACATTAAAAAAACTTGTATCAACACCCCCTATACTTTGTCTGGTATTATTGTCACTTATTCTCCATGAAGAATTAAGGTAATTTGAAAGTCACGTACTTATTCTTATTGTTCGTAGTTTTTTTTTGAGGTTCTTAATTACGCTCTGGAGCTCTTCTGAAAATCTTCACTTCCTCTGTCATAGGATCACAGTTTCGTGGTTTTGTGTTTTTCTAATTACTGTAGCCACTGAAGCACATTAGCTTCCTTTTGTGTCAAGTGACACTTACAATAAACGAAGTTTCTGAAGGAGCTTATCAAATTAAATCTGCATTACTCCGCACATATCTAGCATGTATTAGCTTGGTTTTGAGAGAACAAGCCATTGACGAACCAGGTATTTCTGTAGGTATTTTACAGTGCCACAAATATAATGTTACTTTTATATACGTGTACAGCAGACCATGTTTAAATGTTATGTTTGATTAGGATCACAAGTTTTTGTTAAGATACACAGAAACACTCACAGTCGCGAAACCTAATTCTCTCCTACTGATGAATCGCATGCCTCTACAAGAGGGCCGTTGCCTACGTGATATCACTTTCTGGTACTTGGGATTCTAAAGAAAACCACTAACAATATGTGTTAAGGGGATAATAATGCCTTTCCTTGTTTCGTGAATCGTAAGAATCGCCTTCACTTTGCAATTAGCTATACTGGTGAAAATGTTGCAAAACTGCCTTTCTTCGGGGCGCAGCAATTTGCGGGAACATAAGTACAAACAATATTGCACGTCTTATTTATTGAGAAAGGCGAACGCAAACACGTCTCTCTGGAGCAGTAGGCGAAGCACATTCTGATTCTGGAAACGTCGTCAGCTTCAGAAAAAAAAAGGCGCAAAGCTTACGGTGTATACCTTTTTTTTCCTTCAGCATTTCAAATTCCTATTGGTGTGCGGCAAGGGACGCAGCACTACGTCGGCATTGCGATTATCAGTGAATACACGCCTCCCTTCAAAACGCCTTACGAATACGCCGACGTAAAGAAACAGTCTGTGCGTACTGCACCGCGCTGAGCCTCTAACATGGCGCCTATGTGACGACGGCCGACAGATGGCAACAATTTTCAATAAGCTCTATCGAGTCGACATTTCGCATCGCACCTCCCCGTTTTTTTTGCGGCAAGAAAGAAGGACGATCATCCCCCCCCCTTCAAAATAAGGACGGTCACCTCCCCCCCCCCTCACTACTCCCGCACGTGCGCTTTCCAATGCTTGCGCATCATATTGTTTAGGCATCGGCTCGCGCGGAATCTTTCGATGGGAGATTCGATATACAGTACCAATCAAAAAGTGGAGGCAAGAACAACCAGACATAGAAAGAGAACTTTGGGTATAGCACTCACTACCAACTGGGTGTTTTCGAAAATATATGGGAATCGTAAAAGCTGGCGTACCTTTTTGTGTTTCTGTCTGATTCAAATCTTTCTTTTTTAAGTGATTTCTAAATGTATTTCCACGTCTTCAGTAAATACGCTTTATTTCAAGTCATCAGCCCATTCGGACAATCTGCTTAAGTAACTATTGTAGAACTGTGATTATGATATAGTACGAGCACCCGTGGTCTCATCTACCTTTATAACGGTGGCTGTAGGTTCAGCAAAATAAGTAGGCGCTATTATGCCTATAATAACAGGTCCACAGTTCACCAGTGACTGGATGTCTTGTTTAACTAAGGATACTGAAAATCAATTGTCTAGTAAATGTTTACATTTATTAGACATTTACTAGTGGTTTGGGACGATCACACACAACGGGGTGGACACTATCACATTTTTGTTGGACATGTTAGGAGCTGCGGGCAATAAATAATGGCAAATTGGCACGTTGCTGAGTACATTTAATTTTTTAGGCCCTTCAGCGGGAGGTGGAGGACCTACTGTTCAATTTTATTGAGAGGACTAGCACCGCAGGAGCAGAAGATATTTCGCTTTTTTCTTTTGTTTTTTAGTGGGGACGAGCATACACTGCATATCGCGAATGGTTTGCCTGAACCAAAGACAAAAGTAGTTATGAAGAAAAAGCTAATTATCAGCATATATAAGATAAATATACAAGTTTATACATCAGTTTATGTTGAAGCAAAATACAGCTTTATTGTTGGAAGAGCGTTGTCAGAACACTCCCCTACTGTGCTAACTGTTGTCATGTGCTATTTCGGAAGTTGAGCAATGTGACAAAATGCGATAACACAACTCTAAATGTTAAGGCCGATTTGCGAATCACGCACTCGGCGCAAGTTTTATCATCCACCATTTGCTTGCATTGAATTTTGGGGAATCGGTCTCCTCCGAATTGATTTGTAAGCGGTCTCTGTACGGCACAGTTTCTGCAGGTCCCTTTTCCGCCAGCTTTCCTGCAGCGATCACACTCGTCGAAGGTATCTCTACTAATTTTTAACCACGTGCCATTATAAGACTACTTAAGAAAATGAGGAGTCAGTTGTCTCTCCTTCTTCATGTTTCATACATTTGTGTACCTTCAGTTATCTCCCTTTGAACATAATGGTTTATGAGTATATTAAGGGTTCATTGTGTTTTGAACTTCTCGCGGCTGTGCTTCACTATCGCAGTCGTCGACGCTCGCAGTGCCAGGCAAGCACACCGAGGAAAACAACAGGTGTGCTCTTCCGGTTGGTGCAGGCGCGACGGCGGATGGCGTGCCCTACTCCCTCCCGCCTCCACCGAGAGCAAAGAACGCTCTCCCGACCCGCTCCCCATGCTACCGCTTTCAGGAAAGACAGCCGCGAGATCAAGCGCGTTGCTGTTTGCATCCGATTTCTAAGGAGCTGCACTCATTGGTTGTATTTGTACATGGAAGAACTGCTAGTATTTCTAGCACTGATCACTATGTTTTTCTTGGACTGGTGCTTAATTTAAAATGTATCTTCACTATTCCATCTTAAAAAAAAAAACAGCTGTCTACTCCGATATACTAGTCACTTTATGTCTACGCAGCGAGATGACTTCCTTATAAGTATCATCATGCTTTGCGTTGCTTTGAAATGACAAATGCTTAAAGCAGCTCGTCGAAGCAGTTCAGCCTGTGCCGACGTCACAGTGTGATCAAACGAGTTTCACTTAAAATGAGACTGAGGTGCTTAGTGTCCGTTTTTGTGCTAAAATATTATATTTTGAAGCCTTGAAACATAGTCTGTCATTTTCAGGAACATCAACCTTACATTAACGAGCAAATATCTAGCCGCAATGTTGATGTTAGCAGCTAACATTACCGGTACATAATTGGGTCTTTGATGCCGTTGAATCCGTGCTGAAAAGAATCACACACACACACACACACACAAAAAGTCAGACACGCATTCTCACGCAGAAGAGGCATTCGGAGCATTTATTTATTTATAAGGTTATTCATATTGCCTCAAAGGCCCCACATGGGACATTGCATGAGGGGTAGGCGAATAGGAAAAAAAAGTGGTGGGTCAGATTTCAATTCATGACTTGAAAAATGGTCTGCAACGACAACCTTGAATTGAACAATGTCGGTGACGAGGGCGATATCTGCAGGAAGGGCAATCCATTCTGCGGAAATAGGCAGACAAAATGAATGATGATGGAAGGTCGTGTGTGCACGTGGCTGATACACAGTAATTCGGTGTGAGTGGGGCAAACTTGACAGTGAAGCAAACGCACAATTTCCATACAGTTCAGTGTGTTGGCTTGCGAATGCAACATGCAAGCAAATCTACATTTAAACTGTGCACCCGCATGCACTATCCCAAGAAATCAATATTCTGACGCTAACAGAAGACAGCGAGCTCACGGCTCATTATCTTCAGCACACTCACCTCAATTTGCAATTGTAGTTTATCACTACATGAATAAAATGTGCATATCAATCATAACAACAGTAGAACAAACGGTCTTTGAAAAGGAGCTCTGCATTGATCTCTCGCAAAGGGCGCTTTCTGAAGAAGAGAATAGCTTTTTTTTACATGAAGAGCATGTTATACTAGAGGCTAGTCATGCGCCACCACCGTCCGCAGCCTCCCCACCTCCTCCGCCAGCCATCTGTGCATCCCTTTCTCCTCTCAACACAGCGCGCGCTGTGCTTGCTTCTCCCCTCCACGCACCGGGCGACCTTTAGTTTTACATCCGGAGATGTATGCTTACGCGCGCATGCGCAGGCCGGGCCTGCGCTCGCTATAAATAACCGAGTGTCGGGGCATGCCGCCCTTCGTCGGTTGGTTTGTGTGGTCACTCCACGTCTGATGTCGCTGGTGAAAATGTATGCTAACGGATCCGCAGGCACACTTAATGACGTCCCTTCCAATAGCGCCAGCCACTCCCTCATCACTGACGTTCGCGGGACGTGCATCGACCACGTCTTTGCAAATTTCGACCTTCAACCGCTGCAACCAGACCCACTCACCTTTCGCTTTAGGAACCATAAAGCCATCTTGCTCAAAATACCCAAAGCGTCTCATCAATAAACATCGTCTTTCGCAGCATACGTGGGTGCGCGTTCACTCGTGTTTACTCGTGTTCACTCATCGCACACACGCATGTCGCGAATTACGAACCACATTTATCGCAGTTCAACACATATGCTCCGCATGCTAACCAGTGTTCCCCCTCATGAAACTGCGGTCATTTTTTTTTCCGCTGTGGGTCATTTCCGCAATTCACATTTGTTTATGCATTGAAACACTACAAGGAAATACATTTCAGAAACTATACCGCAGAATAGGTAGCACACCAACAATTTTATTGAAGCAGTTCTCGGTTCAATAAATTTCTGTGGCTGAACATACAGGCTCAATTGACCACGTGGCAGCCTCCACAAAGTCTGTTAGACAAATATGTGAACAGAAAACTGGGTCGAGACTTTGGTCTTTGTTCTTTCGGGTGGCGACTTCAAGCCGTCGCATTTGGCGGCATTCTCGACCAGCCGGAACCGCTGGAGCTATAACTAATTTATATTTGTACTGTTCTATAAGAGAACAATGTTCACTGAGTTTCTTTTGAAGGCTTATTCCCAGTTTCGCTTTATTTTTTACAGTGTATACGAGGACCTCCATGACTTGGCTTAAAGGCGTGCGTAATTCTCCTGGCATTACTTATATTCTTTGGTTTATTATAAATACATACAGCAAAGTAACCTAAATAGATTACCGAGCAAAGAACAGCCAAAGTACCGGCGTATTAGAGAATTTTGAAAGAAACTGACCGGCAGAGTACAAACAGTTGTAAAACAAGACTGGTCTAAAATTTTGCTGCGGCGTTTTTACAATTAAAATGCAAGGATAACCATTTTCTTTACTTTTAGGCAATATAAATAAATAAGTAAAATTACGAGCTCACCTTAACATTCAACAAAGATGTAAGGTCATTGAGATCTTTTTTGTGTGAGAATATAGAAGATGATGAACAGCTGTTCCACTATGAAGAATGCGTGTGGGCTGCGCAGCTATTCCCAGTTGAAAGCTTTCTGCTGCCTCACTCCAAGTTCTGCCGGTAGTGGCTGCTGCATTGTCGAAAAATACGCAGATCCCACGTACCTTGGAATTGATGGTGTGCAAGACATGGTGATGGAAGGTGAATGGGTTTTATTTTTTTATTGAGTGACACGTTATAAAGTGGTGCTAAATATACGTACAAACTTATGCGCACAGATACGCCACACAGCCGCATATGTTTTAAATTTGCCGTCGTTTATGGTTACGTAACAATGAAAACAGCAACATGCATATTGGGACCATAACTAGTGGTGGAAGCAAGGCATACTACACCTGCGCGTGTCACGTGGCTTCTTTACCCTGCACATATAAACCGAACATCCACCGGGTGATCTTCAGTTTGGCGGTAGTGCGCATCGACTTCACATTGCTTGATACTGTATATTTTTCCATGCAGCATGTTTGAAGTGTGCACAGCGAAACTGCCCTTAGAAGCGGAAAAAGGATCGGATCCATCGGTTGCCAGCCACATCAGCTGTTGGTGGTGGAAGCAAGGCATACTACTCCTGCGCGTGTCACGTGGCTTCTTGACCCTGCACATATAAACCGAACATCCACCGGGTGATCTTCAATTTGGCGGTAGTGCGCATCGACTTCACATTGCTTGATACTGTATATTTTTCCATGCAGCATGTTTGAAGTGTGCACAGCGAAACTGCCCTTAGAAGCGGAAAAAGGATCGGATCCGTCGGTTGCCAGCCACATCAGCTGTTGGTGGTGGAAGCAAGGCATACTACTCCTACGCGTGTCACGTGGCTTCTTGTCCCTGCAAATATAAACCGAACATCCACCGGGTGATGTTCAGTTTGGCGGCAGTGCGCATCAACTTCACATCGCTTGATACTGTATATTTTTCCATGCAGCATGTTTGAAGTGTGCACAGCGAAACTGCCCTTAGAAGCGGAAAAAGGATCGGATCCGTCGGTTGCCAGCCACATCAGCTGTTGGTGGTGGAAGCAAGGCATACTACTCCTGCGCGTGTCACGTGGCTTCTTGACCCTGCACATATAAACCGAACATCCACCGGGTGATCTTCAATTTGGCGGTAGTGCGCATCGACTTCACATTGCTTGATAGTGTATATTTTTCCATGCAGCATGTTTGAAGTGTGCACAGCGAAACTGCCCTTAGAAGCGGAAAAAGGATCGGATCCGTCGGTTGCCAGCCACATCATCTGTTGGTGGTGGAAGCAAGGCATACTACTCCTGCGCGTGTCACGTGGCTTCTTGACCCTGCACATATAAACCGAACATCCACCGGGTGATCTTCAATTTGGCGGTAGTGCGCATCGACTTCACATTGCTTGATACTGTATATTTTTCCATGCAGCATGTTTGAAGTGTGCACAGCGAAACTGCCCTTAGAAGCGGAAAAAGGATCGGATCCGTCGGTTGCCAGCCACATCAGCTGTTGGTGGTGGAAGCAAGGCATACTACTCCTACGCGTGTCACGTGGCTTCTTGTCCCTGCAAATATAAACCGAACATCCACCGGGTGATGTTCAGTTTGGCGGCAGTGCGCATCAACTTCACATCGCTTGATACTGTATATTTTTCCATGCAGCATGTTTGAAGTGTGCACAGCGAAACTGCCCTTAGAAGCGGAAAAAGGATCGGATCCGTCGGTTGCCAGCCACATCAGCTGTTGGTGGTTGAAGCAAGGCATACTACTCCTGCGCGTGTCACGTGGCTTCTTGACCCTGCACATATAAACCGAACATCCACCGGGTGATCTTCAATTTGGCGGTAGTGCGCATCGACTTCACATTGCTTGATACTGTATATTTTTCCATGCAGCATGTTTGAAGTGTGCACAGCGAAACTGCCCTTAGAAGCGGAAAAAGGATCGGATCCGTCGGTTGCCAGCCACATCAGCTGTTGGTGGTGGAAGCAAGGCATACTACTCCTGCGCGTGTCACGTGGCTTCTTGACCCTGCACATATAAACCGAACATCCACCGGGTGATCTTCAATTTGGCGGTAGTGCGCATCGACTTCACATTGCTTGATACTGTATATTTTTCCATGCAGCATGTTTGAAGTGTGCACAGCGAAACTGCCCTTAGAAGCAGAAAAAGGATCGGATCCGTCGGTTGCCAGCCACATCAGCTGTTGGTGGTGGAAGCAAGGCATACTACTCCTACGCGTGTCACGTGGCTTCTTGTCCCTGCAAATATAAACCGAACATCCACCGGGTGATGTTCAGTTTGGCGGCAGTGCGCATCAACTTCACATCGCTTGATACTGTATATTTTTCCATGCAGCATGTTTGAAGTGTGCACAGCGAAACTGCCCTTAGAAGCGGAAAAAGGATCGGATCCGTCGGTTGCCAGCCACATCAGCTGTTGGTGGTGGAAGCAAGGCATACTACTCCTGCGCGTGTCACGTGGCTTCTTGACCCTGCACATATAAACCGAACATCCACCGGGTGATCTTCAATTTGGCGGTAGTGCGCATCGACTTCACATTGCTTGATACTGTATATTTTTCCATGCAGCATGTTTGAAGTGTGCACAGCGAAACTGCCCTTAGAAGCGGAAAAAGGATCGGATCCGTCGGTTGCCAGCCACATCAGCTGTTGGTGGTGGAAGCAAGGCATACTACTCCTGCGCGTGTCACGTGGCTTCTTGACCCTGCACATATAAACCGAACATCCACCGGGTGATCTTCAATTTGGCGGTAGTGCGCATCGACTTCACATTGCTTGATACTGTATATTTTTCCATGCAGCATGTTTGAACTGTGCACAGCGAAACTGCCCTTAGAAGCGGAAAAAGGATCGGATCCGTCGGTTGCCAGCCACATCAGCTGTTGGTGGTGGAAGCAAGGCATACTACTCCTGCGCGTGTCACGTGGCTTCTTGTCCCTGCAAATATAAACCGAACATCCACCGGGTGATGTTCAGTTTGGCGGCAGTGCGCATCGACTTCACAACGCTTGATACTGTATATTTTTTCATGCAGGTGAGTGTTGTTCCACTTGCGATAAAATTATAAGCGTTTTAACTTTTTGCACTGCTGCCAAACTATTGTGTTTCGTGTTTCTTGACATGACGAAGGATATTAACAAAGCGCTTGAGAATATTAAGAGAGAAATTCGGGCCGAGCTCTGTGGTTTCACATAAAGCGTTGATCACTGTAGTGAGACTTGTGACAATGTCAATTTGCTCTCGCAAGAACTTAAGGCTTTGCGCGAGGAACTTGTAATAACACAGAAAGCTAACGAAAAACTAGTGACAAAAAAAAGACAACTACAAATAAAAGTGGAAGAGCTCGAGCGATATACCCGTGCTAACAACCTTGAAATTAAAGGTACGCCAAATGAAGGAGGGCCATTTGAGATTGTGAAAAAGTTGTGTGCCGCAGTCCAGGAACCGGTCACGGAATCTGATATTGACAACTGTCATAGGATGGGCATATCTAAGGAAGGAACTAGAAGCATTGTTGTACGTTTTGTGCGACGCGACAAGCGGAATGCTGTTCTCATGAAAGCTAGGAAAGTGAGGCCCTCGTCTAGAGAAATTGGTCTCAAGAGCTCAGCACCAATTTTTGTAAATGAAAACTTAACCCGTCAGGGTAAGCAGTTGCTCGGTGCTGCAGTGGCAAAGAAACGGGAAGTTGGTTGGTGATTCGTCTGGACGCAAGGAGGGAAAATCTTCGCGCGAAACTCGGAGATATCAGAGAGAGTCGGAATCTGTTGTCGGGAAGATATAGACAAGATGCATTAGTGAATGAACTCCGAGTGCTTGGGCTGTTTTTATTTACCCCAGGATGGCCAATGTGTCAGATTGTCAATATTATGACCAAGATAATCTCTTGTGCATCTTCAAAGTGTTGTCTGAACAGTTTGCTGCATTTCATCTTAATGCTCGCAGCATTAGAAACAAAACGTATGAAATCAGCCTCTTCCTCAGCCGTTTTGAGAGTAAATTTCATGTTTTGTGTTTTACGGAATCTTGGCTGACTCCGAAAGATAGCCCACCACAGTTCGCGAGTTATGTTCATAATGGCATTGTTCGTTCTTCGAATCGAGGTGGTGGGATCAGTATGTATGTTAAAGATACCCTCATTCATGACGTTCTCGACGACTTGACCTGTATCACGCCTAATATAGACTGTCTTACAATTTGTGTGCAAAATGTAATAGTTGCAGCTGTTTACCGACTTCGCACTGGGTATAAGTCTGAATGTTTTATTCCTATAGAAAAGCTTCTGCGCAAACTCCATGGGATGCGTAGTCTATTCATTATCATGGGTGATGTAAATGTTGACATGCTCAGTGGGGATGCATCATGTGAGCAGCTGAAAGCTATTCTAGACTCGTTTGCCTGTTCCAATGTCATCACACAACCTACACGTCTTACCACCCATAAGGCCACTTTGCTCAATGTATCACAAACGCCCCCAGTCAAACTTGCACCAGTGGTACATTATCACTTGATGTAAGCGATCACCTGCCTATCTTCACATTTTTGCCGCTTGATAGTGACAGGCGCGACTCAAGCAAAAAGCCGTGTTATCATAGAACGAAATCGCATCAGCTTAACGAATTTTATCATGCGCTGAAAACCACACAGTGGAACTTTGTTTACGCAAAAAAAGACCCTGATAAAGCATACAGTCTTTTTAATGAGGCAATTAAGGTTATCTTTGACCAACAATTCCCACTTCTTCTATTTCGCAGGAAGAAAAAAATTCGCAAGCCTTGGGTTAGTCGATGTTTGTACAAAAGAATAAAACATAAAAACAGAATGTATCATGCATTTCTACAGACACGTGACGCTGCTCTTCTTAGCCAATTTGAAAGATACCGTAATAAGTTAAACGCCCATTTGAAAAAAAGGCTAAGACCTGCTACTATCAAACGCTTTTTGCTACTATACTTATTGAACCCAGAAAGCTGTGGAACGAAGTAAATAATTTATCAAACAACTCGAAAGTAAAACGTCGTATTAACATTGGAGCTTTTGCCCATGGCAAAACGGAATTGGAAGCACTCACAGAAATGAGTGCTTCCGATTACGAATGTGGGTGAATTTCGCACAAATCTCAGTTCTGAAAGTTGTCATGTTACTACACATAAACGCAAAAGGTTGCTGCACTCACTTAGTTTATTTCCTACAAGTCCACAAGAGGTAGAAAAATTTGTGGGAAACATCAGAAACAATGTTTTGGCAGGAATTGATGAGCTAAGTGCCTTACCCATTGATTACGTTGCGGCTCTTATATTTTCACCATTAACACATATTAACAGAATGCTTGAAACTGGAATCTTCCACTCAGATCTGAAGCTTGCTCTCATATGCCCGATATATAAGGGAGGTGTTGTTGGTGATATAAGTAATTACAGACCCATTTCGGTGCTACCTGTCTTATATAAAGTATTTGAAAATGTCATCAATACGCGTCTTGTTAACTTCATAAATAAGCACCAAATCATAAACTATGCACAATACGGTTTCCAGAAAAAGAAAAGCACTGAGCTAGCTTTGGTACATGTAAAGGATAAAATACTACATGACATTGAAAACAAACTCTACAGTGTAGGTCTTTTCATTGATTTAAGGAAAGCATTCGATTGTGTTAATCACGACATTCTGCTATTGAAACCTAATGACTATGGCATTCGCGGCATCGCCCTAGTTCTTTTAAAGAATTGTCTTTCTTGCAGAAAGCAGTGTGTCAAAATTGGAGATGTTACCTCCCCTACAACCACGATAAAACAAGGAGTGCCCCAGGGGTCTATTCTGGGACGCTTGTTATTTATATTGTACATTAATGACTTATTTATTATTCCTAACGCTCCCAAGTTAGTAATGTACGCTGACGACACCAACGTCCTTTTTCAGCGCACACACTTACTCAGCTTCAGAAAGTGATAAACGAATATCTTGTTCAGTTGGATGGTTGGCTTCACGCTAATAAGCAATCCCTAAATAAAAAGAAATCTAATTACGTCCTCTTTAAGCCCATTAATAAGCCCTGTGACACAGAGCTTACGCTAACGTATAAGGGAACCGTCTTAGAGCGCGTAAAATGTCAGAAAGTTTTAGGCGTATGCTTTGAAGAAAGCATGTCGTGGAATACACACATCAGTAAACTGACCTCAGAGCTAAGCAGAGCCGTCGGTATAATATTTAAACTATCCCATTTAATTTGTTTACACCTAAAAAAAAAGGCGATATACTACGCGCATTTCTACTCCTGCTCATCTTAGTGCACACTTGTTTGGGGTACTACAACAACTACTAATTACAACAAACTGGAAACAATGCAAAAGGAAGTGCTCAGACTTTTTGAGAACTATTTTGGTGAGCCAAAAGACTTACCCACAAATGCTTTTTTGTTAAGTATATTTTCCTTAAAGCAATCAAATTATACGGTTATAAACTCCTCCTGCACATACAGAAACATGACCTGATAGACATGACACATGCAACATCAAGACGTAATCCACTACGTAATACAGACACCGATACAAAGAACACGTATTAACTACGGAAGGTCAGCCCTCACTTATCAGATACCTGCACTAATAAATCGTGTATCTTCACAAATAAATTTTGATATCCCATTCCATAGATTTAAAAAACAAATAAGACTTTTTCTATTAAATGACTGTGCAGCCGTTACAACATAACCTAATTAACTGTCACTGCACTACTGTTCTTGCATTGCATTTTTTATACGTTCACACGTTTGCATTTTCGGTATGTGCAGTTATCCTAGTTATATGGGTGCATTTTAATTTCTAATGCATTTCCCTGTTCTATTCATTTCGCTGTCTCTGTGCATTTTTGTTGTACCTCCTTATGTTTACTTTGCTATGTACCGATGCTATGATATCTTGTCAAGTTGTATAAGTTGTATCATGTCGTGTTAGTTATACTTTTTATTCGCTGCTGCCTCTACGGTCTCCCAGGTCCCTTCAAGCTGTTTTTCAACAGCTTTTTTGCCTGGGGAGCCCCCAACTTTTTGTGTTGGAAATAAACCCAAACCCAAATATTAGCAACACCAGAATCGCTGAGCCAATATGAAGCGAAGCGTTGGTGTTTGCGCTGGTGTGCATGGGGATGGTTGTCTTAAACAATTTTTTGAAAATCAACTTGAGCGGATGGCGCCTAACCACAATATTCGATAAAACCAATTGGCTGTATCATAGGAGTACTTATATCATGTTTATTTTGATATCCAGTACGGCAACCACTTTGCACTTTGCACGACATTAGCGTCTCCTTGAAAAGTATACGTATCTGAGACCTGGCGCACCTAAGTGGTAGAATACTTCATTGTCAATCAGAATGCAAGGGTACTACTGCTGCTGGGTCACTGACACTCATTGTTTGCATTCGTCAAGTGAGCGCTGCCTATAAAAGCTCTTTCTCAACGCTCAAGTGGTAAAGTTACTTACGTGTGTTCTCGACATTTTTGGGTAAATATAGCATGTATATCACCTGTGGCACACACCTGCACACCAGTGGCACATACCCGCCTCCTGGTATGTGCCTCTGTTTACCGGAAAGTGGTTGACGGCATATGCGACCATATTGTGACAATATTAATGTCACGACCAGAGAGTCGTATTTGTACAACCGTCTTACCGTCCCTCACCCATTTTTACTTACCGTCCCTCACTCAGTTAAGAGAGTCATCATGAGGGCTCCCAGACGTAGGCGGCTGGATAGATAGATAGACAGATAGATAGATAGATAGATAGATAGATAGATTATGTGGTTATTTTCAGGCTATATATTTTTCTTTTTCTACTTTGCTGCCACCAGTACTCTGTAATCGTTGTTCACTTATTTCCATGACAAACGTGTAGAGCTTTCTACCTGTATCTCTAAATCACAAGACTTAACGTAGAATCGTGAGAGGACATCTCTACATTCCCGGTATTTTGGGTAGATACATCCACATTCAATGAAAACATGCTGTGTCCTTTCGTTACCCACCCCACAGCGTATACATCATTCTTCTTCTTCACTGAATCTCAGTTTTAAGGAGATGCGTTCTAATACCCCTGTCACACGGCACCCGCGAACACCGTTTAGCTCCGTCGTCCTTATGACAAGGGAGATACGGTCCGTGTCACACGGCAACCCTTACGGAAACGAAGGTAAACAGAGCATTTCGCAATGGACGTTTGACCATCTCCCTTTGCAGCGGAACGAGGTACTCTCGTTCCTAGTATCGACAGGTAAGAAAAAAAAATTGGAGCACTAAATTGCCGCAGTGACAACAATAAATACATTTTGGCAATATTAAACGTTCTTTGTTGCAGTACTCATTCATAACGTGTGCTTCTTTGGCGCAATGGTCGTAGGGGGCATCGTCCATTCGTGCGGTTCTTGTCGTCGCCGTGTTTGCGTGGGCCGGGGAGAGGAATGACTGACAGCGCTGCATCATTGTCACTTGCTTCGACCACTGCGGGAATGGGTAATGGGGCCAGACCTAATTCAAGGGTAACTTGGGATGCACTCACGAGGGAAGGAAACACAAGAACTTTGGTACACGGGCTACAAAACCATCTAGTCGCCAAGCACAGCACAATTGTAAACAAACATAGCGCTAAGCACAAGCTGGCCAGCGCCACTACCAGCATTGCTACAATTAGCGAATGTGTTTCCGTTTGAAATGATTTTTACTGCTTTGTTGCATTCAGACGTACTTAATATTGTGTTTTCGTAAAAACCGCATAACGAATATTCACAGAAAAGCACCTAATGATGAAATAAGGATGCTTCTGTGAAACCGAAACAGTGCCGGCTGAGCCATCTCGCGGCAACTATTGTTACCTTGTCATTGCCGTGTGACACTGGTACAACTCCATTTCCGTCGAACTACCTAGCGGAGCTTTACGTTGACGGAGTTTAACATAGTTAGGTCGTGGCCGTGTGACAGGGGTATAAGGCAGCCTCAACTCTCTTCAGAAAGTGAAGCGCTTTTCCTTGAATTTTCAGCGAATATCAACCTTCTTAGTATGTTCTTGATGTTTGTGTAGCCACTGAAAATCAGTTCAGTTCTTTTCCCATGACTGCCACGAAGTCTATCCTCTCTGCCATTCTGACTTTTAGTTGAATTGCCTTTTTTGCCGTATCCATTACCGCCGCATATTTACTGGTTAACCTCCTAGTTCTTCTTCTGTGTGTGTCAACAGTCTTCTTATACAAAAAAACAGAACAACGTCTCTGCCCATCTTCTTACTTATCCTCGAGCTTTTCTTGTTTCGAAATTTTCCCATCCCATATTGTGATTTACAACCTGGCCTTTCGTTTTTCTTTGAGTGTCCAACGCGCGACGGCCCACTCTTTTTCATTCATATAGTTTGCCGAATACACCTACCACCTCATGCACACCACTGAGTTCCCTAATTTGTCTTTGAAGCATCACACAAACCTCGAAGCGCCTCGTAGATATTGTATTCCCGCCACATTCTGTGCTTGATAACTGCAGCATTCTTTTTTTTTTTGCTGCGGAGACTTTTTCCTGTACTTCCACGTATCTATCACCCTCATACACTATAACAGCTGTGTTCGAGTGCCTACGGTATTTATAGCCCTCAATCGACAGCACCTTATTATTACATTAACTGAAAACAATGACTCCACATTTTAATACACTAAATACTTAGTCACAGATTTTCATCTTCTCTTCCCTGTGCACCCGCCTGCTACCGTATGTCATATCTAGTGCCCGCAAATACGAAAACATCGTCAGCATCAAATAAGCTGACAGCTTCTCTCCAGTCATGACACCGGCTGGTTTGTGTGACATATTAGAAACAAAGTTGCCACCTTGTAGCGCTTTTTTTGTTCTCACCTAGCGCTGCTCTTATATGGCACCTCAAAAGCGGTGACATCTAGCAGCGGTAGCTAACGTTATTCCGCCCACAAAGCTCTTAGGCATTAGGGCAAAGTCACATTTTCTTTAACAAAACGTTGAACGTCTCGTCGTAATGTGCCGAATCGGTCCCTAAAAGAAAAAAAAAATAAGATGATAGCTACATTGATAGTCCCGGTGATTGCTTTTTAAAATCTAATAAAATAAAACGCTTCATTATAAGAAAGGATGCCGGACAAGCGGGCAGCAAAAATCTACACACACATCATTGTGTAGCTTCGAAATAAGCCAAAGGAAGGATGTCGTAACATGTCGTTTACTAACACTCGTTTTTCGCACATGCAAAGACGTTATAGTATTGGGTTTAGTACAAGAAATAGGTCCCAAAGCTTACAAGTTAGGGAAATGCGATATTTGGTCTATGTGTTCGCAGTTACTTTCGCTGTATTCACCGAAATATTCAAATGGCTTAAGGCATCATTAGAAACTATAATTAAAGACTTAATAAATTTTCAATTTGTTATGAGAAACATCTCAACGATATATAAAACGGGAAACGTTGAATTCCCGAATGGGAATAATCAATTGAAGCTTTGATATTTCGAAGCAGCGCCGGCTTGTAAGAGTTCTGAATATACCAAATTAGAGAACATTCACCTGCAACATTGAAATAGTAATGCAGGAGAGCGCAACTGCCTCACAATTCTGAAACGTTGATGAGTGAGCGTCGTAGAATCAACGAGCAACCCCACACGTCGTGTGGGTGTGGTTTCCATTACAAGATGCATGATGCACCTTCTTTATCGAACGTGGAAAAATTACACAACTGAAATCCCGGTTTTCTATGGATCGCAAGAGAAGCGTATATATCTGTATGTATTGCACCTGTCCCCAACCAAAAAAGTAGAGGAGGAGAGGTCACACGTGCTCTCTCTTCTTATTCATTTATGGTTGGTGGAGAGCATACGAAGCATTCACATACACCTCCTATGCTTGCCAAATCCTCCTAAGGTGGCATCAGTTTTACTTCTTAAAACATTAATTCCAGGAGCACCATTTGTTTTAGAATTTTTCACATGTGGATAAATTCTTGGCCAACATAACCGTCTCATCCCAGCGGTAATTCTTCTTTAGAGGCGAAGTTTCTTATAGTAAATCCTTGTGACTAGTCACGCGTAGCGGAAAGAAAAAGAGACCAGAAAGAAAAAGAAAGCGAAAGAAATGGATGACCATTTCTTGTCTCATTTTCCAGATGGCGTTACTCTGCCGCTACTGTCCGAAGTGCCGGTATACTATCCGATTAGCTGCAGCGCACGCTACTCTCCGATTGACTGCTGCGCACGCTTTGCCAGTAAGTACCTCTCTCAGTCTCCTGGATAGTCGCCGTACGTGACGGATCATTGTTGGAGCATGGACGAAGCCGAGTGGTGGGCACGTTGAAGACGCTTGCTCTCGGCCTCCTTAACTCGTGTATTGTCAGTGTTACCGCGCGCCGTCCGCATAGTGTGCGAATGAGTGCCTCGCTCAGTCTCCTGCATAGTCGCCGTACGGGACAGATTGTTGGTGGGCCATGGACGGAGAAGAGCGGCGGGCGCGTTGAAGACGCTTGTGCTAAGCTTCCTTGGCTCGCGTCTTGTCGGTGTCACCCGCACGCTGTCTGCTTTCTCGAATGAGATCGTACGCATAGACGCATGCCCGGACAGACGGAAACATTGACTGATGGATGGACAGACGCTTCGCCCCACTCGTCATTATTCACTCCGTAGATATGCTGTAATTTTTTGTACAACAGTCACCAGCCTTCCAGGTCGAAATTTTTATTCGCGCATACCACGTCAGGATAATTTACCAATGCAAAGACAGCTGTGGCAGTGATCGCCTCGGCGGAAGCCAACCCTTGGTATGCCATCGCCGAAACAGCTAAGCGTTGGCCAATGCGGAGCTCTGTTACATCACGTTGTGGTGTGAGTATAGAGTATAGAGAGTATAGAGTATAGAGGGTGTGAGTATAGAGAGATTGAATATTCTTACAAAATGTACAACAAGAGGCATAAGCCGCTGCAGGCAAGATAGCAGAACAGCTACAAAACCAGCGCTATTGCATTTGTCATCTTCATCATATATCACGGAAATTCTTGTTCCTGCCATGTAATAATATCAAGGAAACTAGTTTCACGAGGAGGCGCGATTTCATTTCGCTGTAGTATCATGACAGTGTGACGTCTTAAGTCGAAATTCAGTCCAAGGCACTAGTTTTCTCGTTTTCAGTCGGCAGTGGATTATCCTTGAGAAAATTCATGATATTGCGGAGTAGCTGCCAGATGATGCAGAAGCTTTCAAACTAAAAGACATCCTGATTGGTCGTTTGCTTTGTTAAAAGTACAAGAAAAGTGGTCGTTGACAACGATTGTGTGCTGGCACGGCGGGCAACCATGCGTACGCGTCGGCTTGGTGACCTTCTTTTCTGAGTACCTGCTTCCCTCTAAAACTTTTTTTATTTTCTTAGCCAGGGGAAGTTTCTTATGTAGACATCACTGTTTCGGAAGTTCCCATGCTCGTGTCAGCGTGTTTTCTATGCATCATGATGCAGAGAAAACAAACATCTTGCACCGTTGCACGCAAACTATATGAAGCGAACAAAGTTTCTCTCCCAATAAAAATTAAAAAAGGCGATTGCGCATTCTTCCTTGGAGTCTCTCTTGAAAATAAAAAGTAGTGGTATACCTGTACGCTCAAGCACAAACGTGCTTTGCAGATCAGTGTGAGTGGCATGGGGCAGAGCTGTCCAGCCTTTTTTTTTCGCAGTTGTCTGATTGCGTTTTCTGCGAATGTATACGTCGTGTTTTCTCACAACTACTAGTTTTTACTAGGCTGAGAAGCAATGACCTGGCTGTCGTCCTTCTTTCCCCAGCAATCATAACACAAAAACTCAGTGTATCTTGCATAAGCTAATCCAGTGAAGATATGCAGAGCAAAGGCTAAAAATCAAGACTGATTAAAACTCGGAAATGGAAACTCCCGTGACCCACGTCCTCGGTATATTGAGTGGTTTTTCGCACTTAAAGTCCGCATTCGCTATATGTTTTATGTTTCCGCAGATTCGCACAGCATCGAATATCGTACCGTTGCGTCGATTTGTCTAACGTAACCCTTTGAACCGTTGAAATGACGCAATATTCGCGTAAATAGTGTATAACCTAAGCTGTAAAAATTACCGAAATTATTGAATTTGCTAAACAAAACATGTAGGTAAACAACTGTGGACAAGTCTGTAAAAGTGCCTTGACGACGCTGTGCAGCGTAGACGAGTCTGCAAAGGCAGTTGAGCAATCGCCCATGAAAAGCGTTTCTGAATTTCCATTGCCCCATAACTTTTATTTTTCGTAACACGAAAACTTTAGATCTCTCACGAAACGGGAAGATTGATCCCTGGCGTTTCATATCCTATGCGGTCAGCGTCAGTGCGAGCAATGTAAAGATCTCAAGTATGTGATGATATGCTGACTTGACGTCACTATATCACAGCTGGTAAAAAAACTTGCATGCCTTTTGGCTTCTCCATAACAAGATTGACGTCACACGATGACTTCAGCGCATGACATTGGCACTAGTTAAAACCACTTGTTCCTTGCTTCATTTTTCACTTGATATCAACGCGGGTTGCATGACAACATCACTTTCTTTCTTGTTTCACAAACCTTTGCCAGATATACCGACCTAGCAAACATTGCAAAAAAAAATGGCAGAGTCTACGTACTCAGGGAATCGATGATATGCGAAGCACGCATGAGGAAGGTTGATATGTCACTTAAAAAAAGACATTACGTTAGGAAGTGAACGTAAATCATGCCGTACATGACTTCCATGCAATGATTATCATGTTTGGATGTGTAATTTACCTTTATCCTGTTCCCTTCACATGATACCAAATTTTGTAAATGTAGAGATAGCGAAAAAGCCGCGAGCTTGCTATGAACGTAGCATGTAATCATGTTTCACATGACACACATATCAAGATTACGTTCTAACGTGTCATTTACCTTCTTCTTCCAATCACGTTGCGTACGCAATGCCAATTTCGTATATGTGCAGCTAGCGAAACGGCCACGAGCACGCTATGAGCGAAGCATGTAGTCATGTTTTACACGACACGCATATCTTGATTGTCATGATTGGACGTGTCATTTACCTTCGTCGTCAATTCACGTCACTTGATTCCAAACTTGTTATATGTGGTGCTAGCTAAACGGCCGCGAGCACGCTATAAGCGTAGTATATAATGATGTCTAACATGACACGCATGGCATGATTATCATGTAGAGACGCGTGATTTAGCTTCGTATGTTAACGTCACGTGATATGAAATTTGGTATATGTGGAGCTAGGGAAACTGCTGCGGGCGGGCTATTCAAGTAGCATGTAATATTGTTTTTCATTACAAGCGTGTCCTGATTATCATGTTTGGACGTGTAATTCACCTTTGTCGTCCATTCTCGTGACGTGATACAACTTTGGTATATGTGAAGCTAGCGGAAGGGTTGCGAGTGCATCATGAGAATGGTATGCTGTCCTGTTCTTACATGCCTCTCATCTCACGACTACCATGTTTTCACCAGCAATATAGATTGGCCATTGATTGACGTTTCGTAACACTAAATTTCGTACATGTGAAGCTAGTGAAACGGCCGTGAGCTTATCATGAGCGTGGCATGTAGTCATGTTAATACATGACACGCATTACATGATTACGATGTTTGCAGCGGTCATGTACCTTTGTCATGTAATCACGTCCCATAATACTAAATTTGGTGTACGTGAAGCTATAGCAAAATGATCGTGAGCACAACATGAGCATGGTGTGTAGTCACGACTAGTCATAACGTTAAAAATTATGACATGCAAGTCATGATTTAGGGTCTCTCGTTTGTGTTTGCTATGCAGTCATGTCATACTATACAGGTTTCGCAAAATGTTATGTGAACGAAATGACCGCAAGAGCAAGAAAATGAAACGTAAATCATGGCATTCATAATATACATCTCATCATTTTTTTGTTATGACTATATGACTATAAATTAGGCTTGTGATGCAGTCATTTTATGTGTTACCAATTTTGTTATTGATACTATTATCGAGACGGCCAGGAGAGCTAAAGAACATAGACGGCTAGGTAGATAAATAAACTGATAGGTACAATCAAAGTCGCCGAAGTTTGCTAAGATATGCTTTGCATTTAAACTCAAGTGAGAAGGATAAACCTCTAGTAGTCTCCACGAGTAAACTACGTCAGGTGCGCAAACATGTCAGGGGGCTGGTGGTAAGGAAGATCATCACACTGACTGCGTTTTTGCCGGAAGAAGAAAAAAGCAGAAGTCAAGAGTGGTGCGTAAACACGCCTTAAGCATTGTCACATATGCGACTGGAGAAGCTGCATGCGCTAAATAGCAAAGTTCATGCAGAGCCAAGACAACTTAGCAGCAATTCTACAGTAACCGTGAAATGCCACCGTAACGTGTGTAGCCGCCACTTTCTACCATCAGATCTAAAATGCAGTGTGTGGGCCCAGTGGTTCAAGAACATCAAGCAAGCCTATGAAGCGTGCTCTTCGTATCAAGAGCGCATGCGTTTGTTGACACTGCTGTTGAGCGATATAGAGCACCGAAAACTCCAAGCGCTTATACCAAACTTGTCAGCTTACATGATATACAGGTCCTAACGCTGGCACGCAAAACACGAGATATGGTTAGCACCAAATGCGCTAAAAAGGACACGACTGAATCTAATGGACGTCCAGGCAGCTATGGCTTACTACTCCAAAGATGAGTATAGTTGCTCTCGGCAGAGTCCCAACAAAAAGATGTAGTATCTGTTATCATTGATGGCAAAAAAGAGCTTGTTTCGAAAAGGTTTATGACCCGTTCGGTGCGAGAGGCTTATCGTCTCTTTAGAGAAGCTAATCCGAACACGTCTATGGGGCTCTCAAAGTTTTATTCACTGAGGCCGAAGTGGACTCTTCTTGCACCACACCAAGAAGTGTGCCTTTGTATATACTGTGCTAATGCCACGGAGTGTGTTTCTGCCCTACAAGACGTCACCGATGTTGCCTACACGGCGGACTTCTTGAAAGAACTATGTAATTGCAGCTCCCCGACAAGTGATTGTTTTTTAGGCCATTGTGACTATTGTGCTAAAGAGGACGCTCTGACAGCCACATGTTTGGGAATCCCTGAAGATATTGAGGTAGCCTATGCAGTATGGGAAAATGGTGATCTAGTAAAAAAAACAGCCCAGGCAAGTGCTTTTCTGCGAGAGCTGTCTATGGTTCGTGAAGTGGGTTACCCATCAGTACATAAGATACATTCAAGAATCAGCAATACGCCAGGCGAAAGGTAACCAAGAAAAAGAATCTTGCAATTTTCACTTTGATATCGCCGAAAATTGGACAGCCATTTTACCGAATGATGTACAGTCGTATCACTGACCCATAAGACAGGTGTCTATATTCACGTGTGTCGTCACAAGGAAGCAATCAATTCAAAGTTTTGCGGTAATCAGTGATGACACATGCCATGATGCTGCACATGCCTGTTTTGCTCTACAAATAATCCACAACTATATGAAGGTACAAGTTAGGCCTGGCACGCATGTTACATATGTTTCTGATGGTGCATACCGTCACTTCAAAAACAAGTACCAGTTGTTCGAGTTATGTTAGAAACATCATATATCAACAAAGTGGATTTTTTCGGCCACAGGACATGGCAAGAACTCTTGTGACGGCGTTGGTGGCCTACTAATCATAAGGCTACGCTCTACAACCTCAGAGCGGTAAGCTCAGCTGTGATTATGTCAGCATCCCAAATGGTGGCGCAAATGAGCGCGAAGCTCAAGAATGTCAAGCTGCTGTGTGCAAATACAGACGAGCTAGAAACATTCCGACAGTTTAAGAAGAGCCAGCGAAAATCGTTGCCATGTGTTCCAGGCATACGTTTTTGGCATGTTTGGCTAAGCACATCTGAGGGCACTGATCGTGGTCGAGTTTTGTTAGCGTCACGTACTGCTAAATGTGATCAGCAAAAGATGCAGCCGTTTTGAGCACATCTCTTGTTCCACGCAGTCACCATTAAAACACCAGTGAGGGTACTTCAAGCACATATGCTTTTTCTAGCGAGACCCAACAGTTGAGTTGGAACATTTTCATGTTTGAGATTATCTGCAATTATAGACAGATGTTTCGCAACTGAGTTACAGTGTCGAAGATTTACTCCATTAGAGCTGTGTTATCAGTAGCATAAATGCGCCTTCATGGGTACGTATTTGACACAGTGCTCACCAAATGCGGTCACGTTTACTCGCGTTTGAAGCTCATTGCTGCTTTTCCGTTCCGATTTCTAGATTTCTCAACTTATCAGCGCATTCTCGAAAAGCTCTGGTTTGTACCACGAATATTGGCTCTAAAAACAAAATAATGCAACATGTTTTTCTTTATTATTGTATGGTGGCCTTCCGTTGTCTATTTACGAGATTATAGGAAAAATCGAAGATGGGGTTTTTTATTATTGAAATTTTAGTGGAGTACACATTTGCCAATATGAGAACTTTGAAGCAATGTATAAAAATTTACATTTGCCCTACGGCAGCAATAATTTATGTACCTAATGTACAAACTATATCCTTAAAACGTGTCAAGTTTTAAAACACTGCTTGCATTACTTTCGGGGAAAAAAATGGGGAATACGTAACTTATTTTAAATTGTCGCAAAATTAGACATTTTTAAAAGCTAATTTCTTAAGGTCGGCAAACTTGAAACCGTATGAAACCGTATTAGATACATACTTCAGGTAAAAAATATCTTCCTTGAAACAAAAATATTTTTTATAGCATCTGCAATTTTCGAAAACGACAGGTGACGAAGTTGGTGCCTCCGTGTTAGTGAAGTTTGATATTTTTTTCTCTTAAGTTATGTCGTAAATCATAAAACGAAGTTGACTTTCGGGCTACCTGGTGATCGAGAGGTGCACAAAATATAAAATACTCAATGAAATATAAAATATCAACTTTTGGACCCATGTCGATCTCTCGTGGAGTGTATGTCCTGAGGAGTGTATGTCTTCGTTAAATTGATTCCACGAATGAGCTTGGTTCCGCAGATGTTCGGTAGCTGAAGTTCTTTCAACACAAATGTCGTCTATTTAGAAAGCTGGTTTACCAGGAAAATTTTTGTGCGGAATGCAGAAGAAACCTGCAGAGGATTTTCGGAAAGTTAGTCATTATGAAGTATTCGCTCAATCGTCGTTCTTACAAGTGAAATTTTGCTGTATGTATACATACCGGATTTATCTATATGGCATGGCAGTACTGCAGCGGTGCGCTATTTGAACCCACTTTAATCGGCATTTTCAGCAGAGGGGTAGAGCCAGTGGCTGGACGTTTTTTTATTGGCTAAACGCTGCAAGCTAATATCTGCTGGAAGAAATTAGATTTCATATTAGCGCTGACACATCTCCGTACATTGGATTTTTTTCAGCGTGCTCTACAATAACATTCCAAAAATGACGCCGTCGACAAATATCATCCTCTTCTCATTCCTTCAGTCATCGATATGTTGGAAGGCAACATCCGCTTTCGCACATGAAATACCTGTGGATTCCATTTTGCTCACGCACATTTGATTAGGGCAATGCAATATTCACTCATGTCTTCAAATTGAAATTTTAGAGTCTGTTTCCGTGTTCATCTAGCATGATACGCAGTGCAGTAGTTCGTGGCTATAATCGCATCATTTCATTTTTCTGTTTGTGTGACACATCCGTATTTATAACTGCATTAATTTCGTATGTTTCGGATAAGTTTTGTATCAGTTTTTCTTGTACCACACTAACTTTACATATCAATGTCAGGTATATGCACTGTCATGTTCATTTACACACACCTTCATGGCCTTTATTTCAAAACTATTTTCGCAATAAAAAATACGATGAAATATTACACCTTCACAGGCCTTTTTTGCTTTTGTTGTTATTCACTAATCTCCTGAACAAGACAGGGCCACTAGTATTCGCCACTTTTATGTGTAGACACATTCAATTAACTTCGCAAAGTTTTGCGATGAATGGTACGTCAAAAAAAACATCTCCACACCACACATTCCACAGGTCATCATCATCATCATCATCATCATCATCATCATCATCATCAGAATCATCATCATCATCATCATCAGCCTGACTGCGTCCGCTGCAGGACAAAGGCCTCTCCCATGTTCCGCCAGTTAACCCGGTCCTGTGCTTGCTGCTGCGTATTTATACCCGCAAACTTCTTAATCTCGTCTGCCCACCTAACCTTCTGTCTCCCCCTAACCTGCTTCCCTTCTTTGGGAATCCAGTTAGTTACCCTTAATGACCAGCGGTTATCCTGTCTACGCGCTACATGCCCGGCCCATGTCCATTCCCTCTTCTTTATTTCAACTATGATATCCTTCAGGATATCATGGTTAGCAATTACCTCTGTTAGCAATTATACTGTTAGCAATTACCTTTGTAAACAGCTTGTATACTACAGAGAGCAAGCTAATCGGCCTGTAATTCTTCAAGTCATTGTCATCTCCTTTCTTATGTATTAGGAAGATGTAAGCGTTATTCCAAGACTCTGGTACTCTTCCCGTCAGGAGACACCTCGTAAACAGGGTGGCTAGTTTTTCTAACACAAATGTCCTCCATCTTTCAGCAGATCTGATGTTACCTGATCCTCACTAGCAGCTTTGCCTATTTGCATGCTCTCCAAAGCTTTTCTGACTTCTTCTATCATTACTGATGGGGTGTCATCTGGGTTACTGCTAGTTCTTATAGTATTAAGGTCGTGGTTGTCTCGGCTATTGTACAGATCTCTGTAACCCCCCCCCCCGCTATTTTAACTATCCTATCCATATTCGTAGTTATTTTGCCTTCTTTGTCCCTTAGTACATACATCCGACTTTTGCCTACCCAAGTTTCCTCTTCACTGCTTTCACGCTTCCTCCGTTTTTCAGAGCGTGTTCAATTCTCTCCATGTTATACCTTCTTACATCGAATACTTTACGTCTATTAATCAGATTCGAAAGCTCTGCCAGTTCTATTTTGTCTGTTTTACTTGACACTTTCATGCTTTGACGCTTCTTAATTAGGTTCTTCATTTCCTGGGAAAGCTTGCCAGTGTCCTGTCTAACTACCCTGCCTCCAACTTCCACTGCACACTCCGTAATGATACTCGTCAGATTATCATTCATTGTATCTACGCTAAGGTTAGTTTCCTCACTAAGAGCCGAGTACCTGTTCTGGAGCGACACTCTAAATTCCTGTACTTTCCCTCTCAGTGCTAGCTCATTGATTGGCTTCTTGCGTATCAGTTTCTGTCGTTCCTTCTTCAAGTCTAGGCGAATACGAGACCGTACCATTCTATGGTTACTGCATCGTACCTTGCCAGCCACTTCCATATCCTGCACGATTCCTGGGTGTGCAGTCATTACAAAGTCTATTTCGTTCTTATTTTCGCCATTAGGGCTCCTCCATGTCCACCTGCGGTTTTCTCGTTTGCGGTGGAAGGTATTCAAAATCCGCAAATTATTGCGTTCTGTGCATTCTACTAGTAGCTCTCCTCTGGCGTTTCTAGTGCCGATGCCATAATATCCTACTGCCTAGTCTCCAGCCTGCTTCTTCCCTACCATTGCATTAAAGTCGGCCTTCACTATAGTAAACTGTGTTTTTACCTTACTCATTGCTGATTCCACGTCTTCATAGAAGCTTTCAACTGAAGCGTCATCATGGCTGGATGTAGGCGCGTAAGCCTGTACTACCTTCATATTGTATCTTTTATTCAGTTTAATTACAAGACCTACCATGCTTTCATTAATGCTATAGTATTCCTCTATGTTGCCAGCTATGTTTCTGTGAATTAGGAACCCCACTCCCCGTTCTCTTCTGTCTGCCAAGCCCCGATAGCAAAGGACATGCCCATTCTGTAGCACAGTATAGGCCTCATCTGTCCTTCTAACCTCACTGAGTTCTATTATATCCCATTTAACACCCTCTAGCTCCTCGAATAGTACAGCTAGACTTCCCTCACTAAATAAGGTTCTAGCGTTAAACGTTGCCAAGTTCAGGTTCAAATGGCGGCCTGTAGTCCAGAGATCCTTAGCACCCTCTGCTGCGTTGCAAATCTGACCGCCGCCATGGTCAGTTGCTTCGCATCTGCTGGGAACTGAGGGCCGTGAGTTATTTGACGTATGCATGTGGGAAGTAGTGGCCCGATACTGCACCAGGGTGGCCAATCCATCTCTGGTGAGGGAGTGCGTTCCCGGCGGTGGTTACCGGTGAGGCAACACCCCAGGCCTCTTAATTCAGTTCCATCAACACACGTATTTTTTTTCCGGTTAGGAACTGCGTGGCACCGGGATTTGAACCGCGGACCTCTTGCATGCGAGGCGGATGCTCTAACCACTACCCAATCGCCGCACCCGGAATGTCATGTTCTAAATGTAGGTTCCAGTGGTGTATCATTGAAGTTTGTGGTTATTTTTATAAAAATGTTTTAATGAAATGAGATTTCTGCTGATTTTCCCTTAATTAGGAGTCTAGAGATTACGGAGTTGGGCCTCCGATTAGCCTATGGGGTGGTGTTTATTAATATATTAAGTGGACAAAATTTAAATTCGTTTCTGAGGGGATGTTACCAAATTAATCTTTTAGTGATTTGGCTTAACTTTGGTCATGAAATAGTTCCGGTACTATTACTCCTGTCCTGATGAAACCTGAGTGGCGACAGGTCTACAATTAGGGATTTGCACTGTATGAGTTAGAAGTTTACCAGTAGGTTATTAGCAAAGTTAAAAGCGTTCGTAAGGAAAAAAAACACGTGGTTCAAGACTTTGATCTGACGGGGGCACCTTTCTCCCGAGCAGTGAGCCACCCTCCTCCTCTGAGCGAGGGAATACGCGGGCGCCACACGTTTATTGGCGGTTCTCGTTAAATTCTTTCTAATTCTGTATATTCCGGTTACCTTAAGCTATCAAAAATATTTTTACACGGAAAAACCGGACTGTTGTGTTCTAAAAGAAGATATTAGCTATTTTTCGGTGGCGTTTGAAGCTCCTTTTGAAAAATTGTTTTAATGAAATGAGCTTTTTGCTGATTACCACTTTAATTAAGGGCCTAGAGTGTACGAAAATGGGCCTCCTGGTAGCCTATGAGGTGCTGTTTATTATTATAATAAGTGGACAAAATTTAAATGCGTTTGCGAGGTGATATTGTTACGGGGAATAAAGTATACACTGGTGAACAAATGTGTACTGGCGAATATACTGGCGAGCTAATGCGTACGACGCTGCTGCAGTCCGAGCACGCTCCCGTTCAGCACTTCGTCGTCGTCATCATCAAGCATCTACTTAGCCCGTGACATTACCCGCCGGCGGCAGAAGCACCGTCCCGGTGCGATCAATTCTCGAGGCGTGAGAAGTATGGCTTAAGCCGTGAGACGTGCACTCCGCGGATGCCGGCCGTCTCCTCACCGCCCGCTACGTGCGCGAGCGTCATCCCGACCCTCGCGTAGCAGCTGGAAAGCCGCCGCGGCGGCTCCCTCTCAACGGACTCCCAGGACGAGACCGCGGTTTCCTTCTCCGTCTCCGCACCGGAGACAACTACACCGCCGAGCGAAAACATCGGCACTCCGGGCGTGGCAGTCCATACTGCATGGACTGCGGCGACCTGGAGACTCTGGACCACCTTTTGCTTCATTGCCCGGCTGGTGACGCGAGCAGACAGGTGATGCTCGCAACGTACGGAGCTCTCGGCCTGCCTCGGACAACAACTGAGCACCTCTTGTTCCCGAACAGTGGCCGCGCGCATATCAAGCGTGCCCTTTCAGCGCTGCTCGACTTTGTAGACGGAAGCGGACTGCGTGAGCGAATTTAGAGAATTCGCGCCCCGTGATTTTGGTAGACGATCTGTGCGTCCCCCCCTTCCTTTGCTCGCTCTCTCCTTTCTCTTTCCTCTCTTCGCTCAAGTCTATTATCCCCCATTCCCCTTCCCATGTGAACCACTGCTGAGGTGTCGCACTTAGCTGCAGACAGTTGCGGGGTTCACTTTTCTTTTCTTTTCCAATTTTAAGAACCACTTCCCCCCCCCCCCCGGTCGGTACTGAAGCTGGTACTGACGTGGTATGGAGTGGAGCTATCTCATAGGTCACGCTGGTGACCTTGCGTATGACACGGTAGGGGCCAACGTAACGGGACATTAGTTTTTCGCTGAGACCAACACGACGTGATGGTAACCACAGCAAGACGAGTGACCCCGGAGAGTACTGTACGTCGCGGTGCCGGCGATCGTAAGCACTCTTTTGGTTAAGCTGCGAGGCACATAAACGATCCCGGGCGACTTGGCGGGCGATGTCAGCTCGGGCCAGGGCATCACGAGCATAAGCAGTCGATGAGGCGGCGTCAGATTGGAGCATAGTGTCCATGGGCAAAGGCGGGTCATACCCGAACAGTAGGTAAAAAGGGGAAAATCCAGCTGTATCATGACGTGAACTGTTGTATGCGAAGGTAACGAAAGGTAAGTGGATGTCCCAATCTTTGTGATCCTTGGAGACGTACATCGCTAACATATTCGTCAAGGTACGGTTGAGGCGTTCCGTGAGGCCGTTGGTTTGTGGATGGTATGCTGTAGTGAACTTGTGGTGGGTAGAGCAGGATCGCAGGAGCTCGTCGACTACTTTAGATAGAAAACAGCTGCCGCGGTCGGTGATCAACTGACGAGGAGCACCATGACGCAGAATGATGTCATGAAGAAGGAAATCGGCTACATCAGTAGCGCAGCTGGTGGGGAGGGCGCGTGTAACGGCATACCGCGTTGCGTAGTCGGTAGCAATAGCAATCCACTTATTACCGGTGGCCGACGCGGGAAAGGGTCCTAGAAGATCGAGGCCGACTCGGAAAAATGGCTCATCTGGTACTTCAATGGGCTGGAGAGTACCAGCAGGTCTCAGAGCAGGTGTCTTGCGGCGCTGGCAGAGGTCGCATGCCGCAACGTACTGTCGCACAGAACGGTAGAGGCCAGGCCAAAAGAATCGGCGGCGAATGCGGTCATACGTGCGTGACACCCCTAGGTGTCCAGCGGAGGGGGCATCATGCAGCTGGGCCAAAACGTCTGAGCGAAGATGCACAGGAACAACGAGAAAAAGCTCAGCACCATCAGGGCGGGCATTGTAGCGGTGCAAGATGTCGTTGTGAAGAACGAACAGTTGTAAGGAGTGGTCAGGGTGGGGAGAGTGCAGACCATTGATAATAGCACGCAAAGAGGGGTCGCGGCGTTGTTCAGCAGCTATGTCGGTGAAGTCGGTAATTGAAAGAACGAGGGCCTCTTGCTCATCTTCCCTCGTGTCAGGGGGATCGACTGGGTAACGGGGCAAGCAGTCGGCATCCTTGTGAAGTTGTCCGGATTTATAGGATACGGAAAAAGTGTACTCTTGTAAGCGCAACGCCCAGCGACCAAGGCGTCCCGTAGGGTCCTTGAGTGAGGAGAGTCAGCAAAGCGCATGGTGGTCCGTAATAACTGAGAATGGTCGGCCATACAGGTACGGTCGGAATTTCGCAATGGCCCAGACGAGAGCTAAGCAATCGCGTTCTGTGATGGAATAATTTTGTTCCGAGCGCGACAACAGTCGGCTTGCATACGCGACGACGCGGTGCATGCCTTGTTGCCGCTGCGCGAGCACTGCGCCTATGCCGTGGCCACTGGCGTCAGTACGAAGCTCCGTGGCGGCAGATGGGTCGAAGTGTGCTAGGACTGGTGGATTGGTGAGAATGTCAACGAACGACGAGAAGGCGTTTGCTTGCTGTTGGCCCCAGGTGAATGCGACATCCGTTTTGAGGAGGCAGGTTAGAGGACGGGCTACTTCAGCGAACTTCTCAACAAAACGACGGAAATAGGAGCACAGTCCCAGAAAACTTCGGACGTCCTTGGCTGAGCGGGGTGTGGGGAAGTCGCGAACTGCTCGGACTTTCGCAGGGTCTGGTTGAACGCCCGCAGCGTTAACAAGATGGCCGAGTACGCAGATTTGGCGTTGCCCAAAGCGGCATTTGGACGAGTTAAGTTGCAAGTTGGCACGTCGAAAAACATCAAGCACTGCGGACAGACGGGTAAGATGGTCGTCGAAAGTAGTCGAAAAAACAATAACGTCGTCAAGATAGCAGAGGCAGATGGTCCACTTCATGCCTCGAAGGAGAGAGTCCATCATGCGCTCAAATGTCGCGGGGGCATTGCATAATCCAAAAGGCATCATCTTGAACTGATAAAGTCCATCTGGAGTCACGAAGGCTGTCTTCTCTCTGTCTTTGTCGTCCACAGCGATCTGCCAGTAGCCTGAGCGAAGGTCTATTGAAGAGAAATATTTGGCACCGTGCAAGCAATCGAGTGCATCATCTATGCGCGGTAGGGGATAGACATCTTTCTTGGTAATATGGTTGAGATGGCGGTAATCAACACAGAATCTCCAGCTATTGTCCTTCTTTTTAACAAGTACAACGGGTGAGGACCAGGGACTAGATGAGGGTTCGATTATGCCCTTATCAAGCATTTTATCGACTTCTCGCTGTATAATAGCACGCTCCGGGGCTGACACACGGTAGGGTCGTCGGCGAATGGGTCGAGCGTCACCGGTGTCGATGCGATGGGTTACCACAGATGTCTGGCCCAAATTACGGTCGCCGAAGTCAAAGATGTCCTGATAAGAAGCAAGCACACGGCAGAAAGCAGAGACTTGTTCAGAGGTGAGCTTGTCAGATAGCATTGGCTTGAAAAGGTCGGAACAGGAACGTGACGAGAACGACGTTGATGAAAAATCGGGTGGCGAATTGGTGGTTAGAGCGGAAACTGTGTGGTCGACCAGTGGTGTAAGATGCGCAAGTGACATGCCGCGAGGAATAACTTGCGCTGAGAGGCCGAAATTGAGGACGGGAAACGAAGTTCGGTTGTCCTTTACGGTAACCACCGTGTTGGGGATTGCAACATTACGTGTCATGGCGATGTCAGAAATCGGGGCAGCAACATAATCACCATCGGGTACTGCAGGATATGGCGAGAGTTGGACTTGGACTGCGGCTTGCGGCGGAAGTCTAAGGAAATCGACAGAGCGTAGACGAAGTGGGCTGGTAGAGACGGTCTCCGAAAAAGATGGTAGTTCGAGCTGAAGAAGACCTTTGGAACAGTCAATAAGCGCAGCGTGTGAAGTCAGAAAGTCGAGTCCAAGGATTAGGTCATGGGGGCAATTTTCCAGTACAGCGAACAGAACTGAAGTTTGATGCTCAGAAATTGTTAATCGCGCAGTGCACATTCCAAGCACAGTAGGAGTACTCCCATCCGCTGTACGAACAGTAGGTGCAATCGCAGGCGTCAGAACTTTTTGGAGGCGGCGGCGGAGGTCTGAGCTCATCACAGATATTTGTGCACCGGTATCAATAAGAGCAGTTATAGGTAAACCGTCAACGAGAATTGTAAGGAGGTTGCACCGCTGGTCGGGAGTAATCAGAGGATTTGTAGTCCAAGTCGTGTATGCAGCGTCACCTCCGGGGGCTGCACCGGCTAGTTTTCCGAGCGACGGTCGTAGGGAGACCGAGAACGGCGGGGTTGGGGCGAGCGGGACTGACGACGCACGGGCGATGGCGAGCGCTGGTCCGACGTTCTGGATTATGCTCTGCACCTGTCTCAGCACGGTAGGACGGGGCATAAGGTGCACGTTCAGAGCGAGGCCGCCAATCATAGAAGCTCGGTCGAGGTGATGAGGTCCACCGGCTGCGGCAATGGCGAGCGATGTGTCCTATCCGATGGCACGTGAAACATATGGGCCGATCATCATGAGTGCGCCATTCAGCTGGGTTGCGTCGTGGCGCGAACGTGCGGTTCGGAGTGGCAGCCGCAACGACTGGAGCCGAGCTGGAAGTAGTAGGGGCATTTCGATGAGGTGGCGAAATGCCCATATTCGCGATCTCTTGGCGAACCACGGCCTGTATCATTGAAACAGCACCGAGGTTGTGTCCTGGCGCGCTGACACCAGACATAGCGGGAGCCATAGCCTCGAGTTCCCGACGGACTATTCTGGTAACGTTTTCTGGCGCTGGTGGTTGGTGTAGTGTCGGCAAATCTTCGCAAGAGGACGTAGCCGCCTTGTTGGGAAGGCGGTCAAATCGGTGAACTATGCGCCTACTTTTTGCCTGTTCGAAGCGACGACATGCTTCGATGACCGACTCCACCGTCGAGCAGTCCTTGCACAGGAGAAAATTGAAGGCGTCATCCGCAATTCCTTTCAGGATGTGTCCGACTTTGTCCTCGTCGAGCATGTCCTTGTCAACCTTGCGGCACAAAGCAAACACGTCCTGGATGTACGCGATGTACGGCTCTGTGGATGTCTGGGCACGAGTTGCAAGCTCTTTCTTTGCGGCCACTTGACGTCCGATGGGTTTCCCAAATAGATAGCGCAATTTCTGCTTACAGACGTCCCAGCTAGTCAACTCTTCTTGATGTGTCTCGTACCAGAGTTTTGCCGTGCCATGCAAGTAGAAGATCATGTTCGCCAACATAAGCGTCGGACCCCAATGGTTGCTGCTGCTGACGCGCTCATATTGAACCAGCCAGTCATCGACGTCTATGCCACTTGTGCCGTTGAATGGACCTGGGTCACGAGGTTGCACCACAACGATCGGCTGCGGGGCTGACGGATCTTGTTGACATTGAGTAGCCTGGTCAGTCATCGTGGTAGCTGCAACGCGCCGTCCGCTGCGAAGATCCAGCTCGTTGGGTTGTATAGCGAGTGGTACCCCGCACCTTCCACCAATGATATTACGGGGAATAAAGTATACACTGGTGAACAAATGTGTACTGGCGAATATACTGGCGAGCTAATGCGTACGACGCTGCTGCAGTCCGAGCACGTTCCCGTTCAGCACTTCGTCATCGTCATCATCAAGCATCTACTTAGCCCGTGACAATATTACCAATTTATTCTTTTTAGTGATTAGGCTTAATTTTAATTGCGGAATAACTCTAGAACTGATAAACCTAGCCTGATAAAACTTCAGCAGTGTCAAGTCTACCCTGAAGACTTTCAACTTTATAAGTAAGAAGTTTCCCGGTCGAATATTAACGAAGCTAGAAGCGATCGTAAAAACACGTGGTCCGACTGCTGTTGTTTTCACAAATTCACACTGTTTTCCGCTCCTAAAATTTAAAGTTTTTGTTTGTAATAGCAGTATTTCGATAGCTTTAGCCAATAAAAGGTATGCACTTAGAAAGAAGTTAAAGAGAAATGCTAATAAACGTGAGGCGCCGGCGTCTTCCCTCGCCCCCGCTCAGGAGGAGGGTGGCTCACTGCTCGGGAGAAAAGTACGCCCGTCAGATCGAAGTCTTGAACCACGTGTTTTTTCCCTTACGATCGCTTTTAACTTTGGTAATAACCTACCAGGAAACTTCCAACTCATACAGTGCAAAGCCCTAGGTGCAGACCTGTCACCGCTCAAGTTTCATCAGGACAGAAGTAATAGTACTGGAAGTATTTCGTGACCAAAATTAAGCCTAATCACTAAAAAGATTAATTTGGTAACACCACTTCACAAACGAATTTCAATTTTGTTCGCTTAATTAAATAATAAACAGCACCCCATAGGCTAAACGGAGGCTCAACTCCGTACTTTCTAGCCCCTTAATTAAGAGGGTAATCAGCAGAAATCTAATTTCATTAAAACATTTTTATGAAAATAACCACAAACTTGACTAATACACCGCTGAAATCTACTTTTAGAACATAACAATCCGCTTCTTCTTGTGAAAAAAGTATTTCAATAGCTCTAGCCAATTAATAGGTATGCAGTTATAAAGAAGTTAAAGAGAAACGCTAATAAACGCGAGGCGCCTGCGTCTTCCCTCACCCTCGCTCAGAGGAGGAGGGTGGCTCACTACTCAGGCAAAAGGTACGCCCGTCAAATAAAAGCCTCGGACCACGTTTTTTTTACGATTGCTTTTAACTTGGGTAATAACCTACCGGGAAACTTCTAACTCATACAGTGCAAAGCCCTAGTAGTAGACCTGTTGCCGCTCAGGTTTCATCAGGACAGGTGTAATAGTTACCGAGCTATATTGTGATCAATATTAGGCCTAATCACAAAAAAGATTAATTTGGAAACATCACCTCACAAACAAATTTAAATTTTCTCCGCTTAATACACTAATAAACAGAATTGCTTAATTTTGCGCACTTGTGAATGAACAAGTCTAGAAATGCATCTTTCGTGAGTGATGTGCCACGTCTACTGACACACACTAACACATTCGGAAAAATCAGCTTAAGACGGTCTTATGACCGTTACTTCTGAATTTCAATAAGGTAGAAGTTCATGGGAGGATCCCTGGCACATGACCTGGCGCTGGAGCCAAAATTTTGAAAAGCAAACTTATTCCAATGTTAGCTTCAGCAACACACCAAGAACTTTTCGTTGCTTGTACCGTGTCCAACATGTAGAGTGTTTCAGCACATATATTTGAAATCCTTTTAAAAACAGAAGTGACTAGACCAATTATGAAACATATGCAAGACTGTGTTGACTGCTGAGGCAGTCATGTGTTAAAATAACTACAGGTTGTGATTCCATGACCAAATATAAAAATTGGACCAGGGTTTATGGACAAGACAGCTAAAGCAGGGATCCTACCTCAAGGATGAAAATGTGTGTTGTCCGAGAAGCACACAACTAATTCTGTACATGCCAAAACTTATGCACTCTAATGAGGGATGACAGCATTTTCACTGGAAATTGAAAATAAAATGATAAATACCACAACTACCAAATTCTTATTGCAGACTATGTACTATTTACTGTCATGTAAAAATTAAGCAAGTGTCCATTCTAGGCTGTGCCATGGCTCACTGAAGCACACTGTGTGTTTTCGAATAGCTCTCGCGCACAGCACAAAGTGAATAAATGTGTACCTAATATATAATGCTGTAATATATATGAGTGAGCTGCTTATTTTCGGTTATTAGCTAATTATTTTTGTAAACAACTATTGTAACAAGCACCTGTGTACATTAAAAAAAACTCGTCGGTTTTAGCACTATGCAATGATAGTGCTAAATCAGCAGCGATGGCGTAGTGATTAGATCCGCCTCGCATGCAATAGGTCCGTGGTTAAAATCCCGGTGCCGCGCAGTTCCCAGCCGGATAAAAAAAATCCGCATGGTGATGGAACTGCATTACGAGGCCTGGGCTGCAGCCTCACCGGTAACCACCGCCGGGAACGCACTCCCTCACCAAAGAAGGATTGGCCACCCTGGTGCAGTATCTGGCCGCTACCTCCCACATGCAAACGTCAAAGAACTCACGACCCTCAGTCCCCAGCAGCTGCGAAGCAACTGACCACGGCGGCGGTCAGATCTGCAACAGCAGAGGGTGCTAAGAATCTCTGCATCCGGACAGGCTGCCATTGGAACCTGAACTTCGCAACGTTTAATGCTAGAACCTTATCTAGTGAGGGAAGTCTAGCTGTACTATTCGAGGAGCTAGAGGGTGTTAAATGGGATATAATAGGGCTCAGTGAGGTTAGGAGGACAGATGAGGTCTATACGGTGCTACAGAATGGGCACGTCCTTTGCTATCGGGGCTCGGCTGACAGATGAGAACTGGGAGTGGGGTTCCTAATTAACAGAAACATAGCTGGCAACATAGAGGAATACTATAGCATTAATGAAAAGGTGGTAGGTATTGTAGTAAAACTGAATAAGAGATACAAGATGAAGGTGGTACAGGCCTACGCGCCTACATCCAGCCATGAAGACGCTTCAGTTGAAAGCTTCTATGAAGAAGTGGAATCGGCAATGAGTAAGGTGAAAACAGAGTATACAATACTGATGGGAGACTTTAATGCAAAGGTAGGGAAGAAGCAGGCTGTGGACCAGGCAGTAGGAGATTATGGCATCGGTAATAGAAACGCCAGAGGAGAGCCACTTCTAGAATTCGCAGAACGCAATTATTTACGACATTTAAATACCTTCTACCGAAAACGAGGAAATCGCAAATGGACATGGAGGAGCCCTAATGGCGAAAATAAGAACGAAATAGACTTTATAATGAGTGCACACCCAGGCATCATGCAGGATGTGGAAGTGGTTGGCAAGGTACAATGCAGTGACCATAGAATGGTATGGTCTCGAATTAGCCTAGTCTTGAGAGAGGAACGACAGAAACTAATACGCAAGAAGCCAATCAATGAGCTAGCACTGAGAGGGAAAGTACAGGAATTCAGAGTCTCGCTTCAGAACAGGTACTCGGCTCTCAGTGAGGAAACCAACCTTAGCATAGATACAATGAATAATAATCTGACGAGTATCATTACGGAGTGTGCAATGGAAGTTGGAGGAAGGGTAGTCGGACAGGACACTGGCAAGCTTTCCCAGGAAATGAAGAATCTCAATAAGAGGCACCAAATCATGAAAGTCTCAAGTACAACAAAGTAGAACTGGCCGAACTTTCGAAGTTGATTAATAGGCGTAAGGTATCCGATGTAAGAAGGTATAACATGAAGAGAATTGAACACGCTCTGAAAAACGGAGGAAGCGTCAAAGCAGTGAAGACAAAACTTGGTATAGGCAAAAATTGGATGTATGCACTAAGGGACAAAGAGGGCAAAATAACTACCAATATGGATAGGATAGTTGAAATAGTGGAGGAGTTTACATTGATCTGTACAGTAGCAGGGACAACCACGAATTTTATACTATAAGAACTAGCAGTAACCCAGATGACACCCCACCAGTAGTGATAGACGAAGTCAGAAAAGTTTTGGAGAGCATGCAAAGAGGCAAAGCTGCCGGTGAGGATCAGGTAACATCAGATCTGCGGAAAGATAGAGGACAGATTGTGTTAGAAAAACTAGCCACCCTGTTCACGAGGTGTCTTCTGACGGGAAAAGTACCAGAGTCTTGGAAGAACGCTAACATCATCCTAATACATAAGAAAGGAGATGACAAGGACTTGAAGAATTACAGGCTGATTAGCTTGCTCTCTGTGGTGTACAAGCTATTTACAAAGGTAATTGCTAACAGAGTAAAGAAAACATTAGAATTCAATCAACCAAAGGAACAAGCAGGATTTCGAACAGGCTACTCAACAATCGACCACATTCATACTATCAATCAGGTAATAGAGAAATGCTCAGAATATAACCAACCACTATACATAGCCTTCATAGATTCCGAGAAGGTGTTTGATTCTATAGAAATATCAGCCGTCATGCAGACACTGCGGAATCAGAGCGTAGATGAAGTATATATAAACATCCTGGAAGAAATCTACAGGGGATCAACTGCTACCATAGTGCTTCATAAAGAAAGCAACAGAATACCAATCAAGAAGGGTGTAAGGCAGGGGGACACAATCTACCCAATGCTATTTACTGCGTGCTTACAGGAGGTTTTCAGAAGCCTAGGATGGGAACAGCTAGGGATAAGAGTTAATGAAGAGTACCTTAGTAACCTGCACTTCGCCGATGACATTGCATTGCTGAGTAACTCAGGGGACGAATTGCAACTCATGATTACGGAGTTAGACAAGGAGAGCAGAATGGTGGGTCTTAAAATGAACCTGCAGAAAACGAAAGTAATGTACAACAACCTCGGAAAAGAGCAGCGCTTCGAGAAAGGTAATAGTGCACTTCAAATTGTAAAAGACTATGTCTATTTAGGCCAGGTCATAAACGTGGAGCCGGACCACGAGATTGAAGTAACTAGAAGAATAAGAATGGGGTGGAGCACATTTGGCAAGCACTCTCAAATTATGACAGGTAAATTGCCACTATCCCTCAAGAGAAAGGTATATAACAACTGTATCTTGCCGGTACTTAGCTACGGAGCAGAAACCTGGAGACTTCCAAAGAGGGTTCAGCTTAAATTGAGGACGACGCAGCGAGCAATGGAAAAAAAATGGTAGGTGTAACGTTAAGAGACAAGAAGAGAGCAGAGTGGATTAAGGAACCAACGGGGGTTAAGGATATCATAGCTGAAATCAAGAAGCAGAAATGGACATGGGCTGGGCATGTAGCGCGCAGACAGGATAACCGCTGGTCGTTAAGGGTAACTAACTGGATTCCCAGAGAAGGTAAGTGGGTTAGGGGGACACAGAAGGTTAGGTGGGCAGATAAAATTAAGAAGTTTTTGGGTATAAATTGGCAGCAGCAAGCACAGGACCGGGTTAACTGGCGGAACATGGGAGAGGCCTTTGTCCTGCAGTGGACGTAGTCAGGCTGATGATATATAAATATATATATATATATATATATATATATATATATGCTATGAGACTACGTCCGTGACGGCAGTAACCTGGTTATCTTTTTAATCCAAACGCACGAGCCAGAGAGCCAGCCCGCGTGACATACGATGATGATTACTACAATGGTTTTTTCATACAGATGAAAATGAAGTACGTAGTCAGCGCTCACACTATTTTCCCCCCTTCTCGAAAGAGGGCAGGAAGTTAGAAAGAGTTGGGACGCGAATATATCGTTTCTGTCGAGAGACGTGGGCGAACTCGGTGTGGCGGCGACGGTGACCTGGAGCCGCGTTGACTGGAGCAACGCGTTAGTTGACTTCAGATGATCGTTCCAGGACGGTGTATGGACCGAGATATTGGTGAAGGAATTTTTCGCAGAGCCCAGGTACACGAACAGGTGTCCACAAGAGGACTTCGTCGCCTGGGCGGAACACAACAACTCGACGCTTCGCATCAATGTCGATTTTTTTCTTGTCCTGAATGGTAGCAGTGTTGGCGCGGGCGATTTCACGGCAGCGGGCGACGCGAGCAGCGCGAGCGGCTAACTTTTCCGGGAGAGATGAAGATGGATTGAAAGATGTGGACAAAAAGGTGGTGTCCAGAACAAAAGTTGGTACACGGCCATACACGAGGAAAAAAGGGCTGAAATTCGTCGTACGCTGTATGGCAGTATTATATGCGAACGTGCTGAAAGGAAGTATTGTGTCTGTCTCAGAACGAGCTCTAAAAGTGGGCGCGCCGCCAAATTGTCGCGACGAAACGCTGGAGTGGCGCCGCGAGGTCAAAAGAAAAAGAAAACAAACATCTAAAGGCTCCCCGGGGCGCGCGCTCTCCCCTCGGAAGCGTGGCTTCGCCTACGAACCTCCTCGCCCCACATCAGCGGCCGAGATAGCCCGCGAAAGTTCCAGAACGAAAGGGGCGTGGTCATACCGAGTTGAGTCATCGGCCGCGGAGGGCGTTCCAACCGTCTCGCCCTCTTCCCAGCCTTCGCTGCGTATCGCGCCGACGAAATGACGAGAACCGTCTGGAATGTCGCGCGCAAGGTATTTAACCGAGCAGTCGAGATGAGAGATCAGGAGAAGACGGAAGTTGCGCCAGAGTGCGAAGGGATTCCGCCGTGTAGTCGGCGAAGGTTTGTGCGTAGGGACGAAGCAGGAGATGAAGGGGATTTCCACATGAAGGGTGAAGGCTCGAGCTACAGGCAAGAGCGTGTGTCTACCGCTATCGAGCGAGGACGCGTGGCAACAGCTGCGTGTGGGAAGCCGACGTGTTTCCAGCGAAGAAGTTTGGAGCTTGGAGAGTGGCCAATTGAAGACGCGAGGTTTCCTGGAAGAGAAACTTTGAGGGCGCGGAACGACAACAACGCTGGACTTTGAGTGAGTGATTCTCGGAAGAGTATCATTCAGACTTTTGTTCCAAGGACTTTGGACTGAATAGGTTTTATATCTCTTTAGTCTTTAAGTGTCTTGGTTGTTCAATGCATGCGACTGCATTGTAGTGCGTATTGTTGTCTGTGTCCGTTGTTTCAATTGTGGCTGATTGTACTGTGTAGTACGTTGTTTGATTGGCGACGTATTGTATGTAACTATTGTGGAGTGTGCATACGTGTGTATTGTTTTTGATCTGCCGTTAATGAGTATATAATTTTGTTTGTTTATCAACTCTCGGCTCTGACTTGTTCTTTGGACCACAGCCGGCGTCCGCTGGCGCGCCAAAAAGGACCACTTCTAAATTGTCCACGCTTTCGTGGTGCGATTCGGGGGGTCGATACTTCGACCCTTGGAATTAGCCCGGCGATTGCCTCCCTAATAAACGGGACAGGTGTGACAGTGTCCCAGTTTGTGTGATACGGTTGCACGTACATAGAGATCATGTCGAACAAAGTTCGGCGAAAACGCTCAGTCAGACCATTAGTTTCTGGGTGATACGCTGATGTGGTCTTGTGGATGGTGTTAGAGGCCTGTAAGACTTCAGCAAGGGCATGTGAAAGAAATGTCTTGCCACGGTCACTAAGGAGCACACGCGGGGCGCCATGTCGTAAAATAATCGTGTGAAGGAAAAAATTGGCTACTTCAGAGGTAGCACCAGATGAAAGAGCTGCCGTCTCCGCGTAGTGAGTAAGGTGGCCTACGGCAGTAGCAATCCAACGGTGATCGGCTGGGGTAAGCTGGAGAGGTCCGTATAAGTCTATGCCCACAAATTCAAAGGGAGTGGACGGGCACGGCAGTGGTTGCAATGGCCCCGCGGGAAGAGACGTGGTACGTTTTCGGTGCTGGCATGACGCGCAGGAAGCGACGTACTTGGCGTCTGAAGTGGAGAGGCCAGGCCAAAAGCAGCGAGTCTTGAGGCGGTCGTAGGTCTTGTGGAACGCTAAGTGGCCAGCTCGTCATGAAACGCTTGTACAACTTCCAGACGAAGTGAGCGAGAAATGACGGGAACCCATTGGTTACTGAGAGAATGGTAAATTTGCTGACATAATGTTCCATCTTAAAGCTTGAAACGGGCAAGTTGTTGTCTTAGGCGGCTGTTTAGAGCACGCGATAAGCCAGTGAGCTGATCAATGATAGTGCGGCAGTAGGTATCGGCATGTTGGAGCTAGGCGAGATCTGTGGACGAAAAAAGGTCCGCCGAGGCAACTAACTGTTTCGAAGCAGCTGTTTTGGTCACTTTGGTGGGTGGTGACGAACAGATGGAAGGTGACACTTCGGCGTTTTGCGAGAGCGGACAATGTTACAAAGCGTCGGCATCTTGGTGCTCTCGACCCGACCAATATGTGACGCTGTAGTCATACTCTTGCAATCGTAGTACCCAACGGTCAATTCGTCCCGACAAATTTTTGAGAGACGATAACCAACACAGAGCTTGATGGTGAGTTACTATTGTGAAATGCCAGCCGTATAAATAAGGGCGAAACTTTTGTACGGACTACACGATGGCGAGACATTCTTGCTCAGTGATGCTGTAGTTTCGCTCAACAGGTGACAGAGTACGGCTCGCGTAGACCACAACTTGTTCTTCGGAAGCGTGGGTCCGCTGAAGAAGGACAGCACCGATGCCAAATTCACTTGCGTCAGTGTGTAGCACAGTAGGTGCTGTAGGGTCGAAATGGGGAAGCACTGGCCGTGATGTGAGGCATCGTTTGAGGGTGTGAAAAGCGGCTTCGCAATCATCCGATCAGACAAAGGGTGCGCTCTTGGCCAGAAATTTGTGCAGAGGAGCTGCAATGGTAGCGAAATCACGTACAAAGCGGCGGAAATACGACGCCAAGCCAAGGAAGCTGTGGAGGTCTTTCTGTGTGGTTGGTGTAGGAAAACGCAGTACCGCGGCAACCTTGTTGGAATCGGGCTCAACCCCATGTTTACTGACGACGTGACCTAATACCTTGATGCTGTGACTGGTAAACCAACACTTCTTAGTGTTGCGCTGGAGACCGGTCTTAGCTAAACACGTGAGGACTTCGTCTAGCTGTTCCAGGTGCTGTGAGAAGCTAGACGAAAAGATAACAATGTCGTCCAGGTAGGATAGGCAGGTCTTCCATTTTAATTCCCGCAGTACCGTGTCTATCATCCATTCGAATGTGGCTGGGGCGTTGCACAGGCCGAAAGGCATCACATTGAATTCAAAGAGCCCATCTGGCGTAGCAAACGCAGTCTTCTCTTTATCAGACTCGTGCATTGGAATCTGCCAATAACAGGAGCGCAAGTCCAGACTTGAAAAGTACTCGGCACTTTGTAAAGTATCAAGAGCGTCGTCAATGCGAGGCATTGGGTAGACGTCCTTAGGAGTGATTTTGTTGAGTGATCTGTACTCAATGCAAAACCCTACCGAGCCATCCTTTTTTTTTCACTGGTACGACAGGAGAAGACCATGTGCTTGTCGAAGGCCTGATGACGTATGCCACGCGGGCTGGCTCTCTGGCTCGTGCGTCTGGATTAAAAAAGATAACCTGGTTACTGCCGTACCGGACGTGGTCTCATAAGTGGTGGAGCGTGCTTTGGTTCCCACGTCCTCCTGCTCTACCCGTCACACCTGGAGCTCCGTTCTGGCCGACGGTTGTGCCCTCAAGCAACAACGATGGCAGAACCCAACGCGCCCGCTGCTGCAACCGCTCCTTCTCAGCCACTTAGGCTTCACTACACCGTGAGTACCTCTCATCGAGACCCTCCAGTATTTTCCAGCCTTCGCAACGAAGACGTCGAAGAATGGCTCGACAGTTATGATCGAACCAGCGTTTGTAATTATTGGGACAAGGTGCACAAACTGCGCTACGTTCCTTTTTACCTCGATGGCGTCACTAAAACCTGGTTTTACAACCATGAGAGCGACTTCTCCAATTGGTCCGCCTTCACGGGGCATCTCCGTCAGATATTTGGCACGTCTGCAGGGTGCTCTGCAGTAGTGAAACAGAAGCTCGCAACGCGCGTTCAGGGGGACGACGAATCGTATACATCCTACATTGAAAATATTCTGGCTCTCTGTCGCCGAGCACATTGACATGACGGAGGCTGATCGCATTGAATATCTACTGAAAGGTATCAACTCTGTGGCCTTCAATGCTCTCGTGATCCAGAATCCAACTACCGTCCAGGACGTCATCACTACATGCCAACGCCTGGACGCGCTTCATTCCTTGCGCCTTCCACACGCCCCCTGCGGCGCTCGCTTTACCAGAGAGCATGAATTGCGCGCCCTTATCCGCAGAATTGTCAGAGAAGAGTTTCACGGCCTTATTCCAGGCCACTCAACTATTGCGTCTGTCCGCACACCTCCTCCCAACCGGCGTGAGATAATCAAGGACGAACTGGCATCAATGACAAGCGCTGCACATGCCTCGTCTCCTGTGCGCTTCCCAGCGCCTTCGTACACAGAAGTTGCATCGCGGGCCCCTGCACCAGTTCTAACCGTGCCTGCGGACGTTAGATGCGACCATGTGGCTGCGATGACAACGCAAGTGCCAAGGCCACGCCACTACTTCTACATGGCGTCCTCCGCGCCCCATATGCTTCTACTGTGGCATAAGGGATCATATATCCCGTCTCTGCCGCCGCCGTCAGCAGGATGAACGACGTGGTTACCCAGCACCTCCACCACTTATCAGACCACGTCCGGTACGGCAGTAACCAGGTTATCTTTTTTAATCCAGACGCACGAGCAGGAGAGCCAGCCCGCGTGACATACGATGATGATAACTACAATGGTTTTGTCATACAGATGAAGATAAAGTACATAGTCAGCGCTCACACACACACACACACACACACACACACACACACACACACACACACACACACACACACACACACACACACACACACGCACGCACGCACACACACACGCACACACACACACACACAGATATATATATATATATATATATATATATATATTTATATTTATATTTATATACGCATTCAAGTCACGTCAGCACCCCTTTAACAATGTCCATCCAATGCCCCTTAGAACAGCCGCTATTTTTACGCCATACATTTTTGTCTAACTACATTAGACTTGATCTAGTTTTGAGACCTCATACTGCGTCGAAAAGGTGAAATTTACAGCGCGCATTAGTACAGAGGCACGCTATGTTCAGCTTCACCAATCGTCAACGTTTGTCGTAGGGCTACCCAGGATTTTTATAGGGTGTGGGGTGCAGCAGAACGATTAACTTTGGCTATTGGTGGTCGCTGTGATACGTATAAATATTTTAGCATACTCTTAAAAGTTAAATTATGAAAACATTTAGTGGTGTAATGGGTTCAGATTACTTTCCTCGCCCCTGTAATTACGGCCTCCTGGTTCTGCGTGTGTTTGACACGGTCTTTTTTTTCATCCCACAGCTTTGTCAGCGCAGCTAACTTCCATTCAAATGACTCAATTATTCTTGATATTGTAGACGCCTGCTCAACGAAGAAAGAGTTGAGAGAAGAAATTAGAATAAGACATGCCCTTTCTAAATAATTTTCGATCTTTTACAAGAACTTTCATGGAACTCAAATTCAGTAGATTGGCGTGTCATACTTCAAGGGTTACGACATCATGCGCTAGACATAAATTATGGGTAGGTACGAAGAAATCTGCCTCAGAAAAGTTTACCGGAAAAGCCGGAGTGCATAGCAGTTCCTGCGCGCGGCGCGCGGCACCTTTAGTACCATTCGACTGTAGCGCCGCCGCTACAGGCAACGCGGAAGGCATCAGGCGTCGAGGTGCAGTCACGCCACTCACCACTTCCGGTACACTCTAGCCTATTGTCGGAGCTCGTGTTTTGTCAGGGAAGTGTCGCTTCACCCAGCGTACCCTCTCACGCAAGAGACGCGCAAATCGCGTTACATTCTGTCCCTGCCATTTGCTCCAGTGGGAGCATGCGTGTTTCATTGGTAGATTCTATGTTGTTGCCCTCCGCAAGAGTGGAGGGCTCCGGCGCAGAGTTCGTTGCCCACTTCTAATCTGCCAATCGATGACATCAATAGAGTACTTGGTAATCTGTGTTGAGAAAAAAAATGTTTAATGACTTCGAGTACTTCGTACTCAACTATAAGAGAGCACTACTGCACGAAAGTACAGAACCTCGTAAAAACAACAAGACGCTATCTACTAGGCAAGGACTGGGAACATGTGTGTTTAAAAGTGGTTAACAATATAGAGTACTGGTTACACTCCACTCTGGCAGAGCTTAAAGCCATCCCGTAGGCCAATATATCAAGGCCCTACTGTGTTTAGTGAAAAATGATAAACGATTTTAAGTACTTAGTACTCTACTATGGGTGAGCATAAAGCCGTCCCGTGGGCCAAGCAAGGTACATACTGCTTTTGGCGTGTCTTCAGAACTAATTAAGTGAGCATTTTTACTGAATTGCAGTCGGTTATTCACGTGGCATCAGGCAGATTTCACATATTTCAGGCGTATCACTTGCCCATCTGAGCTCGTGTTCATTTTGCTAATCTTCAGTCGCTAAATTTCCCTTTTCAGCAAATTTCATGTGAAATGTTGATTTAACTGCTCTGCGAAACGCACCTTTTAAAGAAACAGTGACAAACCTGTAATTTATATACCCGTAGTGTTTGCATTGGTAGCAAAAATATACTTCCGGTTAGAAAGGAAATCACCCCAAACGCCCACTATAGTGGGCGTTGGTGGTAAGCGTCGTTGGTCGTGCAAGTTGATCTGCCTGCATCGTCTTATATGATGTCAAATAAACGAAAGAATTCTTTAGGCTAAACGCCTTTTAAATGCGAAACAATTCTTAGCAAACTTTGGCGACTTTGAGCGTACCTATTTGTCTATCTAGCCGCCTACGACTTTTAGCGGTCCGGGCCGTTTGGATAATGGTATCAATACCAAAATTAGTATGAGATAACATGACTATATGACAAGCATATTTAACTACCCATAACAAGAAAATCATGACATGTATGTTATGAATGTCATTATTTACATTTCATGGTCTTGCTGCTCTTGTGGTGGTTTCGTTCACATTACATGTTGCAAAACTGGTATGGTATGACATGATTGCATGGCAAACACAGGCGACAGACCCTAACACGAAAATCATGACATGCGTGTCATGTAACAACATGACTTTATGCCACGCTAATTTTGCGCTCTCGGCCATTTTGCTAGCGTCACATATACCAAGCTTGTTATTACTGCACGTGAATGGAGGACGAAGGTATCTGAATGGTGCAAACATGACAAGCACGAGATGTGTGTCATGTAACAACAAGACTACATGCCACGTTCATGATGCGCTGGCGGCCGTTCCGCTAGCTTCACTAATACGACATTTGGAATTGCGGGACGTGAATGGATGACGAAGGTATGAGACTGGTAGAAACATGATAAATATAAGGTGCGTATCATGTAACAACATGACTACGTGTTACGCTCATGATGAGCTCAAGGCCGTTTCGCTAGCTTCACATATACGAAGTTCGGTATTACGTGACGTCAATGAATGTAGAAGGTATGTGACTGGTGCAAACATGATAATGATGCGATGCGTGTCGTATGAGAACACGGCTACACGCCACACTGAAGGCGCCAATGCATTTCGCCGTGACGTGGTGCGCCTGCTCACCGGTGTTCGTTTCATCGCATCACACCAGCGTTGCAGCGCCAGGCACTTGTCCTGCCATATACTCGGAGGCACGCGCTGCGTTGCTTTGACGCATGCCCGTTTCAGAGCGTCCAGCATTCCTCCATCTCGAAAAGAGGCAGACGCAGTGCTGTCATGGTAACGCATTGGCGCGAAATGTAGCATGTTGCATTTTGCGCCGGTTGCCGCCGGGCCGCGCCGGCAGACGCTGGTCGCGCTTGGCGTCACACTATATAGTGCTCGCGTTTTGTTAACGTAGTGTCGCTGTCAACGTTACGTTGGAGTATACTGGGCCCTTCGTGATGCACCCGAGGCCGTTTCGCTAGCTCCACATATACCAACTTTGGTGTTACGTGATGCCAATGGATGACGAAGGTATATGACTGGTGCAAACATCATCAGACGCGTGTCATGTAGGAACATGACAACATACCACGCTCATAGCATGCTCGTAGCCGCTTCGCTAGCTCCACATTTAATTAATTTGTATCGCATGATGTGAATAGGCGACGAATGTAAACGACACCTCCAAACATGATAATCATGACACGGAAATCGTGTATGGCTTAATTTACCTCAAGCTAGTATCGTTTTTGTGATTTGAAAGTGGCATATCATCGATTCCCAGTTTACGTGGAGAGAGAGAGAAAGATAGAATTTAATAATTTCCGGCAGATTGCTGGGATGGGCTCCCACCTAGGGGCCAACGGAGAGACCGTGTCTCCCGGCAGCTTTCTTGGCCTGCTGGATCGCTTAAAGTTGTTTGTCCAGGCCCGAACTGAATCTGTCAGTTTTTAGCTGTGAGCAAGGGAGTCACAGCTGATTATGTAAGCGCCCGGGAAGGGTTCTTTGAAAACATGCCAAAAAGGGCCCTGAGACTTCAGCGTTTCACTGTGTTCAGCGAGCGTTACATTTTCTAAGCATCCCTGGTGGTCAGTACCAACAATGCTGAGGCGGCTCAAACAGCTTTGTCGTGCCCTCTGGTCCACGGTCGGGTGCCTATACACGCAGCCGCGTGCCGCGCTACGTTGCTTTGACGCATGCACGTTTCAGCGTGTCAGGCGTCTCTTCGTCATCAAAAGAGGGGGACGCAGTGTTGTGTTAGTAATGCATCGGCGCGTAATGCAGCAATCCATATTTCGCGCCCGTTCCGGACGCTGGTCGCACCTGGCATAAGGCTGTAAAGTGCTCACGTTTTGCTAACGTAGCATTGCTGTGTCCAGCATGTTTGGGTGTCAGCGCTGCACTGGAATATATTGGGCCCTTCATGATGCGCTCGCGGTCGTTTTGCTAACTCCACATATACCCAATTTGGTGTTACGTGACGTCAATAGATGACAAAATATATGACTAGTACAAACATGATAATGCTGACACGCGTGTCATGCAAGAACATGACAACATACTTCGCTCATAGCGGGCTCGCGGCCATTTCACTAGTTCGACATATGCCTAATTTGGTATCACGTGACGTGAATGGATGACGAAGGTAAAAGACACATCCAAACTTGATAGTCATAACACGGAAGTCATGTACGGCATCATTTACCTCCACCTCGTAACATTGTGCTCAGTTTGAAGTGACAAACATCAACATTTCTAATTCGTGCTTCGCATATCATCGATTCCCACTGTATGTGGGATCTCTCATTTCTTTTTTTGATGTCCTCGTTCGTTTTTCACTAATACAGTGTACCCTTCAACTAAAACAAACCTGCGAAGAAGAGAATTAGGGATATGTGTGGCACCAGTTTGCCACTGAGACAAGATATGATATGTCAATAATCAGGGCACAGCAAGTCACATACACTTCATCGCCACCGTGCCCCTGTTGAAATGAGCACGTCACGGAATGAAGAAAGCGACGCCTAGCTCAAAACGCTACTTGTAATCACTGGTACACTGCAAGAGAGCGAGAAGATATGGATCCGAAATTGAAAAGACGCCCATGTGCACTCCCCCCCGCCCGATCGCGCAGCGATGCAGTTTGATGGGATCGCGGTTGTCACTAGCCCATCCCGATTTATTTTGTCAACGCGTGCACGTACGAGTCGCGTTTTAACTTATTTGTGTCTATTGACATTACCTGGACATATGGAACTTTGCGCGAGCAACCACGTCGCCAGGAATTCATCGAGGATTACTGCGAGCTTTGTTTTCGGCATCAAATCAGTGAGCTTCATAACGTGACAAGCCGGAAAGAGGGGGGGGGGGCGTGTTCATAGGACCTCACTTGCTATAGCTTAGTGTAAGTGAAATTTAAGGCTATCGGTTGCGTGTAACTTTAGCGGACGGGTTACTTGAACATGCTGGTACTTCATGCTCAATATTTCCGGGGACACAGACGGGTAGGCTGAGCTTGCAGTTAGTTGGCAGATAATGCGGGTAGCTTTTAGGTCCTCTGGATTATTGCGTGTGATGAATTGGAATGCCCGTAGAGCCACCGCTGTGTTTATTTAGTGCCAGTCTGTTCTGGCACGTAATACGTGGTTTTCGTGGGTCGTGACACGTCGCCTTTTTCGGCTTGCCGGCTTCTGAAGACTGGCGTGCGAATATCAAGTGGTTCAAACACTTCAAGTATTTAGAACACTTCGCGTGGAGGTCTGCTGCGGGCGGAGAGCAGGTAAATTAGAGAGTTTTAGAATAGCGCGCCGCGAGCCCTTGCTGTGCTGTCGCTTCCACTGCGCATGCGTCGTAACGCGAGTCAACGTTCACGTTCGCGTACCACGCGCAGAAAATCCGAAATCGCGTGCGGTGATGGTGGCCCGCATGTGGCCCGCAAGCGCTGGTTTCAAGGCTACGGTGTCGCTGCGATCGTGCGATGCGGTTCGAAGTAGGGCAAACGCTATTATAAAACTCTTATGGCGCCCGCTTTGCCCGCAACGCCCATAGCACTTGCAAACGGCATTCTAAAGCTCTCTATTAACCATATATCCGTTCACAGGCGTTTTGAGTGTTTTTTCGCTGTGCTAGCCCTTGCTCTGTTCTTTTAAATGGAAGCATTTATTAGCAAACTTCGGCCATTTTTCGAGTATCTATCTATCTATCTATCCGCATACGACTTTTAGCTCTCCTGCCCATTTCAATAATGGTATACACCAAACTGGGCATGGCCTAAGGTGAATATAAGAAGAACATAACTCATTCGTCATACCATGAAAATTATGGTATGTATGTCACGAAAGTCATGATTTACAATTATAATCTTGTAGATCTCGCGGTGGTTTCGTTCTCATGACATGTTGCAAAACTGGTATGGCATGACATGACTGCAGAGCGAACGCAAGTGACAGACCCTAACGTAGAAATTATGACATGCATATCATGTAGGTCCTGAATCATGACTTCACGCCATGCTCATGTTGCGATTGGGGTCATTTCGCTGGCTTCACATATACCAAATATGGTATTACAATTTCATGTATGCCACTCGCACTTATTGCTACTTTCTTTATCATTGCTAGATATGCGAAAGATGTGTGTGCATTTATTATTGTAGAAGCCACCTCTGCTGCAAAATTTTCTCTTGTACACCCACCGCGGATAAAATTTTTGTGGGGAACAGCTTTTAACGTTACACTATTATGATGCTGTATGCTCACTCACATGATTCGCAACATCATATTTCATTTTTGACGTAAAAATTGCTTCTTCTGTTTCTAAAGCATGAGTTTTCCTCGCTGTCAATAACTGCACTTGTGTGTTTCTCGTTTCGCACTCTATTCCAGTGCCCACACTGCATACGTCTTGCGCTTCTGTTGTTTAAAAGGTCATGCACATGAAAAATGGATAAGCACATATTTTCGGAATAAGAGATAGGCTTAATGTCCAGCCTAATGTTAATCCTAATATTAGGCATAACTTATAATTTAGCCCTAGCTTGAAGCTAGTTCATGGCGCTTTGAAATAGAAAAGTTTCTACACATAATGATTCCAATCTCTCGCGCACTCACACACTGACGTCAAACATTTACGCCGAGTTTAAAGGTCCTGGCGACATGTCAAGATTCGATAGCCACTAAAGTACTCATATGGCTAGAAATTTAAATTTACCTTAATTACCTATAGTGAAACTGAATGTATTTCATGACTATTTCTCCTGGTCTTGCAAACGAAAACAATGCTGAGTTTTTTTATGTGTGGTGACGCATGCAAGCATAAGTAGGCAAACCCACTCATTTAGAGCAGATCAGCTGTTCTTTCCTAAATGGTACACTCGATCATGCAAAATAGATGTTGGTCATCTTGGTTATAGGCTCCTCGTGTACACAAAACTTATTCAAGGCCCTGAAACAACAAATCACATTCGATACAATAGAACATTCCTGGCAGATTTGTCAAAGCAAAAAGGCAGAACTATATGACACCAAAACCTTGTCAGCATGAAAGGGCAGATTGAAGTCCACAAAAATGAAAGTTATAAAAATGAGTGTCCAATGGCAGCCCTGTTATGACAAACATCCTTATTTTTCTTCTATAAGCCATCAAAATGAGTACTTCTCTCAAACCACATGCTAAGAAGCAACAAAAAGGGTTAATTGCTCAGTCATTTTTTTGCGCCATCTAGGCATGCGTCATCTTCTGCTGGTGCCGGTACAAATGCGTTCGATTAACTATATGTATTTCAGGCTCCCTAACGCACAAACAGTTACGAGATAGGGTGAATTTAAACGGAGTGCCACACTTTAGGTATACTGCGTGCGCTTTAAGCTGCATTTCTCAACAAAAGCCGTGCACTGCGAGGAAGTTTCATAATAAAAAAAATAAAGAAGAAGAAAGGAAACTGGGGCGCTCATGTGTGAATGTATCAACCACCCGTCTTCCTCTAAGTTACAGAGACAATTAGTACCCCTTCCAAAATACAGACAGAATTGAGCACTGCAACTAGGCCTAAACTTCAGACCGGCATGCCCCTCTTCCCCCAGAGCGCATCCTATCCTCGCCTGCACAGCCATCTGCTCTCAATTAGAGCTCGTTGCTACAAATTCCATTATATCTTGAGTGAGGCTTTGTCATTTCCTTCTTAAGTCATACGCTAGAGTCTTCAATTGTTGTCGCCTCTGAAAGCCTATAAATTTGCAGCTAACATGAAAACAGTATCAAGACACAGGGGCCCATAGGGTCTGGTCTTAAGTCCAGAGCCATCACTGTGAAGCAACAGACGACATGCTCAGCTGACATTAAAATCTAGAGCACATGACACAAAGACAGCCGAGAGCCACCATCAGAGCTCTCCGGGTTGATAGCACGAGGGTGCCGGAAGAATCAATATCGAATGTGCGGGGGCTTGATTTTTGTGCTGGCACTCGCAGAGGCTCCGAAAGTGCAAGCGCGGTAGACCCATGTCTGTGTGTTACAGCAGCAGTAGCGTCAACTTGCAGTGGCAATGGTGACGATGAGGTAGGGGCAGTGGTGGTGTTGATGTCTTCGGGTCTTCTTGCCGAGTGGTTGTAGTCATCATGAGATGACGGCAGGGGCTGTGTCAACGAGGCAATCCACTTCACTGGAAAGTGTGTGGTTTTCTTTCTAAATGGCGTAGCTCAGCTTGTATTTCAGGCGTATCTTGTCCTGTAACGGGGAGATCAGGGGGCATCTCGCTACGTGCGCCGACCAAATTTTCGGGATGATAAAAATTGTGCCTGTGACCTCTTTGTAAACTGGGGTTGTGTTCCAGGCATTTGTGATGATAAAAGCACCTAATTACGGTTTCTTGCGTTACTCAGCTTATGCCAATTTGGGTATACAAATTTGATCACCACGAGTTTCTTCTTTGACAAAACAAAATCTGTCTTGGCAAGTGATAGCTTTGTGGGTTCTATGCTCTACTGCCACTAATGAAATTCTCTTAATTAAGTAAAACTGCTGCTCAAACGGAACTGCCTCTGATATGAATGGTTTCATACGCAGACTTTTCACCTTTGTTCATCTTTCAATGAACGGAAATCCTGCTAAACAAGGCTCATTTTCCTTGGTCCTTCTCGTTCCACAACATAAGAGTTTACTTCAGAACAATGCTTTGATACAATTCAGATACCAAGATATCTTTGTTCGACTGTATACCGTATGACACGTATTAAACACCACAAACCCCAACTGTGCTATCAAAATCAATGAGGGACTGATTTATTGATATGTGGGGTTTAATGTCTCAAAGACACAAAATGATTATAAGACACGCCGTGGTGAAGGTCTGCGGAAATTTCGACTACCTGGGGTTCTTTAACGTTCAGCCAAATCTGAGCACATGGGCCTATAGCGTTTCCGCCTCCATTGAAAGTGCAGCTGCCGCAGCCAGGATTCGATCCCGCAACCTGCAGGTGAGCAGCCGAGTACCTGAGCCACTAGACCACCGCGGCGGGGCCCAATGAAAGACTCAATAATCTTCAGTCACACGCATGCCACTTGCATCTTTGTCATAAAAACACAATTCCTATTTTCGTCAGTCACAGAGATGATCCGTCACGTAGAAGCAATCATATTGTGATGAATGATATACCGTCTCCAAGGTACGCCTAATACAAATTTCAGATAGAATGCAACTTTTCCCAGCCCAGTCGAACTTGTAGGGGCGCTGACGGCAAACCTTGCAGGCTAGATTGTCTGGGGGATCAATTCCCATGAACATAAGTATAATATCTGCAAAATATCCACAAAAAGCACGGTTTGGAAGCTATTTTATATGTATTCAGAAGTTAGATTTGTCATGAATGATCCAGAGCTCTTCAGTGCCCATTAATTTCAAGCTTTCAAACAATAGTGTCCATGGATTTCCACAAAGAGAGATCTGCGCTCTTTTCAAGACACAAGTTCCAATGTGAAGAACACGTAGCGCCACAGTTCATGGCGCTCGCGATTATCACAGTTTGGCTACGTGTGTTATATGGTTATCAGCTTTGAGCACAATACGCAGCACCTCGCATTAATGACAACCCCAAGTAGAGCTCAATGGTGAGCCCCCTATTCCCCTCGCGTCACTAAGCTGCAGTCGATACAAAAAGTATGATGACGTCACAGCCGTCCTTACCCATTTGCCGGAAATGCGCCAGAAAGTTACCTCTCAATGGCCGCTCGTGAGTTCGTGGTTGCAGCACGCGCATCGAAAGTTTTGTGTTCGCTGACACTGTTTTCCGATTTCAGTTTGAAAGGACTTCTTGATGTGGACCGTACGGAAGTGCGTCACAGTTCTGTGTGCTCACGTGGTTAAACGCTGCACATGCTATAAGTGGTAATAGCTGCACATGGTGGCTTGTCGTTTGTATACTTCTTTGAAATAAAAACTAACACTGGTTGGTTTTAGATGACCCTAATTATCTTTTGTGTGTCGCAGCAAATTATGTGCCTTACTTATTATGACTAACAGGCTTCCAGCAACGTATTGTAGCAAAAGAAAACAAAACAAAAGGTTACAATGATGTATTTCAGATCCCCTTCAAAGATGCAAAACAAAAACTTTTATTGGTGAAAACATGTTTGTTCAACACACTTTGGCTGGTTTGGCAATCACCATGACCTGCCAGTGATGGCACCACCCGACAGGAGGGAGTTGTGTGTGAGGTGGCAGCTCGGTCGTTGACGGCGGTTGCAACTTGATGCGCATCATCTGTTTGAGATGCGCGAACGACAACAAAAGCAGTGAGAAAGAGAAGTAAGGGCAATTGTTTGGGCTACTTCGGCTTTTCGCGTAATTTGTACAATCAAAGAAGAATGAAAGGGGAGCATACAATTCATGTATTTGCATTATTCAAAGATTGCAGGTTCGGTCTCTGCCCGCAGCGAGTGGCCTCATTGTCCATTCTTCTCTTATTTCTTTACTTTTACATATTAAATACTTCTAATAACATTCCCTATATTTTCCTTCACATATTTGTCTGTTAGATCTCATTAGAATTGTGTGTAACAACAACAACAACAAAAACAAGGCCTTGAGTGTACACTCCTTTCCTTGATACATATGGTTACGACTTTTTTGTCAAACATTTACTGTACTGAGTGATCACAACTCTATATTTGCGTGATTTCTTTTTTTTTCAGTATGCGTTCGTAGTAAACATGGTATGAAGGCAAGTGCTTGGCGACATACTTGAGGCTATTGAAAGACTAGCGCAAAAGAATTTTCAACGTTGGCTAGAATAATGAATAGCCACCCTTATTAAATTCTATAAGTTTATTTAAGGCTTGTGTGAATATTCGAATGATGTGAATAATCGAACAGGTATCCAAACTGATTTTGTTTCAAAATTAAATTATGGGAAGTTTCGAAGTATTCGCAATGAAGGAATAGCTGTGTATTAAACCACATATGTAACCGCTGGTAAATGTGGCTTTGCTGTAGTGTAGTACTGCTAAGCAGTGAAAAACCTAAAAAATGTGTTGTGCAGAAAAACCTCAAAATAAATTTCAAAGGCCCCGGCAAGCATTTTTGAGCATAGTCAGAAAACGCTACCGATTGGTATTCCAGGTTATTGAGAACACGCGAGCCAAATATCATACCGCGGCATGCACTCTGAGAGTCACAATGAATTCTCAAATTCAGCAGAAAAAAACCTGTTCTCTTCTCTGGGTCAAAAATGTCAGAAATTGCTCGTCAAGCCATTCTATCAGCCATTTGCCGTTTTGAGCATGGCGCGCTCGGATGTTACAAGAATCGCCGTGAGAGGCCGTGGCTTGTCCACGCGTGCGCATATGATATCCCTAAAAAAAAACCACCTATTTGAAAAAAAAAAGAAGCAGAAATGGGGCTCAAAGGCCCGGGTGACGTATTTTCTTTCTCCAGGCCATTCCTTCTTGCTTAGCTTTTAGCCATTTCGTCTACAATAAGTTCACGTGTTACTAAGGTTGTCTTCCTTATGGCTGACAATCACAGAACGCGTAGCTTTAGGTTCAAATAGTCGTGCGCATACTTTGATTGCCCTCGCAACCAAGACCTTGGTGTAGTGTTGTCTAAATTGTATTAAATGCGAAGCATTTCTTAGCATACTTCAGCAATATTCAGCGTATCTATCTATCTATCTATCTATCTATCTATCTATCTATCTATCTATCTATCTATCTATCTATCTATCTATCTATCTATCTATCTATCTATCTATCTATCTATCTATCTATCTATCTATCTATCTATCTATCTAGAACATTTAGCTCTCCTGGTCGTTTTGATAATAGTATCGGTACCAAACGTGGTATGACACAACTTGAATGTACGACGAGCATAACTGACTAGTCATAACATAAAACTACTGACACGTATGGCATAATAGTCATAATTTACATTTCATGGTCTTGCTGCTCTTGCGCTAGCTTCGTTCACATGACATGTTGCAAAACTGGTATGGTATGGCATGACTGCATGGCGAATGCAAATGACAGACCCTTACATGAAAATCATTGCAAGTGTGTGATGTAACAACACGACTACATGCCACACTCATGATGCGCTCGCGGCCGTTTTGTTAGCTTCGCATATACCAAATTTGGTATTACGGGACGTGAATTATGACGAAGGTATGTGACTGGTGCAAACATGATAATCGTGAGATGCGAGTCTTGTAAAAACATGTCTACACGCCACGCTGTGATGCGCTCGCGGCAGTTCGCTAGGTCTACATTTACCTAGTTTGATGTTACGAGACGTCAATAGATGACGAAGGCCTATTGCTGGTGCAAACATGATAACCATGACCCGCGTGTCATGTAAAAACATGAAAACATACCACGCTCATGATGCGCTCGCCGTTTACCTTGCACCACATATACCAAATTTGGTGTTACGTGTACTGAATGACCGATGAATGTATGTGACAGGCTGTGTTGCCATCTCAGCGGATATTCCGCTAGATTTGGCAGAATAATAATAATATTAGCGGCGAAAATTTGTACTTAGCGGGTGACGAGTTATTTAGTGGAATTGCAACAAATTTTATCCGATTGTGTCTTTTAGTGAATTTCGGTGCTTGCTAGGTGCAATTTAGTTCAGTTTAGTACAAAAGATTTGGAGCCAGTGGTGGAGCTTATGTCTTGTCAGAAAAGTTTCGAATTTTAGCGATGCACGCGTGAGCAGTTGACCCGAAACCATGCCAAAAGCTGAGAAAGAGCGATACCTTCAGAAGGTCCGAGAAGAATGGCTTAAGGACCCAAACTAGTGCACATGGCTGATTTGCAATAGAAAACCAGACGGAGCCAAGTATGCCCAATGTAAGTACTGCAATTGTGAACTTCATCCTAAGTACAGTCATCTGAAGGTGCACAGAACTAGCAAGAAGCACTCGAGCGCCACGGTAGTACTATGTTTTACGCAGACGCAAATCTGCTTCAAAAAGAAAACTGAGGACAACTCTGCTGGCACAGCAGAAGGCAGGGCAGCATTGTTCATCGCCGAACATTGCAGCAATGTCACTGCCGATCACTCAACCGAATTCGTCAGGAAAGCGTTCTCTGACTGTGCCGCCAGCAAAAATTATCACATAAAAAAGAAAAAATGTGAAGCAATCATCAAGAACGTTTTGTACGCATACACTAAAGAGGACATCAAAGCTGACGTTGCTTCTAGTAAATACAGTATTATTGTCGACGAGTCCACAGACATAGCCGTCACAGTGTATTTGGCTGTGTCAATCATCTACCACAGTGCTCAAAGATCAGATATCTTGACAACGTTTCTCTCGCTTTGCGTGCTAAAATCCTGCAATGCAGATGAAATAGTGAAAACTATAAAATGCACATTAGGAGAACGCGACCTCAAGCTGGACAACATAGTAGGTATTGGGACTGAGAATGCAAGCGTTATGGTGGGGGTGAACCACGGAGTTTACAAGCAGCTCAAGGCTTATGTACCACATCTCATACTGATTCCATGTTTCTGCCACTAGCTGCCGCTGGCGACTTCAGCCGCTGTAGCAGAAGGGCTTCCAAGAATCCTCGATGATACGTAAAAGTGGTTCGCCAGGTTCTTTTCTCAACAGCAAGCATACAAGGAACTTTTCGGTATTCTGAAAGATGAAGAAGAGCCCTTGAAAATTGTCCAAGCTTGTTCAACGAGATGGCTGTCTATTGAGGCAGCCGTTGAACGTGTGCTACACCAGTGGACCGAGATAAAAGCACAATTTCAAGCCGCAAAACTGGCAGAAATGCATTAGAGCGCAGAAGTTCTGTACTCGATGTATTGTGACGAGATCAACAAGGCTTATTTTCTCTTTCTGAGACCAGTGCATACAGAAGTTCAGAGAGTTAAGGAGTCTTTCAAAGCTCCCAACGCCGATAAAACAAAGCTTTTGGGAGGTCTTGTACATCTACTGTCATCACGCATAAAAAAATGGTGATAAAACTACGTCAGTGGACGTATACACGACGAATGCGAAGGACTATGTGGATCTCAAGCCGCACTTGGGCTACTCGTGCGAGAAACACGTTGACGACATGAAGAAAACTGGCTTAGCGGCTGATGAAGAGGGGAACCCAAGGAAACGATGCACCAAGTTTATTCTTGCACTCATCGAGTAAATACGTCAAAGGCTGCCAGAAAACATCGAAATCTTCAGGAAAGTGTCTCAACTAGCAATCGAAAAGGCATTGTACGTGCTAAAGCCTTCGCTGGTGCTTCTGTTGTAAGTAATGGGTATTCCGAGTACTAAAATTGACGCTATAGAAAGCCAATGGAGAAGCATCACGACTGTAGCGTAGAAAGACACGTCAACGACACAGTTCTGATGTGAAGTGAATATTAATCGAGACTCTTACAGTGAAATCCGTTTGGAGAATTAGATTTAACCATCTCCATGCTAGTACTACCATACTGGAAGGGTGCAGTTGAGTGACCGTTCAGCCAGATCAACTTGTTGAAGACAAAACTCCTAAACAGGCTCTCCCCCAACACAGTTAACGCCATCATGGTCATCAGAGCTGGGCTGAAAAGAAACAAAAAGGGGTGCTTCGGCTACGAGCTGCCAGAGAAAACAATCCGCCTCATCGCAACTCGCGATGTGTACAAAGTGGGTGTGAGTAAGCCCTCATCTTCAACAGTGCTCCACATTAGCCACAGGGTCTGCTTGGCGAAGTGAGAGACTCTAGCCCAGATTGTGATGATGACGATCTATTTACACTTTGTGACTTTAACGCTTTTGTGTCTGCGCTGAGCGACTGAGAGCCGTGGTTAAAGTGAGTTCTTCGTCAAGAAATGTGAAAATTCAGTGATATTCTGTATTATTACAAGTGTGTTAGTAAATTACGTTGTTTTCAAGCGTTTATGTGTCAATTTTGTACTTCGTTTTCGGTCCTACAAAATGCTCGTTAGGCTTTAGTAGATAACGTGGTGGTTTTAGAAAAAAAAACTTTAGCGGATTTTAGCTGTTTCATTACTCATCTAGGTGGAATTCTTGCCAACTGAGATGGCAAGACTAATGACAGGTGCAAACATGATAATCATGATATGCGTGTCATGTAAAACATGACTACATGCTATGCTCACAACGCGCTTGCGAACGTTTTACTAGCTCAACATATACTAAACTTGGTATTACGCGACGGGAATAGACGAAGAAAGGAAATGATACGTCCAAACTTGATAATTATGGCATGCGTGTCACGTACGACATAATTTACTTCCGCCTCGTAACGTTGTGCTGATTTTAAAGTGACGTATGAACATTCCTCATTCGTGCTTCGCATTACATCGATTCCCACTTTATGTGGAATCTGCCAATTTTGGTTGCTATGCCACTTGGGGTGCGGGGTATGAGCCCTCACACGTGCGCAAAAGCTAATTCCTCGGGGTAGTTTCTTAATTTGCTACGTGCACTCTCTCATCGGAGGACAAACAAGTGACCATTCGCGGACATTCATGTAAAGGCGAAGCACCGAGGGAATAAGGAGCATATCCGGTGTTCCGCAAAACGTTCTGAACCAGGCTTAAGGTATCTATCTATCTATCTATCTATCTACACTGTCCGCTCTGCCCATTCCAGTAGGGTTGCTCTACTGACAGTTAAGTTTCGGTGTTTTCTTTTTTTTTAATTTTGTGCCCACAGCTATGTATTAGATTCTGTACAGTCTGTAAATATAGGTTTTTTTCTCATTTTTACTAAAGTTTATACACCGTTTACTTACTCTTCAAGCTATCAGCGAGTCACTCGCCGCTATTTGCATAGCGGCAGTATGGTACATACTCCCACAGTGCTATACCACATAGGGTGGTGCGTTTTGGGCAACGAGTGAAGAGCTTCTTTTTATATGCGAAGCATTTCTTAGCGAACTTCGGTGATGAGCTTATCCATCTATCTGTCTATCTTTGTAGCCGCCTACGACTTTTAGCTTTCCTGGCCGTTTTGTTAATGGTGTCAACAACAAATTTCGTATGGCATAATATGACTAGGATGAACATAACTGTCTAGTCATAACATGGCTATCATGACATCTATGTCATGAATGTCATAATTTACATTTCATAGTCTTGCTGCTCTTTCGGTGATTTCGTTCACATGGAATGTTCCAAAATTGGCATTGTATGACATGACTGTATGGCGAGCACAAGCGACACACCCTAGTTTAAAAATTATGACATGCATGTCATGAGTCATGACTACACGCCACGCTCATGGTACGCTCGCAAACGTTTCGCTAGCTTCGCGTATACAAGTTTTGGTGTTACGGCACGTGAATAATGCATGATGAAGGTATATGACTGGTGCAAACATGAAAGTCATGAGATGCGTATCATGTTAGAGCATTGCTACGTGCCACGATCATGATGCGCTCACGGCCGTCTTGCTAGCTTCACATATACCGAATTCGATATTACGAGACATGAATGGATGACAAATGTACGTAACTGGTGCAAACAGGATGATCATGAGTTGCGTGTCATGTACCAACATGACTATATGCTGTGCTCATGACACTCGGGGATGTTTCACTAGCTTTACGAATGCCAAATTCAGTATTACATCACGTGAATGGATGACGAAGGTATGTAACTGGTGCAAACATAATATTCATGAGATGCGTGCCATTTAAGAACCCTACTACATGCCACACTCAAAGCGCAATATACTTTGACGTGACCCGGCGCACGTGCGCGCCGGGTCACGTCACGCCGGCGAAGCCACGCAAGGCGCTGATCTTCCTGGGATATACTCGCAGGCGGGCGCCACGCTGCGTTGCTTTCACGCATGTGCGTTTGAGCGCGACCGGCGTCCTTCCGTCACGAAGCTAGCCAGACGCGGTCCTCTCTGACCAACGTCGTCGGCGCAAAATTTAGCATGTCACATTTTGCGCCGGTTGCCGTTGGGCTGCATTGACATACGCTAGTCGCGCCTGGCGTCAGACAAGCGTGCTCGCGTTTTGCTAGCGTAGCATCGCTGCACCCAGCGTGCACGTGCGTCAACGTTGTCGGAGTACATTGAACCCTCCATGAGGCGCTTACCACCGTTTCGCTAGCTTGACTTATACCAGATTTGGTATTATGAGACGTCAATGGAAGACGAAGGTATGTGACTGGTGGAAACATGATAATCATGAGATGAGTGTCATGTAACAACACGACCACATGCCACGCTCTTTATGCGCTGGCACTCGTTTCGCTATACCAAATTGTGTGTTGCATGACGTGAACAGACGACGAAGGTAAATAACACGTCCAAACATGATACTCATGATTTGCGTGTCATATAAAGCATGACTACATGCTACGCTCATAGCGTGCTCGCGGCCACTTCAGTAGTTCCCCATATACCAAGTTCGGTATTACGAAACCTGAACGGACAACGAATGTCAATGACTCGTTCAAACTTTATAATCATGGCATGCGTGCCATGTAAAGCTGAACAACATGCTACTCTCATAGCACGCTCGCGGCCGTTTCGCTAGCTCCACATATACCAATTTTGGTATGAGGGGACGTGAATGAATGACGAAAGTAAATGACACATCCAAACATGATAACCCTGCCGTGGTAGTCATGCAGGAGGCAATTTACCTCCACCTTGTGACGTTGTGTTAATTTTACAGAGACATATCAACCTTCTTCATTCGTGCTTCGCATATCACCGATTCCCACTGTGCGTGGGATCTGCCAATTTTTTTCACATTGGAAGAACATGAATTCTATCTATCTATCTATCTATCTATCTATCTATCTATCTATCTATCTATCTATCTATCTATCTATCTATCTATCTATCTATCTATCTATCTATCTATCTATCTATCTATCTATCTATCTATCTATCTATCTATCTATCTATCTATCTATCTATCTATCTATCTATCTATCTATCTATCTATCTATCTATCTATCTATCTATCTATCTATCTATCTATCTGTCTGTCTGTCTGTCTGTCTGTCTGTCTGTCTGTCTGTCTGTCTGTCTGTCTGTCTGTCTGTCTGTCTGTCTGTCTGTCTGTCTGTCTGTCTATCTATCTATCTATCTATCTATCTATCTATCTATCTATCTATCTATCTATCTATCTATCTATCTATCTATCTGTCTGTCTGTCTGTCTGTCTGTCTGTCTGTCTGTCTGTCTGTCTGTCTGTCTGTCTGTCTGTCTGTCTGTCTATCTATCTATCTATCTATCTATCTATCTATCTATCTATCTATCTATCTATCTATCTATCTATCTATCTATCTATCTATCTATCTATCTATCTAGCCGCCGCTTAGCGATGGTGTCGTCTCATCCTCTGTCTTTTTCTATATTTTTGCGCGGTATTTACTTCTCAGGTATGAACAACCAACTAGCCCAACTTTCGCTAATATTGCAGTTTTGATCAAAAACATGTTTCACGTTTGGATTTTAAATTGAATATAAAAGTATATATGGCTGCCTCGATTGCAAGCGTTACTGTTGTGGAGGTGTCCACTTCTGCGAAGAGTGATGCAGAGGGTTTAGCGGCCTAGCGTTTATTGGCCTTTTTCAGGTTCACTAACTGGCACCGACGCCATTTTCATTGTAGGTGGCTTAGAACGTCGATCTTGTGTTTGTGATCGCGTGGGTGTAGTTTGTAGACGCTGAGTGCTCTGGCAATTATGGTTCTGAGTCACTTGATGTAGCTTGTCTTTAGCAATCTGGAACTTCTCGGCTGAAATTTGAGCCTTTAGGAAAAAATTCTCCTCTGCGAACTCTCTCACGTGTGGGTCGGGAGATGGTAGCGATGCAGGGCAGCCCCTCTTTTAGGCCACCAATTTTCACCCTTCTCCTAGACCTCGACTGGATACACAAGATGCCAATGGTCTGCGTCAGGCTGATGTAGACTTAGAGTTCTGTCAGTTAGATAAGGGCCTGTGTCCCTGCGTTGGGCTGAGTGCGATTTAGCAACTGGTTTGCGATATCTCAGCGTTGCTGCTGCTGCTTTTTATTGGTGGGAAAGATGCACAATGGTTTTGAGGAGATGATGAGCGGATGCTGTGGAATAGGTTACGGTGGGTGTTCTGTGTAAGTTCTTGCATTTTTTGCTTCTATTGCCGAGTGGGCTATGCCATCTTTATAAAGCGATACTTGCAGTTTCAGCTGTCAGTGCTGTGTGCAGCACTGCAGATGCATCGTGGCCTACATGTGGGTAATTCACCATCTTCTAGTGGAGAGTATTACTCCCAGCGACGACGGCACTGCTGCTTACGTGGCATTGGGCGAACCCGTGCTACGTAAGCAGTGGTCCTTACGTGGCACGTGTGGTGGGCGACCTTGTGGCAGTTAAGGCATGGTCCACTCTGGTGTAATACGGGGAGAGCCTGACGTCGGTCCCCTGGTGGGATGTTCAATTGGGAAGATTTTCGTTTGATAGCACAACCACGACATGCCTAGTTTCACTCATGCGTCTTTTCCTCGCAATTGGAATGCCGGCATTGCTGCCTCGTAGTTCCACCAGCACCTCTTCGGCCGAGAAGTCATCATATTGTTACGGGGAGAAGGCGTCTGAAAAGTGCCTTTACTTTTCGTAAACAGCCAGGCATACAATATGGAGCCCGGTCTGCACGAGCTCGCGCTAAACATCGTCCTCTTTTCTAGAATGTTCATTTGTGCCGCCCCGTAGCATCATGTTTGGAATAAAATGGGTCGTACGGCGATATCCGGAGGAGGCGGGGTAGACATGGAGCTCAATAGTACCAGTGGTGACGCTAATACACCTCAAGGTAAGATAGGTCTGGCAGCGTTGTGCGTAAATTGCACTCAGAGTAACGTAATGTTGGTGGGGTGCACCCGAAGACGATCTCGACTTGCTGGTGGCTTATCTGGCAGCGAAGTTGCCTTGAGCAGGACGTCATGCAAACGCCACGGTGGCACTTTCATCAAGTCGATGGGCGTATTTATTTCGCCGTCTTGTTATATGGATGGAGACTTGCGGGTATTGGGGAAGTGGTTCCTCTGACGTAACCGAGGCAGACGTGGCTTAACTTGAGGTTCGCGTTCTGCAACAGCGGCACGGGCCTTGTCCGACGCACTCATTTGAAGAATGGGCTCACCTGTGTTTTAAAATTGCCGTCGGCGCAATCTAGGGCATGGTAACCGGGCGATTCTAAAGAATCATCTGACCACTCCTCTTCGGAAATGGTAGGATTTTCTTTGACGCACTTCATGCCAGTGGGCGGCTAGGCATGACGAATCGACAGAAGCTGTGCAAGGCCTGGGCAGCGAGCCGAACGTGCGCTAAAGTAAGCACAAGGTGGCAAGTTGGATTGATCGGAAAAAACGCTCCTGCGAGCATCTTCAAGGATCCAGTGTAGAGAGTGGCAGGTACGCGTTCTCAATAACTTCGTGCACCCAGTAGTTCATAAATTTTCGTCGGTAAGCAAGCGTTGCAGGGAAAATGGCTAAAGACGCGCAGTGCGTCCAATCACCTTGGTGTTCACACTTGCCTGCTCTCTGTTGAAGTTCTGATGATGATGATGATGAAGATGGTGATCAAACTTTATTTAATTAGCCGAAAGTCTCCTCTCTTTTCAAATGCGAGAGGAGAAGGGAGGACCAAACCTAGACGACGGCCATGATCCCATGGGCCCTGGCGGGGTCTTCAGCCTGCCGTATTAAGCGGGCTTGTAATTGAGAGTCAGTGATGAGAAGCGCGGTATCTCATCCACTCCCGTCTGGAAATTCGACTCTCATGGGGGCCTGCGGGCATGCCCATAAAACGTGGCCTAAGTCCGCCCTATTGTGGCAAAATTTACACTTGTCCGAATGAAGTTTCGGCACTCAGCGGTTCATTGTTACCGGACTAAGAAACGTGTGGGTCTGGAGTAGGCGCCACGCCACCACCTGTCATTTGTTCAATGACGAGTGTGCGGAAGAATAAATTTTCCTGCTTAGCCTGTAATACTGCATAATATCTCTGTAAGTGATCATCGCTCAAATCTCTGATCGTCCTTCCCGTTCGACCAGGGCAATCCAGAGGCTCGGTCTGTAAGTCCTCGAGCTGTCTGGTGTGCAGCCTCATTGCCGGGAGAGGAGGAGTGAGCGGGTGCCCAGATTATTTCTATTGTTCGTTGGTCTTTGCATCCAGCCAATATTCCTAAAGCTATTTGGGATATTTGCCCTCGTGCAAAGTTTTTCACAGCCGTCTGCGAGTCATTAACAATTAGTAAAGTTGAGGTGGATGCTATGGCCATTGCAATAGCTGCTTTCTCCGCCTCTTCTGCAAAGTTCGTTCTCACCGAGCCGCTGACCTTATGATTTCCTTTGTAGTGCACTACTGCTATAGACATGTTGTCATTTCCTTTGTACTTGGCTGCATCTAAGTATGTTGTTTCCGGTAAATCTTTTACGTTGTTATGTATATTTTTCGTTCTTTCAGCTCTCCTTGCTTTGTGATGTTCGGGGTGCATGTTTTTTGGCATCGGTAAGATTACTAGACATTTCCTGATTTCATCCGGGATATCTTTTTTGGCACCAAATTTATTTGCGTAGTTTATACCCAGTTCCTCTAAAATGGCTCTGCCTGTTTTGCTCAGCGTTAGCCTTTCATATTGTGCGATTCTTAGAGTTTCTATAAGCTCTTTTGATGGGTTGGGACGCCCTAATTGAAGTAATTCATCAATAGAGGTAGTTATTGGAAATCCGATCGCCTGTTTGAAAACTCGTCTAATGATTCTGTCATTTTTTCTCTCTCGGCCACTTGCACTCTGAGGTACGGAATCACATACACAATACGACTGATGACAAAAGCCTGTACCAGTCTTATCATGTTATTTTCCTTCATACCATAGTGCTGGTTTGCAATTCGTTTAAGTATACGCATAAATTGCTGCGCACTGATTTCATGTAATCTAACCGCCTCTGCGTTATGCGTGTTCGAGCTGATTTTGAGTCCCAGAATTCGTACGCTTTCAACCGTAGGTATTTGCGTTTTTCCAACAAAGACTTTAATGTTAGGTTTTTCCTGGATACTTTTCTGACCCCTACATGTCGTGTTATAGAAAAAAAGTTCCGCTTTTTCTGGTGAACATTGTAACCCTGTATGGGTGGCATATTCTTCTACAACATTCACTGCGCTTTGTAAAGTTTTCTCTATGTATCCACTACCCTCTACTACCCATAAGGTATTGTCATCTGCATAGAGGCTATGGTGGAGTCCTGGAATTTCCTTCAGTCTGGTAGGGAGACCTATCAAGGCAACGATAAAAAGAAAGGGTGGTAAGACTGAGCCTTGCGGCGTACCTCTGCTGCCCAGACTAAACTTTTAAGATTCTGCTTCGCCTACTATTATTCTTGCACTCAGGTCAGTTGAAAAGTCTTTTATATAATCGTATACTCTTTTTCCTACCCCTAACGCTTGAAGATTGGCAAGTATAGCTTCATGTGATCTATTATCGAATGCCTTTTTAAGATCTAGGCCAACTATGGCCTTTGTGTCGTGTGTATTGAGACCCGAATCAATTATTTAGCGTTGATTCTTAAGCATAATGTCCTGGTCAAACAGTTCCACTTTGAAGCCTACCATCGTATGAGGAAAGCGCTCATTGTCTTCCATATAATTTGACAGGCGAGTTAAGATGACTTGCTCTAATAACTTTCCTATGCAGGATGTCAGGGAAATAGGCCTAAGATTATCAAGATCTAGTTTCCTGCCTGGCTTGGGAATCATTATGATTGTTGCCGTTTTCTATTGCTTGGGTATCTTTCCTTTTTCCCAACACTTGTTCATATATTCGGTGAGGGCTGTGATAGATTTGTCGTCTAAATTTCTGAGCGTTTTATTCGTGATCCCGTCGGGGCACGGTGCGAATGTTGTGCTCATTTTCATTAGTTTCGATCGTACCTCGGCTTCTATAAAGGGTCAGTCTAGAGAATAATTTTTTTACCTCTGTACGAGTTTGATTGCTCTTTGGTTGTATGCCCAGTGTATCTCTGCCTGATTTCTTCAATCAGTTCTTCCTCCGTGCCTTTGTATTTACGGACAAGTCTAATAAAGTTTTGTTGTTGTGCTGCTGTCTTGCTCGCTTCCGAGTCTATCAAACATCTTAACAGGTTCCATGTTTTAGAAAAACTTATTTGTTTTTCCATCGCATCACATATTTCCTCCCAATGTTGTCTGCATAGTTGCTCCGCGTACTTCTCAATATCTTTACTGAGGGTGACTATCCTTTTTTCTAAGGCGTTTGTTGTGTTTTCGCGTTTTCCACCGTTTTCTAGGCTCTTTTGTGCCTCCCACATATGTAGGATCTTACTGTCTGTGCTTTCTAGTCCTTCTGTTCTTGGTATGGTCTTAGTTGCCATTTGAATATTTTGCTTAAGGTTCCCTAACCATTCATCTAAGTATTCGATGACATCGCATGCTTCCTTCTCTCAGATTTTTCTGAAACTATCCCATTAAACCATTCCTAATTCTTTGCCTCCACTTTTACGTGAACCTGCTTTAAACGTGGTCTCAATTGTATAGTGGTCACTGCCCATATATTTTTGTGTTAAGCCAATTCGGTTCGATGATATTCTTAATAAACGTGAGGTCAGGAGACGTGTCTCTGGATACGCTGTTTCCAATCCTAGTTGGGAAAAGGGGGTCGGTTATTAACGTAAGGCCCTCCTGTTAGGCGTCGATCCAGAGATTTCTACCTTTGATGTTTTTTTGTAATAACCCCATGCCGCATGCAACGCGTTGAAATCTCCTACTATAACCAGTGCTTGCTTTTTAGTAATGCTGATTGTTTTTTTTAAAGTGACCTAAATTTGGTTTTTGTCATGGGCTGCTATAGACATTTAATATGAATATACTTTCACCACTCTTCTGCGATGGAACTAACTCAGCAAGAACATGATTGACTTAGCAAATTTCTGTATCATGTTCTATCACTGTGAGATTTCTTCGCACGAGGGCTGTCACGAACGTTTTTTCATCAGGGGTACCGTATGATTTGTAATTCGACAATTTAGCCTATCCACCAGTTTCCTGTAAGGCGATGACGTCTGGTGCATCTATTCCGTTGAGGAACTGTTGTAAGTTACCCCGTTTTGGGCGATACTCATGACAGTTAAACTACCAAATTTTATTCTGATTACGTCGTGCCATGTCTAGGAACGGTCCATTCCCCTGCGATTTTAGTTCATTCGGTCGTAGTCGGCCGGTTGTAGGGTTTGGTAGTAGTTTTAACCGGGCCTGCTCCTATAGACATAAAATGTGTTTGCGTGTTCGCCACCAGCGTTAGTCGAGTTTCTATGCTATCTATTTTTTGTTTTATTTCCACGAGCTGCAGCTGCAATCCTGCGAATTGTTGTTGCATTACCTTAGTAAGTTCTCTGAGCATATTCTCGACTTTTTTTTCAGGGGTTTTGAGAGGTCTTCCTTTTCTACAGGAGATCTTTCCACTGCTCTTCGTTTCGCTGCATGCACTCCTGACTCCCGTGCAGGTGCTGAAGTTAAAATTCGACTACACGATGCTATGGAGCTAGTTGACTCGCGCAGCTGATGTTGCCTGAGTTTAGCGTTCTCTTCCTTTAGTTGTTTTATTTCGTCTCTCTGTTTCGTGTTCTCACGGGTGAGTTGCTCTAGCACTTTCTTAATTAGGTTTAGCTTTTGACCTAAGGTAGACCCTTCTGCCACAACCTCAGGCAAACTTCCAGACCGGAGAGACTCCACTGATACCTCGCCCACCCAGCTCACCATTTGTCGACAGCCCCGACCACCGTCAGGACCCTCGTGGGACTGTCCTTAAAGTGATGCCATTGCCCATGTCTTGGATTTGGCCCGTGACCTGGATTTGTGTTGACGAGTGGACCTTGATCTGGATGTGGATCTGGGTTCGTGTTGAGTCCCTTCTCTTTTTCCTTTGCCGAGTCGCGGGAAGGAGCTGGAACGATCTCTGCGTCGTCCTCCTCTGTCCTGGGTGGCATTGCCATTCTCCTCCGTTGGATTTTCTGGTGTATACTCTTCCCTCCATGCCTGTGTTGCTCTAGTGTTCGAAAAATTCTTTATTTCTTTTTGTTCATCACCTTGTCATTGTTCCTTTTCCCACCATCTTTTCTTCAAAAGGTACGGGGTCCTAAACCGTTCTTCGCATTTTTTGTCCCCTGTAAGATGACCTTTTCCGCAAAGGCTGCACCTAGGGTCGCGCTGGTGGTTTTCAGTTGGATTGAGCACCCCACAACCACGGCATTTCTTGCTGTCAGGCTGTGCGTAGACATTCGCCCGTTGTCCAATTCGTCCACAAGTAGTGCATGTTTCACATTGCTTCTTGTATAGGAAGCACCTATATTTGGCACCACGGCAGTATACGAAATAAGGCACAAAAAACCCTTCGAAAACAATGACCACTGAGTCTGTAAGTCCCATGTAAGTCCCATACGTCGTGCAGGTAGAAGCGTCGGGTTCCTCTGATTGACCAAGCTTTTTTCTATCTCTTCTTAATTATCATACTTCGGTATTCCATGGATAACCCCTTTGGATGTGCTTCCTGGTGCTGTTACATAAGCGGCTGTAGCGTAGCTCTTGTCATGGATCATAATTTCCTTGATGTCACTGTATTTCTTCGCATTGGCCAGACTAGGTGTGCTCATGATCATGGTATTTTGTCGAATGTTGATTCTGAGAGTATCTTCCCCAGCAATGTCAGGCTGCACTTTTGCCGCTCGTAGAACACAGTCTCTTATGAGCGCGAGACTCTGTCGCGTCCAGTCCAGACCACCTCCTGGGTGTATTACAACCTTGTAATCGTCATCTGGTAGTTGCGGTTCTTTTGGCACTGGCCAGCGATGCAAAAAATCCTTCAGTCTCCGAGATACCTCCTTGGACGCACCTCCCGCGTTCGTGGCTGGTACCCCGTTTCTCTTGTCTTTTGCCTTCCTGCGTCGTTCATGGGCCACAACCTATCCTTGAGTGTCGTTGTACTTTTCGGGAGACGACGTCTCCCCCACAATTTTCACAACATCCATTTCGCAGGCTTCGAACAAGCCGGGGGCCTGGCTTGTCGCCTAGTTGCCAGCACGTCGATGGCACTGCGGTGGCACTGCGATGGCGTAGCTAGGGCGACGCCGTTGTGGGCACTTAAAAGAAGTGTCACGGCTCAGAAAAAGTAGGCCCACCTGGTGTATACTGGCATCGGACGAATCGGGTGATCGTCTGGCGACAACTGTGGTGGTCTTAAATTCCGTGGTTGTCCTTATTCAGCCGCGAAAACGAAAAAAAATGGCAGAGCCCATTCGAGAGGTGTCCGATTCAGGGGTCTGCCGCTAGGGCTCGGCCCCCTAGCGGCAGACCCCTGAATTGTTGAAAAATATATTTACCTTGACCACGATCACAGTCCTGTTTCTTTTTGCATTGACCACTCATTATGTGACGCATTTCGCGCCAACACTCATTTAAACCAATTTATGTGTTTCTTATATATATTTTTATCTTTTAAGAAATCAACGTGCAAGTTAGATTTTTGTTTTGCCGAAAATTTAAGTGCCCAGGTTGACAATAAACTCATGTGTACGAGCAGCCGAAATGGGCGATGTACTCAGATCGATCACTAAGGCGTTTCAGGATTACTATACTTGTAAGTGTACACACATTTATTTGGGTTCATTGGCAGTGCTACTCCACGTTCACTCGATTCATTCGCTTTTTTTTTGTTCGACAGTTACCCCACCTTTTTAGTTGGGGATTTTAATTATGTGGAAGATCCGTACAGGAACGTAAGCGGACGTCGCCAGGGCAGGTAATACAGCAGGGCCCGGGCACTGAAGCAGCTTAATCGCTATTTCAAGCCAAGGGACGCGTGGCTTAGTATCCACGGCATGGGGACGTGTTTGGCGCGACATCGCAACGAGGCACAAATATAAGCCGCCTAGATCGTTTCTACTTACCTGAAGTATTAGCGACGCATGTCAGTAGTTGCGAAGTCTTGAATTACCCCGCAGACATACCGCTCATTTCGGACCACTTCCCAGTGTCAGTAAAGATGCGTTTCGATCAGCCTGCCTTGTTTAGGAAGCAATAGAAAATGGGCGTGGCACTTGTACATGATCGAGAATGTGTAGCCTCTTTGCGCATAACACTGGAAGACCTGCGCAAGCGCACAGCAGCACCGTGCGACTGGGATACTTTGAAGGACAGCTTTCGCACTGAACTAATTAAAGCAGGCATAGATGGGAAAAAGCACCTCACGACTCAAATCAACGACACACTTCAAAAAGCGCTTATTGTTCGGAAGGGCTAAACACTAAAGTTTGCTGTGCAAGATATTCTGAATCAGTTGAAGGCGCGTTATGAACTCCTGTTCCGCCTTAGCTCCCGTACAGAGGTGCTGTCGTTTGTAAATGGAAGACCTGTTGCAGAGCCTGCTGTTCTCCGAAGTGTCCGCAATGGCTCTCTTTAAGAACGAGGAACGGTTCTGTACGTTGAGGTGCCCAGTAGTGCACAATCTGATCGAGGAAATAATATAGTGACCGTTCTGTAAACACACTTCACCACCCTGTTCACGACAGAGGACACAAGCATAGGAGACCAGTAGCATAGCTATATGCGAGTTCTGCTCGGGTATCTCTTGTATACCAGAACATAAGAGTGCCGTGATAGTTTATGTAGTCCGATAACATTGGGGGAACTACATATTTTACTCAAATAAATGAACGTATCCTCAGCAGTAGGTCCTGATGGCCTACAACTGATTTTTATAAGACATTTTTTGAGGAATTACATGTCCACGTTTTGTCGATGCTTAACTGGATTCTTGCTGGTGGGAATCGACCTTAAACGTTTCGTGAGAGCAGAGTTACCCTTCTGGGAAAGAGCGGTGGTGAAGCGTCAGACCCAAAGTCATTGAGACCCACTTCTTTACTGAACTCTTATTATAAGGTAATAACTGCTATTTTAGCGCATCGCAAATCATCCGTTCTACCTGAAATATACCGTAATGTGCAAACTTCTTGTGTTCCAGGTCGTACAATTTTTCGTTCACTTGCTTTGACCCGCTATCTGCTCACGTGTGCTACGAGAACACAAGTGCCTGGTGTTTTTCTCTCCCTAGACCAAAAAAAAGCCTTTGAAATGGTTGAGCACACTTATCTTTTTGTCGTGTTGAAATGCTTTGGTTTTCCTACTCGTCTTGTCGAGGTTCTTTGTCTGTTTTATACTGGCCAGGAAGTTGCTTACTAGTGAATGGCCACACAACTGGACCCATCGCCATGAGTCACGTTATACGACAAGGTCGCCTTCTCTCTGCGCTTCTTTTTGTACATTGTATCGAACCTCTGCTAGAACAGATCAACAGATGTAGTTTAATACGCGAATCCCTCTTTGTAGCCGCAGTGAAGCGAAAGTGGCAGCCTATGCTAACGATATTTCACTTTTTCGCAGTAATATGAATAGCTACAGGGCTTTCTTGCAATTCTTTCACACCTACAGCAGCCTCTCGGGGGCACAACTCAATCCAGATGAGAGTAAAGCAATGCGCTTTGGTACCTTCGTTGAACAGTTTCCCGATGGAGTGCACTGGGTAGACGCAGTTAAGGTTCTGGAGCTGACCTTGCTTGCGTCTGGTAAGGTAGCCCGTACCACTTGGAATGAAATAGATCACAAACAGGATAAACGTATTGAGATTGCGAGGACTTTTCGCTTACCCTTCATTGAACGTGCGTATCTTATTAAGACAAGCATAGCAAGTTCTCTTTTTTATGTAGCGAAAATTGCACGGCCACCTCGACGAGTTTTGCTAAGAGTATCAACCGCATATGGCTCCTTCTTTTGGGATAGCCATGCAGAAAGCGTCGCCAGAGCACTAGTTCGCTTACCAACAAAAATGGGAGATTTCAGCATTCCCGACTTGGAAGTTATGTATCGCGTGTTGGCCTTGAGAACCACATGGGAACTCATCTGAAATACGACATAACGAGGCCGAGAACCCTCAAAGTACCTGTTGGTAACCTCCTGTCGTTTTTAGAATTAGCAGACGAGACGGGACTGGTGGCTGAGCGGCCGCCGGCCGACTATACGTACGTGGGGAAATCTCTGCATTTTTTTGAAAAATCACTTACCAGACTGTGAACTAATGAATATGTTACCCATTGAAATATGTGTATTGCTGTAAAAATTTAAACGATGAACAGCGCAGGAATTGCCGCAAAAGTCTTTGCTGGTTCATGAAAACCACAACCCTAACCGCTGCAGTCCGAGACTTCACTTAATTAAGAGAGTGGAAGGCGTTGCCAACAGCTGACCGCCTTGCAGCGTGGGGTGTGGCGCCTTCCGCCTAATGTCCGCAATGTGGCTAGACGGATACTCTAAATCATGTACTTCACGAATGTCCTGTTGCAAGTACTTTTTGGCGTTTAGTGACCAGTTGGTTTCAACTTGTCAGCATGCAAAGGCAGTTGTGGCACAGAGCCGTTTTTGTTGAGTTGATAATGTGTATTGGTGCTTTTGTATTGTGGAAGCGAAGGGGACTGGTAAGCCTGCGGGGATGCCCTCAGAGGGCCATGTTTCCTCTGCTACATCGTTTAGGAAACATGATGTTAACACATCTGAACGAACAGTTATTTATTCTGGGGAAAAAGCTTTCCTCCTGTGGTGGTCAACACGATTTTTTCTTCTCAGAAAGAATAAATTGTCTATGACTCTCCTTCACTACATAGAAGGTAGGCTAGTGTTTGTGATTTTACTGAACGTGCATTTAGCATTGTATAAGTATTTATTTATTTATTTATTCATATACGCGTTTTTTAAATGTTGTTTTTTGTTTCTTTTCATGAATTGTGCGTATAGTTTTCTTTGTGCACATAGAATTTCAGTTTACAGGTACAACAATTTCTGTTGTGCACTTGAATGTATATAAAATATAGTAGCAATGTATTAAGAACGAAAAATGTAACATATAAATGTCTTTTGAGTATGTATGCTTCTTTTAGAACAAAAATTCTCTCTAACACTTGGGGCCCACGGGACGGCTTTTTGCTGTCCCATAGTAGAGTACCAGGTACTCTAAATTATTAACAACTTTTTCCAAACGCACGTGTAATAAGCGTAATCGCACCACATGAATGAAGACATTTTTATGCAGGCAGGCAGACAGACAGGCAGACAGACAGATAGACAGAAGCGTGGACAGACGAATGCACAGATGGAAAGATGGTTGGACAGGCAAATGAATGGAAGGATGCTTCAACAGACAGATGGACAGATGCACAGAAGGAATCAAGGATAGACGAATGAACGGACAGTTCGTCCCACTCATCATCATTCACTCAGTGGATATGCTGTGAAAACCACAAACGCCATCTAGTTAAATAGTCATCTTCGCGTCGAATTCATAACCATACAAACAAAAAAAAAAACACATAGACACGGTGGGTCCGTGGTGTCCCTGTGTTTTTCTTCTTCTGTATGGTTGTGAGCTCAGTGCGATGTTGACTGTTTAATCCAGACATGCACCAAATATCCCAACAGCGAGTTCTACTAGAGGCCATCTAGTTATATTTTTCCTATGGGAATATGCACAAAACGCCCTCTATTCAGCAAGTCATAAACTGGACGTGGCTACATACATGCGAAGGAGAAAACGACCCATGGTATAAAGAGCTTCGCCCCTCAATTGACAGCCGATTCACGAAGATAACGCTGATGATGGAGTGAAGCTAGGTGCTAAGGTCAATAATGTAACGTTGAAGTCGTTGATTGGTGTAAAGGAGGGACGTCCGAATTGAGAATCACTGACTGGTGTAACAAATGGATCAACTCCTGGAGTTTTCTAATATTGGCTTGAGGGGACTCTGTCGCTGCGATTGTTCAGCGACCATGGAAATGATGGGTATTGCACAATTTGCCTAGTCTTTGTACTTGTGGGTGGCGAACCGTACTTGTGGCTTTGTTTATTGCTGTGTTTAGGTTTTGTTTTGAAAGAAAAAGTCAACCGTTTCGAGCTTCGTGACACGATTTGGAAAGGTAAGTCTAAAAGAATAAAGTGGTGAAGCGCAACAGCTGAACATTTGCTGATTTTTGTTTCGTGATAAAACAGCTCCAAGCTACACGAATACACACGGAGCCAAATAAAGCTAGAAGTACGTAGACCGTGTGTACCACCCATTATTCTCATGCTAGCTGAAGCTCCGTGCGTTGCAACTCCCATAAACACCAGCGCCAGAGTTCCCTCTAGTGTATATTAGGAAACTCTATGAAAGGACCAACGCACGCAAGGCTGATTGAATGCAAGTACGAGTGGACAGATGGGCGGAACAAAATATGGCCTACTTTTGTAAGCCATGTGCTCGCTATCAACGCTCTACATACCGAATAGACGGACGGCTGACGGGTACTTATGACGACGGTGACAACGTATATCGTGTGAGCCTATGGAGCTTCGCTGCTGAAAAGATTGCTGGAAAAGCGTAAAATAAAACAAATGCACCTACGGACTCGCTCAGATATACCTCAAACTTACAGTATTGTTTCTCTCAAAGCTTAGCAGCACCTTAAAGCCTTGGCTAAGCGATCGCATAACTTTAAGACCCCTCCCTCTCTATTCTTGAAATATATATACCGGATGTACTCGGAAAATACCGAGCATATACTCGTCGCACTGACGCAAACTTTTACGGTACACTGATGGAAGGAAGCACACAAAAGGACAAGGTAGAATGCAAAAAAATACGCACGTGTATGCATAGAAAGCCCACCTATTGTCTGGGAGTGGTTGCCACCCGCACCGGTCCACACTCACTCTGTAAGTAGTAGGAAAATATTTTGTATCTTGCGCCGATTGGCCATGAATGTAAGTGAGCACTAGAAGGTGAGCCCTAGAAAACGACCTAACATGAACAGTTCTGTGACCATGATTTGCTTTGATTAGTCATATTGAACTTACATACTGCGCAAAGCTCTTCGGGACGTTCAGCGGAAACGAAAGCCGACGCAAAGAATACTACTAAGGCTGAAATTATTTGAAACATCTTGCATTATATTCAACAAAGTAAAAATATGACTGCTACGAGGATTTTGAGCAGCTTCACTAACAATTGCTTGCGTGGTTGACATCGCCCAAACATTACTCCTCTGCATTTCAAAAAAATGCTTGTAGAATGTAATAAATACTGCCAAAAATTACAAAACACTTTTTCGCCCTGAAATTTCTCGCATTTGATGTTTGGTCATGAGTAGCTAAAATGGCAGGCATGCAAATGAGATTAGGGATGTGACTTTCAAGCAATAACTAGTTTTCTGGCTTTGTGCAACTGTTAGTGAGACAAAAAAAGTCTAGGCTGAAAATTCAGTTTAGGGGCACCACATCGAGAAAATCCAATAAATGAGTGGAAGTAAATACAATGAATATCAATGAACTCCTAACAAGAGCCTCGTGACCTTGCCCCTTTTACCCATGCATTTCAGAAATATGACAGTATTGCAGCATTTCACTGCAAGGACGTCTATCTATCTCGCTATCAATCAGTCTCTCCAGTTTTGTCAGTTTAAAAAAACTTTCACAGATGGCGCCATGCATGTTACGTTCATATCACATCACAGCGTTCCTACGCACGATTGATTCAATACAAGCCAAAAAGCACGACTTCCCAATTTTTAATCAGCTCTATTAGTGTTTTTCGAAGAGACAGTTACTAAAGCTTACTACAAGCATATGTTCCTATTGCACTCTTTTTTTTTAAACTCGAGGGGTTATTTGCCATCAAAAATGCTTATTCTCTATCTACTTCAAACCGCGTTCCACAAGACTCCGCAAGTTTTATTCCCAAAATAGCAACAAGGAGAAAACACACCGTCCAGGGCAACCGCTGTTCAGGGCAACAAAGAAAGGTATACTGATGCAAAAGCAGTTCATATTTTGACTCCGAGCAATATATACACGCAGCTTCTGTGTGAAGTACCTTAAACACGGCATATACTTTGTTGAATTTGATATTCGTACAGAAAAACGTGACGTTTCACGCATCTGCTCAAACTACTTGCAAGCATTGCACACAGTAGTTGCCAAGAAACTGGCTGCCAGTGTTCACTGTGGTACGCATAAGCAACAGAGCTTGTACCTATACCCTATAAAAACTGTATGAGAATGCATATTTTCAACCAGAAGATATCAATGGCTTAAAAAACATATGAAAAATAGGTACAATAATGGACGTGTTTCTTCTTTATGTCATCTAGCTGATACTCTACCCTTCCTAACAATTGATACCCATTGCCGTGTAGCAAGCTGGAGACAAGCTCTGACCGGTCAGCTTTTTTTGCAGCGAAAGCTGTTAAATGATCTAAGCGCGGGTCACGCGCGGCGCCGTAGTTGTAGGCCACCGCTGCCACCACCCGTAACCACTATCGATGAATAAGAAAAAAAGACGTAGTTCAAACGGAACAGTGGAGCTCGAACCCGGGTCGCCTGCGCGCCAACCCATCATTCCACCACTGAGCCAAACCGGTACTTCGGACTCGTCCACAAACTTGCCTTAGGCAGGCTCGATATTGGGAAAAGAATATTTCGCGTCAGTATGAGTAATGAAGTGTTTTAGAACATCAAAGAAACAACGAGGTGTCACACAATGCGAATAGCATAACGAGTGGGTTGGCCAACGCTGGTACTATGCTACCTTTATGCTACCTGTTTTTGATCGCCTAATAACTGTGGTGCTTACCCACTTCAGGCATAATTCTTCATCGTCTTCAGCCACTGCATGAACAATTGGCAGAAAATTTCGTGCAAGTGCTTAGCGGACGCAACGGTTCTCAGAAGATTGATAAAAAATACCATAGCGAGTGCTGGTCTACTGCCCAGAAATTATTAATAATAATGCCACAGTGGGTACCCGGCAAGTGTGAAGAATGCAGTTACCTAATGAGTGTTTAGAAAACGCTCTGAAGTGCCGCTCTTTCAGCTTTTGCTGTGACTTCGCCGCGCCTTCCACGCAGGCCTGGCGTTTTATTTTGTAAGATCTATCATTCATCTTTCTCTTTCTCTTGCTCAATATCTGCTGTTCGATCTCTGGCTTTTTGGGCGTATGGAACCATTCAAACTGCACTGTCCGGAGTATACACTGTTACATTCGGACAAAAGGAAGGTGAGGAATGTACGGTGTGTATTTATTTGTTCGGCACATATATGATCCTACACTCTGGGATATCTAAGTCAACATTTACACATCGGGCTAAATATTCTGTCATTACTGTAGTGGCGTCTCAAGCTTTTACGTTCAGCCAACAGCCTAACACAACGGGAGCTAGCTATAACTTGCCATATAATGATTCATCTGGAATTCACTCATGTCCCACAAAAATACCATACGCACTGATGGCGTAAGTGTTTCTATGTCTATACTCTTGTTTTGCGCTCGTATTCGTGGTGTTAGCAGTAAATATTTAAAGAATATTCAATTTTTCCGCGAACTCTCACTAACTGGAATGCTCTGCCTGGAGATTTGGGTAAATGTGAAATTGTTCAGTTATTTATGGAAGAACTTAAGCACCAGCATTCCACATAGCTTTCACCTTCTTATCTCCTTGCCCTGTATTATTTCTTAAGCTATTATTATGGTATGCTTGTGTTCCGGGTTTTGTATTCTGACTCATTGCTCATTTTCTGCCCTAGTATATAGCGGTTTCTTTTTCCCTTTCTTTAGTTTTTTGGCTTTTTACAATTATTGCTGTTGTGTTGCTTTCTTGCTTTTCTTTTTTTCCCGTACGTGCACAAGAAAATTGCTAATATTGTGTAAGCACTGGCATTCCGCTTTTCTCCATGGTGTAGCTACGCGTGGTATGTGTTCTTTTTTGTTGCATTTTTTTATGCTACCTTTCTTATATCACCCACCCCTGCCTAAGGCCTCATGTGCGAGGCTGGCAGTATTTTCGAAATAAATAAATATTTAAATGAACAGAGCGCGTGCTTTTCACGTTATTCATTATCTTATTCGGACACATAATATTTGAACTTGGTGATACTGCAGTAGCACAGCCCGATTCGGGTGTATATTTCAAACGCGAAATTATGATCGACAAGTTGCTGTCATGTCTGCGATTGTAAGAAAAGCTTTCCTAACGCCCAGACGCGCTGACGCGCGAAATCCCCCAGGCAGCTGCATTGACGATGGAGGTTTCGGAAATGGCGATGCTAGACACAAGGGCCCCATAAGAGCGAAAGTCCCGAATTGCTGAGTCCCCGAAGCACCAGCAATCTGGCTAAGAGTTCACACACCACGCGTTGACGCCGCCAGCTGAGGAAGGAATCTCCTGTGGGAATGCGCTTCACTGAACGAAAAAAGATTCGAGTGCAAAGGGCCTCGTGTCACGTTTCAATCAACGGGGTCATCCCCAGAGACGACGCACGTGCGGCCGAGACTCTTTAAGGTAGCTTAGGTGTTCTTATGGAGCACTCTGCTTATGCTTAGCGCTTTTGGACCTGGTGCTGTTCATTGACGACACCGCACAAAATTTCTCCTACAACACTAAAAACAAAAAGAAGCCTACTCATTCATATAGAAGAATTTCTTCAACTATCCCCACGGCGATGGCCACGACTGTTGGGAATTTCGGGGTCGTAAGGAAGAAGTTTGGCCGAAGTCAAGAGTGGTGATGGGGCGGGAAAGCAGAAAAAGCAAGGCGGCGTTTTCGAGATGTTGTTAATAGAGCTTCCACGCTGTCAAATACTATGTCGGTTCAGAGTTTGCGTACTCGAGGGCATAACAGAAAGAAATTTGACATTTTTGTGATTTTGTGAAGACAAAATTAAGATGACCTAATTTAATGTCATCTATGTATATCCATAAATACTTACATCATTGATTAAGTATTTTGTTTGTGGAATTTCGATGCCTTATGTTATAATAAAACACGAAATAAATATGTATCAGGCAAAAATAAAGAGTTCAAGGGCTGAAAGGGCTAGAGTTTGTGTATGAGCGTATCGTTATGTTTATATTCTGAGACATCTGTAGTGCCTAACGTACAGCCCATGGTTTGAGCTTATATAGCTACAGACATTAAATTATTTTTGATTTAGTTTACGACAACATCAGCTCCCTCCAGCAGTAGAACATACAGATATATGGAACTGCTGTTAACCTTCTTACCATGGTTTCTTCAAATATCTTGAGGATTAAAACATCAGGTAAAGAAGCAAACTAGCAAACTGGCGGTACACATGTCGGTGGAATCAAAGACAGTGTGGTTCCAACGGAGCTTAAATCATCTCGCCTTCTTAAAACATAGCAATCTATTTGCATCAAAAAGACAGATATTGTTACGTAATAAATACCCGCCAAACACACAGTGCCCATCTCCACAGAAAATATTGTGATTAATACACAAATGACCTTGTCTTCACACCAACTGCAACTCACTTTGCCCGAAGTTACAAGAGAACTCTTTACTAATGCCAAATGTCCTCAAAGCACCTGCACTTCCTCAATGCAATCTTGAATAAGGTAGAAACAGAAAGAAGGTATTTGAGGAAAAATAATGAAGGTGTGCGAAAAGAGTGTTTTTTTAACCAAATCGAATACGAATACAAGCCTAAAACGCTTCATATAGTGCCGAATAAATGACTCTATTCCAGGAGAAAGTAAACGTGGGAGAGAGAGACAGAAACTTAGGTAGGCAGATGGCAGAAAGTACACAAGATGGTTGGATAGTGGAGTACGGTGGCAGCATTTGCTCTGCAGTGAGCGTTCTTAAGACGATGACGAGGATGATGATAACGATGAATAGCTTTCGAATAGTGAAGCAACCATTTCAACTATTTTCAACGCAGCCCTCGAATGGCAAGTTTGAAAGTATCACAACGCTTTCAACACATTGACGGCGATATGCCACTGGGAAACTTGATATATCTGTGTAATACAACACGCTGCAGAGGAAAGAGCACACAATTATCAAAGAAATATGTGATGATATATTGTCCCAAATAGAGCCAAAGTTTTCACAAAGACCAAGCTGGCAAACGTGGCCACGTAATGTAGTGGAAATAACGTGAACGCCCTCGTTCATAGCGGAGAGTCTGTTGCAGTGATGACGAACAGCCAGACTGCCAAGTTCTTTAAAAGAAAGGGTTGTGATGTCATCGTAAACAGCTGTGATGGAAACAAACAAACACATAGTGAATGTGGAAACAATGATGTTGCGTGCTAATCCAAGAACAGCATGAAAAGAATTGGTTCCTCGAGCTAAAACGTGATACTTGAGTATGTACTGCGAAAATATTTTGTATCTGCTGTAATTATTATTCAGCTGTAAAATTGCTGCAACAACATTTTAGCTTCTCTTGTCCCGTTCAATTAGGTGAAAAGCTTACGCTTCAGCGGTGCTCGCTGCTATCGCAGCGGACTGTTGCTGTTGAACCAACAGCTTCATCATTTCTAGGTGCGTCTCAGGCGTTCCAGCTCTTTCAACTTGAACACGGTGCTGCATACTTTTAGAGAGTCCCAGTATTATCAGACACCCAAGTGATGAGCCGTAGTGTGCAGAATATGCTGCATGCAATAACCTCCTTCCAATTACTGCACCGAACGCCGTGACATCAAGGATTTTAACGGCGTCTACTAGGCAAAAAGTAGCTACTAATCGTTGAAAATGATGTAAATTGTCCTCTGAGGAGGTCACAGACTCATTATACCATTTGTTTAAATCACACACAGCCAATGTCGCCAAAATAGGATAAATACGCTTTGTAATTTACTTCACGTGCTTACGTGCTTTTGTGTCACTTTCAAAACATCGGCGGACCAGATGAAAATAGGACTAGCGCTAAGTATTTGGTTCCTTTGTGTACCGAAATTCAAGGTATGCTTTCGTGTTTTCACCATATACCAAGCGGTTTTTAGTCAGAGCATGTCCTGTTGTGCGTTTGAAATGCACTAAACAACAACACAGACATCGGTAGAAGTTCATCACAGTGACATTTATACGATATTTAGAGACGAGGATATTATGTACGTAAATTTTTGTCCCAAATACACCTATATTCATAGAATATTTTATCCGTTTTGGTACTTCGCTAATCATTAAAGTTGTACGGTTTATCCGGTAGGTTCAGCAGTTCCATTTAAGAAAGTCTTCCTTAAAAACTACCAACACGATTTGGTTTTTTTAATGAATGCCTAATAATGGTACTGGTAATGAGATCACTTCCATCTTTCTCTGTCCCACTATCGTTCATATTTTTACGTGTAAATAACAGTAGGCAGTCCGCAGCCTCAACACAGCTCACAACAACGTCCACTTCTACACTGTCAGTCTCAAGCACCCTTTTCGGGTATGTCCCTCTGTGCCCCGTTACATTCAGCCGAAACCACGTAATACAACCCCCGGCGGCAAAGGCGCCGACCCGGCGAGCTTACGGGGCCACAGCGGGAGCAGTGTGGTAACGCTTCAGCCTTGATACGTGGACGATGTCCCGGGACAGCAGAGCAGAAGAGCTTGATGGATCATCAGGAACAATTTCATGGGTTGTTTCCATCACTTGTCTAAGCACGCGGTATGGGCCCGTGAAACGAGAGAGAAGCTTCTCTGAAAGGCCTGCATGTCACGTAGGGGACCAAAGAAGAGCGAGGGAGCCTGTCGGAAAGTGTTCGTCGCGATGCCCCTCCTAGTAACGATGCTTTTGCGAGTCTTGGACGTCGTTAATCTGCTGCGGGCAAGCTTACGAGCATGGTCAGCTCGGGCAATAGCGTCGCGGGCACATTCAGAACTGTGTTACGTGGTTTCGCCTGACTGTAACAATATGACGGCATACAGCTCGCATAGGTGCTATTCAAAATCTTAGATTACTTTCTATTAGTGCAGGTCGTTTACGACACATATAACAGTCATAAAGCAGAGCGAACTCTCGTTTGCAGACGCTATCAAATGTGCGAGTGCAGTCTTTATAATGCAAATCAACATCAGCGTATATCTTTGATGGCGAAAGCAGGATGATAAATTCGGGTCATAAAACGCGGCTTACGAAATTCCCTCATCTAAAAAGTAGTGGAATGCGTCCACTTTCTCATTAATTATAGGTATAGGCTACATGCTTCTTGTTGGCGTATTTGTCCGTAATTTAAAACCACGTGAATTATCACTCAGGCATTGAGAGAAAGATAATGTCCCACAGTGCCTGACTAAGGTGTTTTATTTTGTCAGAGTACACGTGCGAGCCAATTCAAAGTGTGTTATGGGCCATGCTTATCCAAACAAACCATCAGTGCATAAATCGAGAACAATTTTAGCTGATTAGCACGATGTGCACGCCAATGGGAATGCTAGTGAGAGCAAGTAATGATCGATTGTATCTTGTTGCTTGGCGAGCAGAAACTGGTAATAATGTCGTAGGCACTTTTTACGTAACTTGTCCTGTCTTATCACTAGTTCAAGTCGTGGACTAGTCATATGGATCCGTGGAGCCACCATGTAGCAGTAACGTCTGTTCTGTTATACATGTTTTGTTGTAAAAAGATAGGATGCCATATTACCTCCGCTATTTTATATTGATATGTTCTGCAGCTAAAAAAAATGAACGAAGTATACCCGAAATTAGCTTGTAATTTCATAAGAGCATGAAGAGTAATATTTTAATTTAACCTCATAAACGATATCAGTGATATGCCCAGTATTTCGACAACATTAATTAATCTTTTTAATTATTCTTGTTACTTTTGTACGGTGATTAACACGCCCACGCAGCATGTACAAGTTTTGCTACTACGTTTATTCTCGCAATATCGAAATAACTATAAAAGCTTTTTTCCCTAGAAGATGCATGTCACGTTACGTCGTGCCGGCAGCTGTTGTCGGTATGCAGCCCGTTTAGACAGCGCCTTACTAAAATTTTTACCAGGCTTACAGTAGGCGAATGATACTGCGCAGAGTAATTGGGAAATGTCCTGAGAAGCAATGAAAAAACAGTGAATGCTTCTTGTAGTTATATAAAGAATACATTGGCAAGTCCAAAGATGGCACAAGTGAACGTGAGGCTTCAAAGCGACGTACACACAATGCCCTGCTCGACATGAGGTCAATCGGCGAAGGCCGAACTAATTGTGTCTTGGCAAATGTGACATCGCTGATTTGAAAATGACATAACTGGTTCAGAAGTTATAAGGAAGAATGTGCACAGGACTTGATGCGCACGTGGGAAAGTTGGCTGATGTGAACCGCGGGAAAACAAACCCTATTTGGCGGCAATACTTACCGTCACGTCTAAAGGCAAAACTGAATCAGAACAATGGAACTCTTAACTCCCCATGAACAATTTTATTTACAGTTTATGTTTTATACGTTTTATACGTGCACTCATTATTCATTACCCGCTCCTAGGGTACAGTTCTTTAAGAGAGTGAAACCAAGCAGCAAGATCACCAACTCAGTGGACCTAAAAAGACCGATTTAAAGTGCTAGAGCATGTCTCGATATATCTATGGCTAAGCTCAATGTAACCCTCTTACGTCCTGCCTTCACCTACGATGTTTTTCAGATCAGCAGAATAATAGCGCCTATTGCGTCGCACACCTTTGGTCAGTCTTACGTTTCACGTCACCCTTTAATGTGCTGATATGGCTAGCCATCGTTTAAAACACGTAGGCGACCAAGGACGCCTGATGCTGCATTGAAAGGTCTCTCCCCTTTCTGTATAAATCCCCGAAAATCAGCAGACATCAACAACGTGCGTTTCTCAGAAGTGTTCCACCACGTCAAACTCATTTTGTTATTCATTGCAGAGCTCTTTTTTTTTTCGCTCAGAATCGTACAACGGGCAATTGCTCCATTGCTTGAATAGAACTTCTGCTCCCCCAAGCCCCAATTTAAGAACGCGGCGCAGGCTTACCTACAAAGAATAATGTGCAAGTGAATGAAGGTTGGCTCTTAGAAGCAAGATAATTTAAAGCCAATGCTTATTCTATAGTGAAAACAAAAAGAGATAAACGCGGCGGCATACTCATCCCAAATAACAGGAACAACTGAACTCTTCACGAACACATACCAGAAAAGTAGTTTACAGTAAGGCTGGGGCTGCCATCCTCAAAGTATACACCTACTAGAAACTGGCTTCCGCATCTTTCTATTAAATAACGAATCTGCCCGATGTAACGATGTTATAGGGTTTACCAATTGCCAAATTATTGCAATATGGTGGTTTTGGGACGTAAATTCCCACGTAATATTATTAACACATTGCAATAAGGCACTTCGTGTAGTCCATTTTTTACGAATTTTGATATTTGTTATTGAAGAAAGCTGTAAGTGGTTAGCGATCTAAGCAATCGACACACGTGTATAACGTGTTGATAGAAAAAAAGTTAAAGCAAATGAAAGAAAGTGCTCTCGGTGAAGGCTTTGATAAATAAACAACAGTAATTGAAATTGCTCAATCAATGCGTGCTATATTATAAGCGTTGTTTCACGGAACCTTGGTAAAGAAAGGAATGGTGCTTGAACATGGCTGCCATGTGTTGTATCACTGAAAACCTCCTCAATACATGACGCAGAAATTAGGCTTGTGTTCGCAGAGGTCGTTTACGGGGGGGGGGGGGGAGGTATCAAAGTTATTCAAAGAAAGATAGCATGCTACTCTTAAAAAAAGCCCATCCGGGTATAGCAACAGTATATCTTGCACAAATAAATACTTGTCGCAGCAACACCCCACACCTACAATAGCTGTAGAAAAAGAAAAGAAAATACGCATGCGCTGAAAAAGAACACAAGCATCCATACTACGGACCATCCGAGTGATGGATGCTGTAGAGGCAAATTGAAGTTTCGACCATCAAGCGCATAGGCTTTTGCGTGTACCAAAGGTCCAGCGCCTGTCGCCGAAGGTTGGTTCTGTCATCCTCTTCTCAAAATTTCATGACAGATAGAGTAGAAAAAAGGGGAATTGTAAATGTATCTTGAGATTCATTGTTCATATTTTCTTTGCATTTCGATGCTGATATCCGTGCTTGTCTGTAACATGGTGGACTTCGATTGACAGTTATGCATTTCCTTTTAAAAAGAAAACAATGCCACGTACCTCAGCGTGCTACCAGCAATGCATTATTTTATCTGTTTTCACATATGACACGTTGCGTCTACGGCCATCAAAGTGAGGAAAATGCAACCGTCGGCAGAGAAAACAAGACATTGTTTCACTATGCTTATAATTCTGTTTCAATCCTCGGACGTCAGTGGACGCTTGGCAAATAGCGCTATGTAAACGGCGACGAAAATGACATTTTGAATCGCTGGACAGCAAGGGCGCAAGAAACAATGCAAGTGCTGTCCCCGACCAAAACCTGTAAAATAAGGGGAAATGGCTAAAGTTTCCTGCGTAAGAATTGGCAGAAAGAATTTGTAATTCAAATGGGTCTATAATAATGTGGAAGCCCAGCCCTGTCACTGACAAAGTGAAGGGAATTCATTAAAAAGAAAAAAGTGAAAACATTTAACAACAGTATAGTATTGTGTGCGTTGGGGCTCATAAATTTATCTGTTTTCATGAAATTTCACATTAATTAAAACGCCTTTATTCTGAGAAACTTGCCAAAACTGTGGCAACGTTGTGAAGACGTCGGGCCTCTCTGGCCACGACAAAGAGTGGTAATAAAGACGCTTAAGACAAGCCGCAATGCTTTACTTGACGATCGATCTCAACTTTGAGGTATTTCCAGAGCAGCGTAGAAGCAGATAACCGAAAATTCAAAGAGAACACTAATTATAAAAAGTGTGATGATTGCAGTCTCGCATTTGCTGGCTTCACTTTCAAAACTGAAGGCATTTTTTGTATCACGTTTGGAAATACTTAGAAAAACAGGGGATGTACTGGTGCACATGTGCGTATGAGAGAAGGCATGAAATTGTGTCTTGAACGAGGAGAAAATCTACGAGAGTTACATTGGAATAAAGCAGCTTACATTAAAACATTAGCATAAAAAGACAGACAGTCGCATGTTTGCTTGCGTTGCTGTAACTGGTACGTGTCGTTTTTCCCGTATGTTCACAAATTTGCTTAATATAGTGTCAAAAACGCTTTGGTGCACTATTTAGAACGTTATAAAGAAAAAAAGTACGATTTTAGTACCTAACAACTTTAAAAGCACACTCACATAAAAATAATTCCTTATCATTTCGATTTGCTATAGATAATAAATCGATAGCAAAGAGTACTATGTTACTATGGCGATAGCGTTAAAGAGCTCGTTTTGCAAAAATTCTGACATTGTCGTCGGCGTCAGTGTCGGCGTCGTAGGTTTTGAGCGAAAAATAATCTTCTTATGCGTAAAGGAAAAGAAGACAACAATGCATATAAAATATTTGTAAAAATGCTGGTGCAGTCTGAAGACGTAACCAGGGTTGTTCGGGTCGAAGTGGGAATCCAACACGGGTCATTTGCGTGGCAAGCGGATGTTCAGTGAAAAAACTGTGAAAAAACCTTCCTTCTGCTTTGAAATGCAGTGAAAGCAGCTTCGATGCTTCACAAACACGGGCGTCTGATACATGTTTCACAATGCAACATGAAATATTCCAGTAATAATGCAATGTAGAAGCGTCCATTACCAACAAGCGTCAGGGTATGTGATTATCATAATGGCTCCGTAGTTGAAAGCCAATACCCCGCAACAAATGGCACACACGCTACTACGCCTATAACCTTGAGGTCACACAGTGGGTGCATAGAAAATTAAAAAAGAAAGGTTTCACGCTTTAAGCGTTTAAACTACGCCAGCATGTCGCTGTCCCATTCAACTCCTAAGGGCAAAGCTTTAGGGTCGCCAAATTTTTGTGAGTGCCTGATAGGCTGCATGAATATGTAAAGTTTCAGTGTTTAATCATTAAGAAAAAATCTCAGGACGTCTCAGGAATCATGAAAGGTATTGCTGTGTATCGGCGGCATCAAGATGACTGACGCAAAAGGTCATCATTACGACATTACATGCCCACATTTGTAACATCATCCTAACGCGGCCACTGCGCCAATATGGTGTCACTTTCTGTGACGCCATTACAAAATGATCGCGTGGTATAAGGCGTGCGGTTTTCGAAGGAAATACAGTAACGGTTGAGTTTGAGAAAGCGTTTGACTGCTTCGAATCATAAAGGCAATGCTAAAGGACGTTAGGGAAGCTTTTTGAGGGTAGCGTCAGAGGAAGAATATATCGATAAAAAAAATGAAGGAGAAAGTAGCTTTGGCGTTTTGGTGCATTCAGCGATCGTATTTAAGGGTTCTTTCAGCATTAGAAGTGATTTTGCCAGTTCTATTATTCAAGGTTGATGTTTGACGCATTTAGATGAACTGTCTTTGTCATCGTCAGCTCATGGAAGCTCTCAGTATAATGTCATGTTATTCCTATGTTTGTGGGTTTTATTTCTTTGAAGGGGCGTTCAAGAGCAAATATACACAGTTTCACTACAAAGGCAAAGCAAATAATGATATAGCGACAAATTGTAAAGTTGCGCGAAGAATGTCAAGCAGACCGAGTCATGCAACGCGCTGCTCTCGCAGAAATGTCACTAGAAAAGAACACACGCAAGACGACTAAGAACTAACAACTTTCTCTTGTCTACACCTTCACAAGCCTACCCGTTGCTTCAGAAGTGATAACCGCTTTTTGTAGCTGCTGTCATGCCGACCGTTTTTTCAAAATCTTGTTATCAGTTTTTACACATTCAAGGATAACCTTTAGGAATCTGGTGTAGTTGAATCTAACTCTGGAACGACAGAAAAGTATTTGTTCATACATTTGCTTTTAGGACAATCTAGCATAGCTATATCCATGAACAATATTTTAGCTAAACAGGGTCACATTAAAAGTTGCATTACCAAATTAAACGACTGTCTTGGGAATATGGAACGTCAGCTACTTCCTTTGCTTTCATTAAAAAATGAAGTAGGTGAAATAAATTTATCAGTAGCAAGGATCAAAGGGACACTGAAGTCAAATAACAATTTTACGTCACAGTAAAAGCTCAATGCATGAGAACATCTAAAACGATAATATTATCAACATCGGCGCTCTACTTACCGAGAAATTAAGGTAAGTTCGCAAGAACACAAGCGCCGCAGAAGCACATTTTTGAAATCATCCCGATGACATCAGATGAACCGTCTACAATTATACACTAGTAATCAATCAAACCGTTCTAAATAGTGAACCAAAAAAAAGATTCACTGGACGCCATTATGGGGAAAGGCGCGAGAGGTTCAAAAATTCAATTTTCGCGTGGGTACACGGGACAGGTGGTGCCGTCTAGCGGCGCGCAGTTGAAACAAAAGCGTCTGCAATCTGGAAGCCCATGGCGGGTAATTGATCAATGGCCGTTGTTGCTGCTGTATCTCTCACTGCTTTCGATCTGCTGCTACTAGCGCAGTAAAGCCGGGCTACGTTGTGCACGGCAACACTGACGTGAGACGGTCCGGTCGGTCCGCTTCTTGAGGCGGGTAACTTGAAGTGCGCTAAGCCAATGCTGAGCACTGATACGTGATTTTATTTGAGAATAAGCCCTTCCTTGGCTCGAAAGTAACACCATGAGGTTTCTGGACTGCCATTTCAACACCAACGTCGTCTTAATAGTTGGCTTTAGTGTTCTTTTAAAGAAGCTATGTGCCTCACAAACGCGAAGAAATGAAGAGCCTGAGAATCGAAGCAGGAGAAAGCACCTAATAATATATGGTATTGAAGAAGCCGTCTCTGAAAGAACTAAAAGTCTAACCACTAATATTCAAGAGAACGTGTTCTTCAAAAAACTTGAAGTTACAGTCAAAGGCATAGAGCCGTGTCATAGACTAGGTGAAAAATCTGCCAAAAATCGTCCTGTGATATTAAAATTTTTGAACTATCGCGAAAAAACATCAATACATAAGGCATGTTTTCAGCTAAAGGAATCGTTTGCTTCAGTCACATATGATGTTTTTCCGGTGTTAAAGAAACCCGGAAAAAATTGTGGCAAACTGCGACACATGAAAAAAAAATGGCTTAAAACTCAAGCTGGTATATGATAAGCTGTAGGTAGACGACGTTTTATATGGTTAGGTTGAAACCAACAATAAAAGGTATAAAATTCCAAAGCGTAAAAAAGGACAACAAAAAGTGAGTACTCAAAATCTATGTCCTTAACATAAATTGCCGTGGCATTGTAAATAAATCTGTCCAGCTTGAAGCCTTGTTTCTTACCCATAAACCAGATATTGCTGTGCTTACAGAATCTTGGTTAAGCGATGACATATTCTACAGTGAATTTTTTTTTGAAAAACTACACGGGCTTGCCTAAAGATTGAGAAAGAAGAGGAGGAGAGTTTGCTATATTATTTAGGGCACTCTTACAACTTGTAAGAATGCCTGAAATTTTAGGAGCTGAAAGCAATTTTTGCACTATATATATTAACGAAATGAGATACTCTCAGTTCTCGGAGCTATTTATAGGCCATCTGACTCCTGTGTCTTGGTTCTTGAAAATCTTGATGATGACATGTCCTGTCTTAAAAAACAAAAAAGAAGACGGGTTAATTCTTGCTGGTGATTTCACTTTTCTGAATATCGATTGAAACACTTGCTCTACGAAGTCGTCTGATCTAAATGACACAAAAATGCTTGACATAACTTTCAATTACAATTAGCTGCAGGTTGTATTTCAACAAACTAGAATTCGAAGTACATTTTCAATCATATATCTCTTTTTTGTTAGTGGTACTGTTAAAAATAATGTGTTGTGTGATGTTCTACTAAAAATATCTGATCACAAAGCTGTGGTTTTAACTTTACCTGATGCTTCGCATGATCAGCTCACTGTCAATTGCCAGTACTCGAACTTTTCTCGCGTCGATGATCAGTTAATTATTGACTTTTGGACCTCTCTTTTAATGCTCTCTCAGGAAACACGAGCAATATAAGTGATCTATGGTTAGCTTTCAAAAACGTTGTCGAGAGATGTAAAGTACGTTATGTGCCACTAAAAACTAAACCATCACCCGGTAAAAATGCTTGGATGACCCGGAAAATGCTCCAGCTACAACGCAAACTTAGGAGACTGAAAATTGAAAAGCAAAAAATGCGTAGCAACAAAATCACTAGGTGATTTTGTTGCTACATTAGGAACAAAACTGAAATTATGAGCTCGGGAGGATAAGGCAAATTACTGTGGTATATCACTTCCTTCTATTATTAAGGTGTCACCTGAAAAGTTTTGCAGATTGATTATGCCGAGTTGCCGTTCTCTACCTCGTTTTCACTAAATGGTAATATCATTACTGATGACACAGCTGTGTCTGCTGCTTTCAACAAACACTTTAAATGTGTATTTACAACAGATAATAATTTTCTTCCATTGTTCAATACGTCCGTGCCATTTTATGCCTGACGTGAGAATCACTGAGCAGGGTATTTTAAGCCTTCTGTTTAACATTGGCGTTAAAAAAATCTCTTGGCCCAGATGGTATTCCAAACGCCTTATTAAAAAAAAATATGCCAAACGGTACACTAGGTGTTTGCTCGTATTATTCGAAAACTCTCTCGGTGGCGGTTCGTTGCCGCAAGGCCGGAAAACCGCCAAAATTAAACTATATACTCTTTAAATTCGGTGATAAATATATCATCACAAATTATCAGCCCATTTCATTGACAAAACTTCAAGGATATGATTTATAAACATATTGTCCAATTTCTTGAAATTTATAAAGCTTTAACAAATGCAAAACGTGGATTTAGATGCGGGTATTGTCCAAATACACAATTAGTCGTAATTACGCATGATTTTGCCGAAGGTATAAATATACGATATCAGACACACGCTATATACATAGATTTTTGTAAGGCCTAAACTTTATACAAAGTGTCGCATAATAAAATACTTCACAAACATGGTTTTATTCAAGGTTTTATTATAACAAATAATACTCTACTGGCATGAAATAGAGCTTACCCGGTGAACCGTTACCAATACGCTTATCTTAATGGCACCAGCTCAGGTCAAGTTGACGTTGTTTCTGGCTTACCTCCGGGGTCCGTGCTTGGGCCCCTTTTGTTTCTGATATTTATAAATGACATCACCACTGATAATATTGTTAAGAATAAACTCTATGTAGATGTCTGCGTGATTTATGAAATAGTTAGGTAAAACGAGGATCAGATTATATTATTTGAAAACTTCGAAAAAACTTATATCATTGTGCGATCAGTGGCAGACGACTATTATTTACGACAAGACGGTCTTTATGCGAATAACCGACAAAAAGAAACCACTTTATGTTTCATTACGAGGCAAACGAAAACACCTTCTCGGAGGTGAATGAGTATAAATACCTGGGTCTTTGGTTCACAAATAATCTCTCATGGTTGAAACACAGAGATGTTACGAATAAGGCATTACGTAAATTATTCTTTTTCAAGTTTCAAGTTTCAAGTTTCATGTTTTATTATTTCCAAAAACAAGGTACAAAATCTAGATTATACAGATGAGGGTCCCAGAGCCAGAGACTTTAGTGCGATCCTGGGTTGTCGATACAAAATCGACGGACTAATTTATGGGCTATCCTTCAAATTATCATCTCGTTTCGTTCGTTTTCTTGCATACCAGTGCATTATATCTTCTATGGTTGAATATGCCGTGCCAATGCGGGACCCATACAACAAAACAAATATTAGCAAACATGAAAGCATACAAAAAAGTAGTTCGCTACACATATAACTGGTATGGTCGTTCATCAATTACTGAACTCAACCAACGATCTGCGTTGCCCTCAGTTAGCAATAGGGGTAGAAATTGCCAGCTGAAATAATTTTACCGAATAGTTAAAGGGCATTATAACATAGACTCCTCTCCCATTATCAATTATACTCAGGGTTACGAAACCAGGCAAAGACATTCTTTCACGATAATCTCTTTACTTCCATGAAAGAAGTGCTTTAAATACTCTTTTTTTCTAAAACTATTGTTGATTAGATTAACCTCCCCGACAATATTGTAACACAAGCCTCGCCTACTTTGTTTAAAATATATTTGAAGTAGCTCCTTAGCACTGTTCTGTATACTTTTGTTTTATTATTTGTCCCAATTTGTTGCATATTCTTGTTCAATTTCATTAATTTTCTCCTTGAAATAGTTTTCTTTTGTGTGTTTATTCAGCTAGTTCATGTACACTTGCATTTTCCAGTTACTATTTGCTGGTAAATTTTGTTTTGCTCTTGTTCTATTTCATAGCCTTATTGTTTTTTCTCTATGCAGTGTATTTTTCATTTCATGTGTTTTCTTTGAAAACTATATGGTGCCTTTTTTAATATCATGTATCAATATATCACACCTGCTATAGTCTCTGCTTGAGACTGCAGTATCAATAAATAAAATAAATAAACGCGCTGCTTCCTCTCCTTTGGAAATGGAAGCTAGCGAAGCGAGCAGCTGCGGTTGCGCGTTCTGCGGCAGCGGTTTCACACTTTGTTTTCGACTCTATCCGTAATATTTTGGACGCTGGCTCTCCTTCAGTTCGCAGTCTCCTTTCACCGAGCTTTCGACATGAGTCCGAAAGCCAACCAATGATCATAACTTGGAACAATCATCAAACCACGAAACTAAGAGGCAAAACAATCTGTGAGAACCGAGTACCACGATGCTGGCAAAAACGCCATGAGAAGAGTCGAGGAGATTTGAAAGTTCTACTCTTGAGCATCGTTTTGTCAGAGTACGTACTTTTAGAGAACCTAGTATATACACTTTAGCTGTCCACTTCCTTGAAGCAAGGTACGATTTCACCACCTAAACAATGACATTCGCTAGCAACAGCTCAAGGAAAACACTTAACATTTTTTGTATTGTGCATACGGTGTAGTTACCTCGAAACGATGGTTGCAGTACCCAAAACACAACAGCACAAAAAAAACTCAACCACAGGAGCAAGAGAAAAGAATATACATTTCAATGTCACTTGGGCCTTCTTAATTAATAGTTTCTTCCTGGTGTAATTTAGAAGGTGGTTTGAAAGCACAACAGCAACTCAGTTTCTGCACGCCCTAACGCTTGCGGTATATTGCGTGAGGAAAAATTCCTCAAAGCCTACCATCTTGCCGGAATTGCGAAGAAACTCAATGATCTAATGACACCATCCTTTTACTTAGATTTAGAACTTCCTGGAAAGTCTCGGACTGACACGTATATCCTCCAGAAGCCGAGCTGAAATGAACCGGATGACGATATCCTGGAGGTTTGAACAAAGAATGAACTAATTAAAATCCCGCAGAAAAGTAACCCTAACAATGTCGCGTGAGATGGTCTGACCGAAGGTGGATTCAGTGGTTCGAAATCTCAAAATATGTTGAAAAAAAGTCCCAAGCATTTCCCCGAGGGTAAACATGGTTAAGTGCGAATACACGGGGTAATGCTAAGAGGGGTATTTAATAATTCGCAATATTATATTTAATTTTCACACTATGGTGCTTTTATGGTGTAATGGTTCCTGGGAATCGCAGTTTGATCACACGGGGGAGTTTACGTTAACTCACTGGCGAATGCCAACGGATTTTAATTTTACTCCCCCTCACGACCCGCTCTCGACGGGAGACTGAGAGAGAAGGCGGGCGCGCGAGAGAGAGGGGTGCGCGCGCAGCTGCAGCGAGCGAGGAGAGCGGAGGAGCGAGCGAAGGGGGAGGGGGTATAAGGCGCGTTACTGACACCGATATCAGCGTCGCGTCCGTGGCTTATTCGGTAGAGCGTCGCGCTGCGGCCCGCCAAGTCCTCTTTCTTTTAAAGATAGAGAGAAGACTGCGGACGCCGCTGACGCGGTGGATGGTTTGGGGTCGCTTATAAAGCGTATTCACACTTAAAAAAAATACAAACACAGCCGGCATAACTGTCACTTGTGAGTGTGCACTAGAACAGAATTCGAATGAAAGCAGAAAAGGAAATAGTTTAGTGAAGTAGGCTAGTAGTTTTTTTTTTCTATAAGCGTTTGTTCCATGCGGCGATGCCAATTTTTTAACATTGGCGAAACGCAACGTAGGTAAGAAAGTATATAGTCATGTTATACGGCGTTGTTTTACAAGTCTTCATTTCTTGCGCTGGTAGCACATATACTTTTTTTTCCACCCGCTCCGCTCTGTTCGAAGAGAAAAGCAAATAGAATGCTTTTTTTGATGATTATCCTATTTTTTGCTCCAGTTTATTTGAATGTTTGGTAGCATGCTTTTTGCAATGATTGTCTTTTTTCAATGCTCCTGTGAAATTCTACATGCCAAGAACTGCCGCTGAGAGATGTGTGTTTGTGTCGTAAACCATTGAAATGCATCTGCAACAGCATCGACTGCTGTGCTCCTTTTTTTTGTTATTATTCTGTAACGTCTTCTACTTTTTGCTTCTCCTGTTGAAGAATAAAAACGACAGTTTTTCTCTAACGCAGCTGATTCTATAAGAGATCGGTAAAGAAGTGTGGGTACTTCGTTGATTCGATGCATAGGCTTAAGAGTCGCGTATCTATGCTTCCATGTTTAAAAAAAAACTAATAAAATATATAAGTGAACGAACGGTGAGCGTTGCTCTGATAATTGTTTACGCTTTGTGAGCATCGCTACAAACGTTTGTAAGCGCAAAAATTGAGGCTCGTCTTTTTCTAGCCAAAAGTAGAATACAAAATAAAATACCTTATGTATTAGCCTGAGTAGTCTTAAGTGCGAAATCCATTCGACGTGGTTTCTTTCAGGTGCACTGACGGAACGCGGACGCCATTTTAAATGCGAAGCATTTCTTTGCGAACTTCGGCGACCTTCAGCGTATCTATCTATCTATCTATCTATCTATCTATCTATCTATCTATCTATCTATCTATCTATCTATCTATCTATCTATCTATCTATCTATCTATCTATCTATCTATCTATCTATCTATCTATCTATCTATCTATCTATCTATCTATCTATCTATCTATCTATCTATCTATCTATCTATCTAGCCGCCTACGACTTTTAGCTCTCCTGACCATTTCAATAATGAAATCAATACAAAACTTGGTATGGCATAACATGACTGTATGAAGAGCATATTTTTTTAGCGATAACAAGAAAATCATGATATGTATGCCATGAATAATATAATTTACATTTAATAGTAATGCAGCTCTTGCGGTGGGTTTGTTCACATGGCATGTTGCAAAACTGGCATGGTATGTCATGATTGCATAGCGAACATAAGCGACAGATCCTAACATGAAAATCACGAGATGCGTGTGATGTATGAACATGACCACATGCCACGCTCATGTTGCGCTCACGGCCGTTTCGCTATCGTAACATATACCAAATTTGGTATTACGGTACGTGAATGAATGACGAAGGTATGTGACTGGTGCAAACATGATAATCATGAGATGCGTATCATGTAACAACGTGACTACATGCCATGCTCATGATTTGCTCGCTTCCGTTGCGCTAGCTTCAATTATACCAAATTTAGTATTACGGGACCTGAATGAATGACGAGGACATCATACTGGTGCAAACATGATAAACATGAGATGCGTGTCATGTAACAACATAACAACATGCTACGCTCATAATGCGCTCGCGGCCGTTTCGCTAGCATCATATGTACCAAACTCGGTGTAACGTACGTGATGCGAGTGGACGACATAGGTAAATGACACATCCAATTATGATAATCACGACATGCTTGTCATGAAACAACAAGACTACATACCACACTCATGCCCCGCCGCGGTGGTCTAGTGGCTAAGGTACTCGGCTGCTGACCCACAGGTCGCGGGTTCAAATCCCGGCTGCGGCGGCTGCATTTCCGATGGAGGCGGAAATGTCGAGGCCCGTGTGCTCAGATTTGGGTGCACGTTAAAGAACCCCAGGTGGTCAAAATTTCCGGAGCCCTCCACTACGGCGTCTCTCATAATCATATGGTGGTTTTGGGACGCTAAACCCCACAAATCAATCAATACCACACTCATGATGCGCTCGCGGCCGTTTCGCTATCTTCACATGTGCCAAATTTTGTATTACGTTACGCTAATGGATGACGAAGGTATGTGACTGCTACAAACATAATCATGAGATGCGTATCATGGGAGAACATGAGTGCATGTCACAGTCAAAGCGCCAATACATTTCGACATGACGCGGTGCGCGTGCTCGCCGGCGTTCATTTCGCCGCGTCATGCCAGTGTTGCCACTCCATGCGCCGGACCTGCCACGTACTCACAAGCGCGCCCCGCACTGCGTTGCCTTGACGCATGCGCATTTCAGCGCGTCCGGCGTCTCTCCGTCAAAAAAAGAGGGAGACGCAGTGTTGTCTGGGTTACGCATCGGCATAGAGCAATGTTAGTCTAAGGCTTCGGCGCGAAATGCAGCATGTCGCCTTTCGAGCCGGTTGCCGCCGGGCCGCACCATTGGACGCTGGTCGCGTTTTGCTAACTTAGCGTCGCTGTGCGCTGCGCTCGCGCGTCAGTGCTACATTGAAGTATATTGGGACCTTCATGATGTGCTCGCGGCCGTTTTGCTAGCTCCACATATACCAAGTTTGGTGTCTCATGACGTCAATGCATGACGAAATATACGAGTGGTGCAAACAAGATAATCCTGACACGCGTGTCTTGTAAGAACATGACAACATACCACGCTCATAGCGTGCTCGCGGCCGTTCCGCTAGCTCCACATATACTAAATTTGGTATCACGTGAAGTGGATAGATGGCGAAGGTAGACGACACATTCAAACATAATAATCATGACATGGAAGTTATGTACGGCATCGTTTACTTCCACCTCGTAACGTTTTGCTTATTTCAAAGTGACATATCAACATTTCGCTATCATGCTTCGCTTATCATCGATTCCCACAGTACGTGGGATCTGCCAATTTTTTTCTTTTTTTTCATAGATTACGGAATTTCGCTAAAGTGAAGTGAACACGCAGATTGCGAGATCTATGAGGTTTATGCGTGGCCATGCACTCGTTATATTACATATTCCTCTCAGACCACGTAGCGGCTGCACAGCATGTTCCAAAAGATTTCACGCGCATGGTTTAAAGCATGCTGCCCAATAAACAGAACGTGACAGCTTCGCGGACACAAGCTAACAATATACTTTAAGTTTTATCGGTTACATCGCAACAATTCACAATTTAAAGTTCTAGATTAGCATCATATAATAAAAAGTTTACAGAAAGTTGGCAAATGCGTTCTAGGAACCAGATATCGTCATTGTGTTCACGATAAACGTTTTTCCTACCGCATTTTCAATTAGACAACTTTTCTCACGTGCATTTCAAGCAAATGCGTTGCAGTGCAGTAAAACACCCTTTTACCACGCAAACGGCCTTGTTTTGATTTTCACGTGGAGTCTGAAATTTTAATAGTTATATTTTCATCATTCTCAATTTTTCGGTAACGCACTAGACAGATATATCAAAGAGAATAGTCTTTCTCTGGGACCTTCGAAGCAAAAACTTTGGTCTTTCTGTCGGTACATTTGTTGGTTTGTTTATTCTTAATGGCACCGGGTACTTGCCCTTATGAAAATGAATTTTGAGAGTCTAAAGTGTTGTGCAACAAGTGTCCGTTTCCTGGGCATTACCATCGACAACTAACTTTTATGGCGACATGCGGTTGATGGTATAGTCACTGCATCAGTGAAAAGGATCAACACTCTTCTTCGCATGGCAGGGATCTGTTGGGGCAACAATCCTATGTCCATGCCTTAATTGAATGATGCCCTTATAACAAGCCGCATTCTTTATAAGCTGCCCCTGATATAATCATCACCAAGCCATTTCGAACGCCTAGAGGCAGTGCACAGAAAGGGTCTTCGCTTGACAATGGGAGTCCCTCAGGCGGCTTCAAACACGAAGGTCACCAATCAAGCCGAGTCTCTTCCGCTGGGAATTTTGGCGTCTCAGGCCTTATTGACGCAGCTGTCAACACTGGGCGATTCCTTCGCAGGCACGGCGCTTCTCCGGCGGCTAAGGGCAAGAACTGGCTCACATTTCAATGCGGCACTAAACGCATTTCGATATTTAGGCTTGAAACTGCCTAACCGGTGCCCTATGTACCCGCCATGGTCTCTTGTGGATGTTGCGTGTAACTTCAGCTTACCCAATCTACCAGCGAAGCGCACTATTCCAGCCGCGGAAGCAAAATTCCTTGCGCTGGACCACTTGAGCACCATGTACCGCACCCACCTACAAGTGTACACCGACGGATCAGTGTGCACACAAACGGATAGCTGCGCAGCGGCTTTCTGCATACCCTGCCTTGGCGTGTCATGGTCGGCCCGCCTGCATGCCGTGGTTTCGTCCACAACGTTAGAAAGTGCTGCAAGCAGGGTGGCTTTGCGAAAATTGCGATCCTTTGCTGCACGAGATGTTGTAGTGCTGACGGACTCCAAATCGGCGCTACAAAGACTGCATCATAGCCTACCTCAAGAAAAGTTCAACAGGCAATCTCTGGCACTAATCAAACACCTAAATGGCAAGAGTTTTATTATAAAGTGCCAGTGGATCCCATCCCACGTTGGCATTGAGGGCAATGAAAAGGCTGATGCCCTTGCATGCGAAGCACGTACATCGTTTCCAAAAGTAAGAACTCCCAAGACTTACCAGAATAACAAAGATGTGATACGCAATCATTTCAAGGCAATTTACAAGTTTCCACACCAAGCATGTATAATTGATGGACTTTCTCTTGAAGAAGCGACGCTGTTGTACCGCATAAGAACCGGCTCCGCATACACCCCGGCCTGGTCATTCAAGACTGGGAGATACGCTTCCCCCTTCTGTGCCTTCTGTGGTGACATCGGGGATACTGAACCTTTCATTTGACTTTGCCCACAGTTTGATGTGCAAAGAGCAGCGATGATCCGCACCTTGCGAAAACGCTGTCATAGACACCGGACAATTGATGACGTCATCTTTCCTGAAGGACCCGCGGCAACTAGGAGGAACGTGCAACGAATTTCGTTGGTCTTCCTGCGAGACACTGGGCTGTCTGACATGTGGTGACATTTTCCAAATTCAGAAGATGCTCAGACGGAACGATTGCCAGCCATGCAGGCCAGGCTAATCTCGCCTGCTGCACCACCACCACCACCACCACCTGCAGCTAATGCACATCTAATGAGTCACTAGATTGACATAAGACGTGCAAAGCCTAATGTCTTTTAGCATCAGGTGTGCAATAGAGACTCAGATGACTACATGCACCAGGATTTCTGATGATCAAAGTACGCAGACCGTCCAGTGCGTGCCCTAATGTCAAAACACATCACAATGAAAAAAAAATTTCGTTAATCTTTTAGAGCCCACAAAAACTCATTTTCTTACTACTAAATGTAATAATCGCGGGAATTATAGATCCCTAATTTACTATATGATAATGAAGAACGCCGTAGCAGAGAGCTTCAGAAATTTCGGCGATCTGTGTTTTTTTAACGTGCACCTAAGTCTAATTCAATTACTTGCTTATCTCAACATTCACGTACATGTTGTCTTTTGGAAATATAAAACACTAAACAGTTTGTTTTCCCATAGATTTTTCGACCATGTTTAAGTAAATATAACATCGACATGAAGGGAATGTCTTCGTACACATGCCTAAGTGTAAATCAGCTGGATCATAAGAGAAATAATAATAATAATAATAATAATAATAATAATAATAATAATAATAATAATAATAATAATAATAATAATAATAATAATAATAATAATAATAATAATAATAATAATAATAATAATAATAATAATAATAATAATAATAATAATAATAATAATAATAATAATAATATATTAATATTATTATTATTACTATTTTAATACAGGGTCTCTTATGCATTTTTTCACGTAAGACAACTCGAAGGCGATAGCCATCTCTTTCTTTTTTCCAATCAGTCGATGTGTTCATCCGGCCGCCCTTCGAAAACTTTCTGCAACTAATGTGGTTATGCATTGCCTCCACGGTTAATGACACCGTTTTGCGTAGCCAATCAGCCAGCCAGCCTTTGGACAAGCTATGATAGGATTGTGTGCGATGTAATGACTTTATCATCTGGCGCTCTAATGACACGTCATCTCGTGGTGATTACTTTTTGCATGCATCTATCGTTCCCTACATTGCAGGATCCGAGACGCTGCCAACGGTCAAATTTTACTTTTAATGAGGCATCTAAGACTTGCGATTCCATTAGTAATCAATGATTTATTATTCACTTATTCACGTAGCGCACCCAGAAATAATTATAAGATTGTACATGTGCATCTAAAAAACAACAACAATAATGATCACTTATTATCATTATTATTATTATTATTATTATTATTATTATTATTATTATTACTATTATTATTAATGAGATTTTCGTGCCAGATGCGCGATGTGGAGGAAAACTTTACTGGGGCATTCAGGGGTGCTTTCCACCACCTTGCGCGCTTGAATTTTGAATATGTATTTACATCTGAGAAGCATAGCATCGATCGCTTACGCTGAATCGGTACCCCAAGCTGTTGCATAGACGTGCCAATTTGCCATTTGCGTGGAGGGGGATGGTTCCATAAGCCGATCAGTGTACACCGATGATTGATTGATTTGTGGGGTTTAACGTCCCAAAACCACGTTATGATTACGAGAGACGCCGTAGTGGAGGGCTCCGGAAATTTCGACCACCTGGGGTTCTTTAACCAAATGTGAGCACACGGGCCTACAACATTTCCGCCTCTATCGAAAATGAAGCCGCTGCTGCCGGGATTCGATCCCGCGACCTGCGGGTTTGCAGCCGTGTACCTTAGCCTCTAGACCACCAAGGTGTGGCTCAGTGGACACCGAAGGCAGCACAGGAGGTAAGCTCATCGTATCGTTGTAGTGAGCATATCAAAGCATATTTAAATATCAGTCATACTTTTACCAACCACTATATAACCAACCACTATACATAGCCTTCATAGATTACGAGAAGGCGTTTGATTCAGTAGAAATATCAGCCGTCATGCAAACATTGCGGAATCATGGCGTAGATGAAGTATATATAAACATTCTGAAAGAAATCTACAGGGGATCAACTGCTACCATAGTGCTTCATAGAGAAAGCAACAGAATACCAATCAAGAAGGGTGTAAGGCAGGGGGACACAATTTCCCCAATGCTATTTATCGCGTGCTTACAGGAGGTTTTCAGAAGCCTAGAATGGGAACAGTTAGGAATAAGAGTCAATGGAGAATACCTTAGTAACCTGCGCTTCGCCGATGACATTGCATTGCTGAGTAACTCGGGGGACGAATTGCAACTCATGATTTCGGAGTTAGACAAGGAGAGCAGAAAAGTGGGTCTTAAAATTATTCTGCAGAAAACGAAAGTAATGTACAACAACCTCGGCAAAGAGCAGCGCTTCGAGATAGGTAATGGTGCACTTGAAGTTGTAAAAGACTATGTCTACTTAGGGCAGGTAATAACCGCAGAGCCGAACCACGAGATTGAAGTAACTAGAAAAATAAGAATGGGGTGGAGCACATTCGGCAAGCACTCTCAAGTTATGACAGGTAGATTGCCACTATCCCTCAAGAGGAAGGTATATAACAGCTGTATCTTGCCGGTACTTAGCTACGGAGCAGAAACCTGGAGACTTACAAAGAGGGTTCAGCTTAAATTGAGGACGACGCAGCGAGCAATGGAAAGAAAAATGGTAGGTGTAACCTTAAGAGACAAGAAGAGAGCAGAGTGGATTAGGGAACAAACGGGGGTTAAGGATATCATAGCTGAAATCAAGAAGAAGAAATGGACATGGGCAGGGCATGTAGCGCGTAGACAGGATAACCGCTGGTCATTAAGGGTAACTGACTGGATTCCCAGAGAAGGGAAGCGGGTTAGGGGGAGACAGAAGGTTAGGTGGGCAGATGAGATTAAGAAGTTTGCGGGTATAAATTGGAAGCAGCAAGCACAGGACCGGGTTAACTGGCGGAACATGGGAGAGGCCTTTGTCCTGCAGTGGACGTAGTCAGGCTGATGATGATGATGATGATACTTTTACAACAAAAATATGACTGGGAGCAGCAGCTGCCAAATGTGTGCCCCTCTCCCCCCTCCCCGCCACCGGTAGGTGGTGGAGAGCGAAGGCGTGATAGAGAGGAAGACAGAAGTTTTAATGCGCATTCATGCCTCTCACCCCGCCACTGTTTTGCTGTCACAACGCTAGCTGTCACGTAGAGACAGCGGCGTAGATAAAGAAAAACAAAAAAAAGAACAAGGGAGGGTAAGGAAAGGAATCCCTCGTTGATCTCGGGGATGGGTGGGGCGGAGCAGGCGAATAGTCATTTTGCTCGGTGTATACCACGCCAAAAAAAAAAAAAATCACCCGAAAGGTGCGGGGAGAGGGGAGGGCAGAAGGTGTAACGGACTCGGGTGTACCGACCCCTAGCAACAGTGTACTAGAATGTACAGAACAGCGCACCAACACCAACAGCGAATGTACAGTGTAGAGAACACCACTTCGTACAGACGTAAAGGAACGGACACGGCTCGCACATTGCACCAAGAAGAACACACCCTTCCGATTCCTTCGTCAAGGACTGACGCTGCAAAGCAACTTCGTCCCCTGGCACGTAGTCTGAGTCTGAAGGAGGGGAACGCTACAAGCATAAGACATACGAGACTATACCAAATAAACCCTCGACTGGAACTTCGACCTCCATCCGCACTTCGTCGGCGTGAAGCTTCACTTCTTTGTCACCTTTGGTTGGGGGTTGCCTTCACAAAAGCATATAGAACCCTCATCGGATTGACCGACAATGCGGAATGCGACCGACGTCTGCTGCACCAAAGAAAACATCGACCATCTGATATGATATTGTCCTCGATTTGCCTTTGAAAGACAGAAGCTTTCGGACGCATTGCGACAATTGGATGATCGGCCACTCTCTGTGCAGCTATTTGAACACCGTCACCGCCTTTCGTCGGCTCAAAAAGCAGTCAAAGCTTTCTTGTGCTTTTTGAGGACTATAGGCCTATTTGACCACCTTTAACTTTTGTGTAGTGCCACCGCTTCATACGCACCAGCCGATTGACTGACAATCCTTCTTTTTTTTTCTCTCTCTTTCTTTCTGTTCTCTTTCCTCTCTCTCTCTCATCTTCATGCCTCCTTCCTATTCCCCCAGCGTAAGGTAGCAAACCGGGCATGTGCCTGGTTAACCTCCCTGCCTTCCCTCTTGTTGTTTATCCCCCCCCCCTCTTGTTGCTCAATTTCATCTTGCACATAGGCGTGCGCATAAGATTGAGGGCAGCCCCCTCTCCCCCAACTTGTTAAATAAGACGGGGGCTACAACATTGGAAGCTTACTTATCTAAATTAGGGGGAGTGCCGTGGTGAACCTCCCTGCCACCCAAGTGTAGGAAAACCCTGCACACGCCTATGACTTTGCACCTCTGAGCATGAGCTCTTAATAGTTATCAGTTAACGAAGAGGGATTTTAATGTGGAGGCTTTGTGTAAAACAAAGTCGGAATATAGACCCACTGTTGCATGCCGTAGTCATACATTGGGTGCCAGTGGAATCGTGAAAGGAGGTTCTTCTGCAATATTGCCTTAGAGAAGCTGACTCAGCTGATTTCTCTGTTCGTGATAGCTGGCTTCTCTTCAATTACTGATCAATCGGCAGCCCTCTGAACTGATGTAGAGTGCTTAGTTTTTTTTTCAACGCAGCATGAAGTCAAGGCTATGTGGTTCTACATTAAATCCAGAGGGATTATTTAATATAACTGATAAATGTACATTAATATTTAAAAAAGGCATAAATCATCAATTGTAATGTCTATTCATGTGCTGCGCTAAAGTGTATGCTTCAGTTCGTTCTAAATTTTTACGTTCTCTTTTGCAGGTTTTAGCCCCACCGCGGTGGTCTAGTGGCTAAGGTATTCGGCTGCTGACCCGCAGGGCGCGGGTTCGAATCCCGGCTGCGGCGGCTGCATTTCCGATGGAGGCGGAATTGTTGTAGGCCCGTGTGCTCAGATTTGGGCGCACGTTAAAGAACCCTAGGTGGTCTAAATTTCCGGAGCCCTCCACTACGGCGTCTCTCATAATCATATAGTTGTTTTGGGACGTTAAACCCCACATATCAATATATCAGTCAATTTTGCAGGTTATAAATACAGCAGCGGTGCCACCACGACGGTGCTACAAAAGACCCTATCCACAGTGCAAAGTTGAAAATAAATAGAAATGCAGTTATTCCTGGAAATGTCTCATTTGGTGTTTCTTTATTTGTTTGTACTTATAAAACACGACTTTCGCAAGAATTGTAAACAAGGACGAACTAGCTCCATTTATTGTCCTACGTGAACTGAATTGATTGACAATGTAATGCGTGTTTCCAAAGGCAGGCATTATATAGTTGCAGCATTATTTATTGGCTTCAAAAGATTCTGACGTGTAAAAAACTATTATCTGTTCGTTGATGGAAGTGGTCTGATGGTATTCCCTTTACAATCCTGTAATTTGTGCACACTTTCATACTAATAATGAAGCGATTTATTGATCAGCTTTTCAGCAAATGTTCTGTTGATGGCATAGCACCTTAGTCTACAACGCGATCTTTGATGTCAACCTAATACATATGCTCGATAGCACTTCACTAGACAATGGCCATAAGCAACTCAGATGTCAGGACTCTATAGACTAACGCTAGCCAATAGTCATCAGAAACTCTCATGTCGGGCCTCTATAGACTTACGCTAGACTATAGTCATCAGAAACTCTAATGTCATAACTCTATAGTCTTACGCTAGACTATAGTATTCAGAAACTCTAATGTCTTAACTCTATAGACTAACGGTGGCCAATTAGTACTAGACTAACATTAGGTACGCATTATGAAAGCGCATTAGACTGACATTAGACAGTTTAAAGATTGTGATATCGAATGACATTAGCCTGTTTATAAAAGTACATTAAAGTTTTTCATAAGGGTGAAACGGCTTACCCCATCCGCAGCGCCCACCTATGTTGTTCAAGGTTGAGCGTTCATGCATGTGCAGTTGTCAATTAAGAATCAATGGTAATTAATTGCAGTTCATTTGTATTCTTACTACGACTGCACTGTTTTTCCTTCAGCCTCATTACCGGTGTTTCCAATCATATGTCATGTAACATTTACAAGTTCAAGTGTTGCTGTTTAAATTGCTGTATGATTTGAATATATTGATGTTTGTCATTCTTAGTATGTTCCACCCCTGTAACAGCCGAAAGGCTAACGGTATTTGGAAAATAATAATAATAATAATTATTATTATTGCGCACATGTCTGGGGCACCATAGCAACACGTATATATTTTGCATGTGTGTCTTTTACTAGAAAAGGCATACATAAGTAATTTCAAGGACCATCGCGTTCTCACGCGCGCTGACCATGCAATGCTTGCGCGAGTGTTTCCAACGCTTTGCTAAAAGAAGATGTTGGTGCCATCTATTCATCGCCTTGCTTTCTGCATCTTATCACCTCTGAGATGGGCGCACACACCCGTCTCAGAGCCACGCGCTTTGTTTTCTAAAAAACTGCTAGATGGCAGTTCTGTCTCACGTGTGACGTGACTTGATGTGCTCGTTCGCCTCCACTGCATGCTCGTAGTACTCTAACGCAGCGCCTTCAGAATACCATTCACCAATTTTGTTGCGCAGAACATGAAATAATGTCTTGTTCATTCTCTCCACACGTAAGACTATCGTCTTTTGACGACATTTGCAGATTACATGCAGATACGGGGCCAATATTTTCACTCAATACCAACGAAGCCGATGAAGACTTCTACATCAACACCAGAATTTCCGCGAAGCGAGCTATTTAACCCTGTTGCGTTAAAGTAGGTCATACTGTTTTGGCCAGCAAACGTCAGTTCCGAGGATTACACAATTATTTGTGTTAAAAATGTTTTGAGGAGACTGGCGCATATTTTTATTGTTTTAAATTATTCAGTGTGTTGTTGTGTAGCTAACGTGTTCTCAGCAGAGTGCGAATCTTTACTCTTCTAGTTTTTGCTTCTGTGTTTCTCATGCTGCTAAAGCGCAGAACACACACGCTAAATTTCATCCTGTTGAAACAAAGCATTTCAATTTAGACTGTGAGAATGTAACCAGATTGAATTCCAAGCCCTCCCATCAAAATACCTGAAAGCGCAATCTTTCTTAAAGCGTGGAACTTTGCGATGTTATTGAAGGAAAAAAACTGTGCGGAGAAGTACAATCTTACGCAATGTTACCTTCTGAATATTTCTCAATTAGGAAGGTCAAGTCTGCAGAATAATGTCGCCCAAGCAATTCGAACGACAGAAAAATTACGAAAAAGAAAGCTCTTGATCACATTTAATTACCAGCAGCATAAGCCAAGAAAATTAGGAGCGCCTAAGAATTGCTGGTTTCCATGGTGACCGTACCTACCATAGTGGTGCAGATAGTTTGTTCGTTTTGTTTCTTTATCTTGCTCCTAATTTATCCTTCACTGCCAATTGAAAATATCTCCCTAGGTGGTATAATCTTGAAAGAGAACTGTAGTGAAGAAGGTACGAAAAAAAGTAGCGGAATTCTTAGCGAAGGATTCGTAGAATCAATCAACAAATTCTATACAGCGAACAGCGGCCTGTTTCTTTGAGCGGAACAAAATTTATTCTGCCATCAGACGTTCTATAATGTGGCTTTTGTGCAATCTCATTCAGCCTGTCTATACTGGAGGTTAAAGTTTGAGTGAAAGTTCACATATTTTACGAAGTTGAGACACGTTCGATACATTTGGTTCTCTATATCTCTGTTTTGTCGTTGAGGAGTTATGATCAATTTGAGAAACCAAAGGTATTTTGCGCCTTAGTTTTTAGAAACATTTCTTCGCGCAAACTGAATACATTATTTTTAATTCCCTAATGACAACTCTACATTAGCAAATCATAAATACTATAGTAGGTACGGGTTAATGAAGGATTTTCGAATAATAATTTTCTGGGGTCTTCGTAATACCAGATTGAAACACTTGCAGCAGCATTTTTATTTGGTCTCACTTGTAATCTTAACTTTTCTGACGAGGTTTTGTTATTTTGTTTCAAAATCTTGTGGAATAAGTTTTGCGACCAGAAAATGGCTGTTAGGACGTCAATAGATGTGGCAAGAAAAGTTGCGTGCAATACTGAACGAACGTTGATAATGTAATGCTATAGCAGCTGTAGTTTAATATTTATCGGTAGAATATGCACATTCAAAAATATCAAGCAAAATAAAAAATCGAAAATTATCCCAACCTAATTATAACCAGATGCTCAACTACGCATTCGTAAACATAAATGGAAACTGTAATAACTGAAGGTCACCTGCAAGGAGCCATTAGCTACGTTCCACCATGGTTTGTTCTAACACTGCCCTGCAGTTGCCCTAATCAGTCGCACGAGCAAGAAGTGTACCATCGTGAGTCTGATCGATTTCTATTTGAGATAGTGGCTTCCGAGTTGCAGTACTTACTATACACCCACAGTTTTCAGCTTGCTACTGTTCATAGCTATCGCAAGTAGCACGCTTAATATGATGCGCATGATGTATAGAAAAGATTTCTTTCTCTTCGCTGAGATATTCTGTCCTTGGACGAAATGGGGCTCGACTTTTTGATAACGTATACAGCAAAACCCCGGAAAGTAATTAGTCACGTCTTTCAGGCTGTTCGATATTGCGTCTCAGCCAAATTGACATTGTCGTACCTGCTTCCTTAGTTTGTGTATACTAAGATTTGTATGGACAGTTAACCACAAAATTAAGTAAGGATATCTTTTGCTGGAGTAAAAATAAATAATTAAACAACCCATTAAACAACATTTTCATAACTTCATCAAGATCTAGCAAGTACTTGGGCGTTCAATTCCCATCTGATTTGATATGAAACACCAATATAGACGCCATGGTTGGCAAAGTATCTGGGACATTTAGCTTTGTTCAGCGAAACCTAAGTTTAGTGAACATCATCACTGAACAATTTGCTTACAACACTTTGGTACGTTCAGAAATCAGTTAAACATCGCTAATCTGTGACCCGCATCAGGCATACCTCATTCAATAAGTAGAACCTGTACAAAAAAGAGCCACTTGGTTTATCTCCGAAACCTACCTGCAAACATCATGTGTAACAGAAATTGATTCTTCAATTTATCTTGTTCCTCTGGTAACACGTAGGCTTGTCACACTTATTTTTTTTTCATGAAATTTAGCACCACTTGTTATCAAGTGCTGCTTTCCATAAAAAATGAGCTCATCGTGTATTATCCCGAATGATCATTAAGTTAAAGGTGAGCCTATCTTCGCCAGTGCGATTCTTTTTTTTACCTTCCGCTACTACGAGTCATCCGTTACTGGAATCAGCTTCCTGCTTTTATTGCAGTTATTGCTAATCATTATGCATTTGAAAGCAGTCTAGAATATAACTTTGTTGCTTACGTTTATTCATGTATATTTCCACCCTCCTCTTTTTCTCCTCTTCGTTTGACGCTGTACATTATTTTTGCAATTCGTAATTTCCTTGTTCTTACTTGCATTCGGTGTCATGTGTAGTTATTGCTGAAGCATTTCCATATATCTGAGAAGGAGATTACTGTAATTTGTAATATTTTGACTTTTTTTACTTTCAGAAGACATCTAAATGCTCGCACCGAAGTAATATTGTAATATTTCATACCCCCCCCCCCCCCTACTTAGTTCTGGTAAAAAAACTGTGTTAGTGGGTTCTTTGGTTGCTATGCCGCCAGCGTTTTTAGAGCGTTTTCATATGTCTGAGAAGCTTGAATTGCACGTCTACATATTATTCGGACATTCTATATGTCTTATAGGACGTTGATATTGCTGTTACGAAGACATTGTATATACTATCTTATATGTCTGTTCAGAGGTTCTGCTACGCTGTAACATTCAAGTTTTGTCTCCCATATTTCTGCCGTCGGGCTTTCAGGGCACATAAATACTTCAATTCAGGTTTCTCGCAAGGAAGTGCTCATGAAAACGGTAGTCTTCACAGAAGTTCGTGTGTAAACATTACGAAGGAATTACCTCTCACAATTATTGGGGAGAAATTACAATATACAAAAATAGGTGAAATTAAACTTTCGGAAATGCGCAAGCACATGCACAAGCATCAATTGTTTCGTCTGTATTTTTGTGTCATACACCACTGAAAATCCCAAAGTACTAACCTTATGAAATAAACTGGTTTATTTTTTTCATACTGAGTTATGTCAATTCACCTTTTCTTATTCGAAGTCGTTTGTTTGTATTTACGTGTGTACCATTGCGCATCATGCGAGCAGTTCAAGAAACCATACCGCCGCAGGATGTGCAATGCAAGAGAGCAATATACTTTCACACAATAATATGATAGCTAAGTAACTGTAAACTGTGCCCAAAGCCTCATTTTATTTCGCCTTCATTTACTCATAAACTCAAAACGAAACGCATTCCAAAAAGAGTGACGAAATGAATAAACCTAAGGGAAACAATATATGCAGCGAATAATGACTAAAATTGTGTTCTTTTGCCGTATATTTGGTATATACTAGCGGTGGTGTGGATTATGAAAATATTTCTATACCATTTACAGTAAACACTTCTTAATTCAGTTCCCACTTATTAAAAGATATGTAATATATTCAAACATATTCTTTTGCCTCGGAAAGCATGTGTGTTGTAGAATGGCATCACGCTCTTGTTCATTCGGTCTAATTTGCAGTGAATTGCTTAATTTAGACAATTCTCGGTGCAGTTTATTGACAAAGACCTCCCTGTCTGTGGCGAAAACAATGTTCACCAATAACCAAGACGGCCATGGGCCATCAAAAAACTGTGCTTACCGTCCAAAATATTCCCACAATCGCCTCGTAGGCATTCAAGGCTTTGTGGGAAGCACATTTTTGCTTTAAGTTTGACGCGGTGTGTGCGAACTTTGTGGGTGCTTTCGTTGAACGATTCAAGAACGACTGCGGTAAAAGTTGCGAGAAGCAATGCTTTAGTGTTCATTGCGTCCCTTTGCGTCCACATGCTTTGCGCCCACACGCCGACTTCGGTGATGTCTTGAACAGAATAAAGTATTTGTATTGGAGAGTAGCGAATGCGTCTGAATTCATAACTTCATTGTTTTAGTTTATCTTTCCTCGACTTTTGTTTCCTGCGAAGATCAGCACAACCTATTTTTATGTGAGGTATCTGCATTGGGTCGAATGTGGCACCACTTTAATGTCGTTTGTATTCATCTGCTATTCTCGAAGAGTTTGCTTTGATTTTTGCCGATCTTCTGTAGCTACACATTATTAGATTCGTTTACAATCTTTAGTACACTTGCATTTATATCTCCTGTAACGATGACTGATGCAGTAGATGATGTTAATATATTAAACAACACGAAAAAGGGCTTTCTTTTACGTTTTTAATGAGAAACTGAAGTCTGAAGAGTTAACTTTGAGGCTGTTAGGGCCACATATTTGCTTGGCCTACTCTCCCCAGTCTCGCAAGTATTTCTTTTCCTACGACTCTGCACACACTATATTCCCGAGGAAACAAGCACCAATGTGTCTTGAAAATGCCCTGACGCAGTCCCGTGCTTACAAAATTCGGGCAAGTTGTCATTACCAGGTAGGTGAGTTGAATTAGGGCGGACACTCTTAGTCCGCTATAGTAGCGGTAACAAAAACACTAGAAGTAGCAAAAGAAGCCACGGGTGAAATAAAGGCCACAGATTCTGACGTATGAGGCCCGTGTGCTCAGATTTGGAAGCACGTTAAAGAACCACAGGTTCTCGCAATTTCCGGAGCCCTTCACTACGGCGTATGTCGTAATCCTATGGTAGTTTTGGGACGTTAAACCTCACATATCAATCAATCAATTGAGCCGTATATGCGCAACGTTTCCCACAACTGAAACATTGTGGCTAATGGGTACAAAGCAGCCAATGTTTTTTTCAGTCGCTCAGAAACTGGCCGGCCGCTGTTGACGTATTGCAGCAGAGGCCGTAAAACTTGCATTTTGTGGTCATGAGCGTGCAAGGCCCTCTGCACCTTGCGTGACGTGCGTGGCTTACGAAATTTATCTTGCATGCGCCGAAGTTTATCTAGGCCTGTCAGACGCTGCGATAATAATAGGGTAATGATTAAATGATTTCTGAAAAAAAATTGGCAAATCCCACGTAGAGTGGAAACCAATGTTATGAGAAGCACTGCTGAGAAAGGTTGATATGTCACTTTAATATCAGCACAACATAACGAGGATGAGGTAAATTATGCCGTACATGACTTTCATGTCATGCTTATCATATTTGCATATGTCGATTACTTTCGTCCTCTGTTCAGGTCATTTGATACTAAACTTAGCATAAGTAGACCTAGCAAAACAGCCACGAGTGCTGTATGTTCGTAGCGTGTACTCGTGTTTAGATGACACGCATGTCATGATTATCCTATATGAACCTGTTTTTTACTTTTGTCACCCATTCCCATCACGTAATACGAAATTTGTAGTATTTAGAGCTTGTAAAGCAGCCGCCACCACGCTATGAGCGTGGCATGTACTCGTGCTTAACATTACACGCTTACGTTGATTATCATGTTTGGACGTTTCATTTACCTTCGTCGTCTATTCACGCCACGTGATATCAAATTTGGTAGATGTGGAGCTAGTGAAACAGCCGCGAGCGCATCATGAGTATGGTATGTTGTCTTGTTCTTACATGACACGCGTGTCAAGAATATCATGCTTGCACAAGTCATATGCCCTCGTTATTCATTGATGTCACGTAAATCCATATTTAGTATACGTGGAGTTATCTGAACAGCTGTGAGTGAGAGCATCATGAAGGGCCTTATATACTGCAACGTAACATTGACGAGCGCAAACGCAGGGCACAGACGCTGCGCTTGCAAAACAGACGCCAGGTGCGACCGGCGCGACCAGCGTCTGTCGGCACTGCTCGGCGGCAACCGGCGCGAAATGGAACATGCTGCATGCATTTCGCACGCATGAGGTTACGAAGCTCTACCCAGACAGCACTGCGTCTGCCTCTTCGTGAAGAAAGAACACTGGGCGCGCTGAAACACGTGTGCGTCGAAGCAACGCAGCACGGCGCGCACCTGGGTATATGGCAGGCAGACCGGCCCCTGGCGTGGCATCGTCAACGTTGACGCGACGATACGAACGCCGGTGCGCGTGCGCAACGGGTCATGTCTAACTGTACTGCCACATTGAGTGTGCCATGTAGTCATTTTCTAGGGGCGAAGCTTCTTATGGCGTGGCTTGTGCGTCCCTCGTAGTACGTAACCATTAGTGGCACATACACGAAACAGGTATAACATTTGACCTCGAAGATGGTGCCGGTGAGAGATTTTTTCTGTGCGTTGTTCAACAATAAGAAATAGTGCTCAATGTACATGCCAATGGCTGCTAATGGGGAATGAGCATTCTAATAAGCATACTAATGGGGAATGAGCATTCGGCTTTTAGTCAACGCGTACGCTGCGATCCCCATTAGCAGCCATTGGCATGTACATTGAGCACTATCAGACAAGAAAGGGTTGCTACATTATACTCGCTGGGTGTAACCTCCTTAGTTTTAGAAAGGTTTAGCGAGTGTTGAGCCGCAGGGCCATGAATACAATGAACTAGTATAAACCATGAATGAAATCGAGGTGGTTAAAGGGGGGAAGCAGATACGAAGTGCAAGCCGTAAGAAATAAAAAGCTGAATCCTCCTGTCTGTCATTTCGCATAAGCAGCCACTGGCATGTACATCGAGCACTATCTGACAGGAAAAGGTTGCTACGTTATACTCGCTCGGCATAACCTCCTTGGTTTTAGAAAGGTTTAGCGAGCATTAGCCACAGTGCCATGAATACAGTGAACTAGTATATACCATGAACTCAAGGTGGTTGAAAGGTGGGAAGTAGACCCGAAGCGCAAGCCGTAAGAAACTGTGCGTGTGCCACCTCTCTTTTAGTCCTTGGAATGTCCACTGAATGGCGGTGCTTCTATATGGGGAATATATGATAAAAAGATGCGAGATGGTGGGACTCGGAGTGTTGAATAGATGGACGAACGGACACACAGACCGATGCATGGATGGACGCATGAACAGACGCAGGGGCGGATGCATGTACGAACGCAGAGACGGGCGCACGAACAGACGCATGGACGGTCACACAGACGAACGCATGGACGGACGAATGCTTCGCCCCACTCTTCATCATTCACTCCGTGGATATTCTGCCATTTTTTTACATAATATTCATGTCATCATTTTCAAGTTAGGGTCTGTCGCTTGTGTTTGCCATGCAATCATGTCATATCATACCACATTTGCAACATGCCATATGAATGAAACCACCACAAGAGCTGCAGGACCATGAAATGTAAATCATGACATTCATAACATACATATGTTGATTGTCATGTCATCACAAGTCAAATATGTTCTTCATAGTTTCATGTTATGCCACGCTGAGTACGATATCGACACCGTTATCGAAACGTTCAGGAGAGCTAAAAGCTCTACGCGGCTAGATAGATAGATAGATAGATAGATAGATAGATAGATAGATAGATAGATAGATAGTTAAATAGATAGATAGATAGATAGATAGATAGATAGATAGATAGATAGATAGATAGATAGGCACGTGAACTTTTTCAAGAGTATATCATCAATGTTTAACCAGATGCATCAGTGACGCAGCCGTCAACCTGGGAAGACGGAAGCACAGTTTTTTTTAAAGCTTTGTCTTGATGAGGTCTTAAGATTTAGATTATTTACCCATGCCCTGCATGCGCAAATGCAAGTGCGGATATGTCTAAATGAATATCAAAACTTTCACAGAAGATCTGCATTTGGAATGGTAGTCTGGATATCCTAAGCTAAATTAAAAATACATTTTACAGCCTGGAATACTTTCCTTAGTTATGAAACTTTTCACATTGTATGTAGAGACATTTGCACCACGCATATGAGGAATAATGCCCGACGTATCGCTGAAGAGCGGGTACATGAAGGGTGAAGAAAAAAAAATTGGCCCAGTGTCTGCATGTTAATCTGGAAAGGTCGTCAAAAGATGATAGTCGTACGTGTGAAAAAATTGAATCAAAAATTTATTTGGTGCACTGCGCGAGACAATCGATAAATGGTATTCTGGAGGTGCTGCATGAGTGTCTCGAGCGTGCAGCGGAGGCGAACGAGTGGATCAAGTCACGACGTGAGATGTGAGGGCCATCTGGCAGTTTCTTGGAAAACAAAGCACGTGGCTCTGAGACAAGTGTGCGTGCCCGTCTCAGAGGTGATAAAGTCCAGAACGCAAGGCGACAGGTAGGTGCCGCCATCGTCCCGTCTTAGCAATGCTTTGGAAACTCGCCTTTGCGTGCGAGCGTTGCATGTTCAGCGCTGCGTGAAAGGCGCCATGGTCCTTAAGACCATTTATGTGTGCCTTTTCTGGTAAAAGAAGAACATGTAGAATATATTCATGATGTTATGTTGCCCCAGACATGCGCAATTATTGCTTTTTAATTGACTATTACACAAGTATGACCGCTGTATATTGAGCAACATTGGTGGGCTCTGCGGATGGGGTAAGCCATTTCAAGTACCCGGTGCTTTTGAAAGTGGATAAACAGATAAAAGTGCAGACAGACAGACCAAAATTCTTGCGTCGAAGGTCCCCAAGAAAGATTATAGTCTTTAAAAGGAGGCAAGCGGTGGCGAAGAAGACGAGTCCTTACCGTAACATCACATCGCCGCGACTGCAGTTAAACTAGAGTTCGCTCTCGGGGCTAACACGCACTCTTCTGTGGGCGAGCTGTAAGCACTCCCTGCGATAGCCCGCTACAAGAAATCGTAAACTTAAGGACTGTCGACACATCCGTAGGAACGAAAATCATGAACACTAATATTTCTTTGAAGTAGTGAGCGTAGCGTGAGTTACTTGAATAAGGTCTAAAATCACATTACGTGCTTAAACTAATCGTCCTGTCGACTACAATACCAAATTGACTCTCTTGGAGCGGAAATGCAAATTGTTAATTAGCATTCTGGGTTAATGCGCGTACGAACGACTACAAGGTGAAGACTACGGCATCAAATGATGTGTACCTGCGCTCGAGTCATGGGGCTCTTCTTGAGCAGTCACCTTGGCTACATAGGCGAAAGGGGACTTTAGCAGATAGATAGAGAAGGTTGTACTCCAGAGATTGATTGATGTGTGGGGTTTAACGTCCCAAAACCACCATATGATTATGAGAGACGCCGTAGTGGAGGGCTCCGGAAATTTAGACCACCTGGGGTTCTTTAACGTGCGCCCAAATCTGAGCACACGGGCCTACAACATTTCCGCCTCCATCGGAAATGCAGCCGCCGCAGCCGGGATTTGAACCCGCGACCTGCGGGTCAGCAGCCGAGTACCTTAGCCACTAGACCACCGCGGCGGGGCGTTGTACTCCAGAGAAAACGACCTGAAGTAGCTTCTGAGACCCACAGCTTGCAGGTGTTCTCGATGCCGCATTGCAGGGCGCAAGTATCCTTAAAAAAAAACACGGTGTCGGTAGAAACTGAAGATCAGCGAGAAGGTGCGAAAGCGTGAGAACAAAAAGGCAGATACTTTCCCACCACGGTGGTCTAGTGGCTAAGGTACTCGGCTGTTGCCCGCAGGTCGCGGGATCAAATCCCGGCTGTGGCAGCTGCATTTCCGATGGAGGCGCAAATGTTGTAGGCCCGTGTACTCAGATTTGGGTGCACGTTAAACAACCCCAGGTGGTGAAAATTTCTGGAGCCCTCCACTACGGCGTCTCTCAAAATCAAATAGTGGTTTTGGGACGTTAAACCCCATAAATCAATCAATGAATCAATCAAAAAGGCAGATACTACGTACAGTGGGAATCGATGATATGCGAAGCACGAATAAGGTCGATATGTAGATTTGAAAGCAGCACAACGTTAGGAGGTGGAGGTGAATGATGCCGTATGTGACTTTCGTGTCAAGATTATCATGTTTGGATGTGTTGTTTACCTTCGTCATCTGTTCAGGTCACGTGACTGGAAATTTAGTTTATGTGGAGCTAGCGAAACGGCCGCGAGCACGCTATTACCGTTGTATGTCGTCATGTTCTTACATGACACGCATGTCCGGATTATCCTGTTTGCACCAGTCACATATTTTGTCATCCATTGACGACACGTAACACCAAATTTGGTATATGTGGAGCTAGCAAAACGGCCGCGAGTGCATCATGAGGGCCCAATACACTCCAGTGTAACGTTAACGCGCGCGCACGCTGGACACAACGACGCTAAGTTAGCGAAACGCGAGCCCTCTATAGTCTGACGGAAGGCGCGACCGGTGAGACAAGCGTCCGTCAGCGTGGCCCGACGGCAACAGGCGCGAAATTCGCTCCGCTGCTTTACCCAGACAACACTGCGCTTCCCTCTTTTCGCGACGGAGGGACGCCGGATGCGCTGAAACGCGCACGGGTCAAAGCGACGCAGGGTGGCACGCGCCTTCGAGTATATGGCAGGACGGGCGCCTGGCGTGGCAACGCTGGAGTAATGAGACAAAATAAACGCTGTAGCGCACGCGCACCACGTCAAGTCGAATTGTTTTGGCACCTTGAATGTGGTATGTAGTCATGTTCTCACATGACACGCATGTCATGATTATCATGTTTGGACCAGTCACACACCTTCGTCGTCCATTGACATCATGTAGCAACAAATTTGGCATATGTGAAGCTAGCGAAACGGCTGTGAGCGCATCATGAGTGTGGCATGTACTCATGTTACATGACACGCATGTCATGATTTTCATGTCTGGATGAGCTATTTAACTATGTCGTCCGTTCGCTTCGCGTAATACCGAGTTTGGTGAATGTGAAGGTAGCGAAATGGCTGCGTGCACATCATGAGCGTAGCATGTAGTCATGTTGTTACATGCACGCATCTCGCGTTCACCATGTTTGCACCAGTATCATACCTTTGTCATCCTTTACGTTCCGTAATACCAAATTTGTTATAAGTGAAGGCAGCGAAACTTCCGCCAGCACATCATGAGCGTGGAATGCAGTCATGTTGTTACATGACACGTATTTAATGACTATTATGTTTCCATCAGTTACATACCTTCGTCAACCATCTACGTACCGTAATACTAAATTTGGTATATGTGACACTTGCGAAACGGCCCCGAACTCACCATGAGGATGGCATGTAGCCATGTTGTTACATGACACGCATGTCATGATTATCTTGTTAGGGTCTGTCGCTTGTGTTGGCCATGCGATCATGTCATACCATACCAGTTGTAAAACATGCCATGTGAACGGAACCACCGCAAGAGCTGCAGGACGATGAAATGTTAATTATGACATTCATGACACATATGTCATGATTTTCATGTCATGACTAGTTAAGTATGTCCTTCATACAGTCTTGTTATGCCATACCAAGTTTGGTAGTGATACCATTATCGAAACGGCCAGGAGAGTTAATAGTGGTAGGCGGCTAGATAAATAGATAGATAGACGGATACGCACAAAGTCGCTGAAGTTCGCTAAGAAATGCTTTGCAATTCAAACGACATAATATTCACGGAATGAATGATGAGGATGTGTCGAAGCGTCCATCAGTCCGTCCGCGCTTCCGTACGTCCGTGCGACCGTCTGTGCAAGTGTCCGTGCGTGCGTCCGTGCGTTCATCCCTGCATGTGTCCATCCGTCTGCCCTTCCGTCTGTCCGTCTGTCTGTGCGTATGCTCGTCCATCCGTCGCTGCATTAGTGTGTCTGTCAAGCCGCGCGTCCATCCATCCGTTCGTCTGCTTGTCTGTCTGTTCGTCCGTGCGTCTGTTCATCAAGTGAACGCTCCAAGTAGCGCCTTCTCGCATCTATTGATCATATATTCTTCATACAGAAGTACCTACACCCAGCGGACATTCGAAGGAATAAATGAGAGGTGGCTACTTACTTCTACTGGTACTACTACTAATTCTACTACTACTACTACTATTACTACATGCATTGCGGATGCACGATGCACATGCTTAAGGAGCTTAGCCTTTAAAATAACCTTTTTTGGAAATGAAGTTACTCGCAAGCAAACATCCTATCCGGTCCCGTCGTTATTTTTTGTATGTTTGTCTATGTGCGCTGCGTCCTTCACATTTCTAGAGAGCTGCAGTACGCGTGTGTCAGCGCAAGAAGGTACCATGTGAAAATTTTTCTGCTTCTTATCCCTTGTAGTATTTTAGAGGCAATAAGTATTTGCTTCCCCGAACTGATTAAAGAGAGTGCTTGCCCGAAGTAAACGACCTACAGGGCCAGATCATTCTTGTTAATTCTCTTGCAGTTATACCCTTTAAGGCAAAGGGTGAATGGGTGCTTAGCCAGAGCATGTCTTCGAGTACGTGTGGGCCACCATTTGATCGATTGCTTCATTGCGGATATTGGGGCGTGGTAGCTACTAGTAGCCACTACAGTTGTAAATTGAATGAATATAACGTTGTCGCAACACAGCCCTGCAGAAATAATCCGTGATTGGTCGCAGAAAACAATAAAGAAGGTACCTTTGATTTAATAGTGAGAATTTCAAATAAAATGTGAAGGGCTAAAAGACACTGAGTTGGCATGGCTGCTCGATGTTCGCTGCGGTGAAAATTGTTGTCATTTTCCACGTAATATACATAGAAGGAAAGCTTGGTCGCCTGCTGTAGTCGTGCTCTGTGGCATCAAGCGCAAATGCAATAGGAAAATGGGCCCGTGAAATGACAGAAGCAAGCTTCCGGGTATTCGCTTTGGTGTCTGAGGCCCTGGTGATGCTGCCACCAGGTTGGTTAAATACAGTAATAAGTATACGTACAGGCTCCTTGATTCTTGTTGGGGCATTTGTCCGTTTTAGCAAACCACGTGAATAACCACGGAGGCGTTCAGGGGAAGATAACGTCCCACAGCGCCAGACTGAGGTGTCTTAGTTTGTCAGGGTACACGTGCGAGCCAACTCAAAGTGTGTTATGGGCCATGCTTATTTAAACAAATGATCGGTGCAGAAATCGAGAACAATTTTCGCTGGTTTGTCGATTGTATCTGATTGGCGAGCAGGTACTGGTACTAGTGCCGTACGCACTTCTTACGTAACGTGTTCTGTTTTATTCCTAGTGCAAGTCGCGGACTAGTCATACGGATCCGTGGAGCCACCACGTAGCAGTAACATCTGTTCTATTCTACATGTTTTGTTAAAAAAAGATTGGATGCCGTATTGCTTCGGCTATTCTACATCGATAACTTCCGCGGTGAAAAGAATTAACGAAGTATACCCAAAAGAAGCTTGTCGTTTTATAAGAGCATAAGAATTCATAATTTATTATAATCTCATAAAAAATATCAGCGATTTGTCCAGTATTTTGACACCATTATTTATTTTTTTCATTATTCTTGTTACTTTTGTATGATCATTCACACGCCCACGCAGCATGTACAGGTCTTTCTACTACGTTTATTCTCGCAATATCGAAATAACTATAAAAACTTTTTTTCCTAGAAGATCCTTGTCACGTTCCGTCGTGCCGGCAGCTGTTGTCGGCATGTAACCCGTTTAGCCAGCACCTTACTAAAATGTTTACCGCGCTTACAGTAGGCGAATGAAATTGCACAGAGTAATTGGGAAATGTCCTGAGAAGCGATGAAAAAACAGTGAATGCTTCTTGTAGTGATATGAAGAATGAATTGGCAAGTTCAGAGAAGGTACAAGTGAACGTGAGGTTTCAAAGTGACGTACACACAATGCCCTGCTCGACTAGAGGTCAATCGGCGAAGGCCGAACTAATTGTGTCTTGGCAAATGCGACATCGCTGATTTGGAAGTGACATAACTGTTTAGAAGTCACAAAGAAGAATGTGCACAGGACAAGACGCGCACGTGGGAAAGTTGGCTGTTGTGAACCCAGAAACCAAACCTTATATGACGGCAATATTTAGCATCTGAAACTAAAACTGAATTAGAAAAATGGAAATCTAAACACTACGAGGACAATTTTAATTTACAGGGTATAGTACATACATGCACTCACCAATGCCAGATGCAGATCCTGCACTCTTGGAATAAAAAATTTAAAAAATCTGCCAATTTTTTATTCACAAATTCATTTATTCATTACCCTGTCATCATCTCGGCGTCTGACAGGCGTAGATAAACTTCGGCGCATGCAAGATAAATTTCGTAAGCCACGCACGCTGCGCAATGTGCAGAAGGCCTTGCACGCTTTTGACCACAAAATGCAATTTTTACAGCCTCTGCTGCAATACGTCGAGAGAGGCCGGCCAGTTTCCGAGTGACTGAAAAAATATTGGGTGCTGTGTACCCGTTTGCCACCATCTTTCTGTTGTGAGAAACTTTGCGCATATCCAGCTCACTTGATAGATTGATATGTGAGGTTTTACGTCCCAAAACCACCTTAGGATTACGAGAGACGCCGTAGTAAAGGGCTCCGGAAATTGCGACCATCTGGGGTTTTTTAACGTGCTCCCGAATCTGAGCACACGGGCCTCATACGTCAGATCCTTTGGCCTTTGTTTCACCTGTGGCTTCTTTTTCCTATTTGCTACCGCTGCCATAGCGGAGTAGGAGTGTCCGTCATAATTCAACTAACCTACGTGACGGTGACAACTTGCTCGAATTTTGTAAGCACGGGACCGCGTCAGTGCATTTTCAAGACACATTGGTGCTTTTTTCCTCAAGAATATAGTGTGCGCAGAGTTGTAGGAGAAAAATTACTTGCAAAACTGGGGATAGTGGGCCCCGCAAATATGTGGCCCTAATAACCTCAAGGTTAACTGAGACTTCGGTTTCTCATCAAAAGGCGCAAAAGAAAGCCCTTTCTCATGTTGTATAAAAAATAACATTATCCACTGCATCAGTTCTCGTTAGAGGAGAGACAACATGCAAGTGTACTAAAAATTGTCAACGAATCGAATAAAGTGTGCCTACAAAACACCGGCAAAATACAAAGCCAACTCTTCTAGATTAGCAGCTAAAAACAAACGACGTTAAAGTGGTGCCACATTCGACCCAATGCCGATACCTCACATAAACATAGGTTGTACTGATCTTCGCAAGAAACAAAAGTCGAGGAAAGATAAAATCTAACAATGAAGATATGAACTCCAATGCCTTCGCTACTCTCAAACGCAAGTATTTTATTCTATTAAGACATCACCGAACTTTTGTGAGCAGTTCGGCGTGTGGACGCAAAGGGACGCAATGAAAACGAAAGCATTGCTTCTCGCAACTTTTAGCGCAGTCGTTCTTGAATCGTTCAACGGAAGCACCCACAATGTTCGCACGCACCGCGTCAAACTTAAGGCAAAAGTTTGCTTCACACAAAGCCTTGATTGCCTACGAGGCGATTGTGGGAATACTTTTGACGGTAACCACACTTTTATGATGGCCCATGGCCGTTTTCGTTTTTGCTGAACATTGTTTTCGCCACAAACAGGGAGCTCTTTCTCAATTGACTGCACCGAGAATTGTCTAAATTGAGCAACTTACTGCAAATTATGACCGAATGAACAAGAGCGTGATGTTAGTCAACAACACACATGCTTTGAGAGACAAAAAATATGTTTCAATTACTGTATTTCTATATATAAGTCAAACAGAATTAAGGAGCGTTTGCGGTAAATGGTATAGCAACACTTTCATATTCCACACCACCGCTAGTGTACACAGACTACAGGGCAAAAGAATACAATTTTACTCATTATTCGCTGCGTTAATTGTTTCGTTTAGGTTTATTTATTCCCTCACTCTTTTTGGAACGCGTTTTGTCTTGAGTTTATGAGTAAATGAAGGCAAAATAAAATAGGGTTTTTGGGCACAGTTTACAGTTACTTTGCTCTCACAGTATTGTGTTGAAGTATATTGCGCTCTTGCATTTCACATCCTGCGGCGGTATGGTTTCTTGAGCTGCTCGCTTGATGCGAAATGGTACACACGTAAATATAAAGAAACGACTTCGAAAAAGAAAAGGTGAAATGACATAATTCAGTGTGAAAAAAATAACCCATTTTATTTCATAAGGTTAGCTGTGTGGGATTTTCTGTGGTGTTTGACACAAAAATGCAGACGAAACAATTTATGCTTGTGCATGTGCTTGTGCAATTCCGAAAGCCTCATTTGACCTATTTTTGTATATTGTCATTTCGCCCAAATAATTGCTAGATTTTATTCCTTTCTAATGTTTACATACGAAATTCTGTGAAGACTACCTTTTTCATGAGCACTTCTTTGGAAGAAATCTGATTTTAAATATTTATTTATTTATTTTATTTGAGTGCCCTGAAGGCCCGACAGCATAATTAGAGGTGACAAAACTTGGATATTACAGCGTACCACAAGCTGTGAACAGACATCTAAGATAGTACACGCAATACCTTCGTAACAGCAATATCAACGTTTTATAAGACCTAATGAATGTACAAAGAATAAGCAGTCGTGTAATTCAAGCTCCTCGGGCATATGAAAACGCTCTAACAACGCAGGCGGCATAGCAACTAAATAACCACTAACACAGTTTTTTGACAGAAATAAGCGGGAGTGGGGGGAATTATGAAATAGTACAGTATTACTTGGGCGCCAGCATTTTGATGTCTTCTGAAAGCAAAAAAAGTGTTAAAATATTAGAGATTATGGTAATACACTTCTCAGATATATAAAAATGCTTTAGCAATAATACACATGATACCGAAATGCAAGTAAGAACAAGAGCATTACGAATTGCACTTTTATGTACAAGGTCTCAAGTGAAGAGGGGAAAATGGGGGTGGAAATTGACATGAAAAAATGTAAGCATTGAAATTATATTTCGAACTGCTTTCAAATGCATAATTATTAGCAATAACTGCAATAACAGCAGGAAGCTGATTGCAGTAACGGATGACTTGAAGTAGCGGGAGGTAAAAAAAAAAAGAATCGTACTGGCGAAGATGGGCTCAACTTTATCTTAATAATCAAGTCAGCATAATACACAATGAGCTTATTTCTTGTGGAAAGCAGCATGTGATAACGAATTGTGCTAAATTTTATAAAAAAAAGAAGTTTGTCAAGCCTACGCGTTATCAGGGGAACAAGATCAATTGAAAAATCAATTACTGTTACACTTCATGTTTGCAGGTAGATTTTGGTGATAAATCAAGTGGTTTTTTTCGTACATATTCTAATTTATGAATGAAGTATGCCTAATGCGGGTTGCAGATTAGGGATTTAAATTTGATTTTTGAACATACCAAAGTGTTGTAAGCAGAACCTTTAGTGATGTTGTTAACTAAACTCAGGTTTCGCCGAACAAAGCCTAGAGTCCTAGGTGCTTGGCGAACCATGACGTCTATGTGGGTGTTTCATGTCTAATGAAATCAAAATTTAACGCCCAAGAGCTGGCTTGACTTTGATGAGGTTATGAACGTGTTGTATAATGGGTTGTTAAATTTATTTTGACTTCAGCAAAGGATATCCTTACTTAATTTTGTGGTTACCTGTTCATACAACTCATAGTACACGCGAACCAAGAAAGCAGCTATGAAAATGTCAATGGAGCTGAGATGCAATATTCAATAGTCTGAAAAACATGACTAAATACTTTCGAGGGTTTCGCTGTATGAGGTATCGAAACTTTGGGCCCCATTTCCTCCCACAAGAACCAATTATCTCAGCGAAGAGAAATAATATTGATCTATACACCATGCGCGTCATATTAAGCGTGCTACTTGCGATAGCTATGAACAGTAGCAAGTTGGAAAGTGTGGGTGTATAGTAGGTATGTAAATTTGGAAGCCACTATCACAACTAAAAATCAATCGGGCTCAAAATGGTACACTTCTTACTCGTGTGACTGATTATGGCAACTTCTGAACTGTGTCAGAACAAGCCATGATGGAAAGCAGCCTAATGACTCCTTATAAGTGACTTTGAGTCATTACGATTTCCATTTATCTTTACGGATGCGTAGTTGAACTTATGGTTAAGATTAGGTTAGGATGAGTTCCAATTTTTTCATTATGCTTGATCTTTTTAAATGTACACATTCAACCGATCAATATCAAAATACAGCTGCGTATAGTATTACATTATCACCGTTCGTTCGGTATTGCACGCAACTTTTTTTGCCACATCTATTGATGTCCCAACAGCCTTTTTGTTGTCCCAAATAATATTTCACAAGATTTTGAAACAAAATAACAAAACCTCGTCAGAAAAGCCAAGATTGCAAGGAAACCAAATCAAAACGATGTTGCAAGTGTTTCAATCTGGTATTGCGAAGACACTAAAAAATTATTATTTAAAATCCTTCATTAAACCGTACCTATTATAATATTTACGATTTGCTAATGCAGAGTCATCATGAGAGAATGTAAAATAATGTGCCCAGTTTGCTTGAAAAAATGTTTCTGAAAACTAAGGCGCGAAATGCCTTTGGTGTCACAAATATACATAACTCCTCAACGACAAAACAGAAATATAGAGAATCAGATGTATCAAATGTGTTTCAACTTCATGAAGAAGTGCACTTTCACTCAAACTTTAAGCTCCAGTATAGACACGCCAAACAAGATTGCACAAAAGCCACATTATAGGACGTCTTACGGCAGAATAAATTTTGTTCCGCTCAAAGAAACAGGCCACAGTGCGCTCTACAGTATTTAGTGATGCATTGTACGAGTCCTTCACTAAGAATTGCGCTACTTTTCTTGCCTACCCTCGTCCCTATAGTTCTATTTCAGGATTCTACCACGTATGAATCTCTCTTCAGTCGGCAGTATAAGGGATAAATTATGAGCAAGATGAAGAAAGAAAACGAACGAACTATCTGCGCCACTCTTGTAGGTACGGTCACCATGGAATCCAGCAATTCTTAAGTGCTCCTAATTTTCTTGGCTTACGCGGCTGGTAAATGTGATCAGGAGCATTTTTTTCGTTATTGTTTTGTTCTAACTGCTTGGGCGACATCATTCTGCAGACTTGACTTTCCTAATTGAGAGATATGCAGAGGGTAACTTTGCGTAAGATTGTACTTCTCGGCACAGCTTCTTCCTTCAATAACATCGCAAAGTTCCACGCTTCAAGAAAGATTGCGCTTTTAGGTATTCCGATGGGACGCATTGGAATGCAATCCCTGCTACATTCTCACGGTCGGAACTGAAATGCTTTGTTTCAACAGAATGAAATTTAGCGTGTGTGTTCTGCGCTTTTGCAGCATGAGAAGCACAGAACCGAAAATTAGAAAAGTAAAGATTTGCCATCTGCTGAGAACACCTTAGCTAGGCGACGACACATTGAAAAACTTAAAATTATAAAGATATGCGCAGGCCTCCACAAAACATTTTCAACACAAATAATTGTGTAATCCTCGAAACTGGCGTTTGCTGGCCCCGGTTCCGCGTGAAAATCAAAACAAGGGTTTGCGTGGAAAACAGGTGTTATACCGCACAGAAACGCATCTTCTTGAAAGGCACATAAAAAAGTTGTTCTAATTGAAAATGCGGTGGAAATAACGTTAATCGTGAATGCGATAGCAATATCCGGTTCCTAGAATGCTTTAACCACTTTCTGTATATTTTTATTATATGATGCTACTCTAGAACTTTAAATTGTGAACTGTTACGATGTAACCATTAAAATCTGAAATATATTGTTATCTTGTGTCAGCGTAGCTGTCCCTTACGTTCTGTTTAGCGGGCAGTATGTTTTAAACCATCAGAACTTATGCGCGTGAAATCTTTCGGAACTTGCTATGCAGCCGCTACTTGATCTGAGAGGACAACGTACAACAACGTGTGTATGGCCACGCGCAAACCTCATGGATCTCGCAATCTCTGGGTGATAATAAATCTCGAAGATTGTTATATTGAAACCTAGTTTGTGAAGTAACTTATTATGCGTTACTTAATCAAAGGCCCTACTAAATTTATGTATATAGTGCCTGTCTGATATCCCTTATTTACAACTTCGGCAAAATCATGCGTAATTACGACGAATTGTTTACTTGTAGAATTCGTGCGCCTAAAGCCGTGTTGTGCATCTGTTAAAATTTTAAAATTTTCAAGAAGTTGGTCTATATGTTTATAAATTATGTCCTTGAAGATTTTACATGAAGTACATGCCAATGAAATGAGCCGATAATTTGCGATGTTGTATTTAGCACCGAATTGAAAGAGTAGTTTAATTTTTTCGGTTCGCAGTCTTTCGGGAACAAACCGTCACCGAGAAAGTTTTTGAACAATACGAGTAAACAACTCGTGCATCGTTTTGCAGATCTTTTTAGGAAGACGTATGGGGTATCGTCTGGGCCAGGGGATTTTTCAACATCAAGGTAAGCAGAAGGTTTAAAATACCCTGCTCAGTGATTCTCACATCTGGCATAAAGTGGTACAGACATATTGAACATTGAAAGAAAATTATTATCTGTTGTAAATAAAGATTTATTGTATTTGTTGAAAGCAGTAGACACAGCTGTGTCATCAGTAATGATATTGCCACTTAGTCAAAACGAGGTAGAGAACATCAACTCGGCTTAATCAATCTCCAAATATTTCAAGTGACACCTTAATAAAAGAGGGAAATGATATACCATAGCAATTTGCATTATCCTCACGAGTTTGTATTTTCAGATTTGTTGCTAATGTATCAATAAAATCACCTAGTGAAGAGCAAAACGGATTTCTGGCCTTTTCATTTTTTAGTCTCCTAAGTTTGCGTTGTAACTAGAGCGTTTTCGGGTCATCCAAGCATTTTTACTGGTTGATGTTTTAGTTATTAGTGGCACATAACGTACTATACATTCTTAGACAACGTTTTTGAAAGCTAGCCATAGATCACTTATATTGCATGTTTTTTCTGAGAAGCATTGAAGGAGAGGTCCAAAAAGTCAATAATTAAGTCATCATCGGCGCGAAAAAAGTTCAGACACTTGCAATGGACAGTGAGCTGATCATGCGAAGCATCAGTTAAATTTTTAATTAAAACCACAGCTTTATTATCAGATATTATTGGTAGAACACCACACAACACATTATTTTAATAGTACCACTAACAGAAAGAGATCTATGATTGAAATTGCACTTTGAATTCTAGTACGTTGGGATACAACCTGCTGCAAATTGTAATTAAAAGCTATGTCAAGCATTTTTGTGTCATTTAGATCAGACGAATTCGTAGAGAAAGTGTTTCAATCGATATTCAGAAAAGTGAAATAAGCAGCAAGAATTAAAGTCTTCTATTTTTTTTTATGAGAGGACATGTAATCATCAAGATTTTTAAGAACCAAGACAGAGGAGTCAGATGGCCTATAAATAGCTCCGAGAACATATCTCATTTCGGTAATTTATATGGTGCAAAAATGCTTTCAGCTCCTGAAAATTCAGGAATTTTTACAAGTTGTAAGAGTGCCCTAAATATTATAGCAAACCCTCTTCCTCTTCTTTCTCAATCTTCACGAAAGCCCGTGTAGTTTTTCAGAACAAACTCACTGCCGGATATGTCGTCGCTTAACCAAGATTCTGTAAGCACAGTATATCTGGTTTATGGGTAAGAAACAAGGCTTTAAGCAGGAATAATTTATTTAAATGCCACGGCAATTTACGTTAAGGACATAAATTTTGAGTACTCACTTTTTGTTGTCCTTTGTTACGCTTCGAAATTTTATACTTCTTATTGTTGGTTTGATCTCAACCATATAAAATGTCGTGTACCTACAGCTTATCATATGCCAGCTTGAGGTTTACGCTATTTTTTATTCATGTGGCGCAGTTTGCCACAATTTTTTCCGGGTTACTTTAACACCCGAAGAAACATTCTCTGTGACTGAAGCAAACGATTCCTTTAGCTGAAAACATGCCTTAAGTATGTAGGTTTTTTCGCGATAGTTTAACAATTTCTTTATTACAGGACCATTTTTAGCAGAAATTTAACGTAGTCTATGACACGGCTCTATCCCATTGACCTTAAACTCAAGTTTTTCGAAGAACAAGTTTTCTTGAATATCAGTGGTTAGACTTTCAGTTGTTTTGGAGACGACTTCTTCAATACCATATATTATTAGTTGATTTCTTCTGCTTCTATTCTCAATCTCTTCATTTCTTCGCGTCCTCAGGCACATAGCTTCTTTAAAATAACACTAAAGCCAACTAATACGCCGACGTTGATGTTGAAATGGCGGTCCAGAAACCTTGTAGTGTTACTTTCGCGCCAAGGAAAGGCCTATTTTCACATAAGCTCACGTTTCAGTGCTCCGCATTACCTTAGCGCACTTCGAATGACCCGCCTCAAGAAGCGGACATACAGGACCATCTCACGTCAGTGTTGCCGTGCACAACGTAGCCCTGCTTTACTGCGCTAGTAGCAGCAGGCCCAAAGCAGTAAGAGCCACAGCAGCAACAACAACCATTGATCAATTTCCAGTCATTGGCTTCAAGATTGCGGACATTTTTGTTTCAACTGTGCCCCACTAGATGGCACCACCTGTCCCGTGTAACCACGGGAAAGTTGAATATATAAACCACTCACGCCTTTCCTCATAGGGGCGTCCGGTGGATCTTTTTTTCATCAATCAATTAGATACGAACGAGCAGAATTTTATCGCATCTCTTGATGCATGGAGGGTTCTTTATTTAGTGCGGTTAGATCGATTACTAGTGTATAACTGCAGACGGTCCATCTGATGTCATCGGGATAATTTTGAAGATGTCCTTCGGTGGCGCCTGTGTTCTTGCAAATTTACCTCAATTTATCGGTAAAGAGAGCGCTCATGTTGAGAATATTGTCGTTTTAGATGAGTCATACAATGACCATTCACTCTGACGTAAATTGTTGTTTAACTTCAGTGACCCTTTAAGCTTTGCTACTGATAATTATATTTCATCTACTTAATTTTAATGAAAGCAAAGGAAGTAGCTGACGTTCCATATTCCCAATACGGTCATTTAATTTGGTAATGTAACTTTCAATTTGACCCTCTTTAGCTAAAAGTTTGTTCATGGATATAGTTATGCTGGATTGTCGTGAAAGCAAATGTATCAATAAATCCTTTTCTGTCAGTCGAGGGTTAGATTGAACGTCACCAAATTCCAAACAGCTATCCTTGAATGTGTAAAAACTGATAACAAGATATTGAAAAAAAAAGTCGGCATGGCAGCAGCAGCAAAAAACGGTTATCACTTCAGAAGCAACGAGTAGGCTAGTGGAGGTGTCCACAAGAGAAAGTTGCTAGTTCTTAGCCGTCTTGTGTGTTTTTTTCTGGTGACATTTCTGCGAGAGCAGCGAGTTGCATGATTCGGTCTGCTTGACATTCTTCGCGCGACGTTATAATTTATTGCTATGACAATAATTGCTATACCTTTGTGATGAAACTGTGTATATTTGCTCTTAAGGGCCCCGTCAAAGAAAAAACCTAGAAACATAGGAATAACTGGAAATTATACTGAGAGCTTCCAAGAGCTGAGCATGACAAAGACAGTTAATCTAAATGCGTCGATTATCAACCTTGAATATTGGAACTGGCAATAGCGCTGCCAATGCTGAAAAGACCCTTTATACAATCGCTGAATGCCCCCAACGCCAAAGCTACTTTCTCCTTCGTTTTTTTTTTTTTCAGTCGATATATTCTTCCTCTGACGCTCCGCTCAAAAAGCTTCTCTAACGTCATTTAGCATTGCCTCTGTGATTCGAAGTAGCCAAATGCTTTCTCAAACTCAAACGGTGCTGTATTTCCTTCGAAAACGGCACGCCTTAGACCATGCGATCATTTTGTAAAACATTTTAGACCATGCGATCATTTACCATGCGATCGACCATGCGATAATTTTAGACCATGCGATCCTTTTGATCAAATTAGGATGGAAGGAAAATAGAGGAAAAAGAAAGGCAAGGAGGTTAACCAGCCTATAGGCAGCCGGTTTGCTACCCTGCGCATGGGGGAGGGATGGGGGAGATGAAAGAGAGCAGAGAGGGAAGATAGAAACAGCACATTTGGCAGCACATGCACGCACACTCAGTCATAGTCCAGTCTTGTCTTTCGCGGGGTGTGACATTGCTGTTACAGTCGCTTGTTCAAGTCAGTGTCGTGTAGGAATTTCAACAGAGCTTTCGTCGCCTTCTGTTGCAGTGTCTTTGCTCGGGCACTTGACAGAATAGTTTCCACAGACATTTGGCTGTTGTCGATGCGCGCAAAAGCAGACGCCAGAGACTTTCTCTGGATTTCATACAATAGACAGTCACACAGGATGTGGTGTAGCGTCTCTTCGCAATGACAAGCATCGCAGAGAGCGTTGTCGGCCATTCCTATGACAAAGGAGTAAGATTTTGTAAATGCGACTCCTAGCCATACGCGATGAAGTAGGGTGGCTTCTCTTCGGTCAAGTCCAGTGGGCATGCGGAGATCCATCAAATAGGACAGGTGGTGTTGACGATTCGTATCGATGCTTGGTGGGCACCATAGTGAAAACGTGATTTCACGCGCAAGTCGTCGAAGATTACTGGCAGCATCAGTCCTCGAAGGTGGTATGGCTTCTTTTAGTGTTCCTTCAAGGGCTGCCCGCGTGGCAGCATCGGCATGTTCGTTTCCTATGATGCCGCAATGACTTGGCAGCCATTGAAGCGTCACATGATGCCCTTTCTCGAGTAAAGTGTGGAGAAGGCATCGAATTTCGAAAACAAGCTGTTCGTACAGGCCGCGAAAATTGGGATGGAGTTTCAATTTGGACATGTAATGTCATAATAATGGCCTATTGCGTCAGTCGTCTTGATGCTGCCGATACACAGGAATACCTTTCACGATTCGTGAGACATCCTGAGCTTTTTTTTAATGAATAAACTCTTACAGCAACTTTACATATTCATGCAGCCTAGAAGGAACGCAAGAAAATTAGGCGACCCTAAAGCTTTGCCTTTAGGAGTTGATTGGGACAGCGACATAGTGGCGTAGTTTAAACACTTAAAGCATGAAATTTTTTTTTATTATTTTCTATGCACCCACTGCGTGATCTCAAGGGAATAGGCGTAGTAGCATGTGTGCCTTTTGTAGCGGGGTACTGGCTTTAAACTACGGAGCCATTATGATAATCGCATATCCTGACGGCCGTTGGTAATGGACGCTTCTACTTTGCAATATTACTGAAATATTTCATGTTGCATTGTGAAACGTGTATATGGGAAACCCGTGTTTGTGAAGCATCAAAGCTGCTTTCACTGCATTTCAAAGCAGAGAAAGGTTTGTTCACTGTTTTCACAAGCGGAAACAAGCCTGCGTGGTAGAACATCCGCTTGCCACGCAAATGACCCATGTTCGAATCTCACTTCGGCCCGAACAATCCTGGTTCAGTCTTCGCACTGCCCTAGCATTTTTACAAATATTTTATATGAATCGTTGTCTGCTTATCGGTCACGAATAAAATGATTATTTTTTGCTCGAAACTAACGACACCGACACTAACGCCGACGCCGATGCCAGAATTTCTGGAAAACGAGCTCTTTAACGCTATCGCCATAGTAACATAGTACTCTTTGCTATCGCTTTATTATCTATAGCAAGCCCTGCCGCAGTGGTCTAGTGGCTAAGGTACTCGGCTGCTGACCCGCACGTCGCGGGTTCGAATCCCGGCTTCCATGGCTGCATTTTCGATGGAGGCGGAAATGTTGTAGGCCCGGGTGCTCAGATTTGGGTGCACGTTAAAAGAACCCCAGGTGGTCGAAATTTCCGGAGCCCTCCACTACGGCGTCTCTCATAATCATATGGCGGTTTTGAGACGTTAAACCACAGCAATCATCATTATCTATAGCAAATCGAAATGATAAGTAATCGTTTTTATGTGAGCGTGCTTTTAATGTAGTTAGATACAAATTCATACTTTTTTTTTCTATAACGTTCTAAATAGTGCAACAAAGCGTTTTCGACACTATATTTAGCAAATTGGTGAACATACGAGAAAAACGACACGTACCAATTGCAGCAACGCAAGCAAACTTGCAACTGTCCGTCTTTTTATGCTACGTTTTATTCTAAGCTGCTTTATTCCAATGTTACCCTCCTAGATTTTTTCCTCGATCGAGGCACGAATTCATGCCTTCTTTTATACACACATGTGCACCAGTACATCCCCTGTTTTTCTAAGTATTTCCGAACGTGATACAAGAAATGCCTTCAGTTTTGATTGTGAAGCCAACAAATGCAAGACTGCAATCGTCACACTTTTTATAATTATTGTTCTCTTTGCATTTTCAGTTATCTGCTCCTACGCTGCCCTGCCAATACCTCAAAGATCAGATTGATTGTCAAGTAAAGCATTGCGGCTTGTTTTAAGCATCCTTCTTAGCAATGTTCGACGTGGGCAGAGAGGTGCGACGTCTTTTCAACGTCACCACAGTTTTGGCAGTTTTCTCAGAGTAAAGGAGCTTTAAATTATGCGAAATTAAAAAAACAGATAAATATATCAACCTCGATGCACAAAATACTATAGTGTCGTTCGATTTTTCGGCTTTTTTTCTTTCTAACAAATTTCCCTTCACTCTGTCAGTGGGAAGGCTGTGCTTCCACATGAATACAGACCCATTTGAATCACAAATTTTTTTCTGCCAATTTTTACGCAGGAAATATTAGACCATTCCCCTTATTTTACAAGTTTTGGTAGGTAACAGCACTTGCATTGCTTCTGGCGCACTTGCTGTCCAGCGATTGAAAATGTCATTATGATCATTTTTTTTCACCGTTTACATAGCGCTATTTGTCAAGCGTCCACTGTTGTCCTAGGACTGAAAGACAATTATAAGCATTGTAGAACAATGTCTTGTTTTCCCTGTCAACGTTTGCATTTTCCTCACTTTGATGGCCGTGGACACAATGTGTCATATGTGGAAACAGATAGAATAATGCATTGTTGGTAGCACGCTGAGGTAACGCGGCATTGTCTGCTTTTTAAAAGCAAACGCACAACTGTCAATCGAAGTCCACCTTGTTACAGACAAGCGTGTACATCAGCATCGAAATGAAACGAAAATATGAACAAGTAATCTCTAGGCACATTTACTATTGCCCTTTTTTCTGCTCTATGAGCCATGAAATTTCGAGAAGACGATGACACAGCCAATATTCGGTGACAGGCGCTGGACCTTCGGTATGCGTAAAAACCTATGCGCTTGACGGTCGAAACTCCAGTTTGCCTCTACAGTGTCCATCACTCAGATGGTCCCTAGTATGGATGCTTCCGTTCGTATTCAGCGCATGCCTATTTCCATTTCTTCTACAGCTATTATGAGTGCGGGGTGTGGACTGCTACAAGTACGTCTTTACGTCAGATATATTGTAGCTGTACCCAGAATGGCTTCTTTGAGAGCAGCATGCTATCATTCTGTGAATAACTTTGAGACCCCTCAGTAAACGAACACTGCGAACACAAGCCTCACTTCTGCTTCGTGTGTTGAGGAGGTTTTCAGTGAGAGAACACATGGCAGTCATGTTCAAGCACCATCCCTTACTTTATCAAGTTTCCGTGCAAAAACGCTTAAATTATAGCTTGCATTTAGTGAGCAACTTGAATTACTGTTGTTTATTTACAAGAGCCTTCACCTAGAGCACTTTCATTCATTTACTTCCACTTTTTTTCTATCAACACGTTATACAAGTGTGTCGATTGCTTAGATAGCTAACCACTTACAGCTTTTCTCATTTATAAATATTATAATTTGTAGAGAATCCACTACCCAACATGTCTTATTGCAATGTCTTAATAATATTATGGAAATAATAACGTTCTAACAACCATATTGCAATCTCTTCGCTATTGGCAAACGGTAAGACATTGTTACATCGGGCAGATTCTTTATTTAGTAGAAAGATGTAGAAACCTGTTTCTAGTAGTTGTGCAAGGTGTATACTTCGAGGGTGGCAGCCCTAGCGTTAGTGTTAACAATCTTCTCTGTTATGTGTTAGCGATGAGTTCCCTTGTATCTGTTATTTGGGATCAGTATGCCGCCGCGTTGATCTATTTTTGTTTTCACTATAGTATAAGCAACGGCTTTAAAATATTTTGCTTTTATAAGCCAACCTTCCTTCACTTGTATAATATTCTTTGTAGGTAAGTGTGCGCCACGTTCTTCAATGGCGATAGAGGGAGCAGAAGTTTTATTCAAGCAACGAAGCAATTTCCCGTTGTATTATTCTGAACGATGAAAAAAAGCTCTGCAATGAATACTAAAATGAGTTTGATGTGATGAAACACGTCTTAGAAACGGACATCGTTGGTGTCCGACTTTTGAAGGTTTATGCAGGAAGTGAACAGACCTTTGAATGCAGCATCAGGCGTCCTTGGTCACCTACATTGTTGAAACAATGCCTAGCCATATCAGCACATTAAAGGGTGACGTGAAACGTCAAACTGACCAACGGTGTGTTATGTAAGAGGCGCCATCATTCTGGTGATCTGAAAAACACCGTAGGTGAAGGCAGAACAGAACAGGGCTACATTAAGCTTATAACCATAGATATATCGATATATGCTGTAGCAGTTTAAAATCAGGGTTTTGGATCCACTGCGTTGGTCATAGTGCTGCTGGGTATCACACTCTTCAAAAAATGTACTCTAGGATCGGGTAATAGTGAGTGCACGTATATACGATATCCTGTAAATTAAGATTGTCCTCGTGGTGTTTAGAGTTTCATTGTTCTGATTCACTTTTGGCTTTAGACGAGACGCTAAATATTGCTGACAAATAGGGTTTGTTTTCCCGGTTGACATCAATCAACTTTCCCACGTGCGCATCAAGTCCTGTGTACATTCTTCCGTGTGACTTATAAACTCGTTATGTCACTTCCAAATCAGCGATATCGCATTTGCCAAGACACAATTAACTTGGCCTTTGCCGATTGACCTCTGGTCGAGCAGGGCATTGTTTGTACGTCGCTTTCAAACCTCACGTTCACTTGTACCTTCTTTTGACTTTCCCTTTTATTCTTCATATAGCTACAAGAAGCATTCACTGTTTTGTCATCGCTTCTCAGGACATTTCCCAATTACTCTGTGCAATGTCATTCGTCTACTAAACGCGTGGTGAATTTTTTAGTAATGCACTGTCTAAACGGGCTGCATGCCGACAATAGCTGCCGGCACGACGGAACGTGACATGCAACTTCTAGGAAAAGAAGCTTTTATTGCTATTTTGATATTGCGAGAATAAACGTAGTAGAAAGATCAGTACATGCTGCGTGGGCGTGTGAATGACCATACAAAAGTAACAAGAAAAATGAAAAAAATGAATAATGGTGTCGAAATACTGGACATATCGCTGATATTTTTTATGAGATTATAATAAATTATGAATTCTTATGCTCTTAAAAAACGACAAGCTTCTTTTGGGTATACTTGGTTAATTTTTTTCACTGCAGAAGTTATTGATATAGAGTAGCTGTGGTAATATGGCATCCAACCTTTTTACAACAAAACAAGTAGAATAGAACAGAAGTTACTGGTACGTGGTGGCTCCACAGATCCGTATGACTAGTCCACGACTTGCTCTTGGGATAACACAGAACACGTTACGTAAAAGGTGCGTACGACATTAGTGTCAGTATCTGCTCACCAATCAACAAGATACAATCGACCATTACTTGCTCTCACTAGCATTCCCATTGGCGTGCACATCATGCAAACCAGCGAAAATTGTTCTCGATTTATGCACCGATCGTTTGTTTAAATAAGTATCACCCATAACACACTTTGAGTTGGCTCGCACGTGTTCACTATGATTGTAAGTGACTCCAAAACTGCCATACGCAACTTCAGCACAGGTCGTATCTCATCAACTGCCCTTTCAATTTTTAAGAAACATCCTCCGACGCAAGACGTTGCTCTCATATGGACGCCCGCGCATGCGGGGTTGAGTGGCAATGAGGCGGCTCATACCTGTGCTCGAGGAATGGCCGGCTGAGCGCAGGCCTCTGATGGCACCTTAGACCACGCGGCCTTTTTCAGCGTGAAAGATCGTCTTTTGACCTTCCACGATATAACAAATCACTACCGCTAACAGCGCACTATATATCCCCCCTTACATAATGGAGCTTCGCACTACCACGAAATACTATGGCGCCTGTTATAGACCCGTACGTTTTCTACCCCATCTTTTCGCCATCTTATACACCCTGCGATATATCCCTCCGCTTTGTGCATTTTATGTCAACAAAGAGCTAACCTAAACAATATCATGTGAAGGTGTACTCGAAACCCACCACCTAATTCACTACACATTAATAGTAAGGAGCTGTGGGAGGCTGCTATGTGCAGCTCGGCGCCCGAGGTCCAGGACCAGTTCTTGGATTGGGCAGGAGGGTAGTGTAGACCTACGCTGGGCAGGCTCCTCTGACACTCCACCACCGCATCTTTCCCTCTTGGGATAAATAAAGTTTTTCTCCTCCTCCAAAAAAAAGTAACAACTGAGACGCTTATTCGCGTAGTTCTGTTTCTATGAGTACGCTTCGTCTGTCATTTGTACGTTAAAAAAGCGGAGCACGTTTCTATCTGCTTTACATTCTGCGCATGAGCTTCCAATTCATTGCTATCACGTGAAGTTCTTCGACCTTGCGGCAAGTGAATAGAATGACATATATTAACGTCCTAGAAAAAGTACACGAACGCGCTCAGGACTCCCACGTTGGAGCAGAGAGGCCTAGCTTAAGAGCCGCATTGCGGAAATGCTGGACGTGCAATTTCTGGTCGGCTACCCCGGAACTACGCGAGGCAGCCGCCCACCTCGCGGAAGTAGCGTTAGGGATAACATCGTCATACATTGTAGTGCACTCCCAAGCTTGTCTCTAAGCGTAACCGTGGTGAGTTTGCATCGGTTGCATATGTCATTATCGTAGAGTTCAGGGTATACGGGGTGGAAAACTTGTAGATATGGCTTTGACTCCGTTGGCAATAGCCTCAAAGTGAAAGCATAAGGCTGACTCAGCTTAGAGCTAGGTGGCCTGGCAATTGCGTTGTAAGTGGTAGGCACGTCCCTGTTTTCCACGGCCTTGGATCGGCCAGTACCTGCACAGTCCGTCATTACGAGCGTAGCTCTGTGAGAGGATTCATTGAGGTTGACAGCGCTGCCATGGATGTGTCCGACGTGAGCAGGAAACCTAATAAGCGTATGAAGACAGGGCTCTTAAGGACTGTTCTGGAGAATGCATACGGCCAGCGGCAAAATTATGCCATTATCGAAGAACCGGATTCCAGATCTAGTCACTAAAATAGACTTCCACGTTGTCGTCAATTACAGCCAGTGCAAGAGCAACCTGCTCTACCACGAGCGGGTCCTTTGTGTAGAGCGAGGTGCAGTTAGTCAGCTCTCCTTTTCGTAATAACAACCGCGGTGAATTTGAGACCGCTTCGATACGAGTCGGTGTCTACGAAAGAGACCTTGCTTTCGCGTTTATGATTTCTGATAATTCTGACGGCCCGGGCTCGGCATCTTGGGTAATTGTGTACCGGGTAAACAATTTTGGGAACTTGAGTGGCCGTTATAAGCTCTCCAAAACTTAGCGGTATTTGCAGAAGTCGCGATGGTACGAATGTTTCGTGTAGCCGAGTTCTTGAGCATATGTCTGCCCGTCGCTGAGGTGGAAAGGCTTGTAATCTGAGAGCACTCCTGTGCCTCCGCAATTTCTTTAAGGGTGTTGTGGACACCAAAGATTAGATTTGTGAGGTTTTAACGTCCCAAAACCACCATATGATTATGAGAGACGCCGTAGTGGAGGGCTCCGGGAATTTCAACCACCTGGGGTTCATTAACGTGCACCGAAATCTGAGTACACGGGCCTACAACATTTCCGCCTTCACGTTGTGGATATCAAGCAGCAGTAGTCGATCCGTACTAGTCCTGCAGGGAATGCGATCTAGTCCAGCGGGAATGCGTACTAGTCAGGGAATGCGTACTAGTCCAGTGGCGATCGGCACGCGAGTAGCGACGAGCTGGGATTGTTGATGTGGGCTTTGCAAAACAAGGACGCATCACCAGCGAGAGCACTGGTGACGAGAGCGGCAGTACAGCAAATTGACAACGCGTTACACGAGTGTCTCGAGTAGAAGACCTCGAAAAGCTTTGAGGGAGGCTACTTGGGATGCCGCCGCCGCGTACAGCAAGCGCCGACGCTCCTGGCGAAAATCCTCTTTGAAGCTAGCCACCGAAGACAGTCCCCGGGTGGCTACGCCACCGTGCAGCACCGGGTAGCGCCAGCGGCCACTAGGCCCAACCACCGAGACATTGCCACGTCAATAAAATCAGGTGATGACGACAACAGACGACCTTGTAGGCAGTGGCAAGAACGATGACCTTCGTCGAGAGTATCGAGATCTCCGACGAGGACACGACCAATCTAGACACTGACGAGCAGCGCGTCAGTTACGACAAGTAAGGTGACCAAAAGCACCATGAGAAGCACTGAGGCTGTAGAGATGTTTAACAATAGCTATGACAATTTATTCTGCAAAGGAGTTAGTTTGAAGGTTTACTTTGGAAGTTATCACTCCTGTCTTTGTACATTTGTGGTATATAGAGGATTTGTCGTGTGTGATTGTTTATTCAATGTGGTGTGTTGTTTCCCGAGTGTTGTCTCACTCCATCACCCGCAGCAGCAGCCCGTAACCTGTGACAGTGGGTAAACTTCAATGTCCTTGAGGTGCCGAGTAATTTTGTTGAGCACTGCATGTTCTATAGCTTTGTCCATGCAGGGTGTTAGCGAGATACGGTGTAGGTTGCCTATACCAGGTTTTTTGCCGGGTTTCGCAATAATTATGATTTGCGATACCTTCTATGCAGCAGGTATAGTCCTAGTATTCCAGCTTCATTGATTATGTCATGTGGGATTCAATGAAGGGGCCATAAAGATTATGCAGGAGTTAGTAATGCTGTCAGGACCCCAGGCAGATCTACCATTGAGGTACTGAAGTGCCGTTCTTGTTTCTTCAGTGATGAATTTGAAGTCAATTAGCTTCGGAATGAGAGGGCCTTAATAATCAAGAACCAGTTCTGAGGTGTGTCGCTAAAGGTCCCATAGGAACATAGTTTTAAACGAGGTTACCCATGATAGCTTCTTCTGAGGATTCTTTGACAGCCAAGAACAGGATCTGTCTCAGACGATGCCTCTGATATCACTTTGAATTGGTGTCGTCGAGGAGATCCTTGAGGAGATTCCAACATTTACCAATATGCATCTGGCCATCTACAGAATTGCAAACTTTGTCTCACTGCTGATTTTTAGCTGAAAACATCCTTCGTTATTTGTTCTATCCATGCATTAGGCTCAGGGCAATGAGAGGAAGAGGACTGGTCGCTGTTGTTTCTAATTCGGCGAAATACATGCCAGTCGGTACAAGCAAATTCTTTTTGCTGTTTGTAGTGTGGGTGAGCTAAAAACTCTGTAATCAACAAGTAATGATCACTGCCTAAATCTGTGGCTTAGTTAACCCGCATGTGGTCCGCGACATGTATGACGAACGTTAAGTCTGGCGTGGAGTCCGTACATGTCGAGGTACCTAATCTGATGGGGAAGGCGTTGTCAGTGACCAGTGTTAGGTCCAGGTGAAGTGCAGCTTGCGAAAAATAAACCCCTAGCGAGTGTTGTGGTGACATTCCCCCGCTTAGTGTGGGAAGTTAACGTCACCACCAATTTTTCACAGTTGTTGTTTGGCAAGTTTATTGTTTTTTTTCAAAAAAGCCTTAAATTTTTGTCTGTGGATGTTAGGGATACTGCAAAGATTAAGGATGAAGATACTTTGACCTGACTTTGAGTGTGGAAGTATATCTACAAAGACATGCTCTATGTTGCTTTTGTTGAGGGCCCAGTCATGTTCTGTATACAATAATTTCTTGGAGGCAAGCGTACACACACATCTGCCTACCATTGGGTGACGATTGGGTTGAAACCAGCAAGTGAGATCAAGGAGCAAAGTGTTTCTTGTAACAGAAAAATATTTGGTTTTCCTGTTGAGCTTCTAATGTGCTGTTGTAGGGGAGCATTATTTTTGGAATACTCCCCACAGTTCTATTGCCGTATGTAGAAGTTACTAGCCGAGTGATTCACCATGAGCATTACTGCTGTCTGTCCACTGAAAACAGCGCGTTCTCAATATGCACCGATGTGTACTGCTATTAGTTGGTGCATTTGATGTAAGGGGCGCAAGAGCGCCACAAGTAAATGCTGGTGCAACTAGGTTGTCTAGCTAAGACTCAATCTTGGTCATGATTTCCTTATGCGAATGAAGTGTGCACTGCATTGCACCAAGCGTGTTTTGCATTGGTTTTATGCTTTTCTTGATGTTGACCAGCATGTAATTCGGATTTTACATTGCTGGCTAAGTGCTCAGTGTCGGCGGAAGCTACAGCCTTTTTCTTTGATTAAGGAGTCATATCACAGTCGAGTTCCTCTCAAGGAAGGCTTTTGGATGAGGTGACTGACTACCACTGCTGTAATTCTTCTTCATCTCCACTAGTTCTATCAATAATTCCTGGATGGTTCCCTTTATGAGCGCATATTCTAGTTTTAGAAGAGTGATTTCACTGCTACTGTCCGTGCTAACTCTAGTGGATTGTGTTGCAGATTGCTGACGCTCTACCCCATTAGCATGCTGTGGGAGCGACCCCGATACTACCTCTTGAGTATTGTATACTCGGCCAGCCCAGCTGAGAGATTGCGCCTTCTTCCCGGACATTAGACGTTTGCGGGTTGGCATAGTTCTCAAGATTTGGATCTGGGGTGTGACTGAGAACTCAATTTCCCTCGAGACCCTGAGCAACATCAGGAGCTTGAGCGAGGGCGTCACTGGCTTCGGTTCTGAGCCATCATCGGCGGTGGCTGGGTGCTTTGTTCAGTGCTTCGGTCTTCACACTGGTCCATTTTCGTCAGTCCGTCCGCGCTTCCCACCGTTCATGCGACCGTTCTTGCATACGTTCCTGCATCCGTCCATGCGTCCGTCCGTTTGTGTGTCTGTCTCTGAGTCCGTCAATTGGTCCATCCATCCGTCCGTCCGTTCGTCCGTCCACGCATCTGTCTCTCTGTATGTCGTCCATCCGTTCGTTCATCAATTGAACACTCCAAGTACTGCCAAATTCACATCTTTTCATCATATATTCATGATATACTCATATATCATTATTCATCATCATCAGATGTACCGCCATCCAGCGGACATGCCAATGACTAAAGCAGAGGTCACTACCTACTACTACGATTACTACTACTCCTACATTGTGGAAGCACGACCCATGGCTGAACCCTTTGATGTCCAAAATAGTTTTTCACTGAACGACTTTAAGAAACTTACGATATTCTTAAGAAAATAATAGATTAAATCAGTATAACATTTTAAGAAAAAGAATCACAGCATATACACGGAGTGATTGATGATGAGTGGGGCGAAGCGTCCTTCAGTACGTCCATGCTTCCGTCCGTCCTTTTGTTCTTGCATTCGTCCGTCTGTGCGTTCGTTCGTCCATGCTTCCGTTCTTCCACCCATGCGTCCGTCCGTCCGCTCACGTGTACGTCCCTGCGTTCGTCCATTCATGCATTCGTCTGGGCGTCCGCTCTTCCGTACATCGGTCCATTCGTGAGTCTGTTCGTGCATCCGTTCGTCCGTGAGTTCACCCGTGCGTTCGTCCGTCCCTGCGTTCGTCCATGCGTCCACCGGTTCGTCCGTCAATGCGTGTGTCTGTCCACGCGTCCGTTCATCCATCCATCCGTGCGTCTGTCTATCTATCCATCCGTTCATCTAGTAAACACTCCAAGTACCACCATCCCACATCTTTTCGTCATATATTCATCGTATACAAGTACTGCCATCCAGTGAACATTTCAAGGACTAAACGAAAGGTGGCTATCTACTAGTATACATCGAGGACGCATGATTCATGGTTTAAGGAGCTCCACCCCTAAAATCATGATTATGTATAGGTAAGTAATAGAGCTGTCGCACCTGATCAACCTTGGGTCCCTATGGTACTACCTCTCATGGAGTGCCTTCCAGTCCTAGCAGTTTGGAATGAGGTGTATTTGCATGTCGCACTAACCAGAATTGAGAATGATATGTATACATCCAAAAACTTTCCGTTACCTGCCCTGGAAAACTGGTCTTAGTCTGGATAGCCTAGAAAAACATTTAAAAGCTACAACAGAAAACATTTCGTCTCGTTTTGTATGATAAAAACAATTTCTTTGGATTTCTCGTTGTTAAAATAACAGAGCATGAACCACGCTGAAACTTTTGTAAAATAAAAATTGGCAGATCGCACGTACAGCGGAAATCAATGATATGCGAACCACGAATAAGAAAGCTTGATATGTCACTTTAGAATCAGGACAACGTTACAAAGTAGAGATAAATAATAACGTACATGACTTGCGTGCTATGATTATCTTGTTTGAATGTGTCGTTTACCTTCGTCATTCATTCACGTCACGTGATACCAATGTTAGTATATGTGGAGCCAGCGAAACGGCCGCGAGCACGCTATGAGCGTGATATGTTGTCATGTTCTTGCGTGACACGCATATCAGGATTATGATCTTTTCACCAGTCATATATTTCGTCATTCATTGCCGTCATGTAACACCCAAATTGGTGTATATAGAGCCAGCAAAACAGCCACGAGCGCATCATGAAGGGCCCATTATTCTGCAATGTAGCGTTGACGCACGCGCACGCTGGGCCCAGCGACGGTATACGTTAGCAAAACGCGAGCACTCTATAGTCTGACGCCAGGCGCGACCAGCGTCCGCCAGCGCGGCCCGACGGCGACCGGCGCAAAAGTCGCGCCGACGCATTACCCAGACAACGGTGCGTCTCCCTCTTTCGTGACTGAGGGATGCCGGACGTTCTTAAACGCGCATGCGTCAAAGCAACGCAGCGCGGTTCACGCCTGTCGGTATATGGCAAAACCGGCGCCTAGCGTCGCAACGCTGGCGTGACGCGACGAAATGAACGCCGGCGAGTACGCACACCGCGCCACGTCGAAATAAATTGTCGCCTTGACTGCGGCATGTAGTCATGTTCTCACATGACGCTGATCTTGAAATTGTCAGGATTTTGCAACTTCGTCATCCATTGACGTCACGTATTAGCACATTTTGCATATGTGAAGCTAGCGAAATGGCCACGAGCGAATCTGTGTGGCATGTAGTCATTTTGTTGTTACATCAAATGCATGTCGTGATTATCATGTTTGGTGGTGTAATTTAGCTATGTGGTGCATTCACGTCCCATAATACTGAGTTTGTACGTGTGGAGCTAGCGAAATGGCCACGAGTGCATTATGAGCACAACCTGTAGTGTTGTTGTTACATCACACGCATCTCATGATTATTATGTTTGCACTAGTCACATACCTTCGTCGTCCATTCACGTACCAAAATACCAAATTTGGTATATGTGACGCTAGCGAAACGGCCGCGAGCGCATCATGAGCGTGGCATGTAGTCATGTTGTTGCATGAAACGCACGTCATGATTTTAATGTTAGGTTCTGCCCTTGTGTTCACCATGCAATCATGTCATACCATACCCGTTTTGCAACATGCCATGTGAACGAATACAGCGCGAGAAATTCAGGACCATAAAATGTAAATCAATGCACTCATAACATACATGTCATAATTTTCATGTCATAGCTAGTCAGTTATGCTCTTCATACAGTCTTGTAACGCCACGCCTAGTTCGGAATTGATACCAATATCAAAACGGCCAGGAGAGCTAAAAGTCGCAGGTGGCTAGATAGATAGATAGCTAGATAGAAAGTCGCCGAAGTTCGCTAAGAACTGCTTCGCATTTAAAATCACAGCTTTGCCGCAAAGTCGAAGCAATGAACGTTATATGAACGAACTGGAAGGTCATGTGCAGAATGGCGAGCAGATCGAAGCATGCCCCGCATTTCTCGAGCACAAATAACGTGCGAAGCGTACTCACAGGTACACAGAACGCGAATAAGTGCCTGAGTTCTTACTTTGCTGTGTCTGAAAAGCGCGTTCTTTTCGCAAATGGAGATTGTGGAGCGATTGCAGTGACCTTCGTGCACCCAGTAACTACAATAGATTCATTCCGGTGAAACCCAAAGGCTATATATGTACACACAGATATATATATATATATATATATATATATATATATATATATATATATATATATATATATATATATATATACATATATATATATGCACACACACACAACACACACACACACACATATATATATATATATATATATATATATATATATATATATATATATGTGTGTGTGTGTGTGTGTGGGTGTGTGTGTGTGTGTGTGTGTGTGTGTTTGTGTGTGTGTGTGTGTGTCTATATGTAAGGCGAGTGATGCCACCACCGCCGCCGGCAAAAGCCAGCCCAGAGTGTACATATAATTTCTATCGGAATAATAATAAAGTTTCTTCCTTTTTCTACTCAAGCTCACAAACAATCGTCTGTTTCATGCTTTGTTGATGCCGCCCAATATGGCGTTTCCGCTCGCTTTGCGGTAGTATCCGTAGATACTAAGGGTCAGATTTTATCCTCGGCGTCTGTTCGAACCCCTTCTTCTTACAAAGCAGAACAGATGGCCATTGCACTAGCACTCCTTGATCCACAAAGGACTGATATTTATACGGACTCTAAATCCACTGCTAGGGCCTTCGCTTCTGGTTCCGTTTGCAAGGAAGTTTTGAGAATTCTCGCTCACAAGGAACTCACCCACCACACAATTATTTGGTTCCTTGCTCACCTTGGCTTAAGGGTTGGAGGCCTTCCCAATGTCAACGAGCTAGCCCACTCCAAGGCGCGAGGCTTCACTTACCGCGCCGGGACATGTGCTTCTCAGACAGAGGAGTCAGCCAGCAGCTTTCATTTTAGGGACATTTTAACTACCTTCAACGAGATCACGAAGCATTATCAATTAGGCCGTGGGTCATTTCCATTGCCACACGAAAAGTTGTCTAGGCCACAGGCAATCTCTCTTCGCATGCTTCAGATGGGAACATACCCTAGCCTCGTAACCTATAGCCATTACTCCGATATTTCAGAACTTTGTCCAGACTGCCAGAATCGCAGTGATTTTAACCACATGCTCTGGAGGTGCCCCTCTTTACAAAGAAAAAGTGAAGAATTTTCTGAGAACTCCTTTCATTTAATGCTCACGAGTCCGGTTCTCATACAACAACTCAAGGCTGTCCAGAAGGCCCACAATGCGGCGGTGAGGCTGGGCCTCCCCGTCCCAACGTGGGAGCGGCCCGCGATTCTACCCCTATAAAACGGGGGTGGAATCCTTCAGGACCCCAATAAAAGTTTTTCATCCATCCATCCTTTTTCTACGCCAGGGAAAAAATCGGTTCGCTTGTTCTGGGAGTGACGCAGGTGAAGAAGAAGAGAATGAAGAGTGCCCGAACCCGTTGTTTGAAATGATAGTTTTACACCGAAAGCTGTTATGAGATCGCAATTCAGGACACGCGCAGTTGTCCGCCACCACCACCGGTGCCCGTAACCACATCGCGCGAAATCAGAAAAACCTAGCACCAATAACACAGTGGAGCTCAAAAACCGTGTTTGTTGGGTGCCAGCCAAGTATTCTACAACTGAGCTACACCGGTACTTGTAGCTTGAGAAAAATAGAATGCTCTAAAAACACAGTGGGGTTCGAAGCCAGGTCCAGTGGGTGCCAGCCCATTATTCTACCACTCAGCCGTACCGGCGCTTGGAATTTCATGAAAAACTTGCCTTATGCAGGCTTGATGTCTGGAAAGGATTCGCGTTAATACGATTTATAAATCGTTTTAACACAGCCAAACGACAACCAGTGATCACACACTGTGAATAGCGCTACAAGTGGGTCGCTCAATGTTCCAACACATTACAAATGCGTGTTCTTTTTTTCCTTATTTTTTGTGGTGCATACCAACTTCCGCCGTAATTCCTCATCATGGTCCGACACATCATGAACAATTGGCACAGAATTCTTTGCCTTTAGCAAATACTACGCTTTTAAGAAGAATGAAGAAAAATAGCACAGCGAATACCAGCCTACTACCCAAAAGTTTTTATTATTAATGCCGAGTGAGTATCAAACAAGTGTGTTAGCAGCAGTTAATGATTGATACCCGATGAGAGTTTAGAAAGGCCCCGAAAGGCCGCTTCTCTAGTTTGCGGTGTGACATTACTGCTCCTTTCGCTCAGGCCTGGTGTTTTAGGGGCGAAGCTCCTTAAAGCGCCGACCTTTTGTCCCTCGTCGTAATACGTAACATGTCTTACGCTTTGACCTGCAAGTTGATGCTTGTGAGAGATTTCTCCTGTGCGTTGTTGAACAATAAAAAATTCTCAGCGTGCGCGTTAACTAAATGACGAATTCTTCTGTCTCTCATTCCCGATTAGCAGCCATTGGCATGTACATTGAGCACTATCTGACAAGAAAAGTTTGCTGGGTTATTCTCGCTGGGCGTAACCTCCTTGGTTTTAGAAAGGTTTAGTGAGCGTTCGGCCGCAGTGCCATGAATACAGTGAACTACTATATACTATGAACTCGAGGTGCTTAAAGGTGTAAAGTAGACACAAAGCGCAAGCCGTAAGAAAGTATGTGTGTGCGACCTCTCGTTTAATCCTTGGAATGTCCGCTGGATGGTGGTGTTTCTATATGAGAAATATATGATGAAAAGATGAGAGATGTTGGTGCATGGACTTTTGAATAGGTGGACGAATGGACACGTAGAGAGATGCATGGATGGACGCACGGATGGCTGCATGGACGGATGAACGCATGGACGGACGCCGGAGTGGTTGCATGGACGAACGCAGGGACGGACGCACAGATGGACGTGTGGATGCACGAACAGATGCACGCACTGACGGGCAGATGGACGCATGGACGGTTACACAGACGGACGCATATATGATGAAAAGTTGCGAGATGGTGGTACTTGAGTGTTCACTGGATGGACGAACGGACACACAGACAGACGCATGGACGGAGGTAGGGGCGGATGCATGGACGGATGGACGCATGGACGGACGCAGGGGCGGATGCATGGACGAACGCAGGGACGGACGCACGGATGGACGTGTGGACGCACGAACAGCCGCACGCAAAAGGAGCGGATAGACGCACGGACGGTCAGCCAAACAGACGCATGGATGTATGGAAGCAAGAACGAATGGATGGACGGATGTCTCGCCGACACTCCATCATTCACCCCGTGGATATGCTGCCATTTTTTTCTTTGTCTCCCACACTAAAAGCATCAAGTGTAACAGGTGCGCACACTGTAAATTACTGTAAAGTTCGACCAGTTCGAAAGTCATGCTTTCCGCGCCATTCACGCATAGCGATAGTAAGCCGTTACGGTTGTACTAAACATGCGCGGTGCGTGAATCCACGCGTGAGTCGTAATACGTATATCTTATTATTACATGCGGCCTGCGAATGAGTATACGGCAACAGTTTTGTGCCTCATACTACAGGCATACTGCATGCAAATCGCTGCTGTAAAGTGAAACAACTGGGGTCGCGCTTGAATAAACACAATAGGTTTACTTACTCGTCCACGTCACATGGCTCGTAGTTTTTTCCTGCTGATTGCGATTATATCCCAAGGCGGTGGAGCTCGGCGTTTTTCGCTGTGTACGGAAATCTGTGCAATCGCAAAACACTGCACCAGCACGATTCCCGTGATGCGCTGGGAAATTCACAGGCAGAGCTCAGCAATCTCTTCCTCTTGCGCTGGTTGTTGTCGCATCAGATGACAGCGCAGTGGTACCCAAATGACATTTTATAAGAAGGCTCACCGTGAACAGGCGCTTTTTGGCATTTTAAACTCCCATAGGCACTGAATTCCATGCTAGCGAGGTGTGCCTTGGCAGTTGCAAACAAATTATGGCGTCTCTGAGAGCGAGGGTATACGGCCGAAGCTGCCTGGTTTCGAGATAGGCGTGCTCTTGTCTATTATAGCCCTGGCTATCTGGAAAGCGAAAGTTAACCACATCTCGCCGAAGAGAACGCGCACCTGGTCGCAAGTGTGTTTAAAAAAAGGGTAATAATTTTGAGTGCAGTACTCTGTTTCAGAAGTTCCTTTCAGCACTCTCGAGGCTACAGGGCGCCGAAGCCAATAGGAAGGGCGCCTAGCCTCTTCGCATGTATTTATCCGCGCTGTGTCATCTGCTCACCGACTTCACCGGGTCTGCTCACTGAATTGTCCTTGCACGCTCATTGCGTCTAACATCGTGGTTAATTACCTTTTAAAAATAAGTAAATCTGTCAAACAAGCTATTACACTTCAGTTTCAAAAGTTTAACGTGTTTACAATGTGATTTGTGGCTCTATGGAAGATCGGCAGAGGCTCATTCTGGTGGACAACTTCACTTTGTGGCTGTCCATCGCTGTTAGTGTCTCTGGCTTGATTGCTTCTCTGTTGACGCGTTCCTTCCCTTCTCTGACTTCAATGCTTCTTCGCTGTCTTTCTTGTTTCACCGACGGAGTTTCGAACTCGCGCATAATGCTGTGCGAGATTGCATGTCCACTATTTTTAGCACGACCTATGTAGCGTTCGTGGTCTGGCGACACAGCCCAAGCCCTGGCCTCGGCGCGTTAGGCTTATCAGATAGGACTACGCAAGGAAGCAGCATATCTCGCTAATAACGATAAATCATACCCGATGCTTCATCCTCAGAATAAGATGAAACAAATCAATGGCTGATTTCACGATTTCTTTGTTGCTTTCAGTGCTGTAGGCGTTTACCAAGATGAAGTGCGGATCAAAGCGGGTGATCACTTTTGCATGGGTTCTGCCAAGTTGATTTGTAACCGTAGTTACCGATGGAAACCGATAAAATATTTACATTCATTGAAAATAATTGCGACGAAGAAAAACATACCTTTATCGATGGGGCGTAACACACACCAAACAAACGACAATTCTAGACAACCCTGCCAATTTCCAGGCATCTATATCTCGGACTATGTTTCACTGCGCAATCAGATGGCTTTAATGCACCCCGTAGCATTGGTAGTGCTGAACCAAAAGTGGTGAAACAGAGTATAGGTACTCTACTAAGAGAGAGAATAAAGCCTTCTTATGGACCTCAAATGGCTTTTCAGGAGTGTTTAGAAAAAAAATGTTCAACGATTTAGAGTACTTGGTACTCTACTATTGGCGAGCAGAAAGCCGTCCCACGACATAGAAAAATCACGATATCGAGAGATCCTGGGTCGGATCGATCGTCAGTGTGTGTTTAGAGAAAGTGGTGAGCGATTTATAGCACTCGGTACCCTTCTATGGGAGAGCTAAAAGCCGTTCCGTAGGCCTCACACTACTTACCGAGCGTGCAATCACCGAGAAGTTGTGTGCATAATCGTCAGTCGAATCACCAACTGCGAATGAACAAGGTTAATCCTCTTTTTGTTTTATTGATATGATATATAAGGAGATGTTGGCGCACCATTATGGCACCGGCTACTCCTTGGCCGTTGATTGAAATTTGAACACGTATCTTGAAGCAAAACATACAAAGCAGTGCATGGAAAACAAAAAACTCATGCACCGATATGCAAAGACACACTTATACGTACATATCACAATGGTAAGTAAATGTTTGAAAGTCATTATAAGAAGTCTCTGGAAACAACAAAACACAAACAACAAATACAAAACACAACAACAAAACAACAGAGCACACGTCTGGTCCTTATAAAGATGCATTCGCTCGTATGTGCATAATAGTCGACACGTCATTCATTTCACAACACACACGTGATGGGTGTCACATGATACTGTACATAATAAGTACATGTGTTACAAATTAAAGCTTGTTCTTTGTTAATACTTGTCAGCAATCCCGCTGTCTTGTAAAAAACGTGTTAATGCTTTTAAAGCGTGGGACTGTAAAACTCCAGTTGGCCACGGGCCCAGAAGTTTTTTCATGCTAAATGGTCTGTGGTCCAATGCGAACAGTTCGCTTTTAAGACGGCGTCTTGGCGTGTCATGATGTGGAGAGTCTATGAGAAGGTGACCTACGTCTTCATCTATAAATCCACAATCGCATTCGGGAGTTTCAGCTCTGCCGATTCTGTGCAAAAAATGTTTTGTGTATGCGGTGCCTAGCCTCAATCGGTGAATTAGAGTTTCCATCCTTCTATCTAATGCCAGTGTAATTTTGAATTCAATAAATGGATCGATGTGATATAAATCGCAGCTCTTTGTACTTTGGTCAAACCAAGCAGTTTCGCTCATTCTGAAAGTTGTATTCTTTATAATACTACGCAATTGATTTTCCGAAATCGGTAAAGAAACAGTGACGTCTTTACGATGAGCTTGTCGTGCTGCTTCATCGGCAGCTGTGTTTCCAGGAATGTTGCAGTGGCCAGGTATCCACTGATATTTGATCTCATGTTGCGCCTTTTTTGCTTTAGTGAGCTCCTTCAGCGTTGCGTATGTCATACTATCACTTATTACTGTCCTGTTTGTACTGGAGAGTGATCTTAATGCGGCCTGTGAATCACTGAAAAGTACCCATTTTCTAGCGTCTGCTACCGAGTTTATAAACTTTAGAGCATACAGAATAGCGAAGAGCTCAGATGTTGTAGATGACGTCATGCGGCATAATTTAAACGATTCCTGAATATTGAGCTGTGGTATGATAAATGCCGATGTTGAAGACGTTGTAGTACTTGAGCCATCTGTATAAATATGTATGTACCCTGGATACCGTATGTGTATCTGATAAAGCGCTAGTTGTTGAGCAGCTTGGATGAACATGTCTCTCTTTCTAATAATGCCATCCACTGAGAATTCAATGCTTGTTATAACAAGCACCCATGGAGGATAGTCCATTTCAGAGTTCCAAAATTCATATCTGGGTAATATATGTACATTACTCTGTACTTCGTTATGAGCATTGCTTTTATCTCTTAGTAAAATCTCCAGTGCCAATGGGTGGTTCCTGTGTTGCGTCTGTAAGCGAAAAAAATGGCGGCATGTTTCAATTGTTCTCATGACTGGAAAGGGTGGTTGTCGAGTCTCTGCTATGACAAGGCTACTGGAAGTCGCTCGTGGAACACCTATGCAGACGCCCAGTCCCCTAGCTAATAGTCTTTGAAGTCGCTCCTCTGAAGTGCGGGAAAGGCCGTGTAACACTGCTGCAGAATATGCAACTTTTTGTCGTCATAAAGCATTGTGAACAGCGAGCATGGATGATACAGATCCGCCCCATGATGTCCCAGCAATTCTGCGGAGTACGTTCACTAGCGTATTCACCTCGTTTTCGAGTTTCTTCATGTGAGGTGCCCATGATAGCTGCCTATCAAGTATTACTCCGAGAAATTGATGCTGTGTCACAATCGTTAGTGGTTCTTCTTCTAAATTCAGATTAAAGTTCTTTAACTTCTTACGGGTGAAGGGCAATACAGCTGTCTTTGCGTGCGATAGAATCATTCCTCTTTCTTTTAAAAAGTCGTTGATAATATTTATTCCATCTCGCAATGCAATCTGAATTAACCGTATGTCCGTGCCAGGTGCCTAAATGCACACATCATCTGCATATAAGGAGTATTTCAACCTGGAAGGCAGTCTTTTAGCTAAATAAGCCATAACACAGTTGAAAAGAAAAGGGCTGAGTACGCTTCCTTGTGGAACTCCCTGTCTGACGTCGTGTTCTGCACTTTTTCCTTCGCTCGTCTGAATGAATATTTTACGACCTGATAAAAATTTGGATACCCACCACAAAGACCTGCCGGACAGTCCGTGTTGCAACATACTCAGCAGAACATGAGTGTGACTGACTGTGTCAAATGCCCTTTTGATGTCCAAGAACACTGCGACCGTCAAACTACCACAGGCGCGTTCATGCTCCACATACGTTACTAAGTCCAGTATTGCATCCATTGTGCATCTCTGTTTCCTAAAACCTGTCAAGTAGTTGGAGTATACACCAGTTCTGTTGTACCACCATTGAAGTCGCGCATCAATCATTTTTTCCATTACCTTACATAAACAGCTTGTCAGACTGATTGGACGGAAGGATTCAAGGTTCAAGGGTGTCTTAGCCGGTTTTAAGATCGGAATGATGCGAGCAGACTTCCAAGACTCGGGTACAATTTCCTGCGTCCATAGATTATTGTAAATATCTAAGAGAATAGTTGTGTCTGTGGGCCCAAGGTTCTTTAGCATATTGTACGTAATGCCGTCCGGTCCAGAGGCCGATTTTTGACGACATGATGCTATAGCACAATGCAGCTCCCTTAACGTAAATACAGGGTCTAGCTGAGGATGCTGGGCCCAAAAACAAGCATTAATTTTCTGGCTGGCTAATGCGACAGAATTATCAAATAAGGCACATTGTGATGCGGCGGGCCTACTGATAAGTTGACAAAATTCATCTGCTACCACAGCTTCCGGTTTGTCCAAAGCTACAGCAAGAGCACGAAATGGGAAGCTCTGTGATACAGGGCCACTAAGTGCTCGAATTACAAGCCAAATTCTTGGAACAGGTGTGTGGGGAGAGAGCGTGCCACAGAAATCACGCCAGCGTCGTTTACCTAAATTTTCTAGCCGTCTGCGCATTACACTGTGGATTTTCTGTGCATTTTTGTATGCTTCTAAACTTCCGCTGCGTCGATATGCCCTTTCTGAACGTCGTCTTATGGCTCTTAGATGTTCATACTCTCCATCGACTGCAGCATAGTTTTTTAGAATCGGGACTTTCTTTGTACATTTATTCGCGTTATCTTGCAGAAATTCAGTAAACCTTTCAACTGTCGTGAGGTCACTATTTTGGTTTGTTAGGTGGTGCTGAAAAGCTTTCCAGTTCGTCAGTTTGCTGTAGCGTCAGGTGTCGTCTTTTGGCAAGTAGGGGTGACTTATTAGAATGGAAAAATGGTCACTCCCACGTGTTTCTACATCCGTTGTCCACACCACACCATTCACTAGATCTTGGGAACACAAGGTTACATCGATGCAACTAGAGTAATTATGCCCTCGAAGAAAAGTTGGGTAGCCGTCATTTAAAATTGTCAAATTGCATTTGTCTGCGGCACACTCAACAATGTTCCCACATGCATCACATCGATCACTACACCAGATTATGTTGTGCGCATTAAAGTCTCCGCATATAAACGTATGTGAATTAGAAATGTTGAAGATATTTGTTAGCTCTTCCACCGAAATGCGGCTTGAAGGTTGTAGGTAAAAATTGATCACTGTAAAGCACTGCTCACCAAAGGATACTTTGCAAGCGACGATTTCCGGGAAGTGCGAATCACTTGAGTTGACGTGATGAGAAGGTAGGTCCTTTCTGACGCACAAATGTACTCTGCTAGGACCACTTCGACGAGATGACTTATATATTGCCACGACATAGTGCCCGCATTCAAACAACGCGCCCATCACCACGCACACAGAGACATACATGGGCGCCGTCTAGTGTTGCGCAGAGACGATGATGATAGCACGAGAACCCAGCTGGCCCCTGCTGATGCGTCCCACGCGCTTGGGACTCTTCTTGAAAAAGTAGAAGAAGAAGACTTCTTGCCGTTCTGCCGTAACGTGCTACGACCATAGTCCCTTGAGTTGTGGGCACAGGTTCGCCCTTTAATAAATACGTTTTGTTATACCCCGAGTCCTTCAACATCGTTACATTTCTGGTGGAGGTGCTGGGTAATGAATCAAAGCCCTGCGAACGCAAGACAGCATAGCCCCGACCACCAGCCAGTTGATAGAGCGGAGCCGACACCTGTGCATCAGAGGACCAGTCGCTGTCTTCGAGGTGATTCACCAGAATTCAGCCCACTCCACTTTACGCCAAGGGGAACTCAGTCAATGGACGCCGCCACCATGACAAGTCATGTAACACCAGCCCAAGTGGTGATAAATCAGCCTCACCAGCCACCAGTATTTCATGGCGACTCGTATGAAGACGTAGAAGATTGGCTGAACCTCTTTGAGAGAGTGGCACGTTTGAACGGTTGGGACGAGAGAGAGAAGCTCCGCCGCGTATACTTTGCTTTGGAGGACTTCGCAAAGACGTGGTATGAAAACCATGAAACCTCCTTTACGACCTGGGATGAATTTCGGCGACAAGCTCTGGCGACTTATGCCAGCGCGGATCGCAAAGAAAAGGCGCAGGCTGCGCTCGAATCCAGGAACCAACTCACCAACGAAAGTGTCGCAATGTATATCGAGGAAATGATCCGCCTGTTCAAGCGCGCAGATACCCATATGACCGAAGACAAGAAGCTACGCCACCTCATGCGTGGGGTGAAGCAAGAGCTATTCGCTGTTCTCGTCCGCAACCCACCACGAACAGTTGCGGAGTTTCATACGGAAGCGACAGCCATAGAGAAAACGCTAGAACAGCGGGCTCGACAGTACAATCGAGACATGAACTATGCACCTGCCAATGTCTTCTCTGGACGCCAGCGAAGTGACATGGAGGCTCTGCGAGAACTCATCAGGTCGGTGATCAGGGAAGAGCTCAGCAAGTTGCAAGCACCTCACGCTACAGCAACACTGTCTGTAGTCGACGTAGTACGAGATGAACTGAGGCAGATGATACGTGAGCCGGAGCGTGCGCCACAGCCGATCCAACGCATATCAACGTACTCTGAAGTACTCAGACAACCCGCGGCGCACACCAATGCAGCAGTTACGATGGCCTCTCCTTGCCCACAAACGGTACGCAGCGCACCTCGTTCACTGGAACCGACGGCTACCTACCTGCCACGAGCCCGTGGTGTAGCTCGCTACGTGGATCAAAGGCCCCGGAAAAGTGACATCTGGCGTGACCATGAGCGCAGGCCTTTGTGTTTCCATTGCGGGGAAGCAGGTCACCTGTATAGGTTCTGCCCTTACCGACAGGCAGGATTAAGGGGCTTTCCGTTGTACGCACCATGCCCTCGAAACGGTGAACGGCCAACCGAGATCGAAGAGTACTTGTCCTCGCGCCAGAGCCCACTCACTCCACGCCAACATCAGCCAAGATCGCCGTCGCCCAGGCGTTACCGATAACCCAGCCCACGTGCTTCTTCCGCACGGTCTGGGCACCGTTCTACAAGCCCACACCAGGAAAACTGAAGCAAGCGACCTCTGGAGGTGAGGCCGCTGATAACGACAGTTGCGAAGATCCTCCAATGCGGTTTCAAGGTGACGATGCTATGTTTACAGAGGATAAGCGCAGCAGTGCGAAGATTACTTCAGATTTGCGGTTGAAAATAGACGGATACGAGCTGAATGCTTTAGTTGACACTGGCGCTGATTATTCGGTAATGAGTCACAAATTGGCAAAGAAACTGAAAAAGGTTGTAACAAAATGGAGTGGGGCACAGATACGCACGGCAGGTGGCCACACTATTACACCACTCGGCAGATGCACCTCAAGGCTCGAAATAAGAGGCTTTACTTACGTTGCTGACTTCATCGTCCTGCCGGACTGTTCAAGAGATCTTATACTAGGAATGGATTTTCTGCAAGCCAATGGAGCCATAATTAATCTGCGCAGATCCAGTGTAACGTTTTCGACAGAACAAGCTATGTCGGTGGAGGAATCGGAAAAGCGACGTCTTACTGCTCTGCGCGTTGTTGATGATGACGTCACAGTGCCACCTCGCTGTAGTGTAATGGTGCTTGTTGAAAATAAGGCATTTTGTGACCACGAAGGAATAGCGGATGGAAACGTAGAGCTATTTTTAAACAAAGGAATTTGCGTGGCAAGGGGTGTTGTTCACTTAACGAATGGCCGCTCAGTTGTCCTCCTTACGAATTTTGGGAATGAATGTCAGCACATCGCGCAAGGTATGGCTATCGCCTATTTCCACGAGTTCTGCATGGCGACTGAACTATGCAGTTTAGCGACAACGCCAACCACTCCACAAGAGACCTGCAACGTCGACGCATCAGTTAACGTCAACCATAGGCTCCCAGAATATCAAAAGAAACGATTGTTTGCCCTTATAAAAGAGTTTTCGGACTGCTTTTCAACGTCCTCTAAGGTGCGACGAACGGCTATTGCAAAACACAGGATTATAACAGAAGAAGCCACGAGACCGATTTACCAACACCCATATCGAGTATCGCAAAAGGAAAGAGACGTCATCAAGAAACAAGTGGAGGAGATGCTTTCAGATGACGTGATCCAGCCTTCCAGCAGTCCATGGGCGTCTCCCGTAGTGCTTGTTAAAAAGAAAGATAACAGCCTTCGATTCTGCGTCGACTATGGGAAACTGAACAGCGTAACGAAACGGGATGTATACCCTCTGCCGCGTATCGATGATACACTCGATCGACTACGGAGTGCGAAATACTTCTGCTCCCTTGATCTCAAGAGCGGATATTGGCAAATTGAGGTGGATGAGCGCGACCGTGAAAAGACGGCATTCATAACCCCAGACGGACTCTACGAATTTAAAGCGCTCCCATTCGGCCTGTGCACAGCGCCAGCTACGTTTCAGAAAATGATGGACGCTGTCCTCGCGGGACTGAAATGGCAGTCCTGCTTGGTGTACTTGGATGACGTTGTCGTATTTTCCGCAACATTCGACCAACATCTTGAGCGACTCCGCACAGTATTAGAAGCCATTCGTTCAGCAGACTTGACCATCAAGCCAGAAAAATGCCACTTCGCTTTTGAAGAGCTTCGATTCCTCGGACACGTCGTCAGCTTCGACGGCGTTCGGCCAGATCCGGAAAAGACAGCTGCCATCGCGAAGTTCCCGACACCCAAAGACAAGAAGTCAGTACGTCGCTTCCTGGGTTTATGCGCGTACTATCGGCGATTTGTGGAAAATTTTTCGAACATTGCTGAACCACTTACTAATCTGACAAAAAACGAGGTGCCCTTTAGGTGGGAAAGTGAACAACAGGAAGCATTTGATGAGTTAAGAACACGCCTGCAAGCCTCTCCAATCCTCGCCCACTTCGATGATACTGCCGAAACTGAAGTTCACACTGATGCGAGTAACGTCGGCCTCGGAGCCATTCTAGTCAAGCGGCAAAACGGCCAAGAAAAAGTGCTAGCGTATGCCAGCCGCAAGCTTTCGAAAGCTGAGACAAATTACTCTGCAACCGAAAAAGAGTGTCTCGCGGTCATTTGGGCCATAAGTAAATTTCGGCCGTACCTCTACGGTAGACCATTCCGAGCAGTAAGTGACCACCATTGCCTGTGTTGGCTGGCGAATCTTAAGGATCCCTCTGGCCGACTAGCAAGATGGAGCCTTAGGCTACAAGAGTACGATGTTACTGTGGTATACAAATCTGGGAAAAAGCACAGCGATGCCGACTGCCTGTCACGCGCACCACTGGAGACGAGTGAGCCGGAGGAAGAAGACTTCCCGTTTCTAGGCGTCGTCCAGGCATCAGAAATCGCTGAACAACAACAAAATGACCCCGATTTGCTGCCGCTTATACAGCGTCTCCAAGGACTCAACGTTAAAGTCCCGCGCACTTTATCCAGAGGGCTCCCTTCGTTCTGTCTTCGGGAAGGGGTCCTTTACAAGAGGAACTTCAAGCCTCATGGTGACAAGTTTTTACTCGTTGTACCTGCACCTTTACGAAACGAGATTTTGCACGCATGTCATGATGAGTCAACATCTGGGCACATGGGTGTCAGCCGTACATTCGCCAGAATTCACCTAAAATACTACTGGCCAAAACTGTTATCATCAGTTCAGCGCTATGTGAAAACTTGCCGTGAGTGTCAAAGACGCAAAACTCCATCCGTGAAACCTGCAGGCCTCCTCCAGCCAATAGAACCACCGCATGCCCCATTCCAACAAGTTGGTATGGATCTCCTAGGCCCGTTTCTGACATCGACTGCACACAAGAAGTGGATAGTCGTAGCCACAGACTATCTCACTCGCTATGCTGAGACTGACTCGCTGTACACTGCAACATCTCTTGAAGTTGCCAAGTTCTTCATCAACAACATAGTCCTCAGACATGGTGCACCCAGCGTGGTAATTACAGATCGTGGCCCAGCTTTTACTGCAGACCTAATGAAATGTCTGATGCGAATGACCCACACAGACCAGAGAAGAACTACAGCATACCATCCTCAAACAAATGGCCTAACGGAGCGCTTGAACAGAACTCTGACTGATATGCTTTCAATGTATATCGACGTCGAACATAAACTGTGGGATGAAATATTGCCCTACATCACGTTCGCATATAATACAGCCGTTCAAGAAACAACGCGAGTGACACCATTTGAACTTGTATTCGGCCGAAGAGTCACCACTCCACTGGATGCCATGTTACCACTGAATGATGAAAGCAGCAATCCACCTGGCCTAGACGACTTCCTGCAAAGAGCCGAAGAAGCACGACAGATGGCGAGATACAGAATACGCCGCCAACAACGTATCGACTCCTATCGGTACAATAAGCGTCGTACCGAAGCGCATTTTCAACCAGGTGACAAAGCATGGATATGGACCCCAGTGCGTCGCCGTGGACTTTCTGAAAAACTTTTTAGCCACTACTTCGGGCCTTACGAAGTACTCCATCGTGTAAGCGATGTAACTTACCAAGCCAGATCCGCTATACACGAGAGCTCAAAACGCCGCAACCCTACAGAGGTTGTACATGTAGTCCGGATGAAGCCGTACTATGAGAGATCACCGGAAGACCAGTGACGCCTACGCCTACCACGAATCTGTTCATTGCCTGACGCATCGGGACGATGCGTGTGAGGAGGGGGATTATGCCACGACATAGTGCCCGCATTCAAACAACGCGCCCATCACCACGCGCACAGAGACATACATGGGCGCCGTCTAGTGTTGCGCAGAGACGATGATGATAGCACGAGAACCCAGCTGGCCCCTGCTGATGCGTCCCACGCGCTTGGGACTCTTCTTGAAGAAGTAGAAGAAGAAGACTTCTTGCCGTTCTGCCGTAACGTGCTACGACCATAGTCCCTTGAGTTGTGGGCACAGGTTCGCCCTTTAATAAATACGTTTTGTTATACCCCGAGTCCTTCAACATCGTTACAATATCACGTAGTTGGAGAGGCGGAAATCATCATTCATTCCTGCCTCTTGGATGCAAAGTATTGGAAAATTATACTGCAGAAGGAGTTTACGGTAGTCAGCACACTTCATTCGAAGACCATTGGCATTCCACTGGTATATGGAGACATCTTTGTAGCGCTTATTCATATGTTACTTGTCGCAGGTTCGATCCGGAATGTTGACACAGTAGTGCTTCCAGAGGCAGCAGGGCTTTTAGTTCTGGCAGGTTGTTTGTTTCCGGTAGAGTAGACAGGATTGCCTTAAGTGCTGCGAAAAGCATTGGCAGAATCAATTGCATGACTGATGCAGAGGCACGGTCTCCATTGAATGGTTGATTTTCTGAGGCCTGTTGAGAATGGCGTGGCGTTTCGATGTTGTAGTTGGGGCGAACACTGGCACTGTCGGTTTTGCTACTTTCCGGCAGAGGTCCCGTGGGCGTTCGTAGCTTTGACGCGTAGGTTGGGTTACTTGAAGGTACTTCTCGTGAGTGGTCTCTCGAGTGTGCTCTTGGCGGCTCTCTTGGCGGTTCTCTTGGCGTGCTTGTCGGCTGTTGTTGCGGTGGCCACTGAGGTGGATCACGTACAGGATGAACAATCTCAAGGTTTGGAGATGGTTCATTGGGGCGCGGTTTTCTTCCATGGATGAGCTCATGCCGACGCATTTTTGCAGCAGCTTTACTTTGCGGGCAGCCTGAATATGAGGCAGCCTGATTACCTGCACAGTTTGCACACTTAGGCTGAAGAACAGACTTGCACTCCTTATGATGGTGTTTTTCTGAGCAGATCTTACACCGGCGTGTGTTACGGCAACTTTTCGCCATGTGTCCAAATCGCTGGCAGTTATAGCACCGAAGTGCTGGACCAAGATATTCTTCCACTGGGTGACTGGTGAATCCTAAGTAGATTCTTCCTGGAATCGGGTGGCCATCTCGAAAATTCAGGATCACTGAGTGAAGTGGACGCGTCGTTGCTCCTCCATATTCCTGGCGGTAGTATTTTATTTGCCGTCGCACCGATATAACCCCTGCATCTCTTTAGTACTCTAGGAGTTGTTCGTCTGAATACTGCAGAGGAACATGTTTTACTTTCCCAACGTTCCAAGTGTATGACTCTGGAATGAAAGGCCTAACTCCCAGGCCACCTACATTTGAAAGCATCAGAAGTCGCTTAGCTGAACTTAAGGAAGCAACGCTGACACTAAAGCTTCCATCTCTGGTCGTTCTGAATGACTGCACTTTTTCTTTAGCAGCGGAAACTACTTCAGCTGACACTCGATTGGGGTTCACTTTCCAGAAGCTGGCACCTTCAGCTGTTGGACGAAAGACGACTGGGATACCCCCTGCTCGTTTCTTTTTATAAGTAACCAACGTAAATGGTTCATCTTCGCCCATGTCTTCTTCATCACTTAGGTAATGAGTGGACGTTTTATCGTCGAGAGGATTCTCTTCTAAGCGAAGCTTCTTGTTCTCAACTTCATCGTCCTCCAATGCTGCTGTGCTCGCTGGTGCCATTTCGCGGCTTAGAATTTGCAAACGTGCCGGTTTTATGATGCTTGGGCGCACCTGTAAGCCCCCAGGCGTTTCATTGTGGCCTGCAGTATCACTCATGTGGTTTAACGCACTTGGACGAGCATAAGGCTCGTGGCGATGGCTACCAACCACCGTAGTGGTCGCGTACTAGCCAAGTCTTTGATAGAGGAACCTCGTATCTGTAGGGCGCCGAGCCCTCGAAGTGTTCACCCGGCGTCTTGTTGGCACAACGCGAAGAAAAAACGGTGCCACGTTCTTCGTGGTTCCTCGCGACGCTATCGTTAATCCTCTTTATCAACCTTTCGTTTGGTCGGTCGCTGAACGATGTATTTTAACCCCTTGCTAAACGCACATCAATCATGATCTGGTCGCTTTGCTCATACTTGTGAGCACCATTATTCTCAAAGCAAACATTAATCATATTTAGGACACAGCATCAATACCTTTGTTTGGGCAGCATGTGTTTTTATTTTAAAAAAACTTCATAGACGTGGAATTTCACAGACCGAACTGTTTTTGATGCAATGCAACACTATGAGCGAAAGAGCGCGTGTTTTGTACGTTTCGATAAAAAATGCAGGGGCTCTACTTAAAACAATCCTGTAGAGTATGTTTCTCTATGCCTGTACTATGTTCCGAGAATCTTTTGTTTCTGGGTTGTTTTCTTTAACTTAAATGACCAGTGGCTGTACGTTCCATACAACTGCTCGATTTCTCGCTAAACAGAACCATGCGTAAATGCAAATCAGCGGGCGCTAACACTTACACTGCTGGCGGCGTTGACGCTGTCGCTCACCGCGGCGTTGCAGAGGAGAGACAACCGGGGAGGCACGAAACACGCAATGACGGGTCGGTGTGTACTACTAGAACACGCAAGTCGCTGCTAAGGTGCACTGAGAGACAGAAGGTTCACATTAGACACAAAAATGCGCAGACCGCTTCTACTGAACGCGTACGCTACGAATTTTTGGTATTTACAAACACACAAGACACATCTCCAACGAGTACTGCATTGAAGGTCAAGATCCAGTGCCTATATATACGCGCTGGCCAGCTAACAGTTGTGCCGCGCGATCAGTCGGTCTGTTGGAGAGGAATGTTTACACTGCAACGATGTGATGTTGGTCGTCATACATAGATGTGCCGAAGTGTATGTGCCCCATTACTGGAATTTTATGAAGCATTTGTGTTCTGTACATACTGTAAACGAAGCTTTGCTAAACGGCTACGTGAACCTGACTAGAAGATTCGATTTTTATTCTAACCTGGTAACACTGAAGTAAAGGTCACTGCAAATGGAGATGATATTACTCTTTATGTACATATTGAACAGTCACTGCAGCATGCTCTTAGTGCTTTCCACCATTTCGGCGTTATCTCTGGTGCAAGGTTAAACTTTTATAAAAGCCACTATTCACTTATTGGCAGCCCCAACATTCGTATCAGCATCTCATCGCCTTTACAGCAGTCTCCTTACATTATGATACTTGTCTTTCCTTTCACTGCATTTGTTGTACAGGACAGCATCTGATCATACGTTGTACGAGCTCGTCTAAGGGATGCAAAATCAGCGAGACACATCCACTTTCCCCTCCTGGAACGCCCATACTTATCTCAATTGGTGTACCTCAGAAAATTTTGGTATTTTCACTATTCTTTAAAACCAGTGTTCCACGTCTCCAGGAAAGTGCAAAGCTGCATCAGTTCATTTTTTTGTGCTTTAGGGGCACAGAATATTTTTCTCGTCCGGCGTTGGCTCAACCACGAGATCAAGGTGATTTCGCATTCCCCGTCGTTACCGTTACGGCTTCTACCTTGTGCCTTCGCACTTTATTCTGCATACGAAGGAATGAGATCACACTCATGCAGATAATGGCTCGCCACCATCTGGGGCCATCACTACGTGTCTTCCTGCCAGCTACCCAAATGAACCAAGGCCCCAATCATTTGTATTACCACCTTTGTATCGAGCCTTTCTGGCATGTCCCCGAAGTTCGGAAGCTACGTGCCCAGATACAGCGGTGGCCGAGTCTAAAGTGGTGGACACAATGGCCGCTCATATATAACCCTTGGTGCCCCAGCAAACTCAATCTATAATTAACTGCCCTTAGAAACAAATGCTTGCCGCAGTGTTGCCAGTTCATCTCCAGGAACTTTGTCTGGCGGTTTGGCTGGAGTATGCTCCCTACTCGAAATCGGTTGCAGCAATGAGAGGTGGTTCACACTTGCACTTGGCCCAACTGCGTCTTAGGTGAGAGCAATGGGCATCGGACGAATAAAGGTGTGGCCCCGTCACGGTGGTCTAGTGGCAAAGGTACTCGGCTGCTGACCCGCAAGTCACGGGATGGAAACCCGGCTGGGGCGGCTGCATTTCCAATGAAGGTGGAAATGTTGTAAGTCCGTGCGCTCAGATTTGTGTGCACGTCAAAGAACCCCAGGTGGTCAAAATTTTCAGAGCCCTCTACTACGCGTCTCTCACATTCATATAGTGGTTTTGGGACGTTAAACCCCACAAATCAGTCAATCGAATAAATGTGTGGTCTCCCGCCTTTTTTTGGCGTGCGGTATATGATAGCTTTCAGGAACAGGGAGCGCGATTATTCGTGTCCATTGGCCAAATTCTGCGTGGGTGCTTCTCGGCTCTTTAATAGTTGCGGGGCTGTTCAGCCTTTGGCAAAGCCGATGCGAGGCCGTACTACGAGTCGCCGCCGACAGGCCGATATTGGACCGAATGAGACGAGGGGTCCTCGCGTTCTTCTCTGAGAAGCTTTTGTTCCTCAGGGAGCACGAGTTTCTGCGGCATTGGATGTGCCCTTCCTTCAACTTTAAACACGAAAATGTACGACTTATTTTTCGACCGACGTGGTGCTAAGCAGCGCCCGTTCAGTAGTTATTGATGATTTTGTTTGTAACCAATTTTGTTTCATTGCATCAATTTTATCGTTATACCATTCATTTTATCATAGTATCACATTGAGTTCTTGTGTAAATGCATGCCAACATTGTCATGTCTATTAGAGCAATGACATCTACATTGCATGGTAGTGATGTTCGCCGTGGTACATAATGTGCCGGAGTGTGTGTGGCCTTATAACTGGAATGTTATGAAACCTTTGTTTTCTGTACATAGTGCGAATAAACTTTTTTTCTAAACAGCTTCTTATGTTGCGGCTCAGTACGTCCAATATTGATTTTCGTAGCCACCCCCGGCTGCTTTTCACAATGTACTATATATCGCTGCGCAGTGAAAATACTTGAGTTTACCCCTAGATGGCGTGAAGGCATGCACTGCACCGGCTAGTGTGATAGGAGAACGATCGTTTGAGACAGCCGGGCATACAGACAGACAGACAGACAGACAGACAGACAGACAGACAGACAGACAGACAGACAGACAGACAGACAGACAGACAGACTGAGGTTTGCCCGCTCATCATCATTCACTTCGTGGTTAAGCTGTGATACTTTTATCGAGAAACTCGCTAGCAGACGCTGCCTGCGTTGGCGTTGTGAGGCGATAGCTAGAAGGAGCATAGGATAGGAGTGGGAGGGGCCCGCATTTGCAAGCGCTTTATAATTACAATTGATGGAGAAAAGACTAGAGGAGGAGAGTAGTTCATGTGCCGCTAGAGCAGAAGCAAGAACGCAGGAGAAGAGCAAGCAGGTGGTAGGAGAAAAGCGGAGAAAGTAACGCGGCGCTGCTGGTGAGAAGGAAGGAGGAGAGTTACCCGTGCGTAGCATGAGTGTGGACGCAAACGCCCGCGCCAAAGAATATAGAGCTGAGCAAAACATGCTCATCATTGAAATCTTTTCTTTCTTCACAATATGACCAGACGGCGCCATATCTCACGCAGCTCCTCCAAAAACAAGACCATCGTCCTTTGACGTACTTGCAGAGAAGCACAGAGGTACGTGGTAAATTTTTTGTACTTAAAAAAAAAAAGCTCTAAGAAGTTTACTTTCATCCTTTGCCATGCCATCCACCGTTGTTAATAGCGTCTTAATTTTACAGCTGAAGCTCTTTATAACGGCACACGTTCGTCCCTCGTAGCCGTTGTAGTGTGAAACAAGTATAACATTTTGACCTCCAAGTTGGTGCCGGTGAGAGATTTCTTGTGTGCGTTGTTGAACAATAAAATAAAGTGCTCAATGTACATGCCAATGGCTGCTAAGGGGGAATGAAATACAGGAGAATTCAGCTTTTAGTTAACGCGCATGCTGCGATCCCCATTAGCAGCCATTGGCATGTACATTGAGCACTGTCTGACAGGAAAAAGGTTGCTACGGTATACTCGCTGGGCGTAACCTCCTTGGTTTTAGAAAGGTATAGCGAGCGTTGGGCTGCAGTGCCTTGAATACAATGAAGTAGTATATACCATGAATTCGAGGTGGTTAAAGATGGAAAGTAGACCCGAAGAGCAAGCCATAAAAAAGTGTGTGTGTGCCGCCACTCGTTTAGTCCTTGGAATGTCCGCTGGATGGCGGTGCTTTTATATGGGGAATATATGATGAAAAATGCTAGATGGTGGTACTCGGAGTGTTGAATAGATGAACGAACGGACACACAGACAGATGCATGGATGGAGGCATGAACGAACGCACGGGCGGATGCATGGACGAACGCAGGGACAGATGTATGAACAGACGCACGCACGGACGGGCTGATGGACGCATGGACGGTCACACAGACCGACCCATGGACAGATGGAAGCAAGAACGAATGGACGGACGAATGCTTCGCCCCAATCTCCATCATTCACTCCATGGATATGCTGCCATTTTTTTTGCTCCTTCGGAGCAACCAGATTTGTTTTCGATTGCACTTCTGCATAAAACTCCTACTCCCTAAACTTTTCTCAGAGCGTCGTCTTCTGAGAGACAACGATGCAATATAAAGTTTCATTCGAAATAAGAATGGTCCCAATAGCTCAATGCGCTTTCATACTGCCCAAGTGATATTTGTTTTTTCAATAATATGCGCGGAATAGTGTTTTTACGAGAAGTTCTGTTACGAACGTGTCGAGCGTGAGGCATGCCATCGTGAACACGGATGCTGGATAGTTCAAGTAGATGCCTCCATTTGGAACAGGATATAAAACAATAACATTATGATAATTCTAATTACATACGTACTGCTCGATCTTCGTGAGCCCACGCATTGCCTTTCGCGTGAATCATGTCAGGTCCCGGTATAATGCTCGGAACTTTTCAGAAGGCTAAGTCGGTCAGCATTAGAAAGATTACAAATGCACTGAATGACTAAAAAAATGAAACGTTTCGCTAATACGTCAAGATATGTTACATGCTAAAATTTCTTTGTGAAAAGAAACGCTGTATGGTTAGCCTTCCTTGGCTAAGTCCCTGTCTACATACCAATGTGGAAATGCAGATACAACACAACCACGCCCTGCGTTCAGAATACCGGTTCCAGAAGCTATGATTGTGGTTTTACACTGGTAAGTTACTGCAGCCTTTTGGTTTCTCGGTGTCTGTTCCTTGCTCTTTTTCTTGAAGCTAGGGGCCTTTGCTATTCTTATCCCGTAAGCTTATTGTTTATTGAACGATGTAGCACATGAATTCCGAACATGATGCTCAAATCCGCTTGCCTAATCAGCAACACCCCTTTCAAATTTCAAAATACGCGTTCTGGGTGGCCTGAGTTAAATATTTAGACGCTCCTCAGTTGAACTACCGTTGCAGGATAACGTTGAACTACGTTGCAGACAGGGACTTAGCCAAGGAAGGCTAACCATACAGCGTTTCTTTTCACGAAGAAATTTTAGCAAGTAACATATCTTGACGGATTATCAAAACGTTTCATTTTTTAGTCATTCAGTGCATTTATATTCTTTCTCACACCGGTGTGATCGAAAATAGAGAAGCTGTCTGCGCAAAGAAAACGTATTTGTGAGAAAAACAGAACGCATCCCACTACTCCACAGTGGTCCACTAATAATGAAGGGCGGCCAACACGAATGAAAAATTTCGGACTTACAGAACCAGTAATTATCAAAGACTAACTAACTACAGGGATAAGCCCAGCCATAAACTCTGGGTACTCACGTTCTTCCTCCGCTTGTTAACCTTCGTCGCTGGTATTGTGAGTTTTCCTACACGGATTGCTTAGGCGGGCACTTCGTTGCAGCTTTTCATATTCTATGAACAGAAAATAAAGCATGAAATGAAAATTAGTTTGCTGGCACAACCGCATTTGCTTTTTACAGATGTAAGCAACGCACATTGGCTTTCGCTTTCAGTGTTGGAAAATTGCGAATGACAGATTGAAGCTGTCTGAAGGAGAGTGAAGCTGAAAAAACGAGACATCCCACCTCTAGAGAATGCGTTACTGGGACCAGCTAGCCTACGAGATTGCGTCGCGTGGGGGATTAAGGTTAGAATAAGGCTGCCTCACACGAGAAGCCCCTTAGTCAGCAGCGGCCCATGAAGGAACGGGACGATTTCTGGCCTACTTATTCACAGTGTCGAGGAAAGTGCGCTCTGCGTCACCAGAGGATTGCTTAGAAAGTCTCTTCACAAAAGTTACCGCACCTGTGCATTTTTCGCCTTTTTTGCATGCCTATTTATGCAACTGCTAGAGCAGTGAAAATAAACCAGGACCCTCAGGATGCAAAGAAGCTTACCTACCACGCATTCTTGACTGATGGAATGAGCACATTACTGGAAATGGCAGTGTCATGCTCGTGCTTTTGCTGTCAACTCTTTTTTTACTGCAGTAGATTCTACAGTTTTTTCCCGTTGTTAACTCCAAGTGCAGTACTATCATGATCGTCCAAAGGTTAGGTGTAATAAAAGCCTATCTCACAAGCAGCATACCCCCATCTTAAATGCAAAAAAATAAGAATATAAGTTCACAGGCCTAAATATACGTAGCGGCGAATAATATGTTCACTCTGTAGACGCCTATGCGACCTTAGCCCTGGTAGTTGTTAACCTTGACTGATCCACAGTATTTCGCCTTTATTTTTGTTTCCCGTCGCTGCGTTTGCCTCCGCATTTAGGGAAGCTGATTTTTGCCGTAGGCGTACCTTGCCTCCTAAAAATTGTAAACGAGCATTGGGCTTGTCGTCCTTCTACTGAATACTTCACCTGAAATAATGGTAAGATAAACCTTTGCAGCAGAAGCCTTCTGTGGAAGTCTTAGCCTGCAAAGGTTTATTTTACCTACTGTCATTGCAGATTTCCAGGGAAAGTACTTGCTCTTTCACAAATAGTGTAGTGTAAATTATCGATGTGTTGCGTAGGTGCCTCCTAAGACGTCAGTATTCTGGAAAGCACTGAACTGCTGTGCACACAACAGCAATAGAAAAGTGAGCAGGATTTGTGACTGCACATGGTATTGTAATCGCATGTGTTGTTCACAGATAATACTTGGTAAAGTTCTTTCTGTTTGTCAGATGTATGTATGAGTGCTTGACATAAACTGGACTGAAATATGGATTTGTCTTTTTCATAATAGCACTGTTGCTAATGGAACTATTGTCCCTTTCGTATATTGTACAGAGCAAATTACGATAATGATACTGTGAGAAGGTTACAATATTCTCAGCAGTGCTTTGAAATGCATGGTGACCAGGAGTGGTATATGCAGACGATAAGTAGTGTATGCCCATTTTAACGCAATGTTTTGAATCAATTGCAGAGGTTCATATAAAATTTTCTATGCAAATGAAAGACGACACTGTGTATCACGAGTTATTTTTTTATGCCTAGGTTGCTTATCGTTTATATGGCCAACTCCCAAATTTTTCATTAGGTTCAGCTATTCACTCTATACTTCTGTGCAAACAGTGCAAGGAATATAAAAGTATTCATTCTTGTCAATGTATATACACATAGGTAATGTCTGAACTAAAGAATGAGACATCCTAGAGGGAAGTAATGTCAAAAACATAAAATAACGTAATTCACAAAGTCACAAAGCCCCAATTTATACTCATTGCTATGCATTTTTGCAGCTTCACTTTTTACGAAATCAGCGAGAAATAAACGTTTATTTCAGAACAGTGTTTCGAGCGATGCTCATCATCACTCTAAGGTATTCAGATTTGAGAAAAACGAAGTTTCATGTGTGTGCACTGCGTACGCCAAAGGGCGCGTAGCGCACATTGGCGCGGCATTTAAACCATTTGAAGCGGCTGTGCAAAGTCGTCTTTCCGCAGTTTGTTCTTCAGAGCGCAGTAAATTTCGCTGTCTAAAATGTAAATTTGACGTTTTTTGCAGGTTATTCTATCATCCTTTGAAGAGCTCCGAACCACGCACATTATAAAACCATAAAAAGCCGACTTCAAGTGGTCGCTTCATGCGGTGTAAATGCAGCGATGGATGGAAGGATGGATAGATGGATGGATAGATGGATGGATTGATATGACTGTACCCTTTAGATCGGGCGGTGGCTCACGCCACCAAGCCGTAATACTTAATGAACCAAAAACTAGATTTTTTTTCCTTTAAATTGTGAGGTTGAGGCTCGTACTTTGCAGTGAAGGGTTTAATTTTCACTCGTGCCTTGACTTTAGCCACCAATCAGATAACCTCCTTCTTGTTAATTCTACCCGCTTAAAGTCTATTTTGCCCTCCCTGTCTCTAAACCCCAGTGCTTTGAGAAACTCAACGCCATCATCCTGAACTATAGGGCGAAGCCCTTTACAGAACATTATCAAGTGTTCGGTAGTGTTCCACACGCAAGTGTTCCAAACGCACTGCATACCGTGTCTACCCCTTTGTATTTGGTCCGATATGTCTTGGTTCTCAATACTCCCGTCCTGGCCTCAAACAGTAGAGAACTACCCCGAGTATTATCATAGATCCTTTCCTCGGCAATTTCCTGCTTAAAAGTTCAATAGATTTCTAGTGCAAACTTCTCAATCATGTCGATTCTCCACATATCGGTCTCAGCTTCCTTCACCTTCTTCTTAACCAATAATTCTTTTTGGTGTGGCCCCCTGCTGTTTTCTAAGTATTTACCAGTCGATTTTCTGGTTCGCTTCCTCCATTTTGTATCGACATTCTTCATGTACAAGTAGCTGAATACTTTCCTAGCCCAACGCTCCTCTCCCATTTTTCTCTATCGCTTCTCAAATTTTATCTTGCTGCTAGCTTCCCTGCCCTCAAATGATGTCAATCCCATATCACCTTGTACTGCCTGATTTGGTGTATTCCCACGAGCGCCTAAGGCAAGCCTACCTATTGCACGTTGCTTAATTCCTAATTTTGCTTGACCTTCTGATCTCATACACAAGACCGCATTTCCGAACGTCAGACCAGAAACCATGACCCCTTTCCATATTCCCCTCAGAACATCATACCTATAGTAATTCCACAGTGCCCTGTTTTTCATCACCGCTGCATTCCTGTTACCTTTAGTGGCCACGTGTATATTGTGTTTTCTTAGGCACTCAGCCCTATTGCTTATCTAAACGCTCAGATCTTTGTATTTATCTGTTATATCAGGCGTGACCTCCTTATTCTAAGCTCACTTCCTTCATTATCAATAAAATCATGACTGCTGATTTTTCCATACTGAATCTGATATCTAACCTATATAAGCATAATTCGAATGCCATCTGGGCCTGTTAATGTACTAATATGAACACTCTTCTCAGCCATTACCCACTCTCGTTTGAAAATAGAGCTTTTGCGCCACTTGATTCGTCCTTGCCTATTGTGGTGCATTAAGCACTTCTTTGTTTAAATTTGTATGTCTTCTTGTTCTTATATATTCATTAGCTTCATCCTCTTGTATCTTGGCACCTTGAGCTGTAGTTATAAACCTCTGCTCTAGGCTCTTCTCATTTCTTAGGGAGTTTAGGTGGTTCCCAAATTTCGCAGCTTCCTTTCTATCTTTTTTATGTACTTTTCTCTATCATTTCTCAAATTTTTTATGTATTTTTCTCTATCGCTTCTCAAATTTTATCTTGCTGCTAGCTTACCTGCCCTCAAATGATGTCCATACCATATCACCTTGTACTGCCTGATTTGGTGTATTCCCGCGAGCTCCTAAGGCAAGCCTACCTATTCTACGTTGCTTAATTCCTAATTTTGCTTGAGCTTCTGATCTCATGCACAAGACCGCACTTCCGAACGTCACACCAGAAACCAAGACCCCTTTCCATATTCCCCTCAGAACATCATACCTATAGTAATTCCACAGTGCCCTGTTTTTCATCACCGCTGCATTCCTGTTACCTTTAGTCATCACGTATATTTCGGCTTGCCTTAGGTAGTCGGCCTCATTGCTTATCCATACGCCCAGATATCTGTATTTATCTGTTATTTCTAGCGTGACCTCCTGTATTCTAAGCTCACTGCCTTCATTATCATTAAAAATCATGACTGCTGATTTTTTCTTACTGAATCTAAAATCTAACCTATCTCCCTTATTACTGCAGACGTCTATCAATCTCTGCAAATCTTCCTTGTTGTCAGCCATTAGCAATATATTCACGGGGGTGAGAGAGTGAATGAAATAAATATATTTACTAAATATGCAGGGAGAGTCAGAGGCAGCTGCAGCCAAGATGGAGGTACAACAGCAACAACAACACGAGCATGGTCGCTTTCATCGTCTTCGTCGTCTATGATGCTCTTTCGTTGCCGATGTCGTGTAACATATCATCTGCGTACATCAATTTTGGTAGTGCCTGTTTTCGCGCCTTAACACTGGGTCCAATCAAGCCTGCTCTCATAGGTTTTTTTTAGGTAACACGATTTACGCTTCACTTCTCCCCAAACACAAAGGTTACTAACAGAATAACACACATTTTTCATAAATCTGAAAAACATCTCAAATACAGCGCTGGGCTCATGCATTGTGCATAGGATTGTCTTGACAGGAAACACCCTACCTATATTTTGAAACAGAATATTGATTAGTCCTTTGGAAATCATCGCAGCTGTGAGAGAGGCGTGTTGGTGTAGTCTTCAGCGTACACAGGTATACATTGGTGCTCATTAAGTTAAATCTTACGCAACAAATGCGAATTGATACGAACAGTTTCGCATTAGTGTGTTGAGATAATTATTTTGGTGCTGATACCATACGACTGGAATAGGCGTATCTATTATTAGGTTTACATGTAAATTATTTTGGAGCTGAAGTCTGAAATCATTTAGCGAAGAGGCAAGAAATTTTTGACGTTTAATTTCCTTCAGTTTGCTATTCTAATTGCAGAAATTGAAGCCGTTTTATGAGGATATAGTAATTATAAATATTTACAAACATCTTACATTTTGTGCAGCTTAATATATAAATGTTGTGTTTTTGCAAGAAAATTGCGAATATTTTAAAGATAATTTGTGAGCTCACACAGGAAGTTCATTTATTCAATTTGTTAAAAGCTTGTCACCTACGTTGAGTTATTGCTTTCTCGTGTCTCATGATCTCAACATGCTCCACCACCTCTTTTTCCCGCGTCCCTGGTGCGGTAATTTGTTATGGAAAATCTTGCATGACTTATTTGCATAAAAAGAAGCCCGTCCACAAAAGCTTTGAGATTACAAGAAACGTTTAGCCGCAGATGCTTGTTTCTCGCCCTGGTAAAACTTTGAAATTATATAGAAACGCATGAAGCGTGTTTTTATTTTCTGAAAATTTATGCAACGGTGGATGAGCCCTTTTAAATAAAGGTTGTCACAAGCGCTTACGCAGTGTAAAGCCAGTCTTTCAGGTAGGTTTTGATGCAGAGGCAGCGCTGGCAGTGCCCAAGACAGCAAAGCCCATTGTCACATCGACATGCTGTGGTAATAATTCGAAATTTAATATTTTAATGGGAACGACTGTTTATTTCGCGCAGCGGAGCACCTAAAATGAAAAGAGTGCTTCACGGAGCGTCCCGTATAGTTTGCCACAAGTGCTCCTATTTTATATTTTTATGTTACCGACCCATTGCAATGTAACTGCTGTCATGTTAAACACCACATATCAATCAATCAATCAATCACAGTTAGATGTTGAAATTACGCGGTAACTAGCGATGCTAAAATGTTTTAAGGTATATTCACAAAAGCCGACGTGTTTGAACGGATGTCACTCTCAGTAATGACCAACGCTCTTTTCGCCGCTATTAGTGTACAGCACGCATAGATCATTGTAGTTTGAGTTCCCGTTTCCTAGCCACAAGTTTGGCCGTATGAAGAAGAGTTTCATTTGGACACGACACGCCGGCGGATGCTTTCGGTTACAATACAAAGGCACGAAAAAGATAGGATACGGTGTAGCTGAATCGATTGTATATTTTTATTTACATATACGCAAAGGTGTTCATGAGCTATATTATTACTTGAAGGGACACAGAGGTGTCATTCTTTGTACTCTAGACTTATTACTGTGTTGCAGGTTGAGCAATAAAACTGAATTATTGTGAAGATCAAAACCCACAGCTCGCATGCCATGTGCGAATCAATGTAGTGCGATGCATCCAGCGAGATGTTCCATACACTCTGGCTTAAAAACAAACTGACGCATTCATGCCATATCATATGTCGTTACTACCACTGTTGTTTGTCATACACGCATGTACGTTGAGTATATACAATGTTATTGAGGCGTCTGCTCTAGTACAGATGACGACGACGAATTGTCTGCTTTGCAGTACAGATTTAGAGTAGCTCTTGCGTTTTTCCGCAGTAATATGTGAAATCGCAAAGCCCACAACTGCGTTCATTGGCGATGTATATGGACAAGCTTGGATATCTTCCAGATACTGCGGCGTCCACAGCGGCCGCGTCCAAGGAGTGGACGGGACCTTACCGTGATGGCAAGGAGACGCTGTCTGACGACGATTTCAAACTTGTGAAGAGCCAAAAGGCAATGAGGCGCAACACCAGGGCATCTTCATCATTGAATATACCGAATGAAGGAGCGCTGTGCTCGCCAGAGGCCAACACCATCATTTTCATTCCTGTTGAGCCGAACGACAACTAGAAGAACCTCAACGAACAATATGTGTCGGCGCTGCTCGATGGCCTGGTGCCAGGTAAAATCATGGAAATTCGAGTGAACCTACGTAAAAACATCATGGGTATTGATGTTTCGCAAGCAACTTGACTGAACACACTACGAAACGTCTCAGAGCTTGATGGAATCAGCGTCCGCTAGCTGCTACATCGCAGTGGGCTCCAAAGTTGTCACCGACGTCATTTACGACGTTTATGCGAGATTCGCGGCTCCGACTTGTGTGGCCTCATCAAACCGGCTTGCGAAGCTGTCATCATCGCCAAGGATGCTGGTGTAAGTACCCCACTTGGTGTGAAGGGAGATTTCAAGGCTGGTTTTTTATCCACCCATGTAAAGGCGGGCACTCGATTATATATATATATATATATATATATATATATATATATATATATATATATATAGCACCTCCACTACTTATGAGGAAGAGCTTTATTCGAGCCGAGCTCGAGCTACACACTGATGATGATACATACAGATGAAGAAATTATACAAATGATGGTGACACATCGAATTGATAAAGAAGAGTCGGAGACTGCGCTCACAATATATATATATATATATATATATATATATATATATATATCAGATTTAATAGACAATAATGATAAGGAATGTATAGGGTAATTTATTAGAAGCAATCTATAGTAAATAAGATGATCTCATTGTTATTGTGTGAAAACACGAAAAAACGAGCCCTTAGGTATACACTTCTTTCTTTTATATATATATAAAGAGAGAGAGAGCAAAGTTAACAAACCAGCTGAATAAGTGTAAATAGCAGGAACATAGAAGACATCTATTGCCGCGTAGGCGGCCCTGACTGCGCAGGCGCCCACGATTGTCCACGCCATAACATTTAAACAGGGACAACTAGGATAATAAACACCTAGTTTTTAATTCAAAGTTGTGAAGAACTTACTAAATGCACTTGTACCTAGTTTCTTATGATATTTCAGCGGACGTTTTGAACTGACGCAATATAGTTCTGAAATAATGACTTTAGCAGTAATTCTACGATGAGTTAGGGCATTTACGGTTAAATTTTGGGAATACTTTGCGCAAAGTTATAAATTGCTAGAAGGAGAGTAGCAAATGAAACTTCAAGAGAAATGGGCATCTCAGTCTTCAGCAGAAACGAGTGTCTTGTGAGGAAGCTTCACTGGATGAGTCGTGGCCCCATAGCTTGTCCTGAAAGGACACTCGACACCCTGTCAATTTCTCTTCTTGAGTTAGTATGAAAAGCAAGTGTATAGGACAACACCAAGAACTCCTCACCATTTGGAGAAGGGAACTTTGGAAGTTAACAGTTACGTGCGAAAATAATATCTGTAGTAATCTGTTTTGAACGTTGCCAACCATTTTCATAAAGACCCAATTAACGATGCTGCTTATCTGGCATACGAGGACTTCGTAACAATTTCCTTATTGATAATGCAAAAAGCTTTTGTGTTTAAATAAAGTTGCAAAGGCGAAAAGAATCTCCACTAAAGAATATAGAATCAATAACACTCGATTGAATGCTAGTATTGATGGGTTTATTAGTTGATTGCTGCTCATGTGTGTATTATATAATGTATGAGCTTGATCAAAGTTCAAAGCGAGATGAGAGCACAAAGTAATGAAACGTTGACGAAAGAATAATGTCGTCATAGCCAACGTTTCAAAAAGGAACTTGTTTGTCGGGAAACTTAGACACAGTAGCTTTTCACGCTCCACAACTTCCGCGGGCTTGCGCAGCGTAGCTTACTGTTTTAACACTGGGTCGTTTGATGTACTAAAGAATAAAATGCACAGAAATGAAGGCTTCCGGTAGAATAAAGAAAACATGCACATGAGGGGCAAAGTGGTTTTCGACTGAACATTTAGCTGCTGCAGTACTGCACTCCACATCCGTAAGTGAATAGCTCCCAAATCCGGGCTAGTAGAAATCACCACCAAAACTTGATACCATATATTGTGGTAATGATATTTCTTTAAACTGACACTTCTAATTTCGTATTAGCTTATATTTGAACTAATCGAATAGCTGTGTTACGGTTTCATACTAAGCATATCTCAAAACTAGAGCTTTTACTGGAAAGCATCGCCATCTTTTCAGGAGAGTAAATATCATTTCACTGTGACATGGTGCGCCATAAAGATGGTGTCGGGCAATGCATACAAGAAATACTGCAAAAACAGCTCCTCTTGGGAAACACTGATACGGATGGAAGAACGAGGTTAAGTAACCACCATAGAAAGTTTGTGAATATATTTTTAAGATGGAGAACCTCTTGTAGGCGGATGATATATCGAGCCCAAGCTCTACGCCGACAGCCAAGAGCGCCATCATTTCAAAGCCATCTCAAGGCGCATTGTAATCCCGACCCGTTCACCATTTCACAATGCACGCAGACGCACCAACTCAGAAGCGCGTTTCTTTGAAATCAAGTTGGTTTGAAAATAAAGCAATAATAGAAACCGTGGATGTCTGGAGGCTGTGCGGTCATCAAGGAAATGATCTGGAAGAATATACTTTTCATGCTGTCAACATTGTTAATCGTGATTTGTCGGATGCCTACTTAAAAATGCGCATATTGCCTAATGAGCCTGGAATGGTAATTTTAGAAAAAACAGTTCATACTTCTTGAATTCATTAATTTCTTACAGTCAAACACTTTTTATATAGTATAGACATGAACAAATAATGAACAGTTCCACGAAACAGCAGAGAATATTGCGAAACGTGTGTTTAAGAAGAAATTTTTGTGAAAGTTTGGGATATCACGATGCCATCTTTTCATCAGTAAGAAAATGAATTGTCCAAGGGCCTTTTGAAGTTTCTAGTTACTGTGGGCCCCTCAATTGCCTAGCACGTTTGGCAGGCTTTATGCGAGAAGAAGGAACATAGACAAGGCTGAGCCCAGATAAACTACTGTGCTATACGCATTGATTTCGGGACAAGGAGACGGATAGCAAAATGTCCAGCAAGCGAAAAACGTCACCATGAAAAATAACGTACTGATTTAAGGTGACATCTGGCTTGCGATCACCATAACGACGTCACTTAAGTGCTTTACGTGACACCTATAGATATTTCACGTTTAACCATAAGTCACTGAAAAAGTGGCTAGACCAAACCTTATTGCAGAGTGCGTCCTTTGGCTTGAGTGACGCTAATAATTTACACAGACATAAAAAGTACAGTACTCATGGCTCTAGCAATTCGTCTCTATCAAAATGCGGCTGCTAGGACCACTTTTGAACCCCCTACTCTTGGGTTACCAGGAGAGCACCGTAAACAATGCATCACTGAGACAAACCTGAAAATGATTATATCATATAGCATTCATATCTTCTGTTTATTGAGGAATACGGCATTCCTCTCAAAGATGAATAGGATTTCAGAAAGTATAATTGCGTTCCGTTCATTTTTTTTTGCTCTATAACTAAGATTTCGGGGGTCGAGTGAGCAAGTAGAATTGCCACAAAAGAGGCACTGTTATTTTAGGTTGTGCACCCACGAAATTTCGTTCCATCTGCGTTGTCCAATAGTGATCCGCAGGGAAAAAAAGTTCCTGAATTCAATGCAATGCAAAGTAAGCTAAACCAACGTGATCACTAAACCACGCAACGTGATCACTAAAGCGAATTAGATGGTTGCCACGATGACGGAAAGTGATTCCAATTAAGTTGTCACCAATGTTGAATTCTGTAGGTCATGTATATTCTCATTCATTTGAAATCGCTGAATATGAGTTTTCATTAGGCGTGTTTTCTACTTATCCTGATTTGAATATAAGGGAGGTGCATCTGGAAAAGCAGTGGTGGAATACCTCAGTACTGCTTTTGTGTCAAGTTTAATAAGGCTTAAAGGTTCTTTACATCAGCAGCCGCTATGCCTTCCTTGAAGTTCTGTTTCTCGATGATGTTATGGGCTAAAGTGCCGATGTGGTTCGCTTCCCGAAAGATGTATAGCGTGCCACATAATTTTGAAAGCAACTGTATTTGCACTTGGAAACAAAAACGTGGGTTTTAAAAGGCTGACCGTACATTCTATTTCATAAAAGACACCCTTGCTGAAATATGTACACTATTTTAATGTTCCGCACACATAACCCTACTACCACTGAAGGCCGACAAATAGAAAAAGAAATTAACTGTTAGAAGGAAGGCAGCGAGAAAAGACAGCACAAAGGATAAGAGTTCAGAATGCTGTTGTGTAAATAAACCATTTCGGGCGCATTGTACTTGTCGACGTTTATATTTGCCGCAACAGAGTGCGCAACAAGATCTGTGCACAACAAAATCAATGTAGAATACTTCATGTCGGCACCAAAGAAGACAAGGACCATGCTTCTACTACAAGATATTGCTGTCCAAGTAGGCGCCACAATATACGGCCTTATCGTTAAAGGTACTGTCCCGAGGGAGTTGAACTGTCTGACTATGGAGCATCTGCAGCTTCTCCGCGAACCCGTTTTCTTCAACTGCGACATTAGCAGACACACTATTGCAACGCGTTGAAAAGTAATGCCAGTAGGCCTGACGCCAAGAAACTCTTTTGAGTACCCTCACACCATGTTGTTGAAATAATGTCAGAACAGGGCCAAGGGCATTAAATACAATCTATTCTAATTTCGACACAAGCTGTAGCACTATGAATACGTATGCGAAAAGAAATTTTATCTCTCATAGTTCGACCTTGCGTTTTATATAAGAAAATGCCTAACTGTACATAGGTGGAATGTTTCAATAACCACAATATGTAGCAGAAACAACAGCTCTGGTATGTATTTAAAAAGTTTTCTTTCGCTTTTCAAGGTAAGGAGCTCAAGTTGTGGAACGAGACACTAGTAAATACAAAGAAAGAACCACATCTGTTTTATTTTTTTTTGTAAAGTGCTATTGTATCAACTCCCAGACCTCAAGCTTCCAAATTATGCCGTTTTACAGCTAGTAATCCTTGGGTAGACCAAATAATATCGAAAGCGCTTACAACTCTTGTTTTTGTGCTCTACGAAAGACGTCTTTTTGCATTTAATCTACAAATCTAGTACCATTGTCTGAATCCTATGAATGTTAGGTATCCTAATGTCGGCACTATATCTCCAAAAACGCTTCTAGAAATCATGATTGATGACCTCTAGAATTATTCTTTCAAAGTATAAGTACGAATGTAGTATTTATTATTACCGCCATTGCTCAATGTAATTTATGATATGTAGGGAAAACCTATTATGCAGATTACGCAAGCACGTAAGCATTGAAAGATTTTATAAAGTGAAATGCGGTTTCACTTTCAGGTAAGCTAAACTTTGCAGTCTTTTGCTAATATACGCTTCTTTAATTTCTATTTTCAAGTGGAGCAGCTCACATTATTCCAGGGACGCGCTTTGTCATACTGTTTTTTTTTCTATATTTACTTGAGCAACGACGCCATGGTAGGAATTCATGCGTTCTGGTACATTCAATTTATTTTCTTTCTGGTAGTTTTAGGAGCAATCGTCATGCAGAGTGGTTTCCCGTCGGGAATACAACTTTCAGTTGGCTCTCTTATTATGGAGTAGTGAGCTTTATTTTAATATTTGTGTGTCATTGCAGGTTCCATTTACGATGCACTATTCTAAAAGGATTGTTTTACGTGTCCTTACACGAGGAAACGAATAAAAAGAGAACACTCGGTGGCACTCGAGAGTTTAACCTGATGAGGTTTGAGAAACTATTCCTTCCCGGATGAGAGAAAATTGCAAACGGCACTGTTAAGTACAATAGCAACATTGAACGAACTCAGCGCGCATATTTTTACGATTCGATTCACTCGAGGACTCGTGGGCAGTGAGCAATATGCGCTTTGCCTGTCAGAAAAAAAAACGATAAAAGAAAGGCTTTTTTGTTCATCTTCTATATCGATACAGAAAGCTGGCAAGAGCAAAGAACACCAAGGCCTGGCAGAGGTTACTATCTGTTGACAGCTTCAGCTGTAGCGAACAGGCTATAGGTACGGTAAAAAGATTGAGAACGTTACCATTTTATAACACGGCACAAAAGAACAGCAGTGCCAACTGACATGAAGCAATCACACATATATACCGCAGTTGAGCTGATTGTGCGATTGAAGTGTGAACCGACCTACCAGCATAGACGCGCAGGGTTGTCAATGTGATCGGGGGAGGAGGAGGGTACCAGTGCAACTGAAGCTCTTCGCTCGCTCTTTACTTTGCGTCAATTCCAAGAGAGAACGAGCTCCACAATAGAGGCAAAAATAATGAAGAAAAAATGAAGAGCTGATGTTTACTTCTCAAAAGACTTCCATAGGGCCCCCGCATCTCGTGGTAAAAATGGGAAGTAAACAGTTATTTGAGTACTATATCAAGAGTTCTTTATCGCCATTGTCTTGAAAAACATGCGAAGTTGTAAACGATTAGCATTAAAAATCACGTAAAAAGTAGTATAGAGTGAAGTGATGCGGCAGGATTGCCGCCCCTCGTTTGATATCAACGGGGGCGCCACCCCTTCTGCGCCCCCTTGAGCTCGGCGATTCTTACGAGATCTAACGCATTAGTTTGAACACAATATCATCGTGTTTAAAGAAAGCTTGCTACGCATAACAACATACTTCCAGGGCGAAAATACCGCAAAGGAGCATGGCACTTTGCGACCATAGACGTTATACAACCAAGAGAAGAGAAAGTGTCTGTCTCGCTCGGAACAGGAATGTGAGTCATTATATATATTACCATATCCTCCATCCCGTAAACGCGACAATGAACTCATGCTTTAGGCGCACTTAGTAGATTGTTCACCAGAATAATTTCGCTGCACTCGTTTCTGATCTTTGATTATTCTAGGAGATCCGGTCACGTTACCAAAATTTTCTGTACAGTTAGATTGCGCTTAGGAGAGCTCAGACCAAACCATATGCTCACTGGCGGCCATTCATAGATGCGTCTGAGTTTCACAATTGACTGGATTGATTCTATTATAACTTCTGCTGGGACAGCTAATTTAGCGTTGGCATCGGGACCGGTATACGCCATTGTCTTACTGACGGACATGAATCTGAGTCATTATGATAGCATGCTGAGAAGGTTGAGAGTTTGGGTTAAAATACTGATCAAAACTTAGAATAGGACTTACGAATCATTGCAGCCTGCGGTTAGAGATTCACAGTGAACAATTTTCGTAGTGCCGTCACTGGTGTCTGTAACCGCTATTAGGCGAGATTTGACGAAAAATATCCAGGATTGAGTGGCATTGTTGTGAAAGGCATCTGAATGAAACGCGAGACTGTCTACCACAAAGCCACTTTGGTACTTGAAATTAAAACTGTCTATTCAGGCGTCATGCTGGGCAAGGGATCATAACAATATTCCTAATATAGCGTGATAGAAAAGTTAAATGACACCGACGCTTCGAACAAAGATAATTTGATTAAAAACGGGCTGCTCATAGCTTCCCTCTCATTACAAACGGCTGCAGTCACGACTTCACCGTCATCAGCTACGCAAACAACAAAGTGGGCCAAAATATTTACGGATTGGTGGCTATTTGAAATATTCTCGCAATATAGTCCTTTCCTTCGTTTCGCCGACTAATAGGGTGGAAACGTGGAAGGCGAACCTGACATGTGCCGGACCGCTGTTTCTTTGGGAAGCACATTTCCGCTTCTTAGAAAGATAAACTTCGGCTGCATTAGCATGTAAGCAACTCCAGTGGCAAGTTCAAAATTGCGGCAGGAAAGTCATCAGTAATTCTAACCGGGGCAATCACAAAACACTCCTCGGTGCAGGACAAAACTCTGAATTTCTGTAAGTTGGCGTTCCCCTGAGACTCTGATTTTGATGCAGATAGCCTCGAGGAAGGAAGGGCATTAGGGGAACGTGCAAAAGCACTGAATCGGCACGCCCCAACAACTCTAGCGTTTGGACAGTCGGGTGAGTCCACTGTGCCGTCAATGAGGTGCCTGCTTAGATAGATTCTAGAAGCAAAGTGTTTTCACGAGAATCAATAATTTAAAATAGCTAGTACAACATAAAATACAGGAAACGATTATATAACAACTATAAAAATTTCTCAGAGTGTTCTCACGTGGCTCGTGGAGCCATTATAAGAAATGCCTCATTGATCGGTACAAGAGTCTAACACTAACACGCTTACATTATAGGCCATAGTTTAGCAGTGTTTCACGAATGACACGTTGAAGACAATGAACTCCATCTACCATACAGGCACTCGCCTTCTTGCGGGTGCCTCTCATACAAGTTCCATAGAAAGCATTTAAGTGAAATTGAACGAATGCTCAGTTCATTTTTCGAGATGCTCATTTTCTTCGTATACTTTTAATATGAACGCCAAACGTGAGCATGTCGCATACAGCACAAAAAATGATTGATTCATCTAGTTTTTCTGTCATTACCATCCTTCAATGAGGATACCCTACTTATTACATAGACGAGGTCTTGCCGAGCAAGCTGCCGTTCTACTCATCGAATGCCTTATGATGACATCCACTGTACAGCGGCCAACGTGCTAGTCGCAGTTGACAGACTATGACGTATCATTTTTAGATAAAAAATAACAAGAGAGAGAAAGAAACAAGAAAAAGGAAGGAAGGGAGGTTAACGAGATGCTAGTATCCGGTATGCTACCCTACAAAGGAGCTTGGGAATAGGGCGTTGAAAAAGAGAGGCAAAAAATAAATAAGACCAAAAATGGACACACACGCACACAGAAAATCAGTCCACTCAGAAGTTTTCCAACAGGCCAGTAGTTCGCAAGAAGTCCAGTAGCGCTTGCACGGCCTTCTTTTGTAATGATGAGTCATGACAATGGCGCAGATAAAAATAACAAAAATATTGTGGGCTCGACGTCTCAAAACCACAATAAGATTATAGGAAAGGCTCCGAAAAGTTCAACAGTAAGGTGTTCTTAAACTTGCACTGACAATGCACAGCACTCGAGCGTCGACCATTTCGCCTCCATCGAAATGTGACCACCGCAAACCTGTGACCTTCGCGCCAGCAGCCGAACACCCCAACCGCTACACCACTGTGGGGGAGCTACTGTTCTTGGAAGTTACGAAGCACGCACCTATTAAACATATCCATGCGTTTTTATCTTGAACGTGAACACAAATGCGCCTTTTGTGAACTGTTTACTGATGTTTCGAGGCATTGAACTTCTGTGTGCTTCGTAGCAATGGCTTCGTCTTTTTTCGATACCCGCATTCCGGTGTTTATTAGTAGCATTTTTATAGCACAGGCATGTTCAATAATAAAGGCCCTTCAATGCATTAGACAATTCAGTTTGCATCGCACGGTGATATAAACTATCTACGCGTAGTGACAGCTGTCGATACCAGTAAAACAATCAAAACTGTGTTCACCGTCCCACATTGTTGAACACTATGCCACATATACAGCCTCAGGCAGCATAATGTAACTTGCTGGGTACCAGCTGACGGCAAGATTGAAAAAAAAAAACGTGTTCGCCAACTAGCCAGCTTTATCCATCCAACAAAGCTCTTCTGATACACTCATAGTTACCCGTGCAGTACAACTAAAGAGCTCCCTAAAGCAAAAGCTCACAGTTTAGTTGCAGCGCTCTTGAGATCGAAAAAAACAAAATAACATTGAGATACTTCTTATCAATCACAATCATGAAACATTTTGCATCAGTATCAAGGTTCTATCCAACACAAGTAACATTTACCAAGCTAAGAATAGGACACACACACAGAACGCATGGAAATCTTGTGTCTGGTGGTGATCCACCCAGTCTTGAGAGATGTGGTGAACCACTTACCATGCTTTACGTTTTGCTTCAATGCAATCACTTAGATAAAAACAAAAACAGCACTTCCAGTTACCCTATCTTTAGCGATTTGCACATCCTCCATCCATGTTCCAGAATAGAAACCCACTTTTTTAAACATGAGTCGTTCGTGTGTTTAAAAGATGTTCATAGTTTTTCACGTCATATTCCACGGTAGGACGGAGCACTACCTCTGAACAGATGTAACGGCTGCGGTAGCTACTTTAAAGAAACATTGAAAAAAAATGACTTCATGTAGAAAGAAAAACTGCACTCCACGAACTTTAAGGCCACCAGTTGGGCTATGATAAGTACGTTGTTAGGGCACAATATCAAGGTTGGAGGTGCTTTCCTTCAAATTTCACGCTGACATCTCTGAAAGCGACGTTCCGAATTGCAAAATGTGGTTTTTGTATTTTCGCCACATTGGATCTTTAAAACAATGTCAAACCTCGTAGGCTAGGTCTATGACACCAACATTTGCCAACTTACTTTAATTTTATCGATTAAAAGCTATGTAGTACCGAGAAGACGCCTTTAAAATCTCTTACGTCACTGTCTTTGTTGCTAGATTCTACAGGTGGCGCCTCCACGTGCATTTTATTTTCGCGTGTTGTCTCAATTACCAAGCGTTGTCTTGCGTCAAGGGAGGTCTTTTCGAGACTGTGAAGCTGTTCCTTCCTCATACACAAAACATTTTTTGTTATGTTTCGCTTTTCTTTAAAAAAAGCACATGCCGCACAGCCTTTAACTTATGGGTGTTCACGAGAACGTTCACTCTCATAACTATCTAATGTGGCCTCCTATTACTATGACCGCACACAATCACCGAACGAAAGTGGTGTTCACAACCCATATTACGCCCTGGCATTTCTTGGTAATCAAATGGGCCTTGCTTCATTAGGCGTCATACATAACAACACAAAAAATCAGCAGGTATTGCAAACACACTATGCTGCGTAGAATGTGGTCAAGATAAAAGAGGAAATTAGTTAATGTGGATGAACATACACACCTGATGAAATTACACAACAAGCATAGATCCACAATTGACAGTCTTATTTTAACGAAAGACAATAAAGTATCATTCTTTGGCTCCACGTTACGCAGCGAAAAGCTTCTAAAAAAGGATTTATGGTATTTGTATTGTTTTGCGCAACGACCTTGGCTCTCTGCACAAGAACAAAGCCTCTCTGAGCTACATGCTGCCACTGGAGAACAAAGCAACTTCTTTTTTTTTATTGGTTGCCACTGATCACTTTTTCAATGATGAAACTCCTTGATAGCTAAGGTACAGAAGGTTTTTGTTTGTAACTTCGCAAAAATCTTGTACCAATTAAATCCGCATAACACAAAACTGCGCAAGCATTTGTTCGGTGCCATAGTCTTGCTGTCAGTAGTAGGACTGATTTCGGGACATGCTTGCGTCATTACTCAAGTGGTTACAACAGTTACAAAGCGCAAGAAACTTGATACAAGTATTTAAAAAGCACACAATGCAATTAAAGAGGGAACAGTGGGCAAAGCATCACATGTATTTTTGCTACACCCAAAAACTGTAAATAAAGCACTTCCCGGTCATATATAAGTTACTCTGCTCTTTCACATCTGTAAACATGGCATCGCAAATGAGTGTGCCCTGAAGTTCTATGATCCTTAGAGAGCAGGCGTTTCTATCAACCGGTCAATCGAAGCAGTTCGCTTCAGCTCTTGCACAGCACGCGGGTAACGGAAAGGTTCTCAATGAGATCGGTCATCACGTTTTATTGTTTTTGGGCACTGTTTCAGCAAAACTCAAGATGTGAACACAGTCTAGCGGTAGTATACGCACATGTTTAAACAGTTGTTTCGTATTATCTGTCCTGTTAGAGAATATGATCCTCGTCACACTTTTTGTAGGTGACATTTCGTAAGTTGTTTTTATGTACTGCCCAAGTGAGTGTGCACAAATGCGAAATATAGGATGCACAGAATCGTAGCGCCAAAACATTGACGGCCTTTTAGTATCATGTGACACCCCTGTGCTTATTCGAACAATGTTTTTTTTTATATGCGATTTCGAGTTAAAGTGTCAGTCAAACATGACCCCTAAGTACTTAAACCAGGCTACTCGCCGCAGCAGTACAGCATCTACAACTTGCGCCTTCGAACATTGAGTTGTCTCTTACTACAATTGATGACATTGCGTCTAGTTTTATGTGTACGGATGTATAGGTGGTAGGTGGTTTCATTTAAACCATAATTGTAATCCCTGTAACTCTTCGTTAACGTTTCCTTTGATATCACTTGGGCTTTTGCCAATAAACACTAGTGCCGTATCATCTGCGTGCATAAAAGCTTTTGAACATAGTAGGACGGAAGGGAAATCGTTAGGATACAGTGAAAAAAAGAGTGGGCCTGACAACTGAGCCTTGTGGTAGCCTACAGACTACTGAATGAGAAGAGAATATGACAACCATTCATTATGCTCGTTGCTGGCGCTCGTGTAGGTAGCATTTGAAAGCCGGCGAATTTGGCCTCAAGAGGCCAGAGTCATGAAGCTTCCTCATCACATTGGTGCGATTGAGGAAAGTGAGAGGTTTCCTGATATATATATATATATATATATATATATATATATATATATATATATATATATATATATATATATATATATATATATATATATATATATATATATATATATATATATATATATATATATATATATATATATATATATATATATATATATATATATATATATACGATGACAATTTTACATTTTACTATCGTTCTTTGTTGACTAGTCAGGATAATACCAAACCTGCAGTAGATGTAGATGTGTTTAAACGAAAATCTTTTTTGTTTGGGCGAATTACGCATTGTTTGGAATAAAACGATGCTATTTGAGCTGAGAGCATTTTTTTTAAATTTTAATAATTACAATTAACACAATCTTTTGCCTGTAACTTGCCCTCAAACGGTCTCGAGGTATACAGGGAGACATATTCTAGGTTTCCTTGTTCGTGTATAAGTTAGGGCAGCGTGTTTTAAGCGTCTTTGCCTGGTTCTTCGGATACCAGTTTTATCGTATCAAGACTGCTCATCCTTGCGGATGCGAAGAGAACTTACTAAGACATTATCAACCTTGAAGCCAAGCTTAGACGATAAAAACACAGACTAAAGACATATATTCACCGAATTCCTACAGCTCGAGGTCATTGTTTTCTAGTGCATCTCAACTAAACTCTCTTTTACAGCTCAACACTCTTGTGGAGTAAAGCGCATGGTACTCTAAATCACCTCTCTCTTTTCTGAACACACAAGCTTGGCAGCATTAAAGGAGCTCACAAAGTTTTAACTTACCAACTTGAAGCCGATACCCAATTTTCTGATTACAATAACAAAACCTAATTGATTCAAAACGCTGAAAGCCAAAGCCATATACTGTAATAAAGGGTAACAAAGTTGTGAGTCTGCACGTATTTATGTTATTCGGTTTGTTCATTCATATCACACACTTCATGAAGCAAATATACAAGAGTGTGATAAGTGTTACTTCGCATTGTTCTGAATCTTCTGCGAGCTGAGTGTGCACATTTGTTCGACACGTGATCGCCTGGCTCAAATGCAGGAAAATCAACTTAGGAAGTTGAATAATATCAAAGCCCTGAACTTTCCCCTCGCGAGGCAAAGATTGCCAAGACGCCCTGCTGTTTCCATATGCTGGGCGCGGCGTAGTTGAAATTACTTTACGGAGCACCGCTGTCCTTCGGTTTCGCGCAAAGGTTCAACACGTGTTGTCTTAGTGCCCCAGTAAAAGCCACAATGCCGGGCTTCCGCCGATTACGAACGTCGGACCATCCCGCTGTGCGTCTCTGACTGATGAGACGCCGACGCTCAAATCAGCACCAGATGCACAAGCATGGCCCCTCGGTGGCGCCTAGACTGCGACTGCCGTTCCACAAAGCATGGGTGGTCGGCCCGAGCGGCGAGATGAGCCTCATTTCACCCCGCTGAAGCAAGATTCGTCGAAGGAGGCAGCATCGCCGGGACCATACACATGTTCGGGTTGTGTATTTGTGTGTGTGTTTGTTGGGGGTGCTGCCGGTATAATGACACTCGTGTGTGCTGCGGGACATGCTATTGGACAGTGCCATATGGCCCTATTCCCCAATCTAGGGATCTGGGGATACCAAACTGTATTTATTCAGCCTTCGCGGGCTGCTGAGTGTGGTTCACGGAGCTTGTTCAATAGACAGCTTTTTTCAATGTATATCTTTCAAGTTATAGCTTCGGGCCAGAGAGCCCACGCCATGAATAAACCCTCTCCACGAAGTTCTACCTCCTCCTGCCTCGACACCTTGATCTCATATCTCCGGTACCGCAAACCCTGGTCGCAACAACTGGATGGCAGCGGTGAGATGAGACTCGGCGACAGAAAGCCACATGAACCAGAGGTCAGCCGAAAGCCCTAGCCCTGAAATTGAGCGGGATCAACGCAGCATACCACGACCGCACGTACCGCAATATTAGCTGCAACAGACGACTCGGGGGTGGACGCCAGGTTCTCGTCATACGAGAGACCGAGCCACATTCATGGTATTACGCTATCCGGTGGATGAAGTCAACAGTCAATTTGTTTTCCATCTAACTTTACAACCCTGCGATGCATATAACCACAAAGCAGCCTCTTTTTTTGAGACAATTTGGAGGGCTTTAGAGTGGTCATCGATGAGATTTAGGTAGTCTCGCCAAACGCAATTAGTGCACTTAAACTTGTTTGTGCGCTCCAACGAAAAAACCCGCTGAGCTGGTACGTCGAAGTCGTTGTGAATCTGCAGAAGTGAACAATAAATATGCGTTGTGCTTGTGTTGTCCAGTCATACAGCGGAATTTTCGCTAACAAATGACAGACCTAAATAACCATTCCAATCCTTAGAGTCAATAGAAATTAAACTGTCTCTCAAGTTTGATGCGTTTTTAATATAACTGATTTCTTTCTCGTGAACACTGTTCTTTATTCAAAGCATTCTTGTATAGCTAATGGTGGAACTGACCCCGAAGCACAGTTTTCTCTCAAGATGTCTTACGTGCCCAAGGAAAAGTTTGCAAACGAAAAGGAAAGTATGTCATTTCACTATCTAGTAGTAGCTTCAGTTAGGCCAAACGCAGAATCTACAAGGCCATATCGTTCCCGAAATTCTGTGTGGAATGGGAATGGCACCGTTGTTTCTACGGCCCACGCATAAATTTCTATCACCTTGGGTCAATAAACCTGCACATGAGGCTATACATGCTGCGTTTTTTTATGGCAGGGCTTTTAGGCTTTTTGTTAGGCAGCGTGGCGCGACTTCATAAGTGCCTGCGTTATGAGACGGCACGTCTTCTCTTCAAACGCTACTCCATTTTCTCCCTGTCTAAAGAGTTGGGTGCTGAATTGTGCAGCATAAGATGCAATAACAGTCATGGGTGAGAGCTAACTACACAGAGAGAGAGAGAAAGTGAGACGGAATTATAGATAGAGACAGCGAAATAGTGAGAAATAAAGGCAAGAAAACACTAGATGATGGTGGAATGAGAGCATAGAGCGAAACAAAACAGTAAAGAAACAGGAGAAAATAGATCTCCGTAAGAAGAAAAGGTTCAATACACCTAAATAGACATAGGGCTAAGCAAAGGGTAAAGAATAAATAAAAACAGGAAAAAGATAGAGAAAAGAAGCATAAAAGCTGAAAAATTGTTAAAAGCAAGTAAGGAAGATTAATAAACACAGATATAAAAACCTGTTTGGGAAAAAATTCAAAAACGCCACAGAGAAAAAAAAATAAAACGTTAAAACGACCGGCATAGCTTTGTATAGCACAGCATTGCGAACGAGATGAGATGAGAGGGTAGCTTACAGCATAGTCTTGCACGCTAGGCAAAAGCGAGGAGTGGTAAATGAAAGTGAAAACGGGGAGGTGGGAAACGAAGTAGTCACAAACTCCAACATTTTTTTATGCTTTCTAATAATTTTGAGCGCATTAACCGGTCAGCGAACAGAGGCACTGCATGGTGCAGCAAGCGGTAAATACTCACAAAACCAGCGACTCCCTGGTGTCAGAAATGAAATTCATCGTTGAGTGTAAAGCAGCCGCTTCAACAAATGTTGAAGTATTAGGAGCTCAGCCTGTAGCAATCTCCTGTCGTCATGGTGCGTGATGTAGTCAGGGTTCGTCGTAAGGTTAAGTTCACGTGAAGACGTCAGTATATTATGACATCATAATGAAACCGGGTAGACACAATATGTGACATAATCTTGAATTTATCATGCCGTGGCAAAGCCCCTTAGGCTCTCGGTTTTTCGGCATCTGATGTCGTCATGGTGTGTCATGTTGTCACGGTCTGTCACAAAAACATGTATCTCTGTACTTTCCACCAGTCTACTAAAAATGAAAAATGTGAACAAATAGCCGACGAAGTCAGCGGAGTCGAAACATTAATCCCTAGATTCTTCACTCCTCCCCGTCTTTTTTAATATCTTGAATCGAACTATACGGCGAATATAGGAAATGAAAAGTTTTTTTGGCTCTTTAAGCTGATGAATTATTCCAACGAGTAATGAAACCAAGCCCGTGCTTTGAAAAGCAGCCAACTTGAGACACCGAAACACATTATTTCCTACCTCAATGGCGTCAAACGTAAATTGATTCACGACATCGTCAATTTTCTACTACGGTTGTTTTTTTCCTTCGAATCCGTCAAAATTTCTAGGTATTGGTCGTTCTTAAAAAATAAAAAGGGAAGCAATGAGGCCGAATGGTATTTATTAATGATAAAAAAGGGAACTGGTTTCTCTGAGATAATACTGTGCAGCATTGTTCACCATATCTTACTTAGGTACGCCCCGCGAAGGCTGTTTATTTTTTTTAGCCGAATGCCATGAGTGATAGCATGGAAGGCTGGTAATAAAAAGAACATACAGTCTGGTGCCATCTGCCTCTGACGGCAGACAAGGCTCCAGTTTCGGGGCAAATGCCTCCCACATGCTCGATTGAAAGAGGAGGGCCTTCTCTCTGGGAAGTTGCAGTCCCAGGAGGAAGCCGGTCAAATCAATATACCGTGGATTTAGGCTTCTTTGGACACAGGAACCCATTCTTCCCAGCATCGACCACACTATGATTATTTTCACGCCAGCTGCGAAAAGTTCGCAGATTTATGGTCACTTTTTGAAGTATATGTGCCGAATCGGTAACATCTGCCACAAGGCTTAGAAAGGAACTCGCCTTCGTCTGCAGAGGTGCTCTATATTAGGATTCCAAGTTCGAGTCAACTGAGTTTTTGCGTGTTTATCTTTGCCATTATTTTTTTACTCATCAACCAAGAACTTAACACAAAAATATTGTGTTTGTAGAAAGTGAGAATATTACAAAATCACCATTTCGGTATCATAAATATACATTAAATTTGGTCTTCCTTGTGTTATCTTTATAATCGGTTGAACATGTAGCTGGCACTTCCCGTATTTAAAAATTCACAGCCTTTAAGGCAGGTTTCTTGTTATTCATGATGTTTCCTTAGTAGTTTAAAATACTAATATGCAGAAATTCAGAATGTTCGCATAATACATGTGTACATGCAAGCACTTATTAACATTAAAACATTATTAACAATAGGTTTTATGAAAACGAGTAGCTTAAACACTGCTTTCTATAGAAAAGAATATTTATATGTAGGCAAACAATATACAATGCAGACAGTTTCTTTCTTTGCATGATTTTGGGAAAAAAGTGTTAGTGTTGGAGGAAAAACATGCGGCCATGTTCATATATTGTTATTCTCGAAGTGAGGAATATAATGGGGCTAGATTACTGCATGGTGACAGAGGCACTGCGCTGACGTTGTAAATTTTAATAAATGAACATTGGCATCATTATTTTCTATGGTTTAGGTGGAAACAGAGATTCAGCGTAGCCTTCATTGGGGTTAACATTGCCATATCAGAGGTTCGTTGATATCACCTAAGTGGAGAGATTCTGGGAGCTTTGAAAGCGTATTAGATGGTATGATATGGGCTCAGTATGAAAAGACAGAGAATTCCCCACTGCGACTGAACATACATAGTTTATAGCATATCTTTAACTAGTAATAGAGCGGGTGGACACAGCTTTCTAGTTCATGGAATAGCACTATTAGGTCTGTTCGTTAAAAAGTGGGTGTATGCTCTTACGCTTCCTAAAGAAATGTAATGAAATAAATATTGCCACGCGCGTATAATTTTCATGTGTTTGTAATTCACCTGAGAGGACTCTTAGCAAGGTACTCAATTTAAAGTAGAGACATGGCTTTTATCTAAACGTGGTCAATGATACGGTGTGATGATGTGCATATCACAAGTGGTAGTCGTCAGAGTTGCTCGAACCCGGAAAAGGGGTCAATCAACGTTTGACTCTATCTTTCAGAGTCGCGGGAGCGCATTTAAGTAATGTTCATTACATTGCTATGAATATGGATGGCCAACGCTCGTACCACGGTTTACCTTGTCCCGAGAAGACACCTTTACGATTTCTTACCCCGAGCACGGGCACGGCTCTGCAGTAGAACATTTGAATTCCACACAGAATACCATTCCATTTTAGCTCAATGTGTAATGTAAATTCTTCGCGTCTATCTTATGTTTTTATCTACCGACAAGGCTCCAGACAAAGGTCATCTCTATGATTGTTTGAAGTGGGAGCGCACTACGTAGACGTGAACTAGATAGACAGGGACAAGCGCTTACTACCAACTGAATGTTTATACGGAAAGCTGTGAACTATATACTGACACATGAAACAATTTCGTAGGCACATACGATAAGACCAAATTGCAATCCGGAATGTGCGGCTCATCTTTAAGAAATGCCTTGATTCGCTCATATAGACCCACGGAATGCCGGAAAACTCATCCATCAGGTTTCTTGACCTGAGGCTTACATTTAGTGCCGAACACACCTGCTGGGCGTATGAGCCCCGCACAGGAAAACCGCTGCTGCCATACACGTCTGCTTATAGCCGACTTGTCAAAAGAGGCATAGTGAGAACGTGTTTACTAATGCAATTGACCGTTCTTATGTTCCTTCAATGGAAGCCAGCTTTCATAATCAGGTTTCTAGGCTCAAGTCAGCTGGATATTCTGAGCATGTCTTGGTTTCCTAAAGGGTCAAAGATGGCCAAAGAAATGGTGTAAAGATGTTTTAACGACAGATTGCGGGAGCATGGGTGCAATGTTTGCAGCGCCAAAGATAGTTTTCTGGCCCAACAGGTCACCAGGTGTGGCTGTAAAGTTCAGTTTGACAACAAAGTAGTCCTTAATGAACACAAAGATGAGCTCACAAGGATTATAATTTAAGCAGCAACCATAGCACGGGAACACTTGACTTGCGTCAGCAAACCTTCAATAGCTCTTTCTAAAAAGGAGCCAGCGTTTTTGGAGAGTCGCAGATGCCATGGGCGTTAAGTATTCACTCTAAGGCAAAGTGGGTTTTGGTAAACACCCAATTTGCAGTGGGGCTAGCAGACACAGATATTTTATCTGTTTTGTGATTTTGGCTTGTGATTTGGTCTTATTGTATGTGCCTACGAAATTGTTTCATGTGTGAGTATATATTTCACAGCTTTCCGAATAAACATTCAGTTGGTGGTAAGCGCTTGTCCCTGTCTATCTTGTTGGCGTCTATGTAGCGCGCTCTCATTTCAAAAATCACGAATCACCAAATCGCCAAATCAACCATGTTGACAAGTCGTTTCCATGTACAATATCTGAGGCACGGGTTCCTTAGCGTTGTTATGGAAAAGTTAATTTTGTGTGTTGCGCTGTATCCAGTTTTTACATTGACTGTGAATTGAGTTAACGTATAATAATGCAATCTAGGAATCATTATAAGTTCGTATGTACAGCTAGTGATTTAGGGAAAGGGTTACATGAAATTCGAGATTGCAACGTCACGTTCCCCATGTAACGTACGACCTAATAACTGTGTTCGGCCTGCATTTATGCCTTCCTACGACAATTCTGGCATCTGCGATGTTAACAAGGCAATCATGAGAGCGCCCAGACGTAAATGGCTAACATAGAGTTTACCTGTAGAGATACCTGGTGCCACCATCTAAGGGGTATTGTACCGTGAAGAGGTTGGCAGTATATGCTTGTGAAAGGCTTGTGTTCGTTGGTGTTGAACAAGGCTTCGGTTCAGAAGTGAATACGACTGCGCCAATTAGGCTTCCTTGAAACCAAGCTTTTATAACCACATCTCATTCAATCCTATTGTATCCAAAAATTAAAGTCGTCCCGCCTTTACGGATACCGCGAACGGCAAAAAACATAGATAGATAGACATATAGATAGCTAGATAGATAGATAGATGGATAGATAGATGGATAGATAGATAGATGGATAGATAGATAGATAGATAGGTAGTAGATAGATAGACAGATAGGTAGATACATCGATAAATAGTTAGATAGATAGATAGATAGATGGATAGATAGATAAATAGATAAATAGAAAGATAGATAGTAGATAGATAGATAGATAGTAGATAGATAGATAGATAGATAGATCGATAGATAGATAGATAGATAGATATGGTCCAACTGTGTTTGATCCGCCAATAAGTGCTCCGGATTTGATGGATAAAGTACAGACCTCAGAACTGAAATATCCAGGATGTAGATGCACGCTCACAGAGAAAGGCATAAAATTCATTTGTTGCTACTGGCAACCGTATTTTGACAAGAAAAGTGAAATAAAATCTGTTCGCATTGCATACAGCGTTCTATACTTATTTCACGGGCAGAAACCGTGTTATTACGTCCAAGCAACGCTGTGTGCGAAGTGTCTATGCTCCGATGTTTTGATACTTCCCTCATTCTAGCGACCGGTGCTGAATTGTCAAAAAAAAAAAATGCTGGGCCATATCTTCAGAAACTCGCAGCTTCAGGCGCAAATTAAATTTCGAGTGTCTTGTGGCACACTTACACATGTAAAATTTGAAACTATTTATGCTAGTGGAGACGCAGTTCATGTTCTCCTGGTGAACGCCTTAGTTTATTAAAAGCATGCTGGCAATAGACCGCTATACTTTCTGAGCTCAGAGTTCAGAGCACCTACTCTTAGAAAGTATGAAAGATAGCTTTTGAAAGGCAGTCGCTGAAGTTTGCGACTCTATATACCACGTACCACGTACTTCTGAAGTCATTTTTTTATATTTGTGTTACCAAACCCTTTCGTTGCCAGTTTTTCCACATCACTAACGAAGGAAGCACTCGTGCCGAAATGCCCTGCCTGCGGGTAGCATGCACAGTGCATTAGTGGAAAAATAAATCGCTTGGTGCTTTTGTTTATTTCTAAGTCCTGTACCTTCTTTTTTCTTAAAAGGTACTCTTAATTTAGGGCCTACAATGACAGCGTTGATCGTCTGTGTAAGCAATACGGTAATTTTTGAGGTTTTAGGCTGCATAAGTGGCTGTGGATTTCAGAGCGAGGTTAGTTTCGCAAATGTGGTGAAGAGTATAACGTCGCAGATTTAATTCTGAACTTATTCTACGGGAGCGCGCGCGACTTATTAGTGACGTAATTGAAAAGTAGAACACTATATTCAAGTTTCTTTTTGCCAGAGTTAGAAGCAATAAAAAAGTTTTGCAGAGAAATATACGCCAAGCCAACTAAACTACTGGTTTCAATAAAACAATATTCCCCTTCCTTCTCCTTCTGAATGCAAAGCTTCAATATCACTTTTTTATTGTTGAGAGGTTGAAACTCTTGCTATATATAAGTTTACTTTATTTGAATAGTTGAAATATGAACATTGTAGGAATATCCCTAATGTTAGAAATGGCACGCATGTGCTACGATTGTACCAGCGCCCTATATATTTCTGTTCTTATGGACGACTGACCTGAAGTAAAGTTCTAAAGTTATTTGGTTTTCGACAGTGCCTCCAGCTCCATTTATTTGCTTCTGTTGAATGGGGACACTTTAGAAACTTTACTTTCATATTCACTGCATGTACCTACAAGAAACATACAGAAGTTAGTGAGTGGCGCTTTTTTCTGCCCTAAGCGAAGTGACAAGTGACGCCATATTTTACGTAAGTAATTAGCGTTGTGATATGGATGTGGAAGGTAGATTAGAAGAGTATGCACGCTATGCCTCAGGGACACATGAATGCTGCCCGGTTTGATTACATGATCGCTACCGTCCTTCTTTCCGACTGTTGCCATAGCCAACGTGGTGGGTCAGCGAAGCGGCCGTGCGTAGCACACAAGCTGTTGCAAGCTGGGCGCAAGAAAGTCGCATGCTCGCACATCAACACATATTCTACATAAAATCGCGTCAATATCGGTAACATTAAGACATTTGCATTTGTCTGGTACGTCATACACTTCTGCAATACGTGATCAGTTTGTTTTACTTAGCAGGTACGGAGTAGAGCGTTTAAACGGTGTTTCCTGGCGTTTATACACGCATCCCTGCAAGTTCACGTGTGGTGCGAGCAAACGAAAAAAAACTCTGCCCACCCTATTCCCCTAGACGATGCAATAATCCCGAACCGAGAAGACACTCGACCTGGTTGAACGTGAACGTTTCTGAGGCCAACATCTGTTGGTGATTATTGGTCTGGCGCCAATGTTTGAGGGTATTTGCAAGCAGCACGTCTCCTGTCCTGGCACTTAACGCTGTGGACGCAGAAAAAGCGGACAAACATCTGTCACGTCACGTCCAACAAGTCTGTGTCACCAATTGTTAGCGTTCAATTTGCTTGCACAATCGTATAGTTTTATTTTAACTGGCTGTGTTGTGTACCGGTACTCTGTATTCTTGTCACTTGTGCGTTCTGTGTTCCGAAAATTACTACCCAAGCACTCCATACAAATGGTTAACTAGTGAAAACTGAAACGTGCGGCTTCGGTAGTCAGCAGTACGTTCAAGTTGACGTGGCACTGAAGCCTTTAACAATTGTTGGTTACATTTTCTTGTTTATTATAGTGAGGTTAGACGCACGTTTGACTTGGATTTACCACCATGATTATTTCACACGCCGCACATTGTGCCTCACATAACCACACTCATGAAGGAGTGTAATGAATGATTAAATTGGTTTCGCAATGCCTTAATCACAGATGTTCTTCCTGAACCACAGGCGGTCACAGACGCCGTAGCCAAAACCAATGTGCCGCTGGTGATACGGCCGCCAAAAGCGGGCGTTCCCCGCCGGTGAACGTGTTACCGCAATCAACACATTGACGCCACAACGACATTGAAAGCATGTAACATCGCGAACTAACTCGGTGGCGTGGTTTGCCGGATCCACCCGCCACTGACGCCTGCATTCCCATTCGTAATTTAGTGCGGTTTCTAAGGCGTCACTCGGTCTCGTGGGCATGTTTTTGTGCCCGAACTGCAGCATCGGCCAATGCGAGCTCTTTTACGTTTCTAAGTTCAATTTTTTTCTAGAGTTGCCCGTGCACAGTTTATATATATGCAAGGATTCAGGAAAACATTTGTACATGCGCTTGGCGCCACGCCTGCGACGGGATGGACGACGTCACACACAACGCAGCTAATGAAGTGCGTATGTGGGTAAGACGCTGCTACTGACGAAACTCATAACACCGCCAATGGAGATTGGTCGTGACACCGATGCCGGACGGATTTTCGTTTCTCCTAGTCACATACAGCTTTCGCTGTAATATATTTCTATATGACGTGCCGTGGTTTCCATTTATCGGTTCATGCTGAGGCGTCTCTGACGACGAAAAGCAATCAGTCTCCTGGAGCCTTTGTGTACCCTTTCTCTGCGCGAGACGCGCATACATGCTATCGCTTTGCCTACTTCACCAAATCCTGCTCGAAAAACAGAAAACAAAATTGGCAGCATATCCACGGAGAGAATAATGGAGAGTGGGGTGAAGCATTCGTCTGTCCTTTCGTTCTTGCTTCCGTTCATCCATTCGTTCGTCTATGTGACCGTCCATGCGTCCATCCTCCCGTCCGTGCGTGTGTCTGTTCATGCGTCCGTCCCTGCGTTCGTCCATGCATCTGCCCCTGTGTCCGTTCATGCATCCATCCATGCACCCGTCTGCGTGTGCGTTTGTCCATCTATTCAACACTACGAGTACCACCATATCGCATCTTTTCATCATATATTCCCCATATAGAAGCACCGCCATCCAGCGGACATTTCAAGAACTAAACGAGAGGTGGCACACGCACACTTTCTTACGGCTTGTGCTTCGGGTCTACTTCCCACCTTTAACCGCCTCGAGTTCATGGTATATACTAGTTCACTGTATTCACGGCACTGCGGTCCAACGCTCTCTAAGCCTTTCTAAAACCACGAAGGTTACACCCAGCGATTATAACGTAGCAACCTTTTCCTGTCAGATAGTGCTCAATGTACATGCCAATGGCTGCTAATGGGAAATGACAGATAGGAGAATTTGGCTTTTACCTTCTTACGGCTTGCGCTTCGCATCTATTTTCCACCTTTAACCACCTTGAGTTCATGATATATACTAGTTCATCGTATTCATGGCACTTCGGCTCAACGCTTGCTAAACCTTTCTAAATCTAAGGAGGTTACGCCTAGCGAGTATAACGTAGCAACTCTTTCTTCTCAGATAGGGCTCAGTGTACATGCCAATGGCTGCTAATGGGGTTTGCAGCGTGCGCGTTAACTAAAAGCCGAATGCTCATGTTTTTCATTCCCCATTAGCAGCCATTGGCAAGTACATTGAGCACCATTTTTCATTGTTCAACAACGCACAGAAGAAATCTCTCACCGGCGCCACCTTGGAGGTCAAAACCTTAGACATCTTACATACTACAACGGCTACGAAGGACGAACGGTTGTTGTTATAAGGAGGTTCGCCCCTAAAAGAGACCCTTGAAGACGACCGTGCACACAGTCAAGTGATGGTATTTCAAAGAACTAAGACAACCAACGCTTAAGCATTCAAAGTTTCAGTACAATGAAATTACCACAAAATAGTTCACCGAAAATGGGGATCAGTGAAGTGCCAGCGTCGAAACCATTGACGGCACCTCTGAACTGTTGCAAGACGTGTAGATTCCATGAATAATTAGAGGAATCCCCGTGTGTAACGAGTGTGAATCTGTCCGGCACTTTTCTTTATATTTTTCTTCAGCCCATAAACCAATAGCAGACGAGCTTTATCTGTGCATACCCATGCAAGCGACACCTTAGTTTTCTTTCTAATTGTGGTTACATTTATCTAGAAAGGTGCTCACATTTTTGAAAGATAGCATTGCAAAGATACGTTTCAAGTGAAAAAGCAAGAAGGCTCAGAAATTTCATTATTCTCTAGGAATGGTCGCTGCATTCTCGATGTTTCTTTTACTCCATATCCGCCGGCCCGAGAGTTTAAGTTATAGTAGTTATATGTAATGGGGCTCCGTAGTATTTCTGTGGTAGGGAACACTGGTGTTCTCGGAATGCTTGCAGTGCTGCTCAACTCAGAGGAAAGAAGTTCGCCGAAGCGTTCCGAAAGGGAGATGGAGTGCTCCTTGAGGTCGTCAAAGTGGTGGTGATGAAACAAAAAATCTTCAGCGTTATCGAGCGGAACCATGTCACTTGGAGAGCGTACGAGTGTTATTAGTGTCGTGGGAAACTGAGCAGGCGTTTTGTTTTGCAATGCAAATTATGACAAGGGTGGTTGAGAAATCACGAGACGCAGTGTCCGCGCTGCAAATTTAAGTTTATGTAGTCTTTTCTACAAGTAAATTTCTTATTTAGGGACGGCGCACTGCTCTCCAATAGTTGAGTACCAAGTACTCAAAATCATTAAACATTTATTCTACCCCCCACCCCCCCCCCCCCAATGACGAGACGGTTTTGAACTCCTTCATAGTAGAGTACCTCTAGTACTCTAAATTGTTACCCACTTTTTCTGAACGCTACGAATGTCGTCGAGAAATTCGAATACATCGCTACCTGTAGTGAAGGTTGGGGTACGGATACAAACGTCGTTCAATATATACGCGAGATTGCGTAATAGAAAAAATGCGAGACAGGAATAGAGATTTTCTGTTTCTTCTTTTTTTTTTGTAGCTACATGTGCGATGGTATCACATTTCTCTTAAGATTTCATATTAGTAGATTCCTAGCATTCCGAGAAACGCCCTGGAACGTTTTTGCGGTAGCGACAGCGCTGTTCCTGCACCCGAGCGTCTTTTTTTAGCGATATATTGACTACGCATCATTGAGGTCAAATTTCCACATATTAGTTAAATGGACACACCCATACGTTCGAGTCAACGCAACGGTTGTAATGATTGTGGCTGTGCCATCATGTTCATAGAACATACGGTGCTAGTGAGGTGCTTGATCTACAATCTTTGCAGCTACAATACCACCTGAATTATTGCGAAGAATAAATTTCTGACCTAAACAAGTCAAAATTTCCAGCTTTTTTTTTGGTTAGACACTAACTATTGAAAATTAACACACAACAATAACAATGAAGGTATACGGTAGGGTTAATATCGGTCATTGGCATGTAATTGTGAAGAAAGTAAGGCGGGCGAAAACATAACTTGCCTCTGGCAGGGAACAAGCCTGCGGTCACCCGATGGCGCAGACTGACACTCCCTGTTTAGAACGGACATATATACTTCATATAGTGGACGGAGTGAGGACCACTTCTCTAACCTTGTTGCTCGAACGTCGCTGGTTTGATCGTCCTTTTTGAGTCCACTTTTCTTCCTTCACATTTAAAGTACAATTACACCATCATTGTTTCTTAGTTCTACAGATACGACTGAATGCTCTCATTCACAGTGAAGAACGAAAGACACTTTGAGTGATTCTATCTATCTATCTATCTATCTATCTATCTATCTATCTATCTATCTATCTATCTATCTATCTATCTATCTATCTATCTATCTATCTATCTATCTATCTATCTATCTATCTATCTATCTATCTATCTATCTATCTATCTATCTATCTATCTATCTATCTATTTATCTATCTATCTATCTATCTATCTATCTATCTATCTGTCTATCTATCTATCTATCTATCTATCTAGGCACTTTCTTCTGTGTGCTCTCGTAATCACCTCAACCCCAGGTGGTCGAAATTTCCGGAGCCCTCCACTACGGCGTCTCTCATAATCATATGGTGGTTTTGGGACGTTACACCCCACATATCAATCGTAATCACCTCTTTACCTTGCTGGTGACCAATTTTCCTATAAGAGGGTAAGAGGGTTCAACATGTACGACTGAATGCTCATGACATGAATAACGTGAAACTCTTGTCGATAGCGTCGCAAAACCCCTTTCTCCAGACCCGCATGCCGCGGGCCGTGGTATGCGGCAGGCGGCAGAGGTGATTGACAGCTTTACCTGCCAAGAAGCACCGATGACTGACGTGGGTAATTTATTGGGACAGCGTTCCACTAATAGACGCAGTGCTGTCCCGGTGAACGCGAATAAAAGCAGGAATTAAACACGGGCATTCTGGTTGACAGTAAGGTATTCTACCACACAGCGACGCTAGGTCTTGAGACTGCGTTCAAACGAAGATGATGATGATTATTAGTAGATTTTGAATTGCAAGAGCCACAAGTCACTCAATAGCGCCATGTCCCCGCAGCGGCGCCCTCGCAAGTAGGCGTTTGGTGTGTAGCGACACCATGGACCCGAGCTAATGGGGGAGTTTTGGCTCCCTCCCGTGCGTGGCTTTGCCGTGTTCGCGGACAAGAGGATCCGGGGGGTTGAGCCAACGCTGGGTGATTGGACCTTTAAGGCCCCCCGGCAGAGGCCCTTTGGCCCCGGCTTCACGTAGATGGCACCCCTGGGCTGACCCACTCAGGGGAAATCGGCAGTCGCCTTTTCCTTTTTCTCTCTCCCTACATCTTCGTCTTTATCGCTTACTTCTTACCTGTCCTGTCGTCTTCTCTTTTCCATTTACTTCCAAATTTCTTGGCGGCTAGGGTTAACCCTTGAAGACTGACCTCCCTTGGTCAGGACCACAGGGTTAGAGTAGCAATGTATGGCTAACGTGTGTATACGTTCCCCTTGTCGGACTCCATGGTGGGTGGTCAGCATAGCAACCGAATGAACATGCTTTTCTACGAAAAAAGTACCCCCACTTTCCACAATGATCGTTCCCGTAAAAGGGGTCGCACCGAAGCAAATAGAAACCTTCTGACTAAACAGAGCGATTACACAAAATTCTTTGTTGTAACGTCCTTGACTGAAACTATGATTCAGGACATATCACCATTCCCAATTGAAAAAGCAATCAAAGAATGCAATGGAAGCAATTACAGTGCAAAAAAATAAATTCTGGAGATCTTCTAATAGAAGTGAAAAACAAAGAACAAAGTGACAAAATTAGACACCTTGGAAAAATCGGACAACATGAAGTCAATGTAACAGCTCACCGATCTCTCAATTACACGCGAGGTGTAATATCGGGCAATGAATTGTTCAAGTGCACTGACGCAGAAATGGAGGATGCTTTAGCGGATTAAGGTGTTTTTGTCGCACGAGCAATCGTCATTCGTAGAGATGAGAAGGAAACTAAACGATTTTCTTGCTAAACTACTGTCTCACTATTTTTCTTCTTTTTTTTCTGCACATTTGATATCGGTACTTCAAATCGAAATTAAGTTACAAAAAAATTTGTAGGAATGACCCAATGCTGAAAGTTTAGGGCAAATTCACCTTCTAATCGGCCCATCCCCTTCTTTGGGTACGAGCCATTTGCACAGGGAAACAACAACAACAACAACAACAACAAGGAAATCCGCTCAAGGAGTGTAATACTAACATTCGCATGCGCGACGCTTTCTGCTGCAGTTAGGGTAGCGTACCTTTACCTACGTGTGAGGCCCTACATACCTAATCCTCGCAGGTGCTTTTGGTTCCAGAGGTTTTGGCACGGGTCTCATTCATGTCGTGGTAGTCCAGCCTGCATGAAATGCGGCCAAAATGAACATGCTGATGGCGAGTGCACTACCCTTTAAACTGTGTGAACCGCAAGGGGCTCCATGCAGCGTACTCACGCTCCTGTCCAGAATGGCAAAAAGAAAAAGACATACTTACACTGAAAACCAAAGAAGACATACCGTATCCAGAAGTGCGCAAGCGAATGGTTCTTGCCCAAAAGTGCACTTACGCTGAATCTGTGCAAAGGGGGAAGGCACCGACGACGGTCTCCGTAGGCACACAGGTCGAACTCCAGGACCTAGTGGCCACGGTCCGTCCCCTAGACAAGATCGAGAAAAAGGCACCAAGTGCCTTTTTTCAGGGAGGCCCCAAAGCCTAGACCAGTGTTGGTGCCAGCCACCCTAATGTCGAGGCAAAAGAGGTCTCAACAACGGTGCCGAGTAGCCAGCCTCCCTTGAGGAGGTCGGCATTCTCGCCGGACACCAACACTGTTGAGCACCCTGGTGGTGCTGAGTCCATGGACGTGAGTACATCGGACACTGAAAGCCTGACAGACCCTGCTCCAACCGGCAGGGTGGTCAGGCAGCCCATCATTCCTCCCTGCCAAGGAGGGAAAGGGAGCCGAAACGCAATTTAGGCCCCACAAAAAAAGAAGTAACGAAGCACACTGATAGTGTCGCTTTTTAGCTTATGCACATTAAACTCAAAATACTAAATTTTATACACATCATTTCACGTAATGGCATAGATCATCTATTAGAACTGCCGAGGCATGACACGAAACTTAAGTGACATTAAGGACATATTTACAAGCTTCTCTTCTGTAGCGTTATGCTTGCAGGAAACGAATCTGGGACCAAAAAACACCAAAATACTAAAAGGTTACACTGTTATACGCCGCGACCGCTCGCAAAGCAACTGGCTGTCAGGCGGCGTCGCCATTGTTGTCCAAAGTGGTATTGTGGTAAGATAAGTTATAGTTAACACTTTTATTGAAACAGCTGCAGTCACCATTTTATCACATAAAACTATCACTATTTGTTCCATATACATTCCACCTCATACACATTTTACTGTTAAAGATATAGAATTGATTGCAGAACAGCTACCTAAACCTTTTTTAATGACAGGAGATTTCAATGCACACAGCACACTATGCGGTAGTGTAAAGACAGACAGTAGAGGGCAGGTAATTGAAGATTTTATTCTTACTAACAATGTGTGGCTTTTAAACACTGAATCACCAACATACTGCTCTCCAGGCACAGGAACCGTCAGTTGCTTCGATTTTGCACTGTGCTCTGGCTCACTGTTTGCTGATTTTACATGGGAAGCAATAAACAATCCTTACGGTAGTGACCATCTACCGTCGATTGTAAAACTAACATCACCACTTGCGACCATACGCTCTCGACCACAGCGTTTGGAAGATTCACAAAGCTCATTGGCCTTTGTTCACACAGAGAGATAATGTACAGGATGAGTTTTCTGAACACCTAACAATAAATGAAATAAATGACAAGATCGCGGGTTCAAATCCCGGCTGCGGCGGCTGCATTTCCGATGGAGGCGGAAATGTTGTAGGCCCGTGTGCTCAGATTTGGGTGCACGTTAAAGAACCCCAGGTGGTCAAAATTTCCGGAGCCCTCCACTACGGCGTCTCTCATAATTATATGGTGGTTTTGGGGGGAAACCCCACATATCAATAAATGACAAGATCACCGATTGCATACTGTCTGCGGCAGGGCAAGCTATTCGCCAGTCTTCAGGACTAGTGGGAGCAAAGCTAAAGCCATGGTGGACCAGTGAGTGTGCAAAAGCAAAAAAACTACAAAATAAATCATAGTGCAACTTCCGTAGGTACCCCATATGTGACAACCTCCTTGCGTTCAAACAAGCTAAAGCAAAAGCACGATGTATTCGTTGAAATGCAGAAAAATTGTCCTGGCACAAGTACATATCTATAATCAATAGCACAACCACACCCAAGAAAATGTGGAACCAGGTTAGAAAATTCAGCGGCGACTATTTCTCATACGCGATACCCACACTTACACACCCAGGCACACAGACATCTCTAGAGGAGCAGGCGAACATTTTAGGCGAACAATTTTACGCTATATCCAGTTCCGCTAATTACACGCCATCCTTCGTGGCATCCGAACAGACAACCGAAAAACAAAAACTACCCGTAACCGGTGGCCTAGATGAGCCGTACAACGCTCCCTTGACACTCCAAGAGTTAAGCACAGTGCTTTCGGGGGGAAAAAAGACAGCAGTCGGTCCAGACAGAATTCATTACGCAATGCTTGTGCACCTGTCTCAAGCTGCCGTGCAAACATTATTAAAGTTTTTTAACATTATTTGGAATACTGTCAAAATGCCCGCAAAATGGATAATGGCAACCATAGTACCATTTCTAAAGACTGGCAAACCACCGTCATTACCGGGTAGCTATAGACCCATCGCACTTACAAGCTGTATGGCAAAAGCATACGAAAGCGTAATAAACAGAACACTAACATACACCCTTGAAGTAGACAACCTACTAGATGATCATCAGTGTGGGTATAAGAAAGGCCATTAAACGATCGATCATCTTGTTCGTCTCGAACACACAGTGCGTGAGGCTTTCTTGCATAGGCAACACTGCCTAGCAGTGTTTTTTGACCTGGAGAAGGCCTACGGCACCACGTCGAGGTACGGTATACTGAGAGACCTGGCAAATTTCAGAATACGCGGAAGAATGCTTAATTGCCTCTCTGACTTTCTATCAAACCGAAACTTCCAGGTACGGTTGGGCTCCACACTATCGCGGGTTTTTGTCCAAGAAAATGGTGTACCACCGGGTTGCGTGTTGAGCACTACACTGTTCGTAGTCAAAATGAATACAGTTAAACCACTTTTGCGAAAATTACCCGAAAGAAAAACGTTCTTGATTTCCAGTATCGTATGGGAAGTGCAATTTTGACAAATGTTTCTAGTTTTCGATATCTAGGCGTTGTGATATCAAATGACCTAAACTGGCGCAGCAACGTTGAAAATGTGTGTTCTTCCTCGTACAAAAAGCTGTGTTTTCTTCGAGTAAAACTACGAAACGCAACCAAAGACGTCAAACTGATGGCATATAAAACTTTTATTCGGCCTGTTTTGGAGTATGCTGCCGTAGTTTAGAGTCCCCACAAAAAGGCCTAATAAATGAGCTGGAAAGAATCCAAAGACTTGCAGCCAGGTTCATATGTTCAAGATACAAAAAACAGACTCATCTACCGAGATGCTAAAACCATGTAAATTGGAACTGCTTGAAATAAGGCGACAGAGGAACAGAATAAAATTATTATTTCAGATTCTCCAGGGTCAAATAATTATTGATAAATGTATGTACATACGGGAACCTGGTAGAATTAGCAGAAGAATAAACCATAGTGCAGCCATTAGAACACATGTCACCCGCACAAACGCCTTTCGGTATTCGTTTTTCCCCAATGTTATCCAAAACTGAAATGCGCTACCTGCACATATTGCTGAGTGCACGGATGCAAGGGCTTTTGAACATTTGCTTGACAACTATATGTTACCTAAAAATCGTTGGATGATGTGTTGATGTTTTGCTTCCCTTTTGTCATGCCAATGTTGATTTTTTTTAGTGTTGACAGTTCACATTACTTGAGTGTTTTTATATACCAATTATTACTTTTATGTACTCCCTCCCTGTAATGACCCACAAATGTGGGTTAACAGTATGCTCAAATATATAAATAAATAAATAAATCCCAGCCTCCATCATGCACTCATTATATGTTGACGACCTTCAGATAGCATGTCGGGCCTAAAGCATATCCACATGTGAAAGGCAGCTGCAGCTAACCATCAACAAACTGACCAAATGGGCAGATCAAAACAGCTTTCGCTTTTCTACCCAGAAAACCGTTACCCTACTTTTCTCACAAAAGCGCCGCTTTTACCCGGACCCTGTTCTTAAAAACAACAACAGTGTACTGCCACTCAAGTCAGAACACCAGTTCCTAGGCCTAGTATTTGACAGGAAACTAAACTTCGTTTCTCATATGAATTACACAAAAAAGAAAGCAAAGAAAGCGCTCAACATCCTGAAAATACTATCGTGGAAACACTGGGGTGCCGATCGAGTCTGCCTTTTACGCATATACCGCTCGATCGTGCGCAGCATACTTGACTACAGGAGCGTTATTTACGGTACAGCCAGAAAATCTTACCTCGAACGTCTTGACCCAATACATCATCATGGATTGCGCTTGACGACTGGAGCGTATAGAACCTCACCTGTCCAGAGCTTATATGCTGAGAGCAACGAGCCGTGCCTAGAACAAAGAAGAGCGCTACTTATTGTATCCTATGTTTTAAGAACCAGATTGAAACCAAGCCACATATGTCACACTATTGTCTCTCACATCGGTACCAGAATACAATACAACAACAGACCGCACACGATAAGACCACTTTTCCTACGCTTTGGAGAAATATGTCTATAGACTACAAAGTACCGAATCAGGCACTAAGCGTTGTCCGAATGCCGGAAAGACTAGCTCCATGATTGGACTTTTCGCACTACACTGATTTTCCCTTAACTCATCTAAGGAAGAACAAAACTCCACGGGAACAAATTATCCAGGATTTCTTAGCCGTACAAGAAAAGTATAACACACACTCTGAATACTACACTGATGGATCAAAAACACAAGAATATACAGGAAGTGCTGTCATATCAAAACACCCAGAAACATGTATAAGACTGCCAACATTCATATCTATCTTCACAGCAGAAGTACACGCTCTTTTGATTGCTCTTGAAAAAATTTTATCGAGAAATAACAAAAAAGCTGTCGTATACACTGACTCAGTTAGCGCATTAAAAGCCCTACATTTAAGGTCGAAAACGAACCGTTTCTCGGGGACATTTTACAGAAGCTAGAAAGAGCTGAGAAAAATGGCAAGACAATCCGGCTTGTATGGGTGCCGAGCCATGTTGGTATCCCAGGAAACGAAAAGGCAGACAGGGTACCAACAAGGGCAGATCATCAAAGCATAGCACAAATAAGGGCACCGTTCAGAGACTGTTTCAACAGTTGTCGGACAGCCTTTAGGGCAAAATGGCAAGAAGAGTGGCAGGCTCAAGTGCATAACAAGTTTAAAATTATAGAGCCTATTCTACAAGAATGGAACTCTTGCAACCACCAAAAGCACTTCATCGATGTAACACTATGCCGCCTGCGTATAGGTCATACTCACCTCACCCACAACTTTTTATTGCGCAGAGAAGTTCAGCCAGAATGCGAACATTGCAAGGAACCTCTGACTATCAATCATAATTTATTAACATGCCCAGTCCTTAAAAAAAGTAGACACATTTATTTTAAACAGTTTTACTGAACACAAACACCTGTACACCTAATGTTAATACTATCAGAAAATGCGCCCATCCCCATACAGGATGTTTTTAGGTTTCTAGACGCGACAGGTCTTCTAAACAAAACTGTGAACAGAAATCTGTTTTTCACCTCACATTTTAACCCTATTATCATAATCACCCAGTGTCTGGCGCATCATGACCATTGTTACTTTTGCGCCATAAAACCCAACGTAACTAACTAACTATCAATAGCGCCATGTCTCTTTTGTGCTGGGGAAATTACCAATCTTTATCATGGCGGATGTGTTGTGGCTGTGCCTAAAATACGCCGAGCTCCAGCCAATCAGTGAAGGCTGAAGAGGACAGTCTACAAGGCGGACACCACGAGAATCGCGCCCCAGCATTAACTATTTCCGAGCTCTTAAAAAGGGCACATCGCGTCTTACCCCCGTATTCACAAACGCTACTCGACTCGACTTTCATCCTTAACTTGATGGAGTTGAGCACTGTGCCACTGCTCGGCTGAAAATGAGGCTGCACTACTCAAGAATCGCAGCATATTATTGCTGATATGCAGTGACTTGCCGTGCCTACAGATGGCGCTCCCATCGGCTTTCTCAAGTGAAGGTGAAGCGATGAGTCAAGGGACGTTCTTGAATACGCGAGATATCAACTCGAGACGCCCTTATCGACGCGAGAAGGGGAAGAAGGAAAGTCGAGATAAGGAGAACGAATAAGTGACCAGTAAAATAGCGAGGGAGTGTGAGATGCACCGTCTGCTACAGCCTTCCGGTTTGAGAAGAGTAGACGACGAGTAACCGCTTCGCCGCAAGCCTCAGATTATTCGGGATTCGCACGAGGTTGCCCGTTTATCTTCCTCCTGATAAATCATGATCGGTTGTTCAGCCGTTGGCTGCTCCAACTCGAGCGTGAAAGGCAAACAGTGTGTGTCGATTCCCATGGAACGAAGAAAGAAAAATAAGGTCATGGCTGTGAAGAGAGCCACAGTGACAGGTAATCTTTGAGTACAGAACGTTGATGCCAAAGTGTGCGAAAACAATTTTATCACAGATACGTGTGTATTCCACACTAAAAAAAAACTTACGCATGGATTTGCTGCGAATAATATGTTGAGAAATAAATTGTCGCGCAAGCCCCTAGGAAATATATTATGGCAAAGCGCGGGTGAAAGCGACTTGCCACGGGATGAGTGTCAGCCATTGCACTCATATACATGACAAAAAACACGAAAGCTTCACTCAAGAGTAAGTTTAGGCGAAGCGCTGGACGAGACCATTTGCGTTTATTTTGGTCAAACTGTGCACAGGACGGCACTCAAAGGAAGGAGTACGTTAAAAAACCGGAAGGTTTCGATTACTCGGCGCCGTCTATGTCTTATTGTATTGTTTGTGTACCGCCGTGCGACGCAGCTTGATCAAGATCAGCGTTTAAATAAGCCACTGGCTTCGACTAAAAAACACATTTTATAAGGAGCTGAAGGCTAGAAAAAAAAGATATCTCAACGCACTCAGTAAGTGATGAGCTCCATGCCGATCGACCGACGATGTCGGCCGAAGCAGCGATCACGATATGAACTTTTATAACACTGCTACAGTGATCCCCATTCCCTGAGATAAATAAATGAGGATTTTTTATCAGCACTAACGCATCTTACAATGAAAACTGTTTTCTGTATAGACTGATCTGCTAGCCAAAGTGACAGTAACCCCGCGCAGCATAAAAGCATTGCAGATCATTTTAGTGCGATAAAAAAGTTTTCTTGCCTTTCATAGCTTTCGTAGCTTGTCATCGTCACAGTCACGGTTAGCAAAAACAAAAACGAACTTCTAAAGCACTGAAATTGCAGGGATACGTGTTTTTTCAACGTTGTTGTACAAAAATGCGCGCGTGCCGCTGCTAACCTTCATGGTGCGGTGAACCGGAAGACGTCGTATCCCACACTTCCTTGCGATTGCCCATTTTACCGGGCACCCATGGAGTTCTCGTGTGGGGCAGAAAAAAAAAACCCCAGTGCGCGTGGAACTCATTTTTCAGAGGATGAGAAGCGACATGCAGTCCGTAATATTTCACAAAGTGGTATTACGACTGTTTACCCTTCCAGTCTTCGCGTGGTAGGGCTGATGACCCATACGGCGTTTCCTTCACGATAAATGGACCACTGTTGTTGCCAAACATATGTCCTATCGCCGTCTCGTATTTTTCTCAGGCGACTTGAGTGCTGACGCAGAAGCAAAATCGTCCCTTGCTTTCGTAGTTCACGACCTCACGTAACCTGTTCGGTCACAGATAACGAAGTAGATTTGGGTGCTGCTCCATGCTTTTTTTTTCTCATTGTTACTATTTGCTGGTACTGTGTACAACTGTCATTCGTGGATCTAGTCTAGATATTGGGATAACCTAACTACTCTATCCCCTTCGCGTTCAATAGAATATACGCGCACGTCACGACTAAGACACGTGAGAAAAGCAACGATTCTCGGTTTTTATTTTCGCTTTGAAAATTCTAAAAGCTTGGACGATCATGAAAGACAACTTTCATGAGCATAAAAGAACATATTCAAAAAGTAATCACACAATAATTTATGCTGAGCCGGATGTTAAGAAAGAAATATTGAAAAACTCCCTTTTGTAACATGCAGTCATAATGAATTATGAGAAGGCAAGCTTCTTAGTTTATGAGAAGGCAAGCTTCTTAGTTGAAAAGAGAAATTCTTCCTACTCCAGTGATCGAACCTGCGACCAGTGCCTCTCCGGGTAGTCGCGCTTTTATTTGAGCTAGTAAGTAAGCTCACAGTAAATTTTTTTACACCCTTATGGGTGTGAAAAGGGTGTTTTCAAGATTTACACCCTTTTTGAATGAATGTAACACTCTTCTCTTTGCTGGTACACCCTCAGAGAAGGGTGCAACTGGCAAAAGAGTGTTATGCCGTTCGTGAGGGTGTTGAAGAACAGAAGGGTGTACACCTATAATTGTTGGAATAAAAATTGTTCTGTTTAACGTCCCAAAGTTGTCATATAATCATTAGAGACGCTGTACCGAAGGGCTCCGAAAATTTAAACCATCTGGGGTTACTTAAGGTGCACCTAAGTCTAACTACACAGGTCTCGCACTCTTTCTCGTCCATCAAAGATGTGGCCGCCGTGAACTGCCGGGATTCAATCCTGCGACTTGCGGGTCAACAGTTTAGCACCATAAGCACCAGACCACCGGCGCGGGAGTGCACGTGCAAGAATCGAGCTGCATCCATGCTTGCAAATCAAATACCATGCATAGCGCAAGCAATGCATGCCTTTCCTAAGATAACAATGTAGGGATGAAAAAAATCAAGGAAATGATTGAGGCATTGACAAATTTTACAGAACACTAAGAATAATTGAGAAATTGTAAAAGAGACTAACTTCTTCACGCACTGTATGATTCGACATACTTTGCCGCTTTATATCGTCCACATTATTTGTGAATAAATGAGTGGGCTACTGTCACGATCTACGACAGCACATATTCATGTGTAGAAGCAATTGAGAAAAAAAAGCTTGAATTTATTACAAAAAACCCTTGCTCGGTCAAAAGCCGTTCGAGTGCAAGTTGTTGTCACAAGATTATCGAAGACGAGACGTGCTTGGTCGAAAAAGAAAACAATGCGCTACCTTCTGCAACCATGCGGGAGCACGGGAAGTGGTTCTTTAGGTGAAGAAATAAAGGTCAGAGAATGGCACGGTTAGTGCACGCAGCGCCTTTCCGAAGCGAAGGGGAGAAGGGTACGAGAGGAGGGAGAGACACGCCTGTCGCCCCACACACACACACACACACACTATATATATATATATATATATATATATATATATATATATATATATATATATTGTGGGATACTGCGACCCACGCCGTAAAATTTGTATTTGCTATATATTCTGTTTGACATCCTCTGGGGGGGGGGTGTATGAGGTGATCAGCAGGGGGCACTGCAACCCCGTCGAGTTACAGTGCCCCCTTTCTATTTCTCTATGTACCTTAAGGGATTTACATTGCCCCCTAAGTGACCAAGGGGCGCCTCCGCCCCCCTTCCCCCGTGTGGGCACGCCTATGCATAGGCACCATCAATCATTGCAATAAAGTTTTGTGTGTAAATGTGTGCGTCAACAATAGTACATTTCGAATTCAAGAACATGAGTGTTTCAGGTGATTATTACCGCTGTTCTTCATTTGTTAAAAATGCATTGTACCTGCAAGCGTTTCAAACTTCGCGCGCTAAAGTCATGTGTTCATTTCTAATTTTGTTTTTTCGTGAAGAAAAATTATTTTGCCCCCTTCGTTTTTATTTTATATATATTTTCATTTACTGTTTATACTTAGCCGCATTACTCAAGCATTTTATTGCGCCATTGTACGTCTGCGGAGCTGTAACCCCGAACTTGTCCTGGCGTGCTTGCTCGCTGGTCGGGCGCTGCAGCTTGCCGGTTCTGCATCGTTTTTTCTCGTTTTTTGAGGTGTGCTTGCGCGCTGCGTTCGTGTTTTGTGTTCTGCTGGTGCTGCCTATTACGAAGATGAACTCTACTCAAGCGAGGACGTGTGGCGTCGCATTTTGGAACACTCGCCAGGTACGTACCACATTCCTGCTGTCGGCGCTTTGTCAACACCGAGAGCGTGATAACGACGCCATGCTACGTTTTTCGTTACATGTGGGCGATAAGTGAAGTTTTTTAACTTAGCGAACCTGTTGTGAGGGTCATTAATTCAGGGTGAAGGCGTTTTTGTAGGAAGTCAAACGTGGGCAAGCTTTTTTTTTTCGATTCAAGCATGCTTCGGTGTGTGAAGCACATGGCGCGTGCGTGCGCAGTGGGAATTCGGCGGCGGATTTGTGCGAGTTGTGACGGCGTTCGCCTCTGTCGCCAGTAGTGTTGGCAGGGAGCCCTGCTCGCGATGGGCCAATATTTTGGTTAAATAATTGTTGGGCGAAGACGGCGTTTGTTAGCTGTAAGCGTTGATTACGCCTAGGGCGCGTATGTTTGAATCTCTTAACTTGAGGATTTTTTTTTCATGGCTGTTCATATTGTGTGCTACAGGAGTCAACGGGTTCATATGTTGTACGTCCAAAGCAGTTTGAAAAGTTTCATATGTTGTACGCCCTTTTTTTAAACTGCTGTCAGAAATTGCTGCGGGTAGCCGAACGTATGCCGGTGTATGCATCCACGCCGGCACGCATCTTTGAACTACCGTGTTACTCGAGTTCGCGTGCAGCATGCTGCCTCGTCTTAGGTACGGCTCGCAGGCTTGCACGTATGTACGCTTAGGTGTTCATGCAGCCCGTTTAGTCAAATCTGAGCTTACGTTATACACCCGCAACATAGGTTGTCTGATGCGTTCGGAACCCATGAATTTTGAGCCGTTCGTTAAACTTGAACTGTATTTCCGAACAAAATTTTCATGGCTTATTGGGGCCGAATAACTGTAGCTTAACTGTGCGAGCCCTAATTCGATCAGTAGTCCATGCAGTAGAGCACATTTTATTTTATTCAGCTTGTTTTCGCTATGCTTAGATTTCATTATTTTGTGGCAGTTTATTAAATATTGTATGTGCCTCACCCAAACCTTGTGTTCAAACTTTGCTAAGCAATTTTACTTGTACGAACAGTAAGAACAGTTTAGACCATCACCTCCAATGGCATTTAATAACAGATTACAAGCTTATGCCGATCTGGTCAGAAACACACATGAAAACATTGAAAAACCACACACTAGCCACGAATAAAAGCACAGTCTTTGTCATTTGTGAATAGGGCTTTTGTGTGGGGGCCAAAACGTCATGCTTTCAATTAGGGTCAGCATGTTGTTTTGTCTTCGCATCAGATGACAAGCTTGAGTAAATTATATAGGCATGCGCTACAGTTATAGAAGGGATCTGTGGTGTTTGGAGAAACGAATATATTATTTAACACTCAAAACTTGCAATAATGTTATACATTATTGTACGCATACATAAGGCATGCACGTGTTGCTGTGAAAATTGAAAATTGGACAGTATGTTCATCTGACAATCATGAATATAGACTGCATGTTTCCAAGCTGTTGGCATTGACGCAATTACACTACTTCAGAAATCAGTCTAATCAAACGTTTATTGTGTATTGCTAAATCGTGACCAATGCCTTCCAGTATTCTTGTTACTAGAGATCGTTGCAGAAGCTTGCATGCTTTATTGGGATGGTATTTAGCTCAAGGTGAATGCGTTGTATTAGCATTTCCACATTTTTTTTATTATTTAATAGACAGTTTGTAATGAGGGGTATGTTAGGGATGAGTGAGGGGCACTGCCTTTCTAGCCACCTGGAATCATTGAATTAACAGCCATAATTTAGCAGTTGACAATAGTAATTTAGGGAAACCAATTTTCTATGTTATCGGCATAATCGTCCTAGTGTAGGCAGCCGAAAGAAAGTTACATTAGTTGTGTTCAAACTAAAATTCGTAATATAACTTCATGTGTTACCTCCAATGGATACTTGATCAAAGCGCATACCGTCATGTACGCGCTGCCCTATTAATGAATTGGCATGTATACTCACTATGCCAGAGTGCTATTCAAGTATATTTTGTGACTCATCTGTTATGTGAAAAATGCATATTCTTTCGTAAGGTTGCAGCTAGTTCGCCAAAAACATTGAGGATGTTTTGGTTGTAGCTGGTTTTCGTACATCCTACTCTTTTAAAACACAACATTCCAGATCATTCTAAATTGAGTTCCAAATTTTGCTTCGCTAACAGACACATCAGTAAATTGTTTTTTTTTTGTTTCTCTCGCAGTCTATACATGCTCGTCGTAGGAAGAGAGTGTGGGAGACGTCTGGACTAGCCCATCATCAAGGCTGGCTCGTGGAAAATTCGACTGCTGGTGCACATCAGCGGCGCATGGCTTCTGTTTCTTCTGAAAAGCGAGCTGCAGAGAGCCACCTGGTAGCTGTATTCAAGGAGCACGAAGGTTCAGGGTGTTCAAAGTTAACCCTTTTGTTTTTTCTTAAAAGAGAAGTCAGCGCTGTAAGTTATGTATGTAAAGCCATTTCTGCTGATAGCTATGTATCCAGGAGGATGTAATGTGAGACAATAATTATCACTGTCAGTGGTGACATTAAGTTTTATTAATCAACTTAATAGTGACCATAGCAGGAGATCGTGTATGTGTTAAATATTTGAGCCAGTCACATTTCTACATATTATCACTTGTAAGAATTCTAGCATGCCTGTGCTCAGATATCCTGCTGGAAATTTAGTTGCGGCTTGCATTATTATGTGTGCAGGACAGTGAGCACTAGCACAGACTCTGATTTCATGCATTTAATCTGATCGTCGGTGGAAGGCATGGGCAAGCATTAAAATGGTTACTCTTGCTATTCGCTGGCGATAGCAAGAACCGACTGCTCGTTCCGCTATGGAGTGATATTTTGCTGAACCTCACTGCCTTGCATAAGTAATCATGAAAAGCAAAATTAAACTTTCAAATAGGATATCTAGGAGCATAAACATAATCAAAAAAGTTTTCCAAATGGGACTGTGTAGAAACACGACTGCCTCCAACTATTTAATGCAAACATACCTGCTTATTTGCGTTACTAAAATTTCAATATTTTTGGTTGATAGGGCAGATGACAGCATTATTTGAATACTTTGTGTCCCCCTGGACACAATCAGCCAAGTTGTTTTTCTGTTCTTAAGGCTAAAATTCAATGTAACTAGGCAGTGCATTTAAGAATGTGTCAGGGCTGCTTACTGAGCTCTTTATTGGATAGTTTGTTTTTTCCAAGATCTACTGAGTGTGTTGCTCGCCAGACTTGCATGTCATGTTAATTGATGCCTTATGTGCAATTGGCCATTTAAAAACACTTTTTGTGTTGTGATAAAAAGTAGCACAATAATGATTTTATCTTCAGTGTAACCTTCACTGAATATTCTATTTTAATATATTTTTGTCACTGTAGTTATTTCATTGCCTTTGGGAAGTTCAATTCATAAGTACAATCAAGTGTTTTCCCACTGTCATACTTCATCGTACCTAACTTTGCCAATTCCAAACCATGTCGGATATTTTACAGTGATACATATTCATGTTTAACATTGTTAATGATAACTGATAGAAGGCATACTAGAATATTGTAACGTGAGTCCTTGGATCGGGGGGTTGAATGGTGAATTTTTTCAACTACTTAGTAATATCTGCTTGCTTTATTTCATGTCAAGTGTAATGAGAATAATATTTACCGAGGTTAACGTGTTAAAACCACGATATATTTATCAGGGACACTGGAGTAGAGGTTTTAAGATAGTTTGACCACCTGGGGTTCTTTAAATGCATCCACGTCTAAGCAGACTGGTGTCATGAATTTCCTCCTTAATCGAAATTGCAGCCACCACAGCCATGGTTTGATTTTGTGGCCTTCAGTTTAGCAGTCAAGGGTTACTTGAAGCGTATATTAGTTGTGGGCTGTGGTTTTGCTTCCATGATGCATCTTAAGTACAGCAGTTTGGTGCCAACCAGGCATCTCTACTAGTGCACTGGTGTGGTGTTTTTGCATTCATAATTTACTGCAATATTTAACTATTTTATCAAGATGCATTTCTGAGCAGCTCTGCGAAGTGTGTGCTGGTGCTTACTACATTCCTAATTTTTTGCAAGAGGTAATGATTGTTGCATGTATTCTGAGTTAGATATGAAGTTACCAATTTTCCTTCTTTTATACTCTGTAAGAGTGTAAAGCCGAACAAGTCACTCTGATATACTTTGCATATTGTACATCAGATGGCTAAATTGTGTGTGCAGAGCTTATATAAACAGCCCATAGTGTTTCGAATGCCTTGAAAACTGCCTTAGGATCAGAAAAAGCTGGTGTGAAGAGTGGGATAGTCTGGGTGAACAGTGGAAGTTCCTCAGATAGGCTGGTTGATGTTTCGATAGGAGGACTTATGTTCGTCAAAAGTGCGTTTTCTTCTCATCTTTGGCATGTTAGCTTTAAGGGGGTTAGTAGAGACGTCATCTCCTGGTGGTGGTGCGTATCTTTGTTGGCAATTGCCGCCGGAAAAGAAAAAAAATATTAGAAAGCAAACAAGTGCAGTCCTCACTTCATTTCAAGTTGGCTGGTAGCAATTCACAATGTTCTCGGAGGGTAGAGAAAAAAATGGAAGCAAAAAAGAGGAAACACGCAAAGTAGGAGCGGTGTGCTGCCGCTACAGACACGAAAAAGCAAAGAGCTTGAAAGTTCGAAGCCAACAGACGGTCCCCACGTTTGGCCATCACAAAGGGTTGCTGGCGATAACGGCCTATGCTGTTCTGGAACATCTATGAATGGGACTCATAAGAAAGAGGTTACAAAAAGGCGCAAGAGAGAAGCAGGCGGCTACTTTTAAATGCCAAGATGTCAAAGGTAAGCGACACCAGATGTGTTCGGAAGACCACGTGTTTATTGGGGAAGGTCATTGGTTAAAATATGCTTTCACTATCCCCGTAGGTGTCCCGCTCAACGGAATTGCCTCAAGAATTTGGCGGCATGTTGGCAGAGAAATTGGGAAATTCAGAATGCAAAGGAATTGAGCATCAACAAAACACAGAAAGGAAGGAAAAAATGAAAAAAAGGCGGGTTGGAGGTAGGTGACACACTAGCGTTAACAGACGAGGAAAGGAAAAAAGAGACGCAGAGAAATTTGTGGCTTGGCAGTGACCTAAGGGTGCATGGTAGGAGTGTTTTTTGAAACGACAAAAGAGGAAAGATAGCGGTGGTCGAAGGGTTCTGGAAAATAAAAACTTTGTAGTTGTGTGTATAGAGGCACATGTATATCTATATTTATAATTTAAAAAATTTTGAGAGAACATCAATAGTACAACTCGTAGTCTAGGAGCGATTCCATGTAATACCGGTTATGCCTATTTGAAGGTTGAAACTTTCTTGTTTCTAAATGCTGTCGTAATTATGCTATGGCTTTCAGCGATTCCGAATTGCGACGTGCTACATTGATTCGTGATCGGTGTAGGTGCTTACATTTGTGTATCCAATATCATTCCAGGTATTTCCTCTCTCATGGTGAGCAGAAATTTGTAGAACATAAAGCTTTGCTTGGTTGAAATTGTGGCCCTGTTGGTTGAAGTGACTGGCTGCTGCTTTTGGTGAATTGTGTTTTGTGTCTGCGCAGTGGCCGTTCAGTCTTACGTGAATAGGCTGCCCAGTTTTGCCTATATATTGTCTGCAGGTGGCGCACTTAAGACAGTATATTAGGTTGTTCGAAGTGCAGATGAAGATCGATGGGACCTTGTGAATGTAGTCAAATTCTGTGCTTTTTAAGTTGCTAGTCAGCTATATTTTTTTACAGGTGAAGCATCTGGGCCGGCCACCGGAACGAAACGTCCTAGTGTTTGCTTTAAGTTTTGCGGGAATTTGCAATGCGTGGCACGTGGCATTTGCAACGCTAACTTAAAGACATGATTGTTCACGCAAGCTTAGACTAGGACGTCTGATCCCTGTGGCTGGCCCAGGTGCTCAGCCTGCAAATATATGCAGCCGGCTACCAACATAAAAAGCACAGCATCTGACTACATTCACAAGGTCACGTAGAGCTTCACCTGCACTTTTAAACAACCTAATATACTTTTCTGAGTGTGCCAGCTGTAGAAAACATTATATAGGCGAAACTGGGCCGACAATTCACGTAAGACTGAACGGCCACCGTGCAGACACAAAGCACAATTTACCGAAAATAGTAGCGGTCACTTACACAGGGCCACAATTTCGAAAAAGCAAAGCTTTACGTTCTACAAAATAATTTCCGGTCATCACGAGAGAAGAAACACATGAAATCATACTTTATACACAAATGTATGTCCCTACACCCATCAGGAATCAATGATGCACGTGGTAATTTGGAATCACTGAAAGCCATTGCATAATTGCGGCCGTATTTATGGACTAGAATCGTTCAACCTTCAAATAGACATAACTGGTAATACATGGAATCACTCCTAATCTACATATTAAAATAATAATAATATTCACTCTAAATTTTTTAAATTTTAATTATAGATTTACATGTGTCTATATACACACAACTACAAAGTTTTTATTTTCCAGAACCTTTCAACCACAACTTCCTTTCCTCTTTTGTCGCTTCAAAAAACACTCCTACCGTGCACAATGAAGTCATTGCCAAGCCACAAATTTTTCTGCCTCTCTTTTTTCCTTTCCTCCTCTGTTAGAGCTAGCGTGTCGCCTACCACCAATCCGCCTTTTTTTCATTTTTCTTTTCTTTTGTGTTTCTCTCGCCGTTGCTTATTCCCTTTGCATTCCGAACTTGCCTATTTCTCTGCCAACATACCGCCAAACTCTTGAGGCAATTCCGTTGAGCGGGACACCTACGGGGATAGTGAAAGCATATTTTAACCAATGACCTTCCCCAGTAAACACGTGGTCTTCCAAACACATCTTGTGTCGCTTACCTTTGACATCTTGGCATTTAAAAGTAGCCACCTGCTTCTCTCTTGCGCCTTTTTGTAACCTCTTTCTTATGAGTCCCATTCATAGATGTTCGAGAACAGCATAGGCCGTTATCGCCGGCAACCCTTTGTGATGGCCAAACGCAGGGACCGTCTGTTGGCTTCGAACTTTCAAGCTCTTTGCTTTTTTCGTGTCTGTAGCGGCCACCCATTGGCAGCACACCGCTCCTACTTTGGGTGTTTCTTTTTTTTCCTTTCTTTTTTTCTCCACCCTCTGAGAACATTCTGAACCACTACCACCCAACTTGAAATGAAGCAAGGACTGCACTCCTCTGCCTCATAGTTTTTTTTTTCAGGCTACGATTGCCAACAGGGATACATGCCACCACCAGGACATGACGTCCTTACTAACCCCCTTGAAGCTAATATGCCAAGGATGAGAAGGCTAGGCACCTTTGACGAAGATAGGTTCTCCTATCGAAACTTTGGTCAGCCTATCTGAGGCATTTCCACCTGTCGGCTCTCATTTTGATTTTGTTGTGAAGAGTGTGTTTTTGAGAAATGGATGCTGATGCTGTCTCTATCACCTAGAAAGATGCTGAAAAATAAAACTTGAAATTTTAATATGTGATGAAGCTTCATGGGGTGAGGGCTGATCTGTTAATCATCTTTCTTCAGCCGCTGACCTTACCTGTTCGAATATTGGCGGTAAAATGCTCTAACTGTAGTATGTATGAAATATCATAATAAATGTGTTGGCTTTCAGTTGAGAGAAAACCTGTGTTGTGGTACATGTACTTGACATTTATCTTGCGCCAATATATGTCTACTTTTAGAAGTGGGAAAAGATATTTATCGATAAGTGGAAACGATGTCTACCAAAGCAGCTCTGTTATTTTTGTATAATGAGAAAGCTTGAAATGAACTACATGAGGCTGAACTCGCATGTTTCGCGATACCAAGTGAAACTGCAAATTAAGTTGCTGAAATATGTATATATCTACATTCTGCATGAGACGTGTGCTCTGTTACGGGTAATAATGTTTTCAATATAATGTGTTTCTGTGTCTACACAAACGTATGCATACCAAGCACTCTTGCTGTATCAACTCACTGAGCCACCAATTGATATACCCGAGATGCTTATGCTATTTAACACTAAATATTTGTATTTATTTTATAACCATAACAGGCAGTCTAAATTTCTATAGTCGGCTTTACAAAGAAGGCTTTGAGGAATATCGTTGCATTTCAGTAAGCTTGCTTATACACACACACACACACACACACACACACACACACACACACACACACACACACACACACACACACACACACACACACATATATATATATATATATATATATATATATATATATATATATATATATATATATATTGAGATCAAACAGACAATATTGCCAAGGAAAGAATAGGGGAAGTTATTAGACCGAATTGTAATGTAAATGTGAAGAAAGAAATGTGGGTGAAAAGATAACTTGCCATGGACAGGAACCGAACCTGCGACCTTCGAATAATGCCTTACTCGAAGGTCGCACACCCTTTCAACACCCTCTTAGAAGGGTGTTGAAGTATAAGAACACCCTAACATTTTGCTGAACATCCTTCGTGTAGGGTGTTCAGCTAACACCCTTTCAGTAGGGTGTATCTGAAAACACCCATGGGGTGTTCCTCTGGCGACAAGCCAGTTTACACCCTTAAACGTGTAAAAAAATTTACTGTGCTAGACATCACAACGCTTATGTAGTGATATTTTCTTCGTTTTCTGGTTTCTCATGCACCACGTTAGGTTGAGTTCTGCTCTAAAGAAAAAAAATACCAGCAGATCCAGCGCACCTTTCGATACCCGTGCGCAAATCACGAAGCTTTATTTATGAACTTGCCTTATTCGGTATTAAATATCGGGGCATTTATTTCGCTCCACTGTTGCTCGGAAATGTTTCGTTTAGGTGCAATGGTGGTGGATACTGCAAGGCACGCGAAACTTAACCGGCTACAAACTGCATCAGAAAAGCAACATGGCAACTTGTGCAATTTATTTTGCGTACGCTGCCTCACCTTACAGTGGCACATGGGGGGTGGGTAGGGGAGAGAGCCTACGCATACTACGGTGCTAACGCAGGTATAAGAATGCACGCAACACACGCCTGTGCTGGTGTTCTTCCGCCTATACTGCGCGCCTATACTGGTATTCTTCCGCAGGAGAGCAAGCCCTGTAAGCAGGAGCAAATGTTCCTGTGTCTGGTTTTATTCGTAACTTCTTTCTACATTGGACTGGAGGCAGAGACAATATCGTGGACCTGACTGTTTATATTTCGTACAGCTTTATGAATCAGCAGTTTGTTGCGCGGACTATATACAGATTGGCAGGAAGCTGGCATTCTATTTATAGGATCAATAATTATATAGCGATTTCAGGACAACCAAGGGGGACATAAAACAGCGTATGTTACCTTACAAACTACATTTATTTATTTATTTATTTATTTTAAGATTTAAATAAAGTGGCTCTGTGTGAACATAAACAAAGAGAAAACAGAACACCACAAAGAAGTAATCAAAATAAGTGGCTGCTGCGGGAACGTCTTAGAAAAGGCTGTTCTAGCAGTCCTGCGGCAAATTTCCTATCCCCAATTGCTGTGAACAGCAGTTCTGATCCTTCTATAATATCCCTGCTCACTTCTCTTCCGAGTGCTGCGCCAGCCTAATAAGACTGTTTCGAAAAGCCGGTAACTTTGTCTCCTTCCTTTGAAGGTGCTTTCCCGAGGCTTACTGAAAAGGATTCAGGAAGATGGGAAAGTCCCAATCACGGCTCTTTATCACAACAGCGTGTCACTACTGCGCACTACTCTTGTTCCTCATTGAGCTGAACAAAGCGCTTATTTCGTTTTCATTTGGCTTAGCTGTTACTGGAGTCAAGAATAGTGCTGATCGTAAAAAACCCAGCCAGAAGCATTTCTGTGACCCACATTATTCCGCAGAAGATACACTTTCCCTGCCTATGGCGTACCTTTTTCGTCATACGTAGAAGAAAGTACGTGCACAGGCTACTCCACTACAATTAAATGTGTAGGATGGGTCATCTGTACCTTCTAAAACGAGACAAGATGAAGTACTTTGACGGGGTCTCATTTGAGAATGGCGATGTCGTGGTATAGAGTCACTTGCAGCACTACCTTTTTTACCATTCTATTTAAATGACCGCACCCACCAACCCACCTGCCCCCCCCCCCCCCCACACACACACCGAGCTAGTTCAGAAGGTAACTGTTGTTTAAATGTCAAGTAATGATTTTAGAAAGCATCGCATTCTTAGTACCATAGCGAAAATATCAAAACAGACTTACTTCCTACACCAAGTTCAGTCATCATCGAAGTTGTGCAGCGTTAAGCAGCTTGGGAGCTGGCTAATAAACATGTTTTGTCATATTCATGAGACACGTGGCTTTTAAACATTTCAGCCACCTACCACTATGGGTAAGTTCTCTGAATATTTATGTATGGGTCAATCCATGAATGCGATAGGGTCTTTGTGAGGACGAAATAAAGCAAAATTACTACTTTGCAATCAAATAATGAGTTTTTTAATTAATACAGTATAGAAGCGAAACGCGTAGAGAGGGGTCTCTCAGTACATATAGCGTGACACAGAGGGATGGGCAAATCATTCAATGTTTTCTTCTTCTTTACCTGCCCTGTTTCAGTTGCCTAAGGCGTGTAGAGATCGGTATTTCAGCTGCACTAGCGTTGTTAGAGGTTTTTTTATCCAACTATTTAGTTCTTGATTTTAGATTAACCCGTAGCGGGGAGCGAGATTTAACCTTTTACTTGCCAATGTTCCAAAATTGGAACATACGAAACCTAATTTTTTATTTCCTCTCCAATATATCGCATATTAAAATTTTATGTTCACGCATACTCATTGATGCTTGTGAAAAATGTCGCAGTTTTAATTTTTATTATGAACCTACGGAGAATCATTAGATAAATTTTTAAAAACAGGCATATTTTGCGCTCCTTGACCACCAGATGTTTGTTGCATTATTCCGCAGGAAAAAGTAATGTTGCAGTGAGCAAAGCAGAACTAAAATATCGGCAAATAGTTCGAGATTACGCGGCAATACAATAAAATAAATAACAAAGATAATCTAGTTTTCAGGTTGAGAGTTTTGTGCGAATGTTTCTTTTTTGGAACATTGGCGTTTCACAGTGTCAAACGCAGCGTAGACGCGCGCGAGCATTTCGCCTCGTTCTTTTTCTTTTTCTGCCTTGTTGATGGCGCCCGCTGGGCGGCGCTTGGCAGAAACTTGAACATAAGCTTTCCTGGGCGTCATTTTGAGTTTGCCAGACACGTGGAAAGAGCAGCATTGAACTACAGTGCCTAGCTACATCAATTCTTGTGAATGTAGGTAGAAAACTACCTTGCGGCTGGTTTTATTTTTGTAGTACTGTGCTCTACACCGCAATAACTTTCGTTGTAGGTCATGGCACAACGCTTCCTCACTTTGGAGGCAGCAATTGACCTTTTGTTCAGCCTTCCCGATGACGAACGCGAAGGTGCGTCTGTATGCCAATTGCCCCCTGTTGAAGATGGCAATATTACTGACGAGGAGCACGTGAACGAAAACGACTTTTCTGAAGTTGTTCGCGATGATGTTTGTTGGCACGTTGAAGTTATGCAGTGCAGCGATGAAGACGTTGATTTGCCTTCTGCATGTTCGAGTCCTGAGCCACGACGAAATAAACCAGCGCGGCGGCAATTCACTGTTGGAAAAGGACGCAAAGCTTCAACGAACGCTCGGAAAACAAATACTTCAAAGCGCTCCCTTACACCAGTATGGGATGAACCTGCCACGTTTGGAAAAACACTTCCCAGCGAGAGTCCTCCGTTGTTGCTAGAGGCATTTCCTGATCTTGCAAACATGAGCCCATTTATGCTTTTCAGCAAATTTATTTCTCCGGAGTACCTTGGTTCACTGGCTGAACTAACTGCAAGATACGCATTCCAAAAGGGGGAGGTGGTGGACGTCACAGGAGCGGACATAGGTCAGTTTTTCGGCCTCTTACTTTTCAGCGGGTACCACTCCGTTTCGTCTGAGGACTCGTATTGGAGCACTGCAGAAGATCTTTGTGTGCCTATAGTCGCGACAGTGATGGCCCGCAATAGGTTCTGGCAGCTGAAAAGGTTCTTTCATGTTGTTGACAACACTCAGTTGAAAGCAGGTGAAAAAATGGGCAAACTTCAGCTGTTTTACGACAAAATCTCCAAATGTTTGCGCCAGTTTGGAGTGTTTAATGAAAGCCTCAGCATCAACGAGTCAATGGTGCCCTATTATGGCCACCACTCGTGCAAAATGTTCATTCGCGGTAAACCAATTCGATTTGGGTACAAAATATGGATAATGTGCTCTTCGAATGGGTACCCCTATGCGATGTAAATATAATGTGGGAGGAACGAGAAGGACGACAAGACACCTCTCGGGATCAGGGTTGTTAGCAATATGGTTTCGGTCCTGGAAGCGCCTGAACATCGCGAAGTCTACTTTGACAACTTCTTCACTTCGCATGGCTTCTTGACGAAACTGGCTGACCAGGGGATTCAAGCTACTGGGACTGTGCGAGATACAAGAACCGGTGGTTGTCCACTGAAGAGCTTGAAGAACATCGAAAAGGAACAAAGAGGATTTTTCCACTACAAGTGTGACGGGGCGGTCTGCGGATGCATGTGGAATGACAATGTCACAGTTTCATCTAACCACCTCAGCCAAGAGCCTGTTGGAAGTGCGAAACGCTCCTCACGACGCTCAAACAAAAAGGTGGACATTCCTCAACCATAATTGATCAGAAAATACAATGAGGGCAGAGGTGGAGTAGATATAATGGACCGCCTCCTCGGAAGCTATTGACCGAGACTGATGAGCAAGAAATAGTGGTGGAAACTTTCCAGCAATGGTTTGAACATAGCTTTCGTCGCAGAATGGCTCCTCCACTGCGAGCTTCACAAGGGTAGTCATGCCGCCATGACGCACATCGCCTTTCGGCGGGACGTCACCATGTCCTTGCTGCAGCTCAAGCAGAAACTCACTGTAAGACCTGGACCCCGGGTTCATCTGAGATATGAGGACAGAAACACTGATGGCCACTACATCATCTCAACGACTCAGGGAAAGTGCGCGGAATGCAAGAAGAATACAACGAATCAGTGCCAGCAGTGCAAAAAGCGGCTGCACAAGAAAGGCTTTGCCGCTTACCATGGTTTGTGATTTGCTCACTGTAGTACAGCCAGTAGTATGAAAGAAGAAATTTTCATAAAGTGTTGTTATAAATATCTATACTTTTCAGAGACATCGTATGACGCTAAATATTATTCTTCCGTTGTCCTGAATAAGGAAACCCGACTGAAAAGTCAATAAAAGTTGTTCCAGAGAAAATGTGTGTTTTGCATATGGGAAATGCCAATGTTCCAAAAATGGAACATGCGGAAAAACATGCTAAGTCATTGTGAATGTGGCTGTATTTTTGATCATAGTTAATTTAGAAGGCCAATGCAAATTATCAACATAAATTTCAGTTTTTCTCCTATTGCTTTATAGTGCGGCATTTAAAAGGTTAAACCAACTTTCGTGGCGCACACCTGTTTATATGAATGACCCTGACTACATAAGACACAGCGACGTTAGACGCCGACAAGTTGAGACCTTAGAAGTGTTTGCTGCGGATGACGTTGTCCTCTGGTGGGACTTAAGGCACCGGGCAACTGGCGAGGATCCGCACAATCCTGTCCCAGTGTAGGGCGACACGTCCAAGCATTCTCGCACTGGCCACTTTACAGGTACGCTCACTGGCTGTGGTGACCCGAAAGTGGTTTTGTTTGTGTCATGTGCTGTAGGGCACTATTTCACGAGTTCACGTTCTTGTCCACAATACCCACCTAGTGGTCTCCATCGGTGTCTGTCACGGTGCGTTCCATAGCCCTTACCGAAAAAGAGGAGCTGCAGGACACAACTGTATACCATCTGACGGTGGCTTCTCACGAGCTCGAAATCAAAAAGTAGCGACGTTGGTGGAGGGTACAGTCACGCTGTCGTGACTGTTCCTTTGACCTCGGTGACCGAGAGAAGGCAGGTTCATAAGGGCCGGGGCTGCACCGTCGAGGTGGTGCTTCTCGCAGCTCCTATCAGGGGCACAGACTGAGTTGGTCCGCAAAGGGCTGCTAGAGTAGGAAAGCGACGGAATAACAGTTATCCAATGGGTACACCATTTAGGCCAAGATCGTTGCTTGACATCTTCGATTTGCCTCCGAAAGACAGAAGCTTTCGGACGCATTGCGACAATTGGACGATCGGCCACACTCTATGCAGATGCTACAGGTACACCGTCCTCACCTTTCGTCGGCTCAGAAAGTAATCAAAGCTGTCTTGTGCTTTTTGAGGACTGCATGCCTACGTGACAGCCTTTAACTTTTGTGTAGTGCCACCGCTGCATACGCGCCAGCCGATCGACTGACAATTCTCTTTTTTTTTCTCTCTCTCTTTCTCTTCACTTTACCCTCTCTTTCATCTTTATGCCCCCTTCACATTCCCCCAGCGTAGGGTAGCAAACCGGGCACGTGCCTGGTTAACCTCCCTGCCTTCTCACTTGTTGTTCATCCCCCCCCCTTCGAAACTGTGCCTTGCTTTGGTAGCACCACGAAGGCTCTCAATAGCAATTAGCCATTTTCAATGTTCAGGCCAGGCATTGAGGATGCCGAGTGTGTTGGCGCTCCCAATTCACACGAAGACGTCATCCTGAACGCCACGAAATAGTGGGATTGCTGAAACAGCCGACGATCGTGAAGCGGCAGGTGAAGTTCAAGGATGTGCCGACGCCAAGCAACCGAGTAGGTCCGAGAGCTCCACGAGGGAACGTTGTAGCTTGCGATAGGAATTGTGTAGGCTGGCCTCCAATTTGTGTGAAGCAACTGCCCCAACGTTGTGTCGGTGGCACACAATTTGGGCACAATCGCAAGAAAAAGAATAGATGCGACGCTTTCGAAGCATTCACCGCGACATAGATCCGCGATCATACCAGAAATCTCGGCGGCGCTTTCCAGATATCGACATGCAGAGTCAGTCATGACGCCTGTGAAGGAAGAAGAATCCTCAATAAGCCTACTCAGAGCTATGTATCCTTGGCCGAGGGAGCTCGGACAACAACCCTAAGTGGCTGGAAGCCATTGGGATACGTAGTGAGATGTTGTTGCAGCGCGAAGCGTGAACGGCTTTTCCGGGCAACGATAGGCTGTGCACTCTGTTGGTGGGACTGCGGTGAGCTTGGCCATGAGCCATTGAAAAGGCCTCGATGCAGTCCTCGAATGGGTGCTCCAGGCTGTAGGAGTGTTGTCGGCTTCAATACCCTGGTTCTGTAAGCGGCGTTCGCTAGAAGGGAAGCTCATGGTAGCGATGTCCCACGGGGACGCACTTGCGGTTTGTATGTTATTGACTGCACCAATTTAATGAAAGAGACTCAGACACAGGACCTGTTCACTGGGTTGGTTGGTTAGTCGGACCCAAGAGGAGTCGCTCAACCCACCACAAGGGATCCGGCAGTTTTACACTGGACCTTGTCTCCCCCCCTGTTGCAGTCTAGCCTCGGAGGCCGTGGCTCCCGAAATCTTTGTCGAGTTCGGCAGAGAAACGTGGCAATTGTGCAAATATAACGCCCTATATTGAAGAAAGACGAATCTTCAGCGCTGGTCTACTGTCGTCTGCCATTGAATTGGTTGGCTGACATAGGAACAGTGTCGCGAAGCGTATAATTGCCGAAACGCGCGTGTTCTCAGTAAAGCTTTGCAGATTACTTTAAAAATAACCAAGAACGCCTCAGAGTGAGAGCAGGCTGTCAACAACCAGTGGTAATAGTACATAGGGAGTATTATTCATGACGGTGAAAGAACACTCGACTGAACACACAAACAATCGCAGGACTGGCACAAGTGTGTAAAGGCTTTATTTTTTGTTGCTGTCATGTCTCAGTAAAACTAAACTATAGAAAGCCACTCACATGCTAGCTCATGTGCACTTTTGTTTCCGCAACATTCTATGTGCTTCGCTGGTATTCGCTGACATGCAGGAGTGAGCACACTTTTAAAAAATCCTCCACGTAAAGCCTAAATATTTATGAATTATTTATGACTGCTTGAGGGCTGTCTGCGTTCGTGTGTGAAGCGTCTTTTAATAACACCTCGAGTCAGGAATCTATGCAATGCTACACGAAAACTTTGTAATTGATGTACAAGGCGGAAAAAAGCACCATGGTGCCAGCGTTCGAGAAGGGCATCCGTTTAGAAGGAAGGTCGCAGTGACGTACAATAAAAATATGGACCCCCACTTTGTCGACGCGATTGTGTAAACACAACATTGGAGATGACGTGTCGTGTGTTGGAATGTGTGCTTGCGTGTCCAGTGCTTCTGGCCGAGTTGTCTTGCCACCTTCGGAGGTTCAACGTAAACGAACTTGCCTTGAACACAGGCTTACCACAACTATAGAAGAAGTCCACAGCTGCAGCTTCAACACTCGAAGACGTGCACGTGGGCAGAGCACCTTTAAGCGACCCACGTCATCAATTCCATTGAATGAGTAAGTGCTGAACCGCCGTGTTCTTACAAGGAACCAAAAAATCCGCAGATCCCACATAACTTGGAAATCGATGTTATGCGAAGCATGCGCAAGGAAGGTGACTGCGTTGTAATAGTTTATTGAGTGAAGCGTCATAAAGTGGTCCGAAGGATATGTACAAATAGGGGCACACACATACGTTGAACACCCACACGTGTTTTATATAACCAGTTTTGTACAGTTGCGTAACGATACCAAGAGAAATATAGCTATTAGCAACACCAGAAGCAGCAAGCTGATATAAAGAGCTCGAGCTCATGAAGATGGTAGCTCTTCACCCTGCTGCATTATTCAACTTCAGCGGATGTCACCCCACTACCATTGATGTTAGCCTGATGAGACGGCTGTATCATAGGAGAGCAGATATGCATTGTTTTTAAAATTAGATAGCCAGCACTGCAACCAGAATTGACGTTTCACGAATATTAACGTCTATTTAAAAATTTGCTGCGAGAGCTGGCATTACTCTATGGTAGAATACTTGGTTACCAAGCATTATGCTGCGGCTCTGTTTCTGCTGGGACTCTGGCATTTATTCTTTGAATTCATCGGATCAACGCTAAAAATGTCAGCATTTTTTTAACGCTGGCGCGTTAAAATAGCCGTGTGTATTCTGGCGGTTCCTTGGTAGATATAAAGTGCTGATCACATGTGGCACATACGCGCCCGCGGTTATGTGCCACTGTCAGGCGGAAAGTGGTTTACGATGTCTGCAACGGCATTGTGGCATTAGTCATGTCATCACAAGTGAGTCGTATTCGTTCAAACATATTACAATCCCTTATTAGTTTTCGTTTACTCATAGTTGAAATTGATTGATTGATTGATTGATCGATATTTCGGTTTACGTCTCAAAACCACCATATTATTATGAGAGACGTCGTAGAGGAGGGCTTCGAAATTCCGACCACCTGGGGTTCTTTCACGTGCACCAAAATCTGAGCACACGGGCCTACAACATTTCCGCCTCCATCGGAAATGCATCCGCTGCAGCCGGGATTTGATTCCGCGACTTGCCGGTTAGCAGTCGAGTACCTTAGCCACTAGACCACCGCAGCGGGGCTCTTAGTTAAGGAGGTTACACGAGGGCACCGAGACAAAGACGGCTAGATTGATAGATATATATCTGTGGATACCTAGACAGACGCTTAAAGAACCTGCCCTACAGAAACAAATACGTCGAATTTATCACAGTTATTCACATTTAACACTCGTCATCCTCGTTTCTGCACTGCTCGACTGCAGTGCATCTGGCGAGAACAGTGGTGCACATATGAGCGCCCTGTTGTCATTCATCTATTCCTAATTATAGCCAAGCACACCAACCACTGGTTGTGGCCTGCATAGATAAACTAAATCTGTGGTCCATAAAATATGCCTCACGTAGTGACGCTTACACTGCGCGTCTTATAAAATTTTTCACTAGAACTGTACGATTACTATTTCGACTCGCCATTCGAAAATATGTATACCCAACGAAAGAAGAGTGGCGCTAAAATTGTGATGTGAACGAATCAAAGCATCTTAGTGTTAGCTTCTGCGAGTTCAGAAACACCGCGTCACATAGATTTATCTATTTGTTTGAAGGTGCGCTACGTGCTTTCATGAAGACATTGGGTAAGGTAGAAGCATGAATGTACAATTTAAAAATGCACTAAGTGAATTATTAAGCCATTAAAATGCCGCGCGACAGTAATACAATACGTTGCGTAATGGTGGGCATGTATAGGAGAATACGGCTATAATGGGCGCACTGAGTAGAATGATGGCTTTATATGGCTGTACTCTTCAGATCGGGTGACGGCTAACACCACCCAGCCATAATACCCAGTCGACGCATTGCGACCCCTGGCGTAGCGTATCTCAACTGCATGGCCGCTTTTACTAAATAGTAGGGAAAAAAAATTACTTGCCCCAGGCGGTGACCGACACAGCCGGCAGTTATTTATTTTCTTGTTGGTTTTGTTTACTTGCATTGGCCTGTTATACCCCATAGTAACTACACTTAGCAAAAAGTTGTTGTCTGTAATACTGTTGAATTCATTTTCATTTATTTGGTAATACTGTATTACATTTTCTACTTCATTAGCTGGTGGCTTTTTGGGGAGTTATGGTTTGTTGTTCTGCCATTGATTTTTACAAATACAGATTGATCACTACTTCCAATTTGCGATATCGTCAAGTACCAGGACAAAGTGAACATCATCGAGCACTCTCTTGCCATAGAAACTAACTCTAATGGCACGCCGAGGAACTGCATGATTTCATTGCTATCGTCCTCGAGGAACGCATCTTTCTCATTTGCTTGCAATAATGACTGCTGGCATCTGCGGCCTTGCCGGATGGGGATATTCTGATTCGTACTGAATGCGCCGCCATTTATTACGACACTCTTTACGACCGGCAAGTGCGGACTCTTCTTTTATTGTTACGCCTTACGACCTGCTTCACCGCGCTACTTGCCCAAATGCTTTCTCTATATTGACGGAATTCGTCAAGCACATATTTTTTTAAACTGTTTGAGGCTCCGTTACTATGTACGCTTACTTTCTGTTAGGTTATACAACAATTTCGGGCTAAATACGGGTCAGTGCATTTACTTCCTGAAAAAAATTGAAGTGAGAAAAATTTGTCTTTGCCTTGCGAAACGAAATTCATCATGACATAGAAAATTGCATTTTTGTTCTTTGTCGCATAATTGTTATAAATATGTGTGTGTGTGTGTGTGTGTGTATGTGTGTGTGTGTGTTTGCGCGCGCGTTTGTGTGTGACGTTAGAGAACATGGATACGTCATTTCAGCTGTTATTCACATATTCTAATGCACGCGCACCTCTTGTTCTTCGTTTGCTGTTCATATCATCGCCTAGCTGGAACGTTGTCTATATATATATATAAGGGAAAGAGATCTATATTTAGGAGCTCGTTTTTCCGTGTTTTGACACATTATGAATGAGATATAACAGACAACAGTGCCAAGGAATGTATAGGGGAAGTTACTAGACGGAATTGTACTGTAATGTTACAAAAGAAAAATGGGTGAAGAATAACTTGCCGTTGGCAAGAACCGAATATGCGACCTTTGAATAAAGCGTTCGATGCTCTACCACTCAGTTACCGAGGCGGCTATTCTCACAGCCACTTTATTGAGTTCATATGTGAATATAAACGTGGGAGTGTCAGTCAGTGCCACCTGCAGCCATGGAGGTGTATGTGGCGCACCCTTTATGAGCCTGTTTGGCGCCGCGTAGCACGAACCTATTACGACCTGGCAGCTAACCAATCGTCCCTCGTATATAACCTTACGGCACCAAGTCTGCCAGTACGAGACCCTCGTTAATGAATAAGGGTGTATAGGGTAAGTTATTAGATCAATTGCAATAGCAATATAAATGTGAAGAAACGTGGGTGAAATGTTAACTTGCTGTGAGCAAGAACCAACCTGCGACCTTTGATGTCTACTACTGAGCAACCACGGCGGTGAACCCCCCATCCACTTCATTAGTATATATATATATATATATATATATATATATATATATATATATATATATATATATATATATATATATATATATATATATATATATATATATATATATATATATATATATATAAATTGTACAGAAGCCGCCGAACACTGAAGTGGGTCGAACTCTTATGTGCTTTCTAGTGGGTCTGCCCAAGGAGAACGCCGCTCGCGCGGAGACCCCGTGTTTTGGCCGTTACTGTCGCCATTGTGCAGACTCGCTGTGTGCCGGCTAATAAACGCCATAACAAATTGGTGGAGAGTGCTACGATCCCCTTCGATGCCCTTGGAACTACGCTCACGTACGCTGCAATCTACCATGTCCCACGACGCCTCTCAGCAAACGTCTCCTCCCATGCCACCCCCATGTCCCGGTGTCCCCAGGATCCGCGATCCACCCATCTTCACGGGCGCCGATGGCACTGACGTGGAGGACTGGCTCGCCATTTACGAGCGCGTGAGCGTCCCCAACAAATGGGACGAGGACGGCAAGTTGACAAACTTGGTGTTCTACCTTGCGGGCGTTGCAAGTTTGTGGTACACCAACCACGCGTCCGAGTTTGCAACCTGGTCCGGTTTCAAGGCTGCTATCACCAACGTTTTTGGCCGCCCTGCCGTTCGCAAGCTGCAAGCCGAGCAGCGCTTACGCGAACGCGCTCAGCAGGCCGGTGAGTCATTCACCAGTTACATTGAAGATGTCCTGGACTTGTGCAAGAAGTCGAACGACAGCATGTCCGAATCAGACAAGATCCGGAACGTCATGAAGGGCATTGACGATGATGCCTTCACGATGCTGCTTGCCAAAAACCCAGGCACAGTAGCTGAGGTCATCACGCTGTGCCAGAGCTACGAGCAGCTCCGCCGGCAGCGTTCGATGACCCGTCGCTCCACATCACGAGACGCAGGGCTTGCAGGCTTGGAAGCGAGCTGTGATCAGGTGGCACTGCTGGCAGATCTCAAGTCCTTCATACGTGAGGAAATCGTGCGGCAGTTCTCTCTCCTGCCCTTTGCCCACCCACCGGCTGCTCAACAATCGGCCCCTACCATTCTTCCACCCATCCGCCGAGCGATTGAGCAGGAAATAGCGGAGGTCATGCCTGCGTACTACCCACAACAACTTCCGGCCCCTGCACCCCCAAGTTACGCCCAAGTGGTCGCAAGGCCGCCTCCAGTCGTTCAAGCGCCTGCACCAGTGACTTACGCCGAAGCTGCCGCACGACCTCCGTCCTTTGCAGCGGGTATGCCGGCTGCATATGTTGGCGCAACCCCTCAGCCTCATTTTCAGCCCACCATGCAACCTTTCCAGACACCGTTCCGGGCGAGACCCACCCCGGCAAACCGATGGCGCACACCCGACAACCGGCCCATCTGCTTTGCTTGCGGTTACGCCGGTCACGTAGCCCGTTATTGCTCTCGACTACAGCCGGCTCCCACTTCTCCTGTTGCTGGCCACCTTAGCCGTTCGTATAACGAGGAACTGCCGTCTGTGCCACTGTCGTCTCGCCCAGGTCCGTCTGCTCGAAGGTCGCCGTCTCCACGACGTCGGTCTCTGTCCCCCATGCGGCCAAGTTCTTCTGCTCATGAGCGGGAAAACTAGTCGTCGCAGTCCCAGAGGCAAGGACTGCGACGCTATCGCATTGTGAAAGCCCTCAGAGCCGCCCATCTAATGTCATTGACGTGCTTGTGGACGGTGTTCATGCATCTGCTCTTATTGACACTGGAGCTGCGGTATCAGTTATGAGCGAAAACCTTTGCCGCTTGCTTCGAAAAGTGACGACGCCGATTTCTGGACTGTCCCTTCGTACCGCTAGCTCACATCGTATTAATCCTACAGGAGGCTGCACAGCTCGCGTTGTCGTTCAGGACGTTCTGTATGTCGCCCAATTCATCATCATTCCTGCATGCTCTCATGACGTCATCTTGGGATGGGATTTTCTCTCCCGCAACGACGCCGTCATTCATTGTGCCGCCGCCGAAATTGAACTCTCGCCCTTCTCGCATTTGACGCCAGAAGACGGTCCCTCGACACTGAACAAGATTCTTGTGAAAGACGATACTATAGTGCCTCCAAGCTCGACGATGGGCGTATCGGTCTACTGCACCGGTCTCTCCGACACAATTGCACTTGTTTCGCCATCCTACCGTGCTTCCAGGAGGAAAGGGTTGCTAGTACCTTTCGCGACCGTGCAAATCATCCAAGGCAACGCCGCTATTTTTGTGACCAACCCATCCCCGTACACTGTTACCTTGGTTCAAGGGGAATGTCTCGGCAGAGTGGAAGCAGTCGACGACGCACAAGTCCTGGACGTACCCGAAGACTCGCGTTGTCCCGATTCACGTACCATCAGTGCTGTTTCTACTTCTGACCCATCATCTCCTGATGTATTTGGCCCATTCATTGATGACAACCTTACGTCAGTGCAGCGTTCCCAGCTTCTAGACCTGTTGCAAGAATACCGTTCTTCTTTCGATGTCGGGCGAAGTTCTCTCGGTCGCGCGTCCACTGTTACGCATCGTATTGACACTGGTGCCCATCCACCATTACGGCAACGTCCATACCGCGTGTCGCCTGCTGAACGCCGGCAAATTAACGAGCAGGTTGACGATATGCTCCGACGCGACGTCATTCGGCCCTCGGACAGTCCATGGGCGTCTCCTGTTGTTCTTGTTGCGAAGAAAGATGGTTCTGTGCGGTTCTGTGTGGACTACAGACGGCTCAATAAGATCACTCGCAAGGATGTCTACCCACTGCCGCGCATCGACGACGCAATTGACAGCCTTCACGGAGCCCAATTTTTTTCTTCTGTCGATCTGCGCTCGGGGTACTGGCAAGTACCCCTGGCTGATGACGCTCGACCGAAGACTGCCTTCATCACACCCGACGGCTTGTACGAATTCAACGTCATGCCGTTTGGTCTGTGTAATGCACCTGCGACATTTGAGCGCATGATGGACACCGTACTGCGCAACTTGAAATGGCACACGTGCTTGTGTTACCTCGATGACGTTGTTGTCTTCGCTCCAGATTTCTCCACCCATCTCCAACGTCTAAAAGAAGTTTTCGCACGTGTGAGCAATGCCGGCTTGCAACTAAATCTGAAGAAGTGCCGCTTTGCAGCACGCCAACTCACCATCCTAGGGTACGTCGTGTCCAAGGATGGCATTCTTCCTGACCCAGCCAAGCTTCGGGCCATGGCCGAATTCCCAAAACCTGCGTCCGTCAAAGAACTGCGTAGTTTCGTGGGCCTGTGCTCATACTTCCGACGCTTTATACGAAACTTCGCCACGATTATATCACCGCTGACGAAGCTCCTCGGAAGTAACGGGCCCCTCAATTCGTGGTCGTCAGAGTGCGACAACGCGTTCTTGAAGCTCCGCCACTTGTTGACGTCTCCTCCCATTCTCCGCCACTATGACCCTACGGCCCCAACAGAAGTGCACACGGACGCCAGTGGTGTAGGTCTCGGCGCTGTCCTGGCGCAGCGCAAATCCGGGTTCCCTGATTATGTTGTGGCATATGCAAGCCGTACGCTCACAAGAGCCGAGACAAACTACACCGTCACGGAAAAAGAGTGCCTGGCGATCGTCTGGGCTCTTACAAAGTTTCGACCTTATTTGTATGGTCGCCCATTCGATGTCGTCACTGACCATCATGCACTATGCTGGCTGTCATCATTGAAGGATCCCTCAGGCCGCCTCGCCCGTTGGGCTCTTCGCTTACAAGACTACGACATCCGCGTCCTCTACCGCAACGGACGCCAGCATGCTGACGCCGACGCCCTCTCGCGCTCCCCTCTGCCTGAAGCTAACGTGCTCTGCTCAGTATCCTCGGTTGTTGTTTCTGCCATTGATGTTGACATCATCGCTACCTAACAGCGAAAGGATAATTGGATCGCCCAACTGATCGACTTGCTCTCTGATCCGTCCGCAACGCCATCCACGCGTGCCTTGCGTCGTCGAGCTCACCATTTCGCCATTCGTGACGGCCTCCTACACCGACGCAATTACGACGCCGATGGCCGACAGTGGCTACTCGTGATACCCCGCAGTCTGCGGTCGGAGATATGTGAATCCTTCCATTCTGATCCACAGTGCGCGCACTCTGGGGTATTCAAAACCTACCATCGCATTAGACAACGCTACTTCTGGCGCGGGATGTACCGCTACGTCCAGCAGTTCGTTCGCTCCTGTCTCGCTTGCCAACGCCGCAAACCGTCCGCACACATGTCACCAGCCGGTCTGCAACCGCTACCTTGCCCTGACCGTCCGTTTGGGCGCATAGGTATCGATTTGTACGGACCACTTCCTCTGACGTCCACTGGTAACCGCTGGGCCATCGTCGCCGTAGATCATTTAACGCGATACGCCGAAACCGCCGCTCTCCCTGCGGCTACTGCGCGTGATGTTGCGTCCTTCCTACTACATCGATTTATATTGCGCCACGGTCCACCCCAGGAGCTTCTCAGCGATCGAGGCCGTGTCTTCTTGTCAGAAGTCGTCGATGCCATTCTCACTGAGTGCCATTCTGTCCATCGCAAAACTACTGCTTACCACCCGCAGACGAATGGTCTGATCGAACGCTTTAACCGCACCCTCGGCGACATGCTGTCGATGTACGTCGCCGCCAACCACACGAATTGGGATACCATACTGCCCTTCGTCACTTACGCCTACAACACCGCCCCTCAGAGCACGACTGGTTTTTCACCTTTCTTTTTGCTGTACGGAAGGCACCCGTCACACACCATCGACACGATACTCCCGTACACGCCGGATCCATCTGAGTGTACACCTATTTCCGAGACCGCCAGGCTTGCTGAAGAGTGTCGCGAGCTTGCCAAGACTTTTACGGCGCATGAGCAAGAGCAGCAGAAGAATATTCGTGATGGCTCCGCTACTTCTGAGCCCACCTTCCTTCCTGGTTCCCTTGTATGGCTCTCAGTCCCGACCTCTGTAGCTGGCCTTTCTTCCAAACTACTCCCGAAATATGAAGGTCCCTACCGTGTGATCGAGCGCACATCTCCGGTCAACTATCTTATCGAGCCAATTGAACAATCTTCGGACATGCGCCGCCGCGGGCGCGACATAGTCAACGTGGAGCGTCTGAAGGCTTACTATGACCCGCTCGTAGTGACAAGCTGTTAGGTCGCCAGGCGGCTCCCTCTTCGACCCCGGGGTAATTGTACAGAAGCCGCCGAACACTGAAGTGGGTCGAACTATTATGTGCTTTCTAGTGGGTCTGCCCAAGGAGAACGCCGCTCGCGCGGAGACCCCGTGTTTTGGCCGTTACTGTCGCCATTGTGCAGACTCGCTGTGTGCCGGCTAATAAACGCCATAACAATATATATATATATATACATATATATATATATATATATAGATGAAATAGAGGATCAGAGTTTCTTCCGGCTACCGTAATAAAAGTTATAAACTTCGAAAATAGTGCAGTATAGGAAACAAAACAATAAAATATTTATTTAATCCTAACAGTTTCGGCTGGTGGACCAGCCTTCTTCGGAGGATGTAAGTGAAATGGTACAAGTTCCCGTAGCAGAGGGTCACCCTCACAGTTTGAAGACCCTCCAAAACAATAAAAAAAACGAGACAAACAGGCGAACGAGGTAGCAACAGACAAGAAGCAGAAGAAGGAGAGGAACTAGAAAGGAGCGATGGAGAGCCGCCAGAAACGATCGGGTAATTCTGGCATTCTTACTGCGTATAGGTAAGACGCGCCGCCAGCGGAGGTGACCAAGAAAAACGGAACAATGTGAAACATGTTGCCGCTTACTCGCATCCCACACATGGATCGAGTTTAAGTTCACGTGGTTCGGCGTCTGGCCCACGGCATCGGCCCCCCCCCCACACACACACAAGAAGCTTACGTCCCACTCCAGCTTTCGGAAAATAATGGCCACGTTGGAAAGCTAATGTGCCCTCTCCCCCTCCCTCCACCTACCCCCTCTTGCAGAAAACTGTACAACCAGTCATACTGAAAATAAATGAATGGGTATTCTTGTAAAAGATGAACAAACAAAAATAAATAATACTAAAAAAGTACTCAGAAATGAAAATAAAGTCTAATAATACTAACACACGCTGTTTGGTTCACGTAGCATCGAATTCGTTTAGTTTCACGCGCTATAATGACCAACTTACTTGTGCGACTTCACGTATGTATAAATAAATTAGTTGGGTAATTCAATTTCTGTGTTTCACGAAACGTCGCGGAGGCACGTCAGTCACCCAGGGCTCTCGTTGATTCCGTGGGTAAGTGATCTGAATTTTTTTATGAAGTATGACTCCCGCTGTTCGCGCTCCCGTGTGTTCTGGAAGCCGGATTGTAGGAGTATGACACTTACGCATTCGAAAGAGTGACCAGGAAGATTGATATGTTTGGAGAACGGCAAATTGGGGAGGCCCTTTACGTGTGCCCTATGGTTGTTGAAACGCAAACGGAACGCGGTTTCCGTGTGTCCAATATATTCCTGTTTGCACACCTCACAGCGAATTTTGTATACCACATTGGCTGAGTCACAGTTAAGGTCCTCTTTAATTGTGTACACATAGTCTGAACAGGAGGCTTCGGCCGTATTTGTGGTCACAATGTGTGTGCACACCCTGCAGCGAGGTTTCCCGCACGGTCTACAGCCTTGAAGGTGGTCGGATTTGTGTGTTTTCGCCCTGACCAGTAAGTCTCTCAGGTTTTTATTTTTTCGGTAAACCACCTTGGGCAGAGTCTGAAAAACGGCAGAGAGGGGACTACTCTGTTTAGGTATGTTGAAGTGGCGGGTTAGTATAGAATTCACCCGAGGGGCGGCGGCGCAGTATGTGAGGATTAAATTTGCCCCTGAAGTTATATCATCTTTATTCCCGCCTTTTTCTTCCATTGTTGATTCTCGGTCCAAAGAGCGAGCGCGCTCAATTGCATTGTCAGTTATTTTTTCGGGGTACTTTTGACGCAAGAAGGCTGCCCTCAATTCCTGTGCGTGGGTGTCAAATTGCGTGATTTCAGAGCAAATTCTTCTGTATCTGTGGGCTTGAGAGTAAGGAACACGTGTTTTGCAGTGATGGGGGTGACTGCTATGAAAATGCAGATACTGTTGGCGGTCAGTTGGTTTTTTATACAGGGAAATAGATACGGTGGTGCCACTGAGTGATACAGTGACATCCAGAAAGTGAACACTCTTCTGCGAATACGTGTGTGTGAATGTTATCGAAGGATGCAGGGAGTTGAAACCGGAAATGAATTTGGAAAGATTATGTTCATCATCGGCCCACACGAAGAATATATCATCGAGGAAGCGTCGCTAAAATATAGGTTTGAATGGAGAATTTTCGAGGAAAGGAATCTCCAAAGAGGCCATGAAAATATTTGCGTAATTTGGGGCCATTTTGGTTCCCATGGATGTTCCGTTTACTTGCAGATAATGTTTTTGGTCGAATTCGAAGTTATTGTGTTTAAGTACAAGATTTAGGAGCACCTCTTAAGCGCCTTCGTCGAATTCACTCGTCGATTTACTTTTTCCATAGGCGGCGACTGTGGCGGCGATTCCTTCGGTGTGGGGAATGTTTGTGTACAGTGATGAGACATCCATGGTGACCAAATAGCACTCTAGAGGTACCACAAGTTTTGAGACTTCTCGAAGGAAGTGACTGGTATCTTTGATGTATGATGCGAATGATTGTGGGATGTGCCTAATCAGAGAGTCAATGAAACTAGAGATTTTTTCAATTGCAGTACCATTGCTGGAAACGATGGGTCGGCCGGGATTGTTAGTCTTGTGAATTTTGGGTAGTAAATAGAAACGCCCGGGAGACGATTTGCCCGGTGACATCATTTTAAGCATATGGTAGGTTATCTTACCACTGTTACGTAATGATATTAGTGAGGCCTTATTAGTACTTTCATACTCCTCTGTCGGATCACAAGGGAGTTGTTTATAAAAATTTTCATCTGCCAGTTGGCGAAGCCCTTCTGTGATGTAGTCAGTCCTGTCGAGTACAACCACAGCACCACCCTTATCAGCTGGTTTAATAACGATGCTCTGGCTGTCACTTAAACTGCGCAAAGCCTCCCGCTCCTCTTTGGACAGATTGTTGCGAATGGGTCGGTGCTTTTCATATGCCCTGATTATATCAACTTGGACGGCTGAAATGTACATGTCTAGACATTTGTCTCGTTGTTCACCTGGAGTCCAAGATTTATCTGAAAATTGATTTTGTTGCGTGCTGCTTCGATCATGAAAATATTCTTTTATACGCATGGTTCTGGCAAAGTTGTCCAAATCTTGGTAAAGTTTAAACTCATCAATTTTGCCGGAGGCGGGGCAGAAGGTTAGACCTTTTGATAGCGGCTTTGTTTGCGCAGGTGTCAAAGATTTGCTGGAAAGGTTAACCACATTGGTGACATCGGTGCTTTTTTGTGGAGATTGACGAGAGCTAACAGTTCAATCTGTATACGTTGTAAGAGGATTGCTGGCGGAATATTTTAAAGTCGGCCACGCACCGTTTCGCCTCAATTTCTTGTCCTTCTTGCCCTGAATTGTCAATCTCTTTTTTCCTTCGTATTTGGCCAGCTCTTCTCTTTCTGACTGGGTCAAGCTTGACTGTTTTAGTTGAGCCTTTTCTTCCTCTTTAAGTTCCGTGGCCCTACGTGTACTGTGTTGTATTACGACCTGTGTAAGCCTAATAGATGCATCTTTCAAGATACTGCTCCACTGCCACTGCTCATTTTTGTTGAAGTTATTCATTGCGGGTTGCAGTTGAACAGTGAGACCCTTTGGTGCGAATCCCGATGAAATATATGTTTTAAGGTTTGAAGCATGCATTTCAAACCTCACGCGCTTATCAACATTCTTTCTTAAGGCCATGAAATCACGAGACCAACATGTGCTGGAGCGGGCCGTACCTGACAGGTTGTTGAGTCAGTCCCTGCGTGGGGGAGAAGCGCTGTCACCGGAAGCCTCTGGGAACACGACTCGGGGCCACCCTGTATATAATAATATATAATATATATTATATGTACATATATATACATATAATATATATATTTATATATATATATTATATATATATATATATATATATATATATATATATATATATATATATATATATATATATATATATATATATATATATATATGCATGCTGACGAAGACACGACTCCACAAAGATAACAAACAATAAAACGACACAATGAACAGAAAAACCAAGAATACATATTTACGCATTCAAGTACAGTATTTCCGTGCCCTGTAAGTATACAGATGTGAAGCTGATGCACTATTTCTTGATTATATTTGGAGTCATCAAGCTCTTACTCCTGAAACCGGTGTTAGTTTCACTGAGTTAGAGTTCGGATCCACATGGCTGGCAACGCACAGTGTTGCGTGGGCGGCACCATGTTATCGTCTCGCATTATGGTGCCTTTTTCTCGTTATGAATCTTTATCGACCAGCCCAGCTCCCACTTTCTCTTAACATGGAATGATTGACTGAAAAAAAAAGGTCATCCAAATTAACACTCTGAATAACAGCATGCTTTTGATTCAGCCGTCATAGTGATGCGCTCGTCAAGTGACCTGTTCGAAGTCTTCTGATGTTTTCTTGATACGTAGCATCGAAACATATACACGCCGTTGAAAGGAAACAGTATTGGAGATTGAGTCATCACTCGACGTTCCCAATGTAGCTTCCGCAATTGTCTCTCCGTCACTTCGCCGAAAGCTTCCTGAACATTAGCGACCATGCACACTTTCTGTGGTAGAGAAACACTGAAAACTTTCTGTAGTTCAAGTAGCATTGCAGTTTCTCCCGTAGAGACCCAGCTTTATCTACATGAGGATGTTTTTAATGCAAGTTTATACATACGGTATTAAGCTGAAATATTCATTTATTCGCTCTGCCCATGCTTTGCAATAATTATAAGCTTTTAAATATTGCAACAATGAAAGTACGAAGTACTGTAGCGGTATTTTGTATCAATAGTTATCACCAACTAGTGCTACTATTACTGCGACTGTTACTACTAATGCTACTACAGCGACAATGACAATGATGAAAAAAATTGGGAGACTCTTATAGAGGCGCTGGAATAGATTCCATGGAATGGATTTTTTAAAATGACCGTAGAATGAATGCCGCACAAGTTGCCGCAAAAATGAAACGTCGTAAAATTTTCAAGAATCCGTTCAGTACGAGCGGATTCACATAGATTTTTCACACGCTGCGATCGCATCTTCTCTTCTCTCATACCGACGAAAGCAGCGGAAGCTAAGCAAGGAGGGATAGCATGGGCAAAGAGAATACGTCATGGGCGCCTCGGGACCTTAGGCACACTTTTCCTTTTTTAAAGACTATAGTCTTTCTTGGGGACCTTCGACAGAAAATTGTTGGTCTGTTTGTCTGTCTGTGTGTCTGTCTGTCTGTACATTTGTCTGTTTTCCGCCCTTAAGGATACTCTAAACGGCCTTAAACGGCCGACTCCATCCGCAGTGCCCACAAATGTTGCCCAAGCTTCAGCATCCATAGTTGTGCGGTTGACAATTAAAAAGCAATTTTAGCGCATATCCTAGGTGCCATAACAACACGTCGATGTTTTGTATGTGTGCCTTTATACTAGAAGAGACACACACAAGAAATTTCAAGGGCGGTAGCGTTTATCGCGCTGCGCTGACAGTGCAATGCGATGCTCAAAACGGTGTTTCCAACGTTTTGCTAAGACAAAACGGTGGTGGCACTTGCCCGTCGCTCTGCGTTCTGCACCTTATCACCTCCGAGACAGGCGCGCATCTTTCTCCGTGGGTGCGCATGCCTTCGTTTTCGAAGATGACTGTCAGATGGCGCTCGTGTCTAACGTGCCTCTATGCGCTCGTTCGCCTCTGCTACACGCTCGTGGCTCTCTAACGCAGCGCCTCCAGAATACCATTCACCAATTTTCTTGTGCAGAACATCAAATAAACGTTTCGTTCACTCTCCCCAGACGCGAGACTATCTTCTTTCGACGAAATTTGCAGTGTGATATGCAGATTTGGGGCCAATTTTTTTTTCTTCGAATACGCTTCTTTTTCATTGTGATAAAACGCGCACGCGTGGATAAGTCGCAGCATTTCACGAGGATACCTGTAACGACCGAGCTCACCATGTTCAAATCAACCAAAGGCTAATAGAAGGATTTGTACGAGTGATTTTCGAGCGTCTTCCGTCATTTGTCGACAGAAGAGACAACAATATTTAGCTGACTTTGATAATTTATGAAGTTAATGCGTTTTTAAGGCCGCGTTCTGCGCTATGGTATTTGGCTCGCGTGTTCCCGGAAGCTTGTGCTACCGATCGGCAATGTTCGTTCACCGCGCTGAAAAAGTGTTGCAGGGTCCCTTTAATCTTCGTCCTTAGGAGACGTACGCGATAGCGATATTCTGTGGCTAGTGCGTACTGAGTTGAAGACGGCTTGTGTTGGTCAAGCTTTCGCATACGGCTGCTTTCTGTGTAATGGGTTTCATGCTTTCAACCACGGGCAATTGTGCGTGCGAAATTTTTTCAAACTTGCTAAGCGTCTACTACGTGGCCTTAAGAAAAGAGGCACAGTAACGTACCCGCCTTTTGTGGTGGTTCGCCTCCTTTAAACCCTCTACTCATGATAATCGTATGTTTTTACCCCAGATAGCAATAGTGCGCGTGTAGCCCCACCGTGGTGGTCTAGTGGCTAAGGTACTAACTCACTGGTTGCATGATTCAATCTTCACTGCAGCGGCTGTATTTTCAATTAAGGCGTAAAGGCTGCAGGCCCACGAGTTAAGATTCAAGTGCATGTTCAGGAATCTCAGGTGGTCGAAGTTTTTGGAGCTCTCCACTACGGCGTCTCTCATTATGATAAGGTGGTTTTGAGACGTTAAACCCCACATATCGATCAATTTACGCGTGCGCCCTCATAACTACTGCAATAATACATGTTGCTTTCATTGTGAAGCATTTATACAGAACGCGTGCATTTGTAAAACATGCAAGTTACTTTCACTTCGTTTCTAAGCAGATAAAGTTATTTTCACTGTATGCCCGAGTAGGCATGTTGTTTTGTCGTAGAATACTTGCTTGATCCGCAAACAACCCGGTATTGACCCTGACTCAGAACCAGTATTTTTTATTTATTTTGTTATTGTATTTCATGATTTGGCAGTGACACACAATAGCATGATTTTCATGCTCGTAACCAATGACGCTGACTCGGATACCGACGCCGACATTCATGCCGACACCAGAATTTCTGTGAAACGAGCTCTTTAACACTATCGCATTAAATTGGCACCAAGCAGGCTTCAACTGCTTTGATTTCATAACTTGCATTTGAGCGCTGAACAGCGTCACATGCACAGTGGAATAGCAGACGCTATGTTCAGCCAAGAGTGCTGTTTTAATGAATGAAGGCTAAACGGCCAAGTGTTGCAAAAAATATTTTCAAAACATTGTCATGTTGTCCTGTCACTGATGTTACTCTCTCTACGGATCTACAATAAGCTATAGAAATAAAATAGCAGCACCCGTAGCGAACTAAGGGATGAAAGAGCCCGGAACGACTGCTGGTTAAAATGGATGCGAGCAGCTTGCTGATTCCGCCTAGAGGCAGGCGCAACAAAGGATTGCTGTGCACAAAATAAAAAAACACAAAGTTATATAGCTTATATCTCGATTGCTCCTCCCTTACAATGATCTTAGGCTCTCTCATTTGTCATACAACAAAAGAAAAAGACTACAGCGAACAAATGAAATAGCCAGCAAGCACGAGGCTTGCATCACCACGTGTAACGAATTTATTTGTGAACCAACGCGTAAAATACCTTTAAATGCAATCATGCGCTGTTCGCCTGAATGAAAATTGAAGTTGGTGGTGTGATGTACCTGCTTTCTCCTCGATTATTGCATCCACTATGCATTCCAGGGAAAAGGTGTTCGTGCTACAATTTTATGTTTCATCACCACAAGCCCAGTTTTTTCTGTGGCATTTTTTTTTTCGTGACCTTCTCGAGCTCTTTTTTACTGACTTTATTTTCAGCATTACAATGACTAAACTGCTCGATCTACAGTCTACCATGCTTCACAGCGCATGTGACATCTAAATTGAATAAACTAACTACTGTTTCGATGGTGTTCGTACTAATCACAAGAATAGCTATATTGTGTGTACGCATTGACACGTGTTTTCGTTTTTCTGTTTTTCAACATATGAGACGGCAGCGACTCCTGAGTCCTTCATTTTTCTCTTTCAATGTCTCCGACTTCGAAAGGAACGAAAGAATGTGATGCGTAAAAGCGCCAAGTTCTGAATAAACGTTCACGAAAAAAAAAGCATTGTTGCATTTTCGACCCAGAAGGTAATGCCTAAGAAGGCATCGCGCCCTACAGTACACACCAGCAAGTGAAACAAAGTTCTGAAGAACCAGCCGTTTCATTATCGAACGTAACGAACCCATTAAAAGCGAGGTGGACGGGACTTTCTCTGAAATAATTACCTCTAATTCTACTTCAAGCAGCACAAAGGCTGCCGCAAGTCTGTTTCTACCGCACTTCATACGCTATACGTGACATGGTGATCGTGAGAGTCAATGCAATCTTCGCTACCTCTTTGCTGAGTGGTTTCTCCTGCGTGCATCAACGAAGTCAACCGTGTGACCACTCGGTTTTTCTACTGTGCAGCCAGCCAATTTTTGTACAGGGAAGATTCGTCGTGTGCTGTTCAAACACCTCATTGGCACGTTCCTTACCTACAGTAAACAGCCGTATTGATATTTTTGCGCAGGTAGTTGAAATAATAATTTTTATTCGAGGCAAAGTTTTATCATTGTCGTGAAACAAAAAAACAAAAGAAACGCCACGCATATTGCAGAGGATGGTGGAGAAGCAGCGTGCATCGCATCATTTTTTTAGAATAAGTTGTGATCGCTTTAGAGCACTAAATGCACTCTACAATGGGAGAGCAATAAGCAGTACCGGCTCGGAAGTTTGTTACACTGAGATAGTGTTTAGAACAAAAACTATTTACAGTATGTACAGAACGCAAAGGCTTCATAACATTCCAGTAACAGGGCACATACAGTTCGGCACATCTATGTATCATTCAACATCCCTACGTTGCAGTGAAGACATCATTGCTCTAATATACACGACATTGTGGGAATACATATACACAAGAACTCAATGCAATATCATGATACAATGAATATGATTACAATAAGACAGAAGCAAGGAAGCACGATTTTTAACAAACTTTGCTGCTGGTTACACTGCCAATATTCTGAGTGCAGCCTTACGTTTTTTACTTGTTAAGAGCTGTTTATTTTGTTCTCGTTGACATTTTTTTCTGTCAAGAAGTTTGAATAGCGGATGGGTAATTAAAAAAATTCACGAAATTGCGGCTTTTTATTTTGTTTGTTCTGGTTAACAGTCTTTTGTTGTTAACCTTTTGTTGTTCACACACGTTTTGTTGTTCACACGCCCTTGCGCTTCATTTTTTGTCGACAACGAACGGCGTTTGTGGAGGAAGGTAGGGGGGGGGGGTTGAGGGTCCTCGCCCTTAAGAAATTCACCACACCTCCCCGAAGGGAATTGTAAGGAAATGCGAATGCCTTTCTTGCGCTGAGATTACATGGCGTAGTCATTTTATTGTTGTAAATAATGACGAGACAGGGTATTTGTACCGTAACCATTTGTTCACACATTCATCAGCCAACGAACGGTCGAGAGAGGCGTGTGCTTCACTCCTTTTACATATAGGTACGAGCGAGAGAACAGGAGAGTGGGGTGTAGGAAGGACAGAGAGTGAACGGCGGGAGAAGAAACGATGAAGCACTACACCCGCTCTCTCCTACGCTCTCTCCGTCTACACATTGGAGCACACACAATGCGAGTACCCTCACAAGCTAGAATAAGACGCTCCTCCTCTCCACTCATTCTCTGCTGCTCCTACCGAACCACCTGCACCGGTCGTAGGGGCGTGGAGAAGCACGCGCACCCGCAGCTGTTGTTATTGTAGAGGGAGTGAGAGAGGAGGGATAACACTTGCCAGTGCATGGACACCGCCCAACGGGCTTGACATGTGCCGACGCTTGACTAAGACCGATGCTTGACTAAGAACGATGCTTGACTGAGAAATTGAGTTGTATTTAAAAGTCATTGCATACAACGTGTGCGTGAACTTTGGGAACTCCCGTTTTTCGGTTTGTGTTATGCTAAAATTTACAAAAATCGGCACATACAATGATCTCACTTCATCTTTGCGAATGAATTCAACGGTGCTATGAAAATGACAAAGGATGCAATCATTGGCCTGTGACTTTAGCCTTAGATTTTTTTTAAGGCTAGTGTAGCAGAAAGCCTGTAGAACTTTGTGTGCACTACGTTGGAAGTGCACCATCATCTAATACCACTAACTCCTTTTGGCTAGATTAGCTTCTAAATTTAGGAAGGATGGGAAAGGCACAGCTGGTGGGTGCCCCCTGGAGCATGGCTCCTGGCGGCTGAGCCATGCTGCTGTAAAGACTAAATGTCATGCCTCCCTGGTATCACCCAAGCCAGATAAGCATTTGACGATGCATTCTGGGGGCACCGCTCCTTGGCTTCAGCTTTCTTGTCTTCTCTGTCTACTTCATCAACGACAACTAGTTCCGTGGTTTTCTGCGGTCACTTCCGCCACCACGCACCATCTTCCAGTGCCGCGCGCAGCTCAGTGAAAGTAGGCCTCACGAACAGGGTGCTGTCTATGGACATGCATCCAGTGCACAGCTCTGCCTTAACCCTCACGTTCTGGTGTTTGTTTAAACCCAGATATCGAAGCTGGTCAAGCTGATTGTCCGTTTCTCTAGCGAAGCCGCGTTCGCTTCAACGTGGATACGACGGGCAAGACACTGCCGGTGCTGACAAATCTGGTCAAGAGTACGTTTCCTGTTATTGTAGTTGAGAACTTTGAAAAGTGCTTTGCCATGCCCAAGTGGAACAAAGAGCTCATTGACAAATTCTGCCGGGAGTACAGTGTTGGTATTTTGACTTTATCCAACCACTGGAGAATATATACACAGGTGCTCAACTCAAGAGCAACTCAAGTCACATTATTTACCTTGAATGAAACTCTAATAGAACTCTACTTTGGGTTTATTTTGCGAAAATGTATATGTCTACATAGAGATAGGCATCGCCCAAATTTGATGTATCTTTCAGATATTTTTGTTGCAACGTTCATATTTTATTACCCTGAAAGCCTAGTAATTCCAGTACGAATAAAAAAAATAAAATTGTACAAATATTTCCGGTAGTAACCAAACGTACAACCTTTGGAATAGATACAGTGGTTGTTATCGTCTTGTTTACGTTGCTTGGCATATATGTGCATATAAACTTGGAAGATACAGGGATGTCGTAGTGGTTAGAGTATCAGCTTCGCGTGCAAAAGATATGTGGTTCAAATCCCGGTTCTACGCAATTTCCTACCGGAATAAATACATGGCAGATTCCCACGTACAGTGGGAATCGATTATATGCGAAGCATGAATGAGAAATGTTGAAAAGTCACTTCAAAATCAGCACAACGTTACTAGGTGGAGTTAAATAATGTCATACATGACTTCCGAGTAATGGTTATTATTTCCGGATGTGTCGTTTACCTTCGTCGTCTATTCACGGCACGTGATACCGAATTTAGTTATGTGGAGCTAGCGAAACGGCCGCGAGCATGCTATGAGCGTGGTATGTTGTCATGTTCTTACATGACACACGTGTCTGGATTATAATGTTTACTCCAGTCATATATTTCGTCATTCATTGACGTCACGTAACACCGAATTAGGTATATGTGGAGCCAGCAAAACGGCTGCGAGCGCATCATGAAAGGCCCACTATACTACAATGTAGCCTTGACACGTGGGCACGCTAGGCAGAGCGACGCCACGTTAGCAGAAACGCGAGCACTCTATAGGCAAATTTCACCGGACCTACGTCACGAAAATGCGGTGGCGTCGTCTTGTAGGCAGAAGATGCTCTGCCTTCCGCAGTTTCTGCTAGGTTTTCATTGGTGCATGTGGTGTTCTCGGTCAAGCAACGAGAAAAAATGGCAGCTGCCACGTACAGTGAGAATCGAGGATATGCGAAGCACGAAGGAGACATGTATATATGTCACTTTAAAATCAGCACAACGTTACGAGGTGGATGTAAATGATACCGCACATGACTTCTGTGTCCTGATTGTCATGTTTGGATGTTTCATTTACCTTCGTCACGTATTCACGTCACGTGATACCAAATTAAGTATCAGTAGAGCTAGCAAAACGGCCGCGTGGTATGTTGTCATGTTCCTACAAGACACGCGTGTCAGGATTATCACGTTTGCACCAGTCATATAATTTGTCATCTATTGACGTCTCGTGACACGAAATTTGGTACATGTGGAGCAAGCAAAACAGCCGAGAGCGCATCATGAAGCGCCCAATTTACTTTAATGTAGTATTGACGCGTGTGCACACTGGGCACAGTGGTGCTAAGTTAGCAGAACTCGAGCACTTATAGTCTGACGCCAAGCGCGATCAGCGTTCGTCAGCGCGGACGGACGGCAACCGACTTCAAATGCGACGTGCTGGGTTTCGCGCCGATGCGTTACCCAGACAACACTGCGTCTCCTTCTTTTCGTGACGGAGGGACGCCGGACGCGCTGAAACACGCATGCGTCAAAGCAACACAGCGTGGCACGCACCTGCAAGTATATGGCAGTACCAGCGCATGGCGTGGCAACGCCGGCGTGACATGACGAAATGAACGCCAACGAGCACGCGCACCACGTCACGTCGATGTGTATTGCACCTTGACTGTGGCATGTATTGCACCTTGACTGTGGCATGTAGGAAGACGAAGTGATTCTCTTGTGGAGCACATCTTGCAGTCTGTGCTGTATTTTCTGCGTTCCACAGCGCAACAGCGGAATCTCCAGCCCTCTACTTCATGATAATAAACGTACAATCACCGGAGATCCCGCCCAGTACCAGTTCATCCACGGGCATTGCTTCAAGAAAGTGTGGTAATCCATCTAGTGAGAGCGAGGACACCGAGCTGTACTCTGCATCAGACTACGAGTCCTCGGAAGACGGCTTGGAATCTGTGCTCTACCGCTAGGCCAAACGAAGATTCATGAACACATCATCGGCATCAAGTACAGCCACTGTGAGGACAGCGCCTCAGCGATGGCCTCACTCCATTCTGTTTGTGCCGCTAACTACTACTGCCAATCTACGCATCCTCAACAGGCAAGCACTGTCCTTGTACCTTGAAAACATTGCGCCTATGGAGATTGAGGCCATCAGGATAAACACAAGGAAGAATATTTTGGCAATCGATGTGAGGAACCCGAGAGCACTGAACATGCTACAGCATGTGTCGGAGCTGGGAAACATCAAAGTCCGATCTATCATACCAGCGAATGGTGACACCGCAACAGGAATTATCTATGACAGAGACACTGAAATCGCCAAAGAAGATTTTTCTGTACTGGTAAAAACAGTGAGTGAAAACAACGTCATTGGGCACGCTGGTCACCTAGGCAACTCTCGTTGTGTACGAATAACATTCAAGGGTGACGGTCTTCCCTCTTACGTGAAGGTTGGCCATTTCCATCACCAGGTTCGCCCATTTATTCTGAAGGCTATGCAGTGTTTCAAGTGCCAGAAGATTGGCCACGTGAAGGGCGTTTACAGAAATTCCGCAGTGTGCCCCTGATGCGCTGAACACCACTCAGTAGACGACTTTAATGCAACTGCGTTGAAATGCCCCAACTGCCAAGGAGCTCACAGTGCTTCCTCCAAGGATTGTCCTCAGATTAAGAAAAAGATTTATATTCTGAGGCAAATGGTGCGAGACAACTCCACTCACAGACAAGCTGCGCAAAAAGTAAGGGGAAGGCGCCGTCATCGTCGAAGGTCCTTACGAAGAACAGTACAAAATCTGACGAGAAAGTCAGAAACTCAAGTGAAATCGACAGACGCGGCTCCTAGCATGGCAAACATCTGCTCTGAAAGAGAAGATGCTAGCAGATCTCTCTCTCCAAAGGAATGGCCACCCCTTCAGCCTAGAAGATCTGTTAAGCCTCAACAGAAGCCGCCTACACGACCTGTTGAGCCTCAACAGAAACCGCCTCAAGAACAAGCACAAAATGCTGCAACGGCCGGGAAGCTAGATCAGCGCGTGATTGTGATGCTAAGATCATTAGTGGACACCATTCGCGTGTTGTTAAGCGACATGAAGACACCGTCAGCCAAAAGTGCCCTTCAAGTACTGGACGCACTTAGTCCAGTGCAAGCAGCCCTAGAGTAGACCATGGCTAACTCACCACTGTCTTTCAGGGATGAGGTTCGTAAAGCAGCAATACTGCAGTGGAATGCCAGGGGACTAAGATCGCGCATTGGTGACTTTCGTCGATTTGTGTACGTCAATATGTTTCCCGTAATCGTCATCTGTGAGCCGAACTTATCGAGTGCAATACGACTATCGGGATACGAACCTTTTATGCCGTCTACTGTTACTAAAAGAAGCAAGGTTCTGGTGTACATTCGCCGAGACCTCACTTACATCCTTCAACCTGTACAACCTCATGACGGAAACCAATACGTATGCTTGAGAGTGAAAAAGAGGAGGCTAAATATCCCCGTGGTTGGCACATACCTATCACCATCAAGCCGTTTCGATCAAAAAAGACTACGAGACACCAAAGCGGTAACTCGTGACCCGTGTGTTATCATTGGGGATTTTAACGTGCATCGTACATTATGGGGAAGTCAGAATACCAACATGAAGGACAGAAACTTGGAGTCTTTTGCCTCCGACAACAAACTCTGGTTACTTAACGATGGCAGTCATACATTTTTACGTGGCTCCACATACAGTAGCTGTCTCAACTTGGCTTTTGTTTCGCGAAGTCTAGTGAAACATACGGAATGGTTCACAGATATAGAAACGCATGGGAGTGATCACATTCCAACATACGTCAAGATCAGAAGATTGTCGCCTCCTAAAGTGCGCGACATGGCTAAAAGAGAGTACTGGAAAAAAATTCAGTCCCGTATGGAAGAACAATGCCAAGAACACATTTCCGATTTACAAGAGGCCACCAAGAGCACTGTAAAAGAGACTGTGTGTTCGATCCTATGCCCTGTAAGAATCATTGACATCGACATAGAGCTGGAGTGGCTTCGAGCCTTGCGACGACGATCTGAAAGAAGGTACCGGCACACGAAGCACATAGAAGATTTACGGACTGCTAGACGTATGCAGAAAAAGATCAAACGTTGGTTGTACAAGCTAGAATTCCAACGCTGGATTACTTTCTGCGAGTCTCTCGACCCTCGTAAGCCTTTATCGCAGATATTCAGGACGGTTAGAGGTTTGCGGTCATCCCCCTATCAGAAGTCACCAATCAATGCCTTAGCCCTTCACCAAAATTGACCAGATGTGGACATTGCTGAAGATTTCTGTGCCGGATTATCTGGGCAAACTATAGCACTAAGCAGCTCACCACTTTCGAGCAGTGGTCTGCCACCACGTGATTCCTGTATGGACTTCCCGTTCACCATTCAGGAGCTCAAGACAGCACTCGCTTCATGCAAACGTACCTCCGCACCAGGACCTGACGGAATTTCCTACAGAGCCCTGTGTGATCTGGGTGAGCGCACGAGAGGAGCTCTACTTCAGCTATATAATTGATAGTTGGCTAGAGGGTACTGTCCCCTTAGGTTGGAAAACTAGTCGTCTAGTACCACTGCTAAAACCCGGCAAATCACCAATGGAAATCTCCTCCTATCGCCCGATCGCATTGGCTAGTTGCGTGGGTAAAGTGATGGAGAGAATTATTCTCGGCCGACTCGAGTGGTACTTGGAGTATCATGAGATCTACCCCATTGCCATGGCTGGCTTTCGACGTGGTCGATCATCGATCGATAGCGTCATCGACCTAATCACGTACGTTGAACACGAGAAAGGCCCTAAGCCTCTTTGCGCCTCTCTGTTCCTTGACGTCAAAGGAGCCTATGATAACGTTACACATGAAGCGGTCCTTACCGCACTAGAAGAGATTGGAGTGGGCGGCCGAATGTTTAAGTGGATACGCAGTTATCTCCAAATGCGATCTTATTTTGTGAGTACAGAGAGCGGGATCACGTCTGCATATTTCAGTTGTCGTGGCGTCCCTCAGGATGGTGTACTGAGCCCCGTGCTATTTAATATTACACCAATTGCTCTCCATACGCACCTACCAAAAATATTTATCTATCAACATACGCTGATGACATCTGCATCTGGACATCTGCGGTAACTCGCCTGCAGTTACGAGCGAGAATACAGAGAGCTGCTACTCCAACTGATTTGTATCTACGCAATCGAGGCCTGGAAATTTCCTCCGGAAAGTGCGCTATTCTGACATTTACGCGCAAACCTATGTCGAATTACAGAGTGTCAATTAATGGTCAAATTATACCATATCGTCAATCTCACAAATTTCTGGGTGTTATAGTCGACAGAGACATATCATGTACACCTCATGTGTCGTATTTGAAAAAAGCGATTGACAGGTATATGCCATCTTTTCAAGTTTCTCGCTGGAAAAACTTGGCGAATGCAGCGTTACGACTGTACAGGGTGTTTTTCCTTGGCTTTTTACGATGCAGTCTACCTGCATTATCAAACGCCAGCAAAACAAGTCAACGCATGATACAAAGCGTTCAGACACAGGCGCTTCGAATATGTCTAGATCTGCCTCAGGGTGCCTCAACAATGGCGACTATAGCTATAGCCAAAGACAAACCACCTCGTGCAGATCCATATTGAAATTGAAGCTTTGAGGACACACATAAGGCATGTGGGCCGGACTCCCCGTCACCACCTAGCCTCTCTACCAGCGGATAGACCTCATACTTCTCTTTGTCGAACAATAACTGCACATGGTGACTCTCTACCAACAGGTTTTACGCCCGCGGCGAGACCTTCAGTTCCTTCATGCTGCCTCAAACAGCCAGTCATCAACCTGATAATACCAGGCATCCAGAAAAAACGAGATTTCTCAATACCAGCCCTCAAGCAGCTCGCCTTACTTCTGCTGTACGAAAAGTACCAAGACTGCACCCACCTCTACACCGACGGCTCCGTCCTGCCAAACAGCTCAACTGCGGCGGTCGTTATTCCAACGCACGCCACAACCATTAAATTCAGGACAGCTCATGCAACCACAACAACGGCAGCAGAGCTTGCAGCGCCTTGCGCTGCGCTGCGTTTCATTAACGACCAAAGCACGCAACGGTGGACAATTTTCTGCGACTGCAAGGCGGCACTGCAGTCACTTCTGTCAAATCTACGCCGTGGTCCACACGAGCAGCTGATATTTGATTTGAAACAGCAGAAATGCTACACCATGTAACAGAGAAAGGGCACAACCTTATATTTCAGTGGTGCCCAAGCCACTGTGGAATTATCGGTAGCGAACAAGCTGATCAAGCTCCCGTTCCGCCCATACAGAAGACAACAACTAGTCAATACATCTCTCAAAGATGGACGCTGCTAGGAGGCTCCGCATGCTCGCTCGCCAACGCTCCAAGGCTCTTTGAAATGCACCTCTCTTTACGCATGCAAGATTACGATCCCTTGATCCAACGTTAAGCATATAGCTTCCAACAAAAATTCTACGAGGCGATGCTACTGCTCTGTGCACACTATGGTTGGGAGTCGCGTTTACCAGTGCGTACACGTTCCGCATAGGTATGGCCGGCACCACCGACTGTGCACACTGCGGAGATGAAGAAACCATTCGACATATCCTGTATGACTGCCCGAAATACAACCTCGAAAGACAACAGCTTTCCAATATACTAAACAGGTTTGATGACCAGCCGCTGTCAGAACAAAGTATACTGCGCCATCGTCATGACTCATCGTCACAGAAGAAAGCCGTGCAAGCGCTACTGGGCTTCTTGCGAACTACTGGCCTGTAGGAACGCCTCTGAGTTAACTGATTTTGTGTGTGCGTGTGTGTCGGTGTTTTTCTCTTATTTATTTTTTAACTCTCTCTTAGAACCCCCTATTCTCCAACCCCAGTGTAGGGTAGCATACCGGGTACTAGCATCTGGTTAACCTCCCTGCCTTCCTTTTTTCTCGTCTCTCTCTCTCTCTGTGGCATGTAGCCATGTTCTCACATAACACGCATCTCATGATTATCCTGTCTGCACCAGTCACATACCTTTGTCAGCCATTGACGTCACGTACCACCAAATTTGGCATATGTGAAGGTAGCGAAGCGGCCGCGAGCGCATCATGAGCGTAGCATGTAGTCATCTTATTACATGACACGCATCTCATGTTTATCATGTTTGCACCAGTATAATACCTTCTTCATCCATTCACGTCCCCTAATACCATATTTGGTATAAGTGAAGCTAGCGAAACGGCCACCAGCGCATCATGAGCGTGGCTTCTAATCATGTAGCTACATGACACGCATCTCATGATTATCTTGTTTGCACCAGTCACCTACCTTCGTCATCCATTCACGTACCGTAATACCAAGTTTGGTATATGTGACGCTAGCGAAACTGCCGCAAGCGCATCATAAGCGTGGAACGTAGTCATGTTATTACATGACACGCGTGCCATGATTTTCATGTTAGGGTCTGTTGCTTGTGTTCGCCATGCAATCATGCCATACCAGTTCAGTTTTGACACATGCCATGTGACGAAACCACCGCAAGAGCTGCAGTGCCATGAAATGTAAATCATGACATTCATAAAATGCATGTGATAATTTTCACGTTATGACTAATTAAATGTGCTCTTCATACAGTCTTGTTATGCCATACGAAGTTTGGTGGTGATATCGTTATTGAAACTGCCTGGAAAGCTAAATGTCGTAGGTGGCTAGATGGATAGATAGATAGATAGATAGATAGATAGATAGATAGATAGATAGATAGATACGCTCAAAGTCGCCGAAGTTCGCTAAGAAATGCTTCGCATTTGAAAAATTATCCTCGTAGGATGAAATTGCATTAAGAGGCCTGAGGTATGGCCTCACCGGTGACCAGTGCCGGTAACGCACTGCTTCACTGAAGAAGCATTGACCACCCTGGTGCAGTATCTGGCCACTAACTCGCACATGCATACGTCAATTAACCGACGGCCTTCAGTACCTAGCGGCGACCAAGCAACTGACCATGGCGGTGGTCAGATCTGCAACGCACCAGAGGGTGCTAAATGTCTCCGGGTCTGACAGGACGTCATTATTACCAGGACTTCGAATGTTTAACGCTAGAACCTTATCTAGTGAGGCAAGTCTAGATGTATTATTCGAGCAGCTGGAGGGTGGTAAATGGAATGTAATAGACGACAGATTCTGCTCAGGCGGCACTGAAAAAACACCGCCGCCAGTGCCCGCATCAACGCGCAGGCTAAAGATGGGTATACTGCAAAGAGAACCACATGCAAATAAGCGTGCATGAGCCCTCCTCTATCGTTGGTTTTGAGGGTTGGTTCCCTGAGTATAAATGACCTGGTAAACTCCTTCCTTCAATTCAATTGACTTCGCTTTAGGAAAGTAGTTCAAAACGAAGCAACACTGCGATTCGGCCTAGTTGGAACATACCAATCTTGAAATGTTTGCGCAGGTGCACGGGGACACAGACGTTGTTAGATTGCGCCTGTTAATGTTTTCTTCTGTGGTGCCGCTTGCCTGCGCAAGCATTTCAAAATGAATAAGTTCAATGAACTTCGGGCACTATGCGAAAGATGTTTCAGTAATTTCGGGGTACTGCAACTGTCATTTCAAGTGCAAGCTTGCATCGTATGACATCTAGTCCGAGGCAATCACTCCAACGTGCATTATGTAACGCCTGATTTCGTTAAGCTTGGGCATACGCATCTTGCCAAAGTGAAGATCTGCGTACACGGGAAATCTACCTGACGATCAGTAGTTCGAAGCTCGCTTTATCCAGCATGAAATGCTTTGGTGATTTTCACCTTTGCAGTAAAATCTCCATTGATCTTCCGCTTCCTGTGCGTTGAACTGCTTTATTACGCACGCTAGAATGCTCTCTTGATCATTGTCATTCGTTTGTATATACTACGTTAGTCTGTGGTAGAATATCCACTTTCAGCGCAAACGACCCGGGTTCGATCTCCACTCTGACTCAGGGTATTTTTAATATGTGTTTTCTTTGCATCGTTCGTTATGTTTCTTCCACGCCTGAGATTATGAATTACCGCTGACAACCAGCGACGCCGATCATCGCAATTACTGCGAAACGAGCTTTTTAACGCTACCTTGCTGCGAAAATCTACATTTACACGCAAGAAATGCTGGCGCCCGTTGCCGAAACGCCTGTGTTTCTACAAAGGTAACGCTACCCCTGACGACGAAACTCGTAGGAGATGCTCGAACTCTCGAAAAATCTTGTTCTATATGAAAGAACATCAAATCTAATGCAACCTCGAAAACCCTCATACTGTATGGGCAGATGAACCTATTCTATTTCGTATAAAGGCTTGACAGACCATAAGCATGCACTCTCTGCAGGCTTTCCTAAAACCATTCATCCTGAATTCTTTGACCCACCCAGCCCAATCTGTAACGAGGTTAGAAATGTACGTCATACGCTATGGGACACTCCTCGTTGCGGTATTTCTGTCAGTTCTCAAAAGAAAAGTAATGCCCCGACCTATGAAGCTCCGACCTACACCTTAAATTTCGGGTAGTTTAGAGTGCCTGCGATAGGATGCTTAGGCTTGAGATGAACCCACCCACGTGGGACAGGCACGACATGCTGCGTTGTGAGGGCCTAGCTCTCTGACACGATTCTTGTCAGCACTGTTCGCCCGATCAGTGTGCACTTTTCTTTCTGTTACTCCAAGAACAAAAATGTCGCAGTAGGCTGGCCGCCAATACTCCCACAAGGAATAGCTACTCTACTTTTGAGAACGTACGCTGTCCGTTGCAAGTATTGAAATAAGTGTCCTTAACGGAAAGTTGTTTCGTTCACGGGTGATCTAAAAAAGTGAATCAGAAGTCACAAGGAACTTCGGGAGCTGTCTGTGCATTTGCTGAAAAGAAAAGCTCAAGAGGACTGCAAAAAAATGAACAAGAGCTCTGATATATTGTAAACTGGACCTTCAAAAGCCTACCGCACGAACATGCGTGTTTTTGCAATATGTGAGTCGCCACTCAGGCAGTCAAGAAGCCGTCATCAAAAGTGCGATATTATTTTGTAAATATATACGTTAACTGAAAGGCGTAGGCACCCGATTACCACTAGGGTCGATTGATTTGTGGTTTTTAACGTCCCAAAACCACTATTTGATTATGAGAGACGCCGTAGTGGAGGGCTCCGGAAATTTTCGACCACCTGGGCTTCTTTAACGTGCACCCAAATCTGAGTACACGGGCCTACAACATTTCCGCCTCCATCGTAAAGGCAGCCGCCACAGTCGGGAGTACCGCTAGGGTCATTCTATGCCAAACGACTCAGCCATTCAGGCAACCATCTTGAATGTATTTGGAAAACATCGTGGTGCTTTTTTTGCTAATCAGTGCATTGAAAAGAGAAAACTGCTAGAATATTTCGGAAAGTAAAAAAAAATTTCCTCACCTGGCTACCTTTTGAACTTCCTGAATTGTCGTCTGAGTGTTGCTTGTAGAAAACTTTAATTTAAAAGTACCGCTCTTTCTTTATTTGCTAAATTTGGTCTACATGACAAGTAAAGGTGCTTGTGCAAGGTGTTTGAAGCTCAGTAACATAGGTGCAATTTTACTGGCAAATATGCCTTCAAGAATTAAGCCGAAATGTCTTTATTATATATATATTTTTTTCGTTGCAATTCTATGTATGAATATCTGAGTTGTCAATACTCACTCCACCTAAAGTATATTTTGAGCGACAAATTCTTCTTGACATCTCAAGTTGATAACCACTACGCAAAAAACACTAATTTCACAAAATCGTCATTTTTGTGCACATTGAGACGAAATTCGCACTATATGGTGATGCACCTTAAAATCACCTTTATCTTTAATTCGAAAACAAGTGAACAGTTATTTTGATATGGGGCATGCCTGGGTGGCGGAGCAGGCGAGTCCTTGCCGTGACGTCACATCGCAGTGACTGCGGTGACGCCAGCGTTCGCTCTCGGGGCCAATAACGACGGCTCATTATTTTCGCAGTGTACAAGGTTTCGATAGTTGGGAAGGGGTAGAGAGCTGAAAATAATGAGCGAGAGCTTGAGTTGGCTTAGCAAAAGCCGTGTAGTGACGTTATTATATGTTTATTTCGGGTCAGTCTTTGGCCTTAGATATAGGCAAGTAAAGGCCTATGGCAATCAGTGCGATAGAGTGGAGCTGCGCATGCATGAGTACCTCAGGGCGAGTGCCCACTTAGTAACATAGGCTGAAAGCGTGTGCTTACCGAAAGCTTTAAGCCCTGAAAGCTTTGTTTGATTTCTGTAAATGAGTGCGTAATGGTCGAAACACACGTGCGAGTGCAGTTGGCTTTAGTGGAGCCATATTGGTGAACTTTGAGTGCTTATCGTAGACTTGTGAACTGTAGTTGTCATTAAAGGTAAGAAAGGTGACTGAGTTTAACAGGCACCAACGTCAGTGAAAGCTTACACCAAATATTTGGGGCTTATATCTGTATACCCTAGTGCCAAGGTTCATTAGTTTACACAACTGGAAACACGTGCTCCAGCAATATAATGCGTGCAATATAAACTATAGCAGAGTTGCCGATAGATGGGGCTAAACAATATCCCAGAATTCAATCTAAGCGCAGAGCAAAATTTGGATTATCGGTACAGCTTCAGAAAGCAAGCTACAAGTACAGCAGCGATACGTACGTCCACATGTGCCCCAGAAGAACAATGAGCACCTATAAAAACCACTTGCCACTAAAAATGAAGATACTTTCACACACAAAAATTGCATCTGCCACTAAAATTAGCCAAAACCCCATTAGTGACCACTGGTCTAATAAACTAACGTCAAATAGAGAATGTGGCCAAGAGAGGCATGCAGCGTAAAGACTGCAGCTCCTAACTAGTGGTGCCAAGTCTACAGGGAGTCTGGAGCTCAGCAGTCTGAGTTGTTTCTTTTCGGTTTTTTCTTTAGAAAAACATGACCGCACCGCCAAAAGTGGTTGCTGCCTGACTGGAAATTGGCAAGCGTTCATCATGAACTGTGTAGACCAATTTTGCAAAACGACATTTTGGTTGCCTTCATACTTGTGTTCTAATGTTGAACAGTAAAACTTGCCCTTATATTTGTAGCGCAAAACGGAAAGGAACGGAGACAGAAGAAACGCATAGACAAAACAGGCGCTAGACGCCAACGCTACAATTATGGATGCAAGTGAACAAAGCGAACTAGCCCGCATCGCGACTTTGACTACAGTAAAAGATTCGGGACGATGCAGCTCACGTTTTCAGACATTCTCAAGTTATCTTATGTTGTATATAGGCTTAACAAATGCCAATGTTAGCTTTCAGAGTCTCGGAGAACAATGATTTCAAGGTGCCTTACAATTTATGTCTGTATGACTGCCAACACTGAACTGCGGTGTTTTGTGTATCAGTTTTCAAACTTTACCACAAGGTTATTAAGCAAGCATGTTGTTCATCAAAACCAACACGCGTTTTCACTGTCTGGAATGTAAACCTTTTTTTTTCGGCAGTGAATACGAGCTTAGTTTGCACTTTGCAACTACACAAATATGGCTGCTAACAGCTAAATAATCGTTGATGGCGTATTTTGGGAGTAAATGCGCAAAAAAGTTCTGTACAAAATTTTTCATGTGACACTTGGTATATGCTAGCCCGTATACCGTTACGCCTTTACATCCTGCACAATACCAGACTAGCTGAGACTTCAGGAGCCAGTCCACTTTGTGAACATGGATCTCTAGCGAAGCCTTATATCAAGACGGGTCACAGGGCAGTATCGAGATACAAGATTATCGCGATAGTATTTCAGGGATACTTTTGAGTATCTCTATTTATGTCGCGAGATACGTTTGAAAAATGTATCCGCATTTCAGTTGTGAAACGCGCTTACAATGTACAGGTTTCATCGCAAAACTAGGCCGGACACTAGTATATCGTTCGTTTTTTTCTTTCATTGCAAATGAGCTGAGCTGCCTCTTCCGAGTAACAGTAAACGTCCTTTTTTGTTACTGCACAAGAAACGGAGCAACGCGACTCTACACCATCAACAGGGCGGCGAAGATTCAACGTGCTAGAGCGATGTATCATGTAACCGCGTGACGGCGCTAACGGCAAAATCACAGGGGCAATTTTTTCGGCATTTAGGTGACGATGCTGTCTCCGCACTACCCTGCGAGTGTTTCAGCAACTAGGTGAACCGACAAGATTCATCTCCATGCCGCAGCACAATCTGGCTACGAAGGTGATATTTATTCGCTGTAGCATGAATTTGTGCTTCTCTCCAGCTGTAGACATTTTTTTTTCGCTTGGAGTCTTCCGTTAAAGCCGAAGTCACGTTGCCTAGAAGACAGCCTGTTTGAGGAGCACGAGTTGCTAAGTGTTAATAATACTGCAGCTATTTAGGCAACGAACATCTTACGTGCAAAACGATTTCATACTTTTTCTCACTTCTCGGCACTCGTTAGTGATTCGAGATAGTTGCTTGAACTATGGTATCTCTAGCTTACCGCGTTTTGTTGTCACTCAATAGGTCAGTTTTGGTGTTCAATGCTGGATACTCTCGCGATGAAATAGTTTACTGTTCAGGGGCGAAGCTCTCTATGGTCTAGGGCCGTCCTGCATCCCTCCAGCGTAGCCAGCACGGAATATCCAAAGACAGAAAAACAGACAGACAGACAGACAGACAGACAGACCGACAGACAGACAGACAGACAGACAGACAGACAGACAGACAGACAGACAGACAGACAGACAGACAGAGAGAGACAGACAGACAGACAGACAGGCAGACAGGCAGGCAGGCAGGCAGACAGGCAGGCAGGCAGGCAGGCGGACGGACAGATGGACGAACTGACCAACGGACGAACGCTTCGAACCACTCATTATTCCCTCCTTGCTATAATTTTTAATGCAACTAATACATATAAGTGTTATGATTATATATTTTGTACTGTGTAACCACTCCCCCTAAGTAATTTCTTTATAGCAGAGATCTGTTTTTCGGAATACTTTTCTGAGCATATACATGATACGTAGGTGACGAAAATTTCCGAAATATAGCCTGTGCCATACTCTTACGCCACAAGTGAATTGTCCATCCTGGAACACCGTTACATTGAGCCTATGTCTCTTTCTAAGATACTCAACATTAAAAAAAAACATTTCTCTTCTTGCCGGGAAAGCGTCAAAGTCCCTCATGCGCCCGGAATACTGCGAATGAACTTCATTGGTTCTTGCCATGTGCGCGTTGCTCCTTCACATTTAGTGGAGCAGTAGTGAGTTTGGTGGTGTGTCTTATTTCTGTGATACGCACGTTTTTCTTCACTGTCCTCGCCTTAAACAAATTCGGTGTAAAGCCTCCCAGAAAGGACATCTCTTACGTCTTCTCCAGCACATCGTGCGTATGTATATTGCGTCATTTCAAAACATCGGTTTGTTATTCTGAAAATGCAGCTCTACAAACTAGTGTATTGATGTGCCATTCGCGTCATCCCTTGTGACTGGAGCCCAGCATAACATAGCCCTAGGGTGTGCCATCATTAGACGATTCACGTCGAGCGCTAGATCAATAGAACTACCATTCGTTCACGTGCAATTCTTTCGTATACATATACCACCCTGCAGTTCGAACGCATGGTGACTTTATCGCGGACGTCTTTTAGTTTGTGGACTGTTCAATACAAACATGTATATTTAGAGACTAGACTTCTCTACATGTCGCAATGCTGCTGCACCGGCATTCTCTCGAACCCATGTTGGTCAGCACTCTCAGTAGATAGACAGAGTCAGTGGCTTGATTGCTTGCCTAACATCGGCTGAACGCTGCACTCAAGCCTGCGCAGCCAGCCATTATGTGCTGGAAGAAATCATATTAAACATGTATTTGTAAGTGCCCACCAAAGTGGCACTCCAATATAAACCCGCGGATACAAACCTTCCACTCTTTCTTTCAGAAGTCTTCCTTGTCTGAGCTTGATACGTTTGCTTTCACGATGACAAAACATGGTCAGCGTAGCGTTATAAGCGCTACAGTCTATGAATTTTCTTATGTATGCCTTTTCTAGTAAAAGGTGCACAAGCAGATTAAATACGTGTTGTTATGGTGCCCCAAACATGCGCAATAATTGCTTTTTAAATGACGATTGCACAAGTACGAACGCTGAATCTTGAGCAACATTGGTGGGCGTTGCGGATGGGATCAGCCGTTTCAAGTATCCGATGCAGTTAAGAGTGGGAAAACAGACAAATGTACAGATGGACGGACGGACGGACGGACGGACGGACAGACAGACAGACAGACAGACAGGCAGGCAGGCAGGCAGGCAGACAGGCAGACAGACAGGCAGGCAGACATACATACAGACAGACAGACAGACAGACAGACAGACAGACAGACAGACAGACAGACAGACAGACCAAAATTTTTTGCGTCGAAAGTCCCCAAGAAATAATATCGTCTTTAAAAATCACCAATGGTCTTTTTTTTCTACGCATAGTTGAAGAGGGCAGATTTCGTTCTCCGTGCACAACTTTAATCTTACGTGTGACCACGTTTTGTGTGTGTGTGTGTCCAGCTGAGTTTGATACACAACATCTGCTACGATTCTGTATGTTTTCGGTTATGTGCGTATAAGTCTTTACTGTACCATAGGGCTAGCATAAGCAAATCTTGGGCTATCATTTATTATTTAGAGCCCCCTTTATGGTCTTTCTGCGAGCAGTATTGAAACAAAAAGCGAAACGTCACCCCATCGCTGAGTCATTTTTGTTGGGTAATCTAAAGGGCCAGACACAACGGCTAGTGACAAAGCCATTTATGTTTCCGGAAATCTTCGCACTTTGATTTGCGACAGCAATGAGATTCGATTGCGCTGTATCAACACAACACCAGTGTCCAAGTGCCACTTAAACGATTACCATACAGCGCACATTCTCTTCGTGAGATATACAGAGTTGCCAGGGATCTTATAGGGGACTTTGTTTCTTGTTTTCATAATATTTTGTTTCTAGTTTTCGTGGTTTTGAAGAGCATATAGAATGCCAGGAAAGTGGATCGTTAGTGAGAGAGGCTATTTTCGTAGGCTATTCAATGACACCTTACTGAATTTAAGGCAACAAGAGATTTCGGGAACCATCAAGTGTTTCCATCTGAAACAAAATGATACCACCAATTGATTGACAAGAGAACGCTCCAATTATTATGAAGCACTCACTACTACAGCGTCTGGATGCGTGCGTCAGTGTGGTGCAGGTGTTAGCAAAACTCGAATGGCCTTTGCAAGTACGTGCGTCGCATGTTATGTTCGACCACGCTTGCCGCAGAAAGTGCTTTTCTTTTCTCTACATCCCGGAAGCATTCGAAGATGCTGACCGCGTAGTGATGCTGAAGTACTCCATAATTTAAACTTTTCCAGTAAGATAAGACAATAGCCCCGCCGCGGTGGTCTAGGGGCTAAGGTACTCGGCTGCTGACCCACAGGTCGCGTGATCGAATCCCGTCTGCGGCGGCTTCATTTCCAATGGAGGCGCAAATGTTGTAGGGCGGTGTGCTCCGATTTGAGTGCGCGCTAAAGAAACCCAGGTGGTCAAAATTTCCGGAGCCCTCCACTACGGCGTCTCTCATAATCATATAGCGGTTTTGGGATGTTAAACCCCACGTATCAATCAACATAAGACAAGAAAATTATGGAACATCTCCCCGAAGGAAGCTATGAGGAGATGCGTGGCAGCGGCTGCTGAAAAGAAAACGGTTTGAGGCAAAACTTCGTGTAGCTTTCACTCGAGTAAGAGTTTGTTTGAAACGCAAGGACACGGAAGGTGTGTTGGGGTTCGCGTAAATTTGATCGCAGATAAACGAGTCAAAAGAGTGTTTCCACTCGGCGTGGGGCCGAATGTGGCGGGTGGTAGAGAGGATGAAGTGAAAAAGAAGTGTGTTGCGAGTGTGTTACGGAGCAACTCCAGTAAGTGGCGTTGGGAGGAGAAGACAGCGGCTGCGGGTGAGGGAGGGATTGACGTCCACGCGCAGCGGCAACTTGACTATCTTGGCATCGTTGCAACAACTCCGGTAGGGCAACATGATGCCATGCCTTGGCAAGGAGACACGGATGAACAGCGTTACACAGGCTAGTCCAACAGCTGCTTTGCATCTAAAAAAAGCATGCAGAAGGTCAATAAAGTACTCGCTATAAGGGCAGGAAAACGCTATCACATTCCAATCCTAAAGGCGAAGCTTAACGGCCCACCTTTATTTTTTTTTTCAGCTCACAGGACGGCCGCATTGTGGTTTCGCTTAGACATACAAACTTTTGTTTTAATACGGCCACCATTTAGAGCATGTAGAGCTACCAGGGTGATTGAATGCCCGCAAGCTCTAGAACAAAGACATTCTTCTTTGCGATGTAAGGTGCTCGATATAAAATAGAAAGTTTAATGTGCGTGCTATATCTTGTAAGGAACGCTAAAGCCAGGGTATTGTTGCACAGAAATATTTGTGGTTCACATAACGCAAATTTTGTTTGTATTTTTTTGTAATCATGAAGGTGCTAGTGCATTTACCTCATGAGAAACACGCTGATTTTTATTCTGCATTTCGACACCTTCTAAATGCTCTTTTTGAGGTTGAAATCAAACCATGCTCTCAGATTCAAAGAGCAAGAAATCGTTGCAGCGGAATAAGCTTATTTAAAATGAAGCCTTCTTTCAATTGGATGAAAAATTTCAGAATAAAATCTCGTTTCAACTTTGGAGCCTTATGATGCATGTCATGCATTTTATTAATAAACTTTACGTGACATGAAATACTTTTCTTTTATCAGTTTTTATGTTCATTTTTTACGCTATTGTCAACAAGGTACGAAGAGATATGTTAAGGATTAGCAATACCTTCCACGTGTTTATCTATTTTTTTCAAAAAAAAGACGAGTACCCTGAAAGCTATATTGAGCATGGGATGCAGTAGTTGCACACTGTCGTAGCACTCCTTCGAATTAACCTCAAACCAAGTATCTCAGTAGTATTTTCAGAACTAAACGACATTACACGCAGCTATTCAAGTTTTCGCCCCATTTCCTCAGTTTTGATTTTCTTTAGCAATGCTTTCAATAATACCTCAGTAAGAGGTAAATAAATGTGAACAATTGAACGTCTTGTTCAAATGAAGGAATGGGGCCTTGGGACACTGTATGTGCCGAGGGCCAGCTGATCAGAGACCTAGCTTTTTAGAGACAAATCAAAGCACTAGCAAATGTATACGAATATAGCCCAGCTACAAGGTTTCGCTCTAGACAGTGAAGGAAACCTCCAAATACATATTGACGAGAAGGACACGCAGCCAATACGGCTTTCGGGGCGATAACCAGCACGCAGACTGTGTTAGAGAAGCCATGACAAAACGGTACTTGGCAGTCTGTGTTCCACGAATAGAAATGGCGATAATCATCCTCGCCGGTGACCTTCTCTCCAGCCGTGCTCAAGAGCTTCGGGAATGGAGGGTGCGGGCTTCCGAACGTGGCAGGCTAGTTCTAAAGACTGCGCCAAGGCCTACCTTGACGCATCGATGGGATTGCCTGTATGGGGTAAGCAACGCACTTGCTTTGAGGGCATGCCCTTTTACGTGCCGCGGAGAAAGTGCACTATCTGCTTTTGCCGATACCCAAGTAGTTAATCTTTTAGTGGTGCTATATACAACCCGAATAAAATGCTTTGTGAGGCACTCGGTTATGAGAAGAGTAAGAAGCACGAGCGGTGCCTCCGCGTTTTATTTGCAGTGGGCAGTATTTGACCCCCTTTTTTGTTACCGTTCATAAAGTGGTTCATACGCAGGCTTCGCGTTTTTGGTCTTTATCGGTTCGCTATGTTAATCAAAATATGTCTAGCACACGATCGTAACGTGGGGTTTTTTTAGTTGGTGTTGAATGTCTTTCTGCAACCAATGCAAATGTAAAAATAGAATGGTACGCGCGAGAAATTTCCCTTTATGAGCTGGGGCTGCATCAGTTGCTGAGAATGCAATTCAGCGTCCCACTTAGAGTGACCAATTGTCGACGACTTGGCCAGCTCAGCTAGTGGCTAACTTTGGTAGAATTTCAACTCCTCAAAAGTCACGGGAAGGTATTCTTTTATGTAGCAACAGTATGATACTCCTTGAAGTAGCGAGTGTTGGGTGATCACCGTGCGATAGCATGGAGAACTATGCTATCAGACTACTGTGGTGTAATGCAAGCAATTTCTAAGGCTGCGCATTCTACGTAATTAGGGTTCCTCTCTGAAACGTGTATTGGACTGTGTGAAGGCGTGTTGCTATTCAAATGCTTCTTTTATGCAGGTTATGTAACCAGGCATTCATGAATAACTCAGGACTACACGATGTTCAGAGAGTCTGCGCTTTAGAGTCGATGCCGCATCCTTAGCCTCATTGCGAATTTCAGTATTATGAGAGGTGCGAACGCATATAACATGACAGGTGTAGTGCACTCGGCCTGATTATATTGAGCACATATTTACCTTTACGTAAAGTTCAAACAGATCAATGCTGGCTATTCTTAATAGGACTTGTGAATGATAGAGTGTTGACTATTCTGTCCGTATCCAAAATAAAATACTAGTATAGTTTTACACTTAGTTTCTCGGCTATACTGCTCTCAAAAATGTACTCGTGCTTGAACATATTGCACATCTTAAATACCACTAAAACTTACGCGCTTGCACCTAAATATTAAACTTTGGTAACTGCTATAAACAAATATCCTAAGCAGCCAAGCGAATGAGCAATTACAATGTTCTCTGGGCAAACGAGGGAAGTGTAGCGAGAAATATACGGTGTAATGAGCGCCAAGAGACCGTAAATGAACAGTACCAGGCGCAGCTGAATGTTATCGCAGCGTACTCGCTGCGCTTATACGACCACTTTCGTGAAAGTAGAACCGTGCAATCTACGAGGCACCGTCGTTAAAACAGGTCACCGTGTACTAACAATCTCTCTACAATTGAGCTCCGCTGAGGCGAGTACGCTGAAAACGTTTACGTGCCTGCGTCGCTTCGAAACTTTCGCTCCATGTAGGGTTGAATAGAATTATGCTCTAAGAACGTTCATGAGCGACTGCAAAGTGTCGCGTAGAGCTACATTTTGTATGAAGACATGACTGTTACGTGCGGGAACTGACGTGAATCGTGATGTGCCTCCCGTTGAACAATTGTGCACGTTTATCTTCCTGCTACTTTGTCTAGGGCGTTTCTAGGGTGTGGCTCAGTAGCACTTCTATGTTACCGTTTATCTTGTGGAAACTCGTGTATAACAATTATACCCTGTGAAGCGCTTGATGCAGCACCGTAATTAAGGCGTTTGTAGCGCAAACACGCACACAGGCACACACACACCGTGTACCCACATGGCTTCATTTTAAAGTTGAGGGAGAGAGTTCAAGAAGTAAATAGCGTATAACGTAGCTCACAATCAGTGTAGAGTGAATCACTTTGTAGGACTCTAAAATGAAGTTAATAGGTTTTGGCCATCACTCTGAGTGTACTTGGTTGAATATTTGCAATAGCCCACCTTTCAGTAGTTTTGGATGATAGTAATAAAAATTGGGAGATCCCGTGTATAGTAGAATCTGCTAATATAGTTATGTCATACCATACCAGTTTTGCAATATGTCGTGTTAACGAAAGCACCACAAGAGCAGGAAGACCATGAAATGTAAATTGTGACATTCATGACACACATGTCATATTTTGAAGTTATGACTACGTTGTTACGCTCGTCATACCGTCATGGTATTCTATACGAACATTGGTATCGCCACACAAACACACAGACAGACACACACACAGACAGACAAACACACAGACAGACAGACAGACAGACAGACAGACAGACAGACAGACAGATAGACAGATAGATAGATAGATAGATAGATAGATAGATAGATAGATAGATAGATAGATAGATAGATAGAGTGGGCATGGAACTTCAGCGAAGATGTACACGCATCTGACACCCTTCTGTTATATTGTGCAGATCTCGACCGTCATTGCCTCATGTACCAGTCCTTTGCCCGGAGCCGCGTCTGCGCACCCGGTAGCGTTCCTGGACACGCGCTTCAACCAACCCTGCGATCACCTGACTTTCCCGCTTGCCAGCCTTCCGGATTGCGCGTTCGGGAAAGCCTGCCGGTGCTCGACCCCCCATAGTTATCAGCATCGACGGATGCATCAACTCGCAGCTATATAAGGAGCTGGATCTACGGCCGCCCCTTTAGTGGGCATGGAACTTCAGCGAAGATGTACACGCATCTGACACCCTTCTGTTATATTGTGCAGCTTAGTTCACCGGTTTCCCTCTACGCTAAAAAAATAAACAACGTTTGTTTGCTGATGCTTCCATGCCCACAAGTTTTGCTTATGTCCATTTGCGAGTGCGTTCATGTCGTTAGGCTTCTGGCTATGTCCGGTGATGTTGAGGAAAACCCGGGCCCGCCAAAAGAAGATACGGGGAAGCAATACAACGAGCTAATCTCGTTTATTAAGGGGCTGCACTCTAAGATAGACGCAAAACACGAAGAACTTATGGAATCCATTAACGAAGTTAGAGAGGCGCAAGTGTCTCTTGAACAAAAAGTGGCAGAATTAGACAACCGATTATGCGCAGTTGAGGAATGTGTCCGGGTCTCAGACAGCGAGCCGAATCGTCAAGTGGTACCAGAGGTACTTTCGGTTAACAAGCGCCTTGACGAATTTGAAGATCGCTCTCGCCGAGAAAACTTGATTTTTTATGGAATAGAAGATTGCGATTCGGTAACGTGGGCGCAATCAGAAGAAAAAGTTTGCCAAATCCTCAATGAAGCTCTGAAGCTAAACTTGGGAAGTAGCGACGACCGCATATCCCGCGCGCACAGGCTAGGCAGATTCGTAGTTGGCAAATCTCGACCAGTGATCGTAAAATTTGCTTCTTTTAGGTTCCGAGAAAGCATACTGCAGTCTAGAAGTAGTTTTCGCGAGTCTCATGTGTCAATCAGCGAGGATTTCTGCCGCGCAACAAGAAGCGTGAGCAAGAAGCTTTTTGAATTCGGCAAGGCGAGTGGCGAGAAGTATACCGTCAAGTACAATAAGCTTTACATCAACAAAAAGTGCTTTGTGTACTCTCCGGTGACCGACAGCGTTTGTGAGACGCATACACATGCGCATAACTCATCAGAAGCTTCGTCCTCCGCTACGCGTGCCGACGAAGATACGCTCTTATCCTAACAAAGTTCACCCCTCGGCCACTTATCGTAACTACTCAGTTTTGTATTCTAACGTACGAAGTGTTCTTAACAAACAGGATGCATTATCTACAATTTTTGATGACTGCGCCGCCGATGTTGTAGTGTTAACGGAAACCTGGCTTACCCCTAATATTGCAAGTGTAGAGCTGTTCGATTGTGAAAATAATTATACCATTTACAGATGCGATAGAGAAGAATTGCCAGGAGGTGGTGTACTTATATCCGTAGCTGATTATATAGTTTCTAGCCAAGTAGTAATAGCATCACTTTTAGAATTTGTCTGTGTTTCCCTCCATGTCAACTATCGAAATGTCATAGATTGTGGCTGTTACCGCCCTCCGAGTGCGACGCCAGTGTTTTGCGAGCAACTGCATGATGCTTTGAATGATATTGTCAAAAGGCACCCGCATACACCTGTTTTTCTTCTAGGCGATTTTAACTACCCGAAAATAAACTGGTCACTTCCTTCTTGTTCATTAAGCTCACTTTCAGCCGACAGTTTACATTTCGTGGAACTGTGCGAAGACTTTAACCTTACCCAACTCGTAACGCAGCCAACAAGAATGGGCCCCACTTCATCAAATGTTCTTGATCTGATTCTCACCACTGTACCAGACCTTGTCCATTCTATTTCATATATCCCAGGCATAAGTGACCATTGTTTTTTGCACTTCAATCTAACAGGTTCTTTAAGGCGTCGGTCAAACAATCGGAAAACAATAAGAGACTACTCACGCGGCGATTATGACTCAATCAACAGTGAACTCGAATCGAATTTTGAGAGCTTTGCTAATGGCTTCTTTGATCGCAGTGTTCAACAAAACTGGAACTTGTTCAAAATGAAAGTTGAATCTTTAATCACGCGATACATTCCCACATACGTTATCAAGGGTCGCCAACGCACCCCTTGGTTCTCAACTGACATAAAAAAATTGCGGAATAAAAAGAAACGGTTGTTCCGTCAGGCAAAGCAGACTAATTCGTTTGCCCGTTGGCACGTGTACAAATCTGTCCTTTCCAAATACAGAGCAGCTATCAAGGAAGCCAAGCGCGTTTTTCCTAATAATACCCTTCCCTTAATTCTTGTAACCAACCCTTCTAAGTTTTGGAAAACTGTTAAACCTAGGGAAAAGAAAAAACATTTCGCTTACGAACTCACATGGGCAGCCAGTTCACTGTGAAGAGTGTTGCATTGCATTAAATGATTTTTTTGTTACTTCTTTTTCAAGTTGTTCTGCTTCTGCGTTGCCACAAATGCCTAGTCGTGATTTTTCACCCATGTATCCTGTTACCGTTGATGCCGTTGGAGTGGAAAATTTAATTCACAAGCTTATGTTATCCTCTTTTTGTGGCGTAGATGAAATCAACTCAAAGTTTCTAAAAAACACTGCATTGTATTCATCAATTTACTTGTCCCTAATCTTTTCGCAATCTATTCAGACCTCCACTTTGCTGCTTGACTGGAAAGTGGGGAAGGTGGTTCCTCTGCACAAGTCTGGTAACGCACAGTCTCCTCTCAATTATAGACCGATTTCCCTAACCAGTGTTCCTTGTAAAATGTTAGAACATATAATTTACTCCAACTTTGTCTCATTCCTAGAATCAAACTCTTTTTTTTACACCCTACCAGCACGGATTCCGAAAAAGTTACTCATGTGAAACCCAACTTCTTTATTTTACTAATGACATCGCATCGGCTTTAGATCGCGGCTCACTTGTGCATTGCATTTTACTTGACTTTCAAAAAGCTTTCGATAAAGTACCTCAACAATTACTCCTCCTGAAAATTAGTGCCTTAAACATTGACCCGAACATTCTTAAATGGATTGAATGCTTTCTGACTAATCGCACTCAGTTTGTAACAACTAATGACTATAACTCACCTCTTTCTAAAGTAACATCCGTCGTACCCCAAGGTTCCGTATTAGGCCCTTTACTTTTCCTTATATATATTAATCATCTCCCCGGAAGCATTAACTCCACTATAAGGCTATTTGCAGACGATTGTGTAATTTACCGCGAAATAAACAATGAATCAGATAACCAATTTCTACAGTCAGACCTTGACACTGTCTCAACCTGGTGAAATAAATGGCTTATGACTCTCAACTCTAACAAATCTAAATGCATGTCAATAACCCAGCGATCTATTTCTCCCCCCTGTACCTACAGAATTAACGCAGTTCCCCTCCAGCATGTCTCTTCATATAAGTACCTCGGCGTTTACATTACCAACAATCTATCTTGGCACACGCATGTTACCTACATCTGTAATAACGCTAACTGAACGCTAGGATACTTACGCCGCAACTTTTCTCGCGCTCCGCTGTCCCTCAAAATTCTACTATACCGATCACTAATTCGCCCAAAGCTTGAGTACGCGTCCGCTATATGGGATCCCGTGCAGCAAAATTTAATCAATGCGTTAGAATCTGTTCAGAACCGCTCAGCTCGGTTCATTTGTTCTAATTATTCCCGTACTGCTAGCATATCAGAAATGAAATCTAACCTTGACCTGCCCAATTTAACTGTCCGGAGGAAACTGGTGCGACTGCATTTTTTTCATAACATATTTTTTCACAATCCATCAATGAAGCGAGACCTCATTTCACAACCGTCATATCGCTCATCGCGCATTGATCACCAGCATAAGGTTGCCATTCCGTTTTGCCGCACCAAATTCTTTTCAGCAACCTTCTTACCGAAAACAGCCACCGATTGGAACTACCTTCCCACTTCCGTTGTAACAATAACAGACCCTTTGTTATTCAAGACTGCAATTTCTCAGCAATGTTTGTAACTATACGCAGTTTCTATTATCTATCTTTGTCTTGTATGTGCTTGAATTCTTACTTATACATTTTTAGTTGATTTATGTTGCCTTCGTGATTTGCGCATCTGACACTTGTTTTTTTTCTTTGTCTTTTTTTCTTGTGTGTTATAAAATGTTGTACCCACCCCCTCTGTAATGCCCTACGGGCCCTGAGGGTATTCTAATAAATAAATAAATAGATAGATAGATTGATAGATACATATATGATAGATAGACAGATAGATAGATGACAGACAGACAGATAGATAGATAGATAGATAGATAGATAGATAGATAGATAGATAGATAGATACGCTGAAAGTGTGCGAAGTTCGCTAATAAATGCCTCGCATTTAATACCTGAGTTTGAACATCTCAAAACAACGATATGAGTATGAGATACGTTGTATTGGAGGGCTTCGGAAACTGAAACCAACTGGGGTTCTTTAGCGTACACTTTAATCAGTACATGGGGCTGCAGCGCTTTCGGCTTCATTAAAAATGCAGCCGCAGCAGCGGGCATTCGATCCCGTGACCTTGAGGTGACAGCTTTGGATAGCAAGTAAAGTTACGTGAGTGATAATAGAGAAGCTTTGTCTGTTTTCTGGGTCAAAGGTCCCCAGTGTTGCGCTCTTCTAGGAGTGTACTAGGTATCCATCTATGTGATTTCCTTTTCTTTACGCAACATTTGCGGTACTGCATATACCACTGAGAAGCGTATTCCATTGTCTGTTTCTACGAGGCTTAACTTTTGTGTGGAAAATGACCGGTTGTCTGCCACGGTGTTACTCCGCGCATTACGAACGCACCAACACTCATCAGTAGACGCCGACGTGCTGCGCTGGCTTTCGTCATCGCTCTGGACAACGCTCTTCGTGTCGTTTGCACAGAAAATGAAGTGAAAATGAAAGATTTCGCATCATTTTGATTGTTTCAACAGGCATCAAAGTTTTTTTTTCTGCTTAGAAGTTCCGATTCATAAGTATACCATGTGAGATTGCAATATGTTTTATTTTAAGGAGCGAAGCTCCTTATAGCTGCACCCGCTCGTCTCTCGTAGCTGTTGTAGTATGTAACAAGTGTAACATTTTGATTTCCAAAGCGGTGCCAGTGAGAGCTTTCTTCTGTGCGTTGTTGAACAATAAAATATAGTGCTCAATGTACATGCCAATGGCTGCTAATGGGGAATGAGAGACAGGAGAATTCGACTTTTAGTTAACACGCACGCTGCGAATTTTTATTGTTCAACAACGCACAGAAGACAAGAAAGGGTTGCCACGTTATACTCGCTGGGCGTAACCTCCTAGGTTTTAGAAAGGTTTAGCGAGCATTGGGCCGCAGTGCCATCAATACAGTGAACTAGTATATACCATGAACTCGAGGTGGTTAAAGGTGCGAAGTAGACAGGAAGCGCAAGCCGTAAGAAAGTGTCCGTGTGCCTCGTCTCGTTCAATCCTTGGAATGTTCGCTGGATGGCGGTGCTTCTATAGAGGAATATATGCCGAAAAGATGCGAGATGGTGGTACTTGGAGTGCTGAAAGGTGGACGAACGGGCACACAGACAGATGCATGGACGGACGCTTGGATGGCTGCACGGATGAATGGACGCATGGACGGACGCAGGAGCGGATGCATGGACGAAAGCAGGGACGCACGCACAGATGAACGTGCGGACGCACGAACAGACACACGCATGGACAGGCGGATGGACGCACGGGCGGCCACACAGACGCACGCATGGATGGACGGAAGCAAGAACGAATGAACGGACGGATGCCTCGCCCCACTATCCATCATTCACTCCGTGGATGTGGATATGCTGCCATTTTTTCGACCACTCAACACTGGAAGTACAATCTGTCACGTGCGCTTCCAGAAACTGTTGTACAACGCTGCAGTCTGCACGAATCCCAACATTCGGAGCTAGTTGAAATATTACATCTTTTGCCTACTTTTCCAGCATTAGAGCTAGAGCTATTATCAAATCGCACACTTAGAAAATGTACAGTAAACTAATTGTAACCGATCTGTGGTTCAGAGTCATTTTAAGTAGCATAAATGCCGTTTCATCATTCTTCACTGACCACAAAGTTGTATTCTGAATTGGAGAAGAAAGCTAGGCAATCTGTCAGAACATGACCCCAGCACGGGTCAATCACGAATCTCGGAGTCGTCTTGCTCGCTTCAACCAGAAACGCATTTTTTTTTATACGACAGACCTTTACAAGATCCGAGGAAGTCATCTGGAAACCCGCTTTGTGATTGTTGCATGCAACTCAGACCGCTTCTCAGCTGCTCGATTACAAAGAGAACACGAAACAAGCCACATCAAAGCTTTAGACTCACTCCGGCGGGTTTTATCCCTTTAAACACATACTCTGTAGATGAAGAAATGATTTATTCGTTCAGCTTGAAGGCTGTGCGCAAGATTGTTCTCCTAAAATAGACGTATGCTGAATGTTTTGAGTTATATGCTTCGAGAGTACTACAATAGTAAAAAACGTCCTCTGGCAGCAGTCACGCTCCCTTGGTGGAGGGAGTGAGATGCCTCCACGGTCAGAAGTGAAGGCTATTCAATTGTGCTGCTCCTTCCACCAGGTTGCTACGCTTGTGGTCTCTCTTGCCGCTCCGATTGCAGAGAAAACGAACCCGCCTCGTTGAGAGGTGCTCTGCGAAAATAGCCTTGCTTTTTCATGTCAATGGCTTCCAAGAAAACAAATATTTTGGGCGTTTCTGCATGCCCCTACAAAAATTCTCATTGAAAAAACAAAGAGAAGTTATTGAGCCATGACAGCAGATGGGCTCGAAATTACATGATGGTTCAATTAAAATACCGTTCACAGGAATGTGAATTGGGCCACGACTTTAAATTAAAAAGCCATTGATGAACTCAAGTCATCATTGAGAGAAAATGAGAGAAACAGCATCATTGAGAGAAAATGAAATGGCGATGGGGAAAAACGTTGTGGACCTATTGAAATATCACTATGGCACTTGTCGACAAGGATTGAAAGTTGGCCTACAACTTTCAATAGAAAGCTATCAATGGTTCATCAATGCGCAAAAAAATCATTATTTTTCGCACTTGAGAGCGGTTTCTCGTTTGTAATGCGGTAGATGTTATGACTATAGAAAATTGAAAATTTATTAGTATCACAATCATCTACGTCTGAAAACCTCGCTTAGCACTGGAACCGAGCTTTAGACCACATGTACGATAACCAGATGTCTTACACATTGCACCATAGCGCCACCACGTGAAGGCTTGTTTTTTTTTTTGCAGGATATATATCTACCAAGTGGCTTTTTGGAAACCGTCAGCAAAACTTTGAACTTTTTTTGTGCCACATGCATTTGTTTGCGCATGCATTTGATTAGCGAATAGTTCGTAAGGCTTCATGAACTCAAGAAAACCATGGTGAGCGCTTTCGGTTCCGGCTTCGATTCGGGGTGCGCCGTCCTGCAAGAACGATTAACGCGTGTTTGGACTTCGTTTTAGTGCTTCCGCGTGAACCGCGCGTGTTTCGCTCACCGGAATTCGCGGATACCAACGCGACGACGCACTGTTCGACTGTCGACACCTACGTATGTTTGTCCCACGTGCGTGTGTTGTGAGCAATTTCGCTTATTTGTGTCGCGAGGTACAGGCGTGTCAGTGACAGCAGCCAATTCTCAGCTGTTTGAAGACGATGGGCTTTCGCACGTACACGTTGCATGGTTATTTTAGCGGTACTGCCACGAGCTGCACGCTGGGGCAGCCACGCCTTTTTAGCATATCGACGATTATTATTTCCGCAATTAGAATTTATGCACATATTTTTGTGATAAAGAGTGGTTTTCACTCATTTCAAGTATGGGGAGTGACTACTCTTAACTTTGTTCAGACACACGCCACTGTTCAAGTAAATGCCGAAATGCGAGCCAAGGTCAAAGTCTATGACGTACACAACTTAGCGACAGACAGGTAGATCTCCCTACAAATGAGTAATGCTTCTGCACATCTCTTTCGCGAGCACCCACGTGCAGTTGAGGTCAAAACTTGGCGTAGAACAAACCTCAAAACTGTAGGGAACTATGCGAACGACGAAGAAGCAGCATGAAACGGCAAGCCACAGCGTTGGTGCACGCGCGACCCGAGCTTGCGTTTGTTTTGTATTTTCGGCCTGTTGGCGTTCCTCGCTCTTCTGGCGTTCCTCGGCCTTCCAGTAGGTCTGTACGTGAATAAACTGCGTGACATCTGGTGGAGGTGTGTGGACTCCCGTACAAACCTGGAACTTCGCTCCCGTAAGCTTCCCCCTCTACGTGACACGAACATGGCCACCGAGACGCCTCTCCAGGTGGGACCTTCGACCGTCCATGTCACTTGCGGTGCCGTGTATCCTCAACGAGACCCTCCTATCTTCACGGGCTCCACTGAGTCGGACGTCGAAGATTGGTTGGCGAGGTACGACAAAGTCGGCGCAAGTAACAAATGGGACGACCCAAGTAAGCTTGGCTACGTCACATTCTACCTTGCGGACACCGCGCAGCTTTGGTTTAATAACCACGCAGCTGACATTACTACGTGGTCTGCATTCAAGACGGCTATTACGGACGTCTTTGGACGACCTGCGGCACGCAAGCTTCAAGCCGAGCACCGTTTACGTGACCGTGCACAGCAACCAGGCGAGACCTACACGGGCTACATTGAAGATGTGTTGCATCTATGCAACCGCATCAACTCTACCATGCCTGAGGAAGAAAAAATCAGGCACATATTGAAAGGCATTGACGACGGCGCCTTTCAGATGTTGCTCGCGAGAAATCCCCCCACCATTGCTGTCCTCGTTTCTCTCTGTCAAAGCTTCGATGAATTGCGTAGGCAGCGCGCAATTGCTCGTCAAGCCATCACGACGCCAGACACGCTCGCAAGCTTGCACCTGGCTGCCCATCCTACCGACCAGCAGCCGCTGCTTTTGACAATCAAGGACTTCGTCCGCGAAGAGGTAGCGCGCCAGCTGTCACTGCTGCCACTGACACATGACCCCACGCAAGCTTTGGCACCGGACCTCCAACACGTCATTCGGACCCAAGTCGCTGAAGCCCTTCCGCCGGTGCATCAGCAACCACCAGTCACAACGCCTCTCACGTACGCCGCCGTCGCTGCTCGGCCTACGCAACAGCGTATGCCGTATGCTCAACCTGCCACGCCACCCTATGTCGTGCCTACAACCCCAATTGCGGCGCCGTATCCCTACGCGAGATCTCCAGCTCCATTTTATCGTCGCTCAGACGCTTGGAGGACGCCAGATAATAGGCCCATCTGTTTCACCTGTGGTATCGCTGGACACGTCGCCCGCCACTGTCGCCGAGATCCCCCTCCAGTGGACGCCGTGGGCCGGCCAATGGCGTCGTCGTCTAGGACGCCATCAAGGTACACCACTGACGGTCCTCGACCCTACGCAAACCAACGGTCACCATCGCCACGACGACGCTCCCTGTCACCTATGCGTCGCCGACCTGCTACGGAAGAGGGAAACTGATCGCTGCAGCTCCGGAGGCAACAGCTGCATACAATTCGAACTGCTTAAGGCCTCCATCTTTCTCGCCGCAAAACGTTATTGACGTCAATGTTGAAGGGACCGCCGCACAAGCGCTTATCGACACAGGGGCCGCCGTTTCCATAATCTGTGAGCCCTTATGCCGCAAGTTGAAAAAAGGTGACGACGCCTCTTTCGGGCCTGATGCTCCACACGGCCAACTCGCAGTGCATAGAACCTACAGCTGTGTGCACTGCACGTGTCATTATCCAAGGTGAACTTTATGCCATTGAATTTTTTGTGCTGGCATCCTGCTCCCACGAAGTCATTCTTGGATGGGACTTTCTTTCGCGTCATCGGGCCATCATAGATTGCTCACGTGCAGAAGTTGCCCTTACACCGCTGCCAACCTCTTGTTTTGTGGATTCTCTTCCTGAACCTTACAAACTTGTCGTTGTTGCAGACACGGAAATAGCTCCGAGAACATCCGCCCTTGTAGCCCTGACCTGTACGGCCGCTCCAGCCGGAACTGTTTTGTTCACTCCGTCTGACGTATTTACCCGCCGCCGTAGCCTACACCTGCTCTTTGCCGTACTCACCGTGGAATCCGGTGCTACCGCCATGCTCGTCGCGAACTCGCTATCGTCGCCAGTTACCTTACTTCGCGGAGAATGTTTGGGTAACATACAAGACGTTGACCTCTTGCGCCCTCTAGAGTTCGCCGAACACGCACCTCACCTCCAGCTCAATGCTATGACGCCACCTGTGGCCACAGTGCCCGCGCCAGACTCATTCCAGCCCTCTGTTGCCGCTGAGCTATCGCCGACACAAAGAAGCGAACTCTTGTCCCTTCTTCGAGAGTTCCGTTCTGTCTTCGATTGCGCTCAACCATCTTTGGGTCGCACAGCGAACATCGTGCACCACATTGACACCGGTACTCATGCTCCCTTACGCCAACGACCATATCGAGTTTCAGCGGAAGAGCGCCGTATTATCAACGAACAAGTCGACGATATGCTCAAGCGTGGTGTCATCCAGCCATCGCAGAGCCCTTGGTCGTCCCCTGTTGTACTTGTGCGCAAAAAGGATGGGTCTATCCGATTCTGTGTCGACTACCGCCGGCTCAATAAGATAACTCGGAAGGATGTGTACCCGTTGCCACGCATCGACGACGCTCTCGATTGCTTGCAAGGGGCAGAATTTTTCTCCTCCTTAGATTTACGCTCAGGATATTGGCAAGTTCCAATGGCTGATCCTGACCGATCGAAGACTGCATTTGTAACACCTGATGGGCTGTATGAGTTTAACGTCATGCCGTTTGGACTCTGCAACGCCCCAGCTACCTTCGAACGGATGATGGACACCATCCTTCGCGGCTACAAGTGGAACACGTGCCTTTGCTACCTAGACGATATCGTCGTTTTTTCTCGCGACTTTTCCACTCACCTTGTTCGTCTTCGTGCTATTCTCACGTGTCTCACCTCTGCTGGCCTTCAACTTAACATCAAGAAGTGCCATTTTGCCGCACGTCAGCTCACCATACTGGGTCACGTCGTCTGCAAAGAGGGTGTTCTCCCGGATCCGGCGAAACTCCGCGCCGTGGCCGACTATCCGAAGCCCAATTCCATCAAGACGCTTCGAAGTTTTATCGGCCTGTGCTCATACTTTCGTCGATTTGTGCGCAACTTCTCTTCCATCATCGCGCCTCTTACCAACCTGTTGACAACTTCCAAAGGCATTTCTGCTTGGTTAAAAGAGTGCGACGAATCCTTCACCGCGCTTCGGCGGTTATTATTATCACCTCCAATTCTACGACATTTTGACCCTGATGCGCCTACGGAGGTCCACACCGAAGCCAGTGGTGTCGGTCTTGGTGCTGTATTGGCTCAACGAAAACCAGGGCACCAAGAATACGTGGTCGCTTACGCGAGTCGAACCCTCAAGAAAGCCGAGTGTAATTATTCCGTCACGGAGAAAGAGTGCCTCGCAATTGTCTGGGCTTTGACGAAGTTCCGCCCATACCTTTATGGCCGCCCTTTCGGAGTCGTTACGGACCACCACGCTCTATGCTGGCTATCATCGCTCAAAGACCCGTCGGGGCGCCTTGGTCGTTGGGCGCTTCGCCTACAAAAATACGACATTCGTGTTGTATACCGATCCGGCCGCAAGCACTCCGACGCTGATGCGCTATCCCGCTCGCCGCTACCGGCTGACCCAGCCTCCTCGTCACCTTCTTCAGCTGTCATAACACCAATCGACTTCACAGACATGGCATCGGAACAACGCAAAGATGTGTGGATTTCCCAACTCCTCGCCTTTTTGACTGATCCGTTAGCTAATTTAGTGTCAAGAACTATCCGCCGTCAAGCCACACATTTCGCTATTCGAGACGACCTACTCTATCGGCGGAATTACACGTCTGAAGGTAGGAAGTGGCTGTTAGTGATACCCAACCACATGCGCTCGGAAATCTGTACTGCTTTCCACAACGACCCGCAAAGCGCTCACGCTGGCGCTCTCAAAACGTACAACCGTCTACGTCAGCGGTACTACTGGCGCGGCATGTACACATTTGTCCGCAAGTACGTACGTGCTTGTACTGCATGCCAGCGACGTAAAGTCCCACCTCAACGCCCTGCCGGTACACTTCAGCCTCTGCCTTGTCCAGCGCGTCCGTTTGACCGCGTTGGTATCGACTTATACGGACCACTTCCCACGTCGTCTTCTGGAAATAGGTGGATAATTGTCGGCATGGACCACCTCACGCGTTACGCGGAGACAGCAGCACTACCCGCAGCAACCGCGAGGGAAGTTGCGTTTTTCATCTTGCGCAACTTTGTTCTTCACCATGGTGCTCCCCGCGAACTTTTGAGTGACCGGGGGCGTGTTTTCTTGTCTGACGCCATTCAAGCGTTGCTCGCTCAGTGCAACATGGTTCATCGCCTGACGACAGCATATCACCCGCAGACGAATGGCCTCACAGAACGATTTAATCGCACTCTCGGTGATATGTTGACGATGTACACAGCTTCAGACCAGACTAATTGGGACACTGTCCTTCCATTCGTCACGTATGCGTATAACACCGCTACGCACGCGACAACAGGATTCTCCCCTTTCTTTCTGTTGTACGGACGCGAACCATCGTGCACGCTAGACACTATCCTCCCATACACGCCCGACTCCTCTGAGTACACTGCAATTTCTGATGTTGCCAGGTACGCAGAAGATTGCAGACGATTGGCCCGTTCTCTGACAACCGAGGACCAAGGCCACCAGAAGCTACGGCTTGACACCGGCCGACATCTCTCTACTTTCACGACTGGTGCTCTCGTTTGGCTCTGGGTTCCACCGAGCACTCCTGGCCTTTCGTCGAAATTACTGGCACGATACCACGGGCCCTACCGCATTCTCGCCCGTACGTCACCCGTCAATTATGAGATTGAGCCATTGACACAGTCTCATGACTTACGCCGTCGTGGCCGAGAAATTGTGCATGTGAGTCGCCTGAAGCCGTATTACGACCCCGCTATAGTGACTACGCCTTAAGTCGCCAGGTTGGCTACGCTATTCACCGGGGGCCAATGTAGGGAACTATGCGAACGACGAAGAAGCAGCATGAAACGGCAAGCCACAGCGTTGGTGCACGCGCGACCCGAGCTTGCGTTTGTTTTGTATTTTCGGCCTGTTGGCGTTCCTCGCTCTTCTGGCGTTCCTCGGCCTTCCAGTAGGTCTGTACGTGAATAAACTGCGTGACAAAACCTTTATTCTTACTGCATGCAAATGCTCTTTAGAAAATGGGTATTTTATAGCTGGTAGATTATCTCTACGGCAGTAAACTGGTTGTCTTGGTCGTGGTTCACTGGTACAAATCTATGCTGGAATAAGAGAACTGTACTTATTATTCAAAAGAGTCAGCAAATGTTGGTGGCATACGGTCTTCTGCTGACTTATGCACCTGACTTCTGTATACTTTAAGTTCAAGTTCATCACCAAATTACGCAACCACTAATTAAACATCAACCAACCAATTTTCAATTTTGATCGTTCTCTGACTCATTGCCTTCCGTTTGTTTCTTTTTTTGCCATGCTTTCATAAAACCATCAGTTCAACTTCTTTTGTGGAACACGAGCATCAACATATAGGCTAGTGTTTCGGTGCTGTCACGCATGCACTATAGCCGCTGCACCACGAACACAAAACATCTCAGCTTCCGCGGTTCTCGCCTTTGTTTTCTTTTTCTTTCTTCCCCCTCTTTAACGCGCGCGCGCCGGAGAAGATGAGCGGCACGCGTATCAATTTTAAATGCAAAGCATTTCTTAGCGAACTTCGGCGACTTTGAGCGTATTTATCTATCTATATAGACACCTTCGACTTTTAGTCCCCTGGCCATTTCGATAATGGTATCAACACCAAACTTGGTATGGCGTAATATGACTGTATGAAGAACATATTTGACTAATCATGGTCAAAAAATCAAGATATGTATTAAGAAAATCATGATACGTACGTTATGAATGACATGATTTACTTTTCATGGTCCTGCAGCTCTTGCGGAAGTTTCATTCACATGGCATGTTGCAAAACTGGTATGGTATGGCATGATTGCATGGCGAACACAAACGACCGACCGTAACATAACAATCGTGGCATGCGTGTCATGTAACAACATGACTACATGCCACGCTCATGATGCGCTCGCGGCCATTTCGCTAGCGTCACGCAAACCGAGTTTGATATTGCGCTACGGGAATGGACGATGAAGTTATGTGCCTGGTGCAGACATAATAATCATGAGATGCGTGTGATGTAACAACATGACTACATGCCACACTCACGATGCGCTCGCGGCCGTTTCGCTAGCTTCACATATCCCAAATTCGGTGTTAAGTGACGCCAATGAACGACCAAGGTATGTGACTGGTGCAAGTTTGGTGACCATGAGATGCGTGTCACGTGACAACAAGACTACATGCCACAGTCAAGGCACCAATACATTTCGACAGGACGCAGTGCGCGTGCTCACCAGCGTTCATTTCGTCGCGTCACGCCGGCACTGCCACGCCATGCGCCGGTGCGCCCATAAACTTGCAGGCGCGCGCTGCGCTGCGTTGCTTTGACGCATGCGCGTTTCAGCGTGTCCAGCGTCCCTCCGTCATGAAAACTAGGAGACGCAGTGTTGCCTGGGTAACGCATAAGCGCGAAATGCAGCATGTCACATGTCGCGCCGGTTGCTGTGGGGACGCACTGACGGACGCTGGTCATGCCTGGCGTCCGGCTATAGAGTGCTCGCGTTTTGCTGACCTAGCGTCGCTGTGCCCAGCGTGCGCACGCGTCACCGCTACATTGGAGTGTGTAGGCCCTTCATAATGCGCTCGCGGTCGTTTTGCTAGCTCCACATATACCAAATTTGGTGTTACGTGACGTCAATGGATGACGAAATATATAACAGGCGCAAACATGACACTCCTGACACGCGCGTCATGTAAGAACATGAGAACATACCACGCTCATGGCGTGCTCGCGGCCGCTTCGCTAGCTCAACATATACAAAATTTGGTATGACGTGATGTGAATAGATGACGAAGGAAAACGATTTTAAAGTGACATATCAACATTTCTCATTTGTGCTTCGCATATCACCGATTCCCACTGTACGTGATATCTGCCAATTTTTTTTACAAAATATTGGTACAAAATATTTGTTCATAGTTTTTTCATAGAAATGAGACAATAAAAGTTTTATTGCAAAGTGCTCAACAAAAGTATTCTTTACAAAATATATCGTCCATGGTTGTTTATAGAAATGAGACAATCAAATTTTGATTGCAAAGTGCTCAACAGAAATATTGTTTACGAAATATTTCGTACATATTTTTTTACAAATGAGACGATGTAATTTTTATTCTAAAGTGCTCAACAGAAATAATGTTCACAAAATATTTTGGTCATGGTTTTTGATAGAAATGAGACAATAAAAATTTTATTGTGAAGTGCTCAACAGAAACAGTGTTCACTAAATATTTCGGTCATGGTATTTCAATAAAAATGAGTCAATGGACATTTTTATTGTGAAATTCTCCACAAAAATATTGTCAACGAAGTATTGAAGCAAGTCAATGAGTATTGCAGAACCATTGATGATCAATAGAGACAATCATTCGATCACAGTCCGACAATAGAAAATCAACATTCTTTTTCTTAAGGGTGAGTCTATGTAATGTTTTTGTGCTTATGGAAAGACTGTATATATCATGGCAGTGACCACCCTCACAAATCGAAGAAGTAGTCTAAATACAAAGCCCATTCAGAATAATGCACTGCTATTTTGTAGAATAGCCGCCTTAGGGCTTGTTTCTCGTCGATTATTACGCGCCGATTTGACGCAATAAGAGAGCAAACATTAGAGACGAAAGCAATTCAGTGGATGTTAAAGTAGTGCGACCGCCTTAAAGTATTTTTACTATGGCTGGCAACAGTAAGTCAGGCAAGGAAATAATACACACCCTGCAGTGCCTAACTATGAGAAATGACGCCTCCTAATTCGCGCTTTTGAAGGCAGCCAAACTGTTTGCTTATCTATAGATAGTTCACCTGAACACGGGCATCTTGAAAGGCCACTTTGTGGATATTGTAGCTTTGAAAAAAAAATGTAAAAAAGCGCTCAAAGATAACACCGGCCAAAGAACTACGCAACAAAGGCATTGACCAAAAATGTTGCGCAGGTTGATCTCAATGGCAAATATCTATAAAAAATAAGCGAAAAAAAACAGGCATATCCACGAAGCGGATGTTCAAGATGCAGAGAAGCCAGGTCTTAAGGTCTCTAATGTCTACGCTGAAGTCATTGACTACCCCAAAGGACGGACAGATGGACTGATGGACGCACGGACTCGTGTGCAGATGGGTGGACGCACGCACGGCCAGACGCACGGGTGCACAGACGGATGGATGGACTATTTTTAAACTACATGTGCACCCTGTAGACAGTTTTGCGCACAGATGTTTTGCAGCTGAGCTTGAACGGTGCATGGCACCCGGATGCATTGAAGCCAGATGTACATCTAGAGTTCTGAAGGAGCTGCGCCCCTAAATGAGAAGCAAGAAGTAAGCCGTGCTAATTGCATACATTTATGATTGTGACAAAGCAACTACCATACTGTCCTCCACGTGTCAAGATAAAAGCAGTAGGGCGATAATTGGGCTGTTGATTTTTATAAAAGAGAAACTGACACCTCACTCGCGCATCTGCCCTTCTTGAAGATTGGAAACGATTCATAAATTTCACGTTCTATCCAGATTCGATATTGCATGAGGTTCATGCAGTGATTGAAGAGCTGGACACATGCATATGGCTAGTATTAGAATGGCAAGGTGCTGTTCGTTGATGACCTGATGTTTCTGGCATGCTTCTAAGACGATTGTTCGGGCAGCGGACAGTTCATTCCTTTTATGAACGGCACCACGACAAAAAGAATGCCACGAATGACGTTTCCTACGTAAGATATATTGAATCGAGACATAGGCTTTTTGAGACAATGTGTTTTTGATTTGACAATTTGTGTTAACCTAATTACGCCCACTTTTTTTATTTGTGAGTTCAGAGCTAACATCACGGTTGTAAAGGATAAAAGAGTTTGACTGCCTTCCCTGTTTTACAGATTTATTGGATGCTCTCTTGAAAAACTTGCATTGTCATTTCACAAATGTTAATTGGGCACGAGGTACACATTAGTCGCTGAATCTGAGCTCCAAAGTTTCATTGTACCTAAAAAATGATCTTTTAAGAGCACTCGTGAGGGCGGAAATGCTATCTCAGCGTTAGACAATAATCTTGCCCACACTTGCTGCTTTAACCTAATACGCAGTTGTTAGTAAGTACTTGTGTTGCGTTCCGTCTCCCCCTTTCTTATGTTTCAGCGATATTTTTATTTGGTATTCATTTCTTCGTACATAATTTATTTATGGCCCACCACCGCCACATAAAAGCTTGCCCATTCAAGTGGCTTTCACTTTATTTGCATTGCGTTTTTTTTTTCGAATCGGCAGCTTCTCCGTGTATTTGTACCACGTGCAAGATTTGTTGTTTTTATATATTTACTGAGTCCCAAAGACTCCAACTGAACACGCAGGGCAGGATAAACAATATGGTCTAAGACATAAGCCTAAAAAAAGGTAGACAGCCGCGAAGACAAAAAATAATAAATGGAGGTAACCTGTATTTCTGATAACAATAAGACGAGAAGTACGAAAGTGAACCGAACCTGTTATTTACGCGCACTGAATAACCAACAGGCATACTAATAACTAGCAGTCCAACGGTTGTCATTACAAAGGCGGATACCATGCTAAGAACGCACTTTAAGGGAAAACACGTAAAACGGCACGAAAGAGTCTGGGCTGTAAAGACTGATTTATTTTTACAACAGGTGGGCATCAAAATAGAATAAAGTTTTTAAAGACAATCTTGAACTACCTGAACTCTGAAATTCTGGTCTGTCTGTCTGTCTGTATGTATGTATGTATATATGTATGTCCACGATAGGAGCGGGCGTTTAGGCTATTCCTCAACAGCCAGCCATTTTGATCTGGCAGCGGTCTTCATATTTGTGATCGTTATCGACCGAAAAGCAAATACTCAACACATCTGAGGAGCACCATCAATACGTAGTTAATAGGTGGTGCATTCTTTTACTAAAAGATATGTAAATACGTAATTCTAAGCATCCTAGTCTTTCTTACGAAGCGCTGAAGATGCGACGCTACGCTCTAAATTACAAGTGTTTCTTACACTTCGCGTATAATGTCATGCTATGCTCGAAAAACGTGCGCTGCCAACGACACTGTGCTGCCGCCTGTCAGTGGCCCTGGGCAGTCCTTGGCCCTGGGCTCTGCACAAGCTCCTGTTTCCCGACATTACTGCCAGATGGCGTCCGTAACTTACGCATCACGTCCAGATAAAAATATTTTGATGACATTTGCAGCGAAGCATACACATAATCGCCCCACTCTTAAAGGGACACTAAAGTCAACTATTAAGTCGACGTTGATTGTTGAAATGGTGATCCAGAAGCCTCGTAGTGTTACTTTTGTGCGTACGAAGGGTCTATTGTAAACTAAAATGACGTTTTAGCGCTCTGAATCGCGTTAGCACACTTCAGACTACCCGCCTCAATAAGCGGACCGACTGGTCCGTGTCACGTCACTGTTGCCATGCGCAACGTTGCCTGGCTTCACTGCGCAAGTAGCAGCAGACTGAAAGCAGCAGGAGCCACAGTAGCAACAATGACCATTAATCAATTTTTCGCATTGGCTTCGAGATCCCAGACGCTTTTGTTCCAACTACGTCCCGCTAGATGACGCCATCTGTCCTGTGTAACCACGCAAATTTTTGAACCACTCACGCCATTCTCCGTAGTAACGTCCGGCGATTCATATTTTCATGAAACAAACAGAAACGAACAAGCAGCAATTTATTGCGTCTCTCAATACCCAGAACGTTTTTTTTTAGCGCAGTTGGATGGATTACTAAAGATTAATTGTAAGTTATCCGTCTGATGTCATCGGGATCATTTTTAAAATGTCCTACGGCAGCGTGTGTGTTTCTGTGCATTTACTTTAGTTTATCGTTGAGTAGGGCACTGCTGATAATATTGTCGTTTTAGATTGTGTCATACATTGAGCTTTCGCTCTAACGTAAATTGTTGTTTGACTTTAGTGTCTCTTTCAAGGTTTTCATTTACCTGGATGTCCTAAACAAACAACGAGAATGAATATTGGTGATATGCGTCAAAAACGGCCAGGCCTGTGGGAAACGCGCAGCGCCGTCGCAGCGAAAGATGACAAAGCAGACTTTCTAGGCCCCTTTTCGGGCATTACTAGGACAACTAATACAAGCACACACGCTTCTTACCCACCATGCCATAAACCATAATTTTTTTTGTAAAATGATCTGGCGTCCACTATGTCACGATTCATCAATCTTCGGAGAAAAAAGTACTAACCAGTAGACACTTATAAGTAATTATGTGTGCTTTGTTCATGGTGCTGCTAACGATGATTAAGAATTATGCCTGAAGCTTTTGTAAAGAGCATGGGCATTCAACGGCACACTCGTTGTGACATTCGCATCGTGTGACGACTGGCCACTACTTTACTGCTCCATGACACTTTATTTCATATGTTTAGGCATTTTTTTAACAGATAGCGAGATTTTATAAGGTCAGTTTGCAATACAGTTTGAAGCATCGGTGTAGCTCAGTGCACTGCAATAAAAGAAAACTGTGTAGTTTGGTAGTACTGGGCTGCCACGCAGAAGGCACGCTTAATTTCTCATCACGTCCTCAATATTTTTTCTGATTAGGTTGTTTGTATTTCACGCGATACAACACGGTGGCAGAAGCAGCCCTTTTTGTGTTCTCAAGTTAGGTTTCATTGTGTTATAAGCAGTGGTTTGCTCTGTTTCTTAAGACATTCGAACACAGATTAGCGATCATACCTGAAAAACTCAATGAGCTAGACTAATTTGTGTGCATCTCGAATGGAAGGTTACCGACAATTTACAAGTGAATATATTGCCTTGCAATGGGGAGAACATAGGAAGGCAGTTAAAGAGGGGGATAATATCAGCACGACTGCACGAGTGCCTACGAAACAAATAGTGCGAAGCATAACCGATGATGATAAGTGGGGTTTAACGTCTCAAAGTCGCAATAAGATTATGGGAGATGCCGTAGTGAAGGGCTCCGTGAATTTTGACCACCTGGGTTTTTTAACGTGGAAACGTGACCGAAGAAAGGCAAATACGCCAACGGGGCTCAGATGCAAGCACTGTAAAGCCTACATTGTAGTGAGACTGCCAGTAAAGGCGTCATGAAATTCTGTAAAAGAAAGTGCCCAGTTGCCTTGTTTGCTTTCATGCACTTAAACTCCGCCACCTAGCGTTATGCGCATAGATATTTTAATCATTCCATATGTATATTGCTTATTGAAATAAAGCAATACTCTCACTTTGGGAGAAACAGCAAGGGTATTTGGTCAACTACCGTGAGAAAGTGGCGTTAACTGCATATACTACATGTATTCGTAGAAGTATGTGGAGTGGCTCAGTGCGCTTAAGTAAGATACGTTCGTCGTACAGTACACACAGAGAGCTCATAAAAGCCGAGTTCAGTGTCCCTCCCTATGTCTGAGAGAAATATGACTTAGTCGTTTCCACTTAATTCCAAGTTTAATGACTAAAAAAACAGTGCATTATTTCGCTCCTGAAGATGTCTAACCGTGTCCCATTAAACAATAGGTTTTAAAAAGTGAAACCGTTAAATTCATGGGAATACCAAATATTATCAGAAGAAAACAAATTACACAATCTCCCGCCCAATGTAATCATGTGTACATGCGAAACAGCGGGCGCTAATATGCACTGGCAGCGGCGTTAACACTCGCGCTCACCGCGGCGCTGTGCAGGAGAGCTTTCTGCGGAAACAACATATTTGCACAGCGCAAGACTGCGAGTAGTTAAGACGTAACTACAGAAAAAGAGACAGACAGAAAGAGCGCTCTTTCTGCCCTTGTCTCTTCTTTTGTAGCTACGTCGTAACTACTCGTAGTCTTGCGCTGTGCAAATATGTTGATTCCCAATCACCAACTAGCCCAAGCATCTGTCTTATAAAGTTACATTTCCTGCGGAAACACTAGAATTACTGCTAATGAGCAATGAGAGACACATGACTTGGATTGGACACAGAGAGGTGCAGCCTGCTTTTAGTTAACGCGCACTCCAAGTTTTAATTGTTCAACAACTAACAGCAGAAATCTTCCACAAGCACTATCTTTGAGGTCAAAATCCAGTGCCTATATAAATGGCGTGGCCAGTGAACGGTTGTGCAGCATGAGCAGCTGTTGTTTTTCTTCTCAATCAGGACACTCGATAGCAGGCGCTGCCTGTGTAAAGAGGGTGGCTTGGTGATCATTAAAAAAATGGCCCCGTATCTGCGTGTTACACCGCAAATGTTGTCGAAAGACGAGAGTCTTGCGTCTGGAGAAAGTGAAAAAAAAAACGTTTATTTGATGTTCTGCGCAACAAAATTGGTGAATGGTATTCCGGAGGCGCTGCGTTAGAGCGCCTCGAGCGTCCAGCGGAGGCGAACGAGCACAAGTCACGTATTGCATGAGACCTGAGCGCTATCTGGCAGTTATCTTGGAAAACGGGGCACGTGCCATGCGCGCCCGTCTCTGAGGTGATAAGGTGTAGAAAGGAAGGCGACGGGTAGGTACCACCACCGTGTCGTCTTATCAAAGCGTTGGAAACGCCGTTTCGTACAAGCGTTGGATGCCTAGCGCAGCGGTATAAAACTACGATCCTTAATATTACCTATGTATGTCTTTTCTATTAAAAATACACATACATAATAAGGACGTGTTGTTATTGTGCTTCAGATATGCGCAATAATTGCTTTTTTATTGACAGTCGCACAAGTATGAACACCGAACATTAAGCAATATCGGTGAGCGCAGTGGGTGGAGTCGGCCGCTTTGTGGTCACTTTGGTGCAACTTAGAGTACCTGTAAGACAGACAAACAGACAAATGTACAGACAGGCAAACAAAAATTTGTGCGTTGAAGTTCCCAAGAAAGACTATCATCTTTTACAAACAAAAGCTGTTAGGGTAACGAACAGGGTGTGGTGTGCATGATAACTGTCTCTCATGTGAGGACACCGCAACCAATACACTCACAGGGGAACGGGAAATTAAGGGGCAGTGAGAGCGAAGAAAAGAAAGTGGGGGTAAAAAAAAGGGGGGGTTTAGTGAAAGAGAAGAAAAAATATTAGCGTGATAAGAGCCGGACACGCTTCACCATGGCGAGCAGCTTATAGAGGTCGCTTGGTCAAGTTAAGAAACTCAAGTAAGGCCGCAAGGGCAGAGCGATGAAAGTCTTCGTAGCCGTTGGGGTGTAGGGGGTTCTGCACAATCCCACAAGGCAATCCGAAGACAAGGTACTTCTTGACGAACTGCTTGCCACTTCACAGAGAGCAGGACACTCACACAAGAGGTGCGACAATATTTCCACCGCGCCGCAGTGAGCACAGCTCGGTGAGATCGAGCCACGCAGACGATACATCTGTTCCGCTAGCCACACGGAGCCAGTCCTCTGGGCTAAGAGGCGCCCTAACCCGCGCCGGGTGAAACCAGTCACTGGCTTGGGAGGGGGTGGGCAAGGTTGGGCATCCGGTGGCAACCCGAACGCCTGGATGTTCGCGCGTTAGCTGCCGGTGAAGGTAGTTGCCAGCCGAGTCAAAGGAGCTTGCGTTTTTCGTTAGTGGGCTGTGGCAGCTTGGGCTTGTTGGTATGGCATGACGATAGTTATAGCGCGAGAACAAAACGACGACACAGAGACAAGAAGGACACGAAAGACACAGCGCTCGTGTCTTTCGTGTCCTTCTTGTCTCTTGTCTTTCGTGTCCTTCTTGTCTCTGTGTCATCGTTTTGTTCTCGCGCTATAACTATCGTCGTTAGTGGGGTCTCAGTGGAGTGGGCTTGTTTGGCAAGTTTGTGTGCAGCTTCGTTCTCCGCGATGCCGATGTGTGGAAGGAGCAACTGGAGCACAAGATCACAGCCGCAATCTTGAAGGGCCAGCAGGCAGCGTGCAACTCGCTGAATCAAGAGCGGGCCACGTTCCCTCATCGCGAGATGGCTCAGGGCCGGTTTTGAATCGCAGAACATTGCTGCACTCGTGAAGGCTGGCGACTCGCGTTGAAGGTCGGCACCTAACCAAAGCCCGACTAGCTCAGCTGTTGTGAAGCATGCAAAATACCGCAAGCGGCACTGTCCCTCCGTGCCAAGCCGAGGGGCTAAGCAGGCGACCGCAGCAAAGCCATCCCGCCATACGAACCCATTCAGTGAATACTTGCGTCGTTCTGGCCAGATGCCCGTCGTCATGAGGCGAGAAAGCGGGCAGCACAGGAGAAAAGAGGAGGAGCGCATGCACAATAAGAGTGAAAATGCCGTGAAGAGGAATGCCCAGAAAGAAAAGTGAGCATGGACTAGCAGCGTGGGCGTGGCAAGGTGATAGACGGGGGAGCACGAGACGGGGAGGCGGTGCACACGCGCGCGCAATGGGGTATAAGTGACGCGGGAAGGGCTGCCTAAAGTAGAGAAGGGGAAGTGAGCATAGACTATCAGACGCTGCTTGCGTCGGCATCGCCAGCTGAGAGAGCGGGGAGCATAGGAAAAGAAAGAAAGGGGTAGTGCACGCGCATGCGCATTTGAAGTAATCACACCGCACACAAGATTGAGCCAGACCCTAAGACGCATAGAGTTAGTATACATATTCTAGAGGACAAGCTGGACCGGAAAAGCTTTAGCCACTAAAAGCGCTGACATCTTGAAACGTTCTCATTGTTGCCATCAAAGTACGTCAGAGAAGAGCTAAATTCAAACGTGTAAAACACTCGAATTTCCGCAATACAAACTGTAAACAAGCGTGCTGGACCACTGAACCGTAGACGATGGACGATGTTCATGTAACTATCAGTCTGTATTTAAATCTCTTCCTTGTTGCATTTTAACTTTCAGTAGTGTAGTCTTCAACTACCTCACTGACGCCCTTGTCAGCTTCACTTCCATGGGAAAATGAGCTGCATTCGTTATGATGCTCCCAAGCTTATCATGGTTGAACAAAAAAATTCGGCATGACCAACTTATCTTGGTAATCGACATTATGGGAAGCATGCGGAGTGAAGGTGACCGTGTTGAACGTTTCTTTATTGTTCTACTCCACACTACAAACAACTCTCTCCACAGTGCAGGCAAACGTTGCACCATTTCACCATCGATGGGCGATGAGCTTCAAAAATTATCAGTACAATATAATACAACCATTTACACAAGTTATATGCTCCAGACCAACTTGAAATATTATTACAACAGAAATAACGCCATCAATATCTGGGAAACGACTCTAGTTTCACTTCTCTAACTCGGTTAGTCTTCGCCTCCCCAAGGTGGCTGGCTTGCAGGCCTTTCAGTTCCTTTGCGATTCCTTATTTTGCTGAAACGGAGGTTTATCCAAATATAGTGGTCATTCCTTGCTTCAAAACAACAAGATTCATGTGCACTGATGTTACAACACAATGTGGTAGTATCATTGATTGATGCTTGAGTACCGTATTTTAAGGACACGAGAAGATACTAACGCGCACAAACACAGTTTTGCTACACTGAATTATTGCAGTAAAGAAGTAGAAGTGTGAGAGGTCGTTTATAACTGGACAAAATATTATTTAATATTAACAGACAAGGATCATAAGAAAACTATACTGGATATTAGCTATTGTGAGGTAACTGAAGAAATAAGTTGGCGTGAAGAGCATCGGACGCGTTATTCGAAGGTCACACGGTTCGATCCCAGGCAGCGGCAAGTAACATTTTCGCCCCCTTTTTTCCCTTCTATTTGCATTACAGAACTATTACCTACAGCATCACATACACATTTCCTGGCATCATTGTGCATTAGTTCTCCCTTATTACTGATTCAATGGTCTGACTTTAGGCTTTTTATATTTGCACGTTTCTTTGTCACGTATTGCTGTCAATTTTTTGAAAAAGATAACTTTTTTTTACCATAAGATAGTACAGTGTATGGGGAGAAGTAATAGCCAAGAAATTCCATAATACTTCTATAATGTTAAAGAGTACAAAGAGTCACTGTACATTGGAGGCACACAAGAATAAGAGAACACAAATATGTGCTCAACGTATACATAAAAATCAACAGCTCATTTCCATGCCACTAGCCTGCTTTTAAGTACTGCTTGAATGATATGGGCAGCGATTTCAAAACTCGAGCTATATAACAAGTGACGTAACGTTAGTACAAATGAAGTGATACGTTATGTTCTTTTTGTAGCGACTTGCTCGCGGCGTATTTGAGTTCAGCCCGTACTTCAAGCAAGCCACAGAATGCATCTTTAAACAATCTAGACTGCATAAAATTAGGCCTCATCCAAAAGCAATAAAGCGAGAGAGCCACACGCGTCTAAAAAAATGTGGGGTGGGGGTGGCGAAAAAAAGAAAGGAATAAAACAAGCTCCGACGAAAAAGGGGCTGCCATACGCATTTGCATACGAGACCGGAGGCAGCATTTGGCACAACGCAGACGTTTTTTATTTTTCTTCGGAGTTTTAGGGTCAACGATGAACATGATGTTGGGGGATAGGGCGAAATTTTGATAAAGGAATGGTGTAAAAGCTTCAACGGTAATTTTTCCACAAGTTCATTTTTCTTTACTTTTTTTTGGGGGGGGGGCGTGGTCATATCAACATCGATTGCGTGCAATCGCTCTAATGGATACTTGCTGCAATATGGCGAGAATGTCTGTGGGTTCAAAGTTTTTTGCTCGTAATATATCTCCAAATAAATAACATGTTTAGTAGTTGTGGGTTAGAGCACAACGCATACAAGTAAGCAGAATGAATAAAAAATTGGCACCATATCCACGGAGTGAGTGATGGAGAGTGAGGCGACGCATTCGTCCGTCTATTCGTTCTTGCTTCCGTCCGTCCATGTGTCCATCCACCCGTCCGTGCGCGAGTCTGTTTGTACATCCGTCCCTGCGTTCGTCCATGCATCCGCCCCTGCATCCGTTCATGCGTCCATCCATGCGTCTGTCTGGGTGGCCGTTCGTCCATCTATTCAACACTCCAAGTACCACCATTTCGCATCTTTTCATCATATATTCCCCATATAGAAGCACCGCGATCCAGCTGATATTCCAAAGACTAAACAAGAGGTGGCACACGCACACTTTTTTACGGCTTGCGATTCGGGTCTACTTCCCACCTTTAACTACCTCGAGTTCATGGTATATACTAGGTCACTGTATTCATGGCACTGCAGCCGAACGCTCGCTAAACCTTTCTAAAACCAAGGAGGTTACGCGCAGCGAGTATAACGTAGCAACCTTTTCCTTTGAGATAGTGCTCAATGTACATGCCAATGGCTGCTAAAGGGGATCGCAGCGTGCGCGTTAACTAGAAAGCCGAATTCTCCTGTCTCTCATTCCGCATTAGTAGCCATTGACATGTACATTGATCACTCTTTTTTATTGTTCAACAACGCACAGAAGATATCTCTCACCGGCACCACCTTGGAGGTCAAAATGTTGAACTTTTTACATACTACAACGGCTACGAGAGATGAATAGGTGCCGCTAGAAGGAGCTTCGCCCCTAAAAGACTAAACTTGGATGAAATTGAGCTTGAAGTAGCAGCACGAAAATTGGGAAACGATATGTGCTGAGGTTATGTGCCGAAAGAATGGTACCTCAGGAGAGACGCCGCCGTGGAAAATTTCGACAGACTTGGAATCTTCCGTGCACGTTGTAACCGAGGCTAGTCCTGAGTCACGCTATGAGAACAGAAGCACCCTTGGCTCGAGAGACCACATGACGCTGCGGCACCTGTGGTGTCTCATAAGCAAGTGCCGGTTTACTGTTAGACCTCTAGTATGAGACGCAGCGAAAGGTTGCTTGACAACTGTATAATGTCCGCTGCACCTCCTTTTCTTAGCAATGATGCTTTGGTCAACACTGCACCTTGAAGATCTCATTGAACTGCTTGCCGTAGGACAGTAACTTGGGTAGACGACGAGTTCTCATAGATCTTCGAACAGGGTATGTATTGGAAGTGCTGTCTGCGGTGATGTCTGGTTCGACTGGGTCAGTCACAGGAGTAAACGACCCAGCACTGTCATCGTAATTCTAGTCAGTTGTTCGAGGCAATTCCGCATCGTGAGTTGGCTGCACATCTTTTGTCATTCCATCATCGGATAGGTTTCTAAAACTGAAGGCTTTCAACGTGGGTCGTAGACGCTGTCTATTTCGCCTGTACTGCTTCCCGTCCTCAGAGAGTACTTTGTAGGAACGAAGTCCAACCTGCTCAAGCACCGTCGCTTTTCTCGACCACCCTTTCATCTCTGGCGAATGATGTTCCCTGGCTGAAGTCTTGAAAGCGTTTTCTTCGGTGGAGCGCGTTGAGGCCACTTTGTGGCTTTCCGGCTGCCAGGTGGATTAAAGTCGGGAAGACCAGTGTTTAGGCGGCGATTCATTAGCAGTTCACCAGGGAAACTACCGCACTCCAAAGGGCTTGTGCGAATATTCAAAAGCATTTGGTAAAATTCACCCCCTGAATAATGGGTCTTCTTCAGAATATGTTTCACCACTTGCACGCCTTTTTGCGCGAGTCCATTTCAACTTGGATAGTGAGGACTTGACGTGATTTGCTGGAAGTCGTACAACGCCACTAAGCTGGCAAACTCTCTTGATGCAAACTGTGGCCTGTTGTCACTGAGAACTTTAATTGGTACTTCATGCCTAGCAAAAACGAACGACATTTTGTGTATCACTTCTTGTGCTGAAGTACCCTGTAACTCTTCAACCTCCGGATAATTGCAGTACGCGTCGTAGAGCACCAGGTATATTTTACCTGCCTAGTGACATGGATCTGCTCCAATACGAGTCTATAGAGATTGTAGGCTTTCTCCCATTAGAAGCGATTCTCCAGGCTGGGCATATGCATTGATCTTGCATGTTTCTTATCTGCTGATCATGTTCCTGATGTCTTGAGTCATTCCTGACCAGAACATCAAAAGCCTTGTCTTCGCGAGTGATTTGTTTATACCTAAGTGACCTTCACGCAGCCGGCTCAGCATTTTTGATCGTAATGACCGTGTGGCAGCTTGGGCTATAACTGTCCTCACATATTGACCATGGTATGACCACTTTGGTTTCTTTAAATAACAGCTTTCCAATAACCGCCAATTCTGAGCCGTAAGCTTTGTACGGACCCGTAGGTGATTGCTTCTGCTCAGATTGAATTACCCTGATCACATCTGAGAGAACGGCACCTTTTCCTGTCTCTTTGACCTGTCTCGCGCTGCCTTTCTCAATGACCAGTTTGGACCAGACCAACACTGCATGTACCTCCACATCGCTATAGTCGTCTTCTGTCACGATGCAGTGGGGATTTGGAGCCCTATGACAGCAAGTCTGGCAGAACCTAGAGTTCTGCCAGACAGCTGGTATTCGTATCGGAGAGAGAGAGAGAGAGAAACAACTTTTATTGAAACGGCAAGTGTTAGAGGAGTTGACTCCCCTCCCTTAGATGGCAGCTAGGAGTCCTTGGGCCCTAGCGGCATCTTCGGCTTGCCTGATGACCTGTAGTTGGTCCTCGATGCTTGAGCTTAGCAGCGCGGTCTCCCACTGCTCCGTATTCATGTATGTGTTTGGCCCCTTCACGATGTTGGGGCAAGCCCAGATAATGTGTTTGAGGTCCGCCCGCTGATTGCAGTGTTTACATCTGTCTGAGTAGAGGTCCGGGTAACAATGATTATAAGCGATTGGGTTTGGGAACGTGTTTGTTTGTAATAGGCGCCACGCTGTCGCCTGCTGCTTATTGAATGAGGAGTGTGGTGGCGGGTAGTGCTGCCTCCCTAATCTGTAGTGCTTGGTAATTTCGTTGTAACTGAACATGCGGTCTCTCTCCGCACGCGGGCTCCGCGTCATTCCTGCCCCTGCTCGGCTCGCTAACTCTCGAGCTAGGGTGTGTGCGGTTTCATTGCCCGGGAGGGAGGAGTGGGCGGGCGTCCATATAACATAAACGTCGCGCTCTCCGCGAAAGTTATTTAAGATTCTTAACGCCTCTTTCGAGACCCTTCCGTTAGCGAAGTTATGAATCGCGGTTTTAGAATCACTGATTACGACGCTGGCCCTTGTGGACGCAAGCGTCAGCGCTATGGCCGTTTCTTCAGCGATTTCCGAATTTCCTGTTTTAATGGTGCCGCTAGCAAGCAGGTGGCCCGCTTGATTTGAAGCGACTATTGCCATGTGTCGACCGTCTGTATATTCGGCTGCATCTACATATACCACGTCCGCGTCATGTTGAAACTTCTTGTGCAGTGATCTCGCTCTTGCATTCCTCCGCTCCCGGTGATGTTCGGGGTGCATGTTTCTGGGTAACGGAGGTATTATGATGCGCTCTCTGGTTTCTTTTGGGATATCGTATTTATTGCCGCTTTGGCCAGCGTACGTTATTGCAAGTTTGTGCAGGATGTGTCTTCCCGTGTTGCTTTGCGCGAGTCGTTCATATTGCGCTATCATATGAGCCTCAATAAGTTCGTCTAGCGCGTTATGCATTTCTAACGCTTCGAACTTTTCGTTAGACGTGGTGATCGGTAATCCGAGGGCTTGCTTATATGCTTTTTTAATTATGCATTCTATCTTTTGTTTTTCCGCCACTTGCAACTTGAGGTATGGGGTCACATACACTATGCGGCTGACGACGAAGGCTTGGATGAGCTGCACTAAGTTGTGTTCTTTCACGCCGTAGTTTTTGTTGGCGATTCTTCGAATCATTCGAATGGTTTGTTGGGTGTTGTTATCCAGTAACTTTATTGCTTCCCCGTTATGTCCGTTCTCGGATATTCGGAGTCCCAGAACTCTTACGTGTTGTACCTGAGGTATTGGGTAACCTCCTGCTAAGATTGTGATGTTGTGTCGTTCGTGAATGCGCTTGCGACCTCTGCTTGTAGGTCTGTAGAGTAATAACTCCGATTTTTGAGGAGAGCATTTTAGGCCATTGTTCTCCACGTATCGCTCTACCGTATTTACTGCTTGTTGTAAAATCTCTTCTATGTGACCGTCGCTCCCGCCCGTCACCCATAGGGTGATGTCATCCGCATAGATACTGTGCTGAAGCCCTTCGACGCGTTCCAGCTCTGCGGGTAAACCAAGCATCGCCACGTTGAATAGGAAAGGGGAAAGCACCGAACCTTGTGGTGTTCCCTTGTTGCCTAGAACGAATTCTTCGGATTCCGCTTCCCCGGCCGTGATTGTAGCTTTACGGTTGGTGAGAAAATCTTTTATGTAATCGTACACTCTCCGACCTACGTATAGGTTTTGCAAGTTGCGCAATATGGCCTCGTGGGTGACGTTATCAAATGCCTTCTGCAGGTCAAGGCCCAGAATGGCTTTTGTATCCAGGGTGTGCGTTTCGGCGTCTATGATTTGATTCTTTAGCTGCAACATGACGTCTTGCGTCGAGAGTCTTGGTCGAAAGCCGATCATGGTGTGTGGGTATAGCTCGTTGTCGTCCATGTATCTGACGAGACGCGTTAAAATTACTTTTTCCATGAGCTTTCCAATGCAGGACGTCAATGAAATGGGCCTGAGATTTCCGATGAGCGGCTTTTTGCCCGGCTTGGGTATTAATATGATTTTGGCGGTTTTTCATTGCTGGGGTATGGCGCCCTTCTCCCAGCATTCGTTTATGTACTTTGTGAGAGCAGTGACGAATTCGTCATCTAAGTTGCGAAGTGTTTTATTTGTTATACCGTCGGGACCCGGGGCGGACTTGGGATTGAGTCGTCCGAGTTCGTATCGAATCTCTGTCTCTGTTATGGAGGTGTCGAGGTCGACGTTATCCTTCCCTTCGTACTCTGGGAGTCGCGCCTTTGTGGCATCTCCTACGTATGTCTGGCGTAGCTCGCGTAAGAGCTCTGCTTCTGTACCTGCGTAGCTGTGTAGTATCCGTTGCAGGTTTTGTCTTTGTGTTGTTTTCGTGCCTTCTGGATCAAGGAGGCCTCGGAGAATGTTCCAAGTTTTGGACATTCCGAACTGCCTGTTCATTAAAGTGCACATGCCTGCCCACTGCTGCTGGGACAGCCTATTTGCGTAGTCTTCTATGTCTCTGTCGAGCGCGACGATTCTCTTTCTTAGACGCCGGTTGTGCTTTTGACCTTTCCAGCGCTCTTGCAGGCTGCGTTTTGCCTCCCACATGTGTAAGAGCTTGCTGTCCATTTCTTCCATTCCTGCCTCTTCGGGAACATGTTTGGTGGCTTTCTGCACGCTTCGCTGGAGTGTGTCTGTCAACTTCTGTATATCTTCGATGGTCTGTAGCATCGTCCTCTCTTATCTTACGAAAGGTGTCCCACTCGGTTAACATTATTTTTCTACCTTTCTTTTTACGCGGACCTGCTTGTAAAATTGTGCATACAATGTAGTGATCGCTGCCTAGATTTACGTTAGTGTTGGTCCAATGAGGGTTGGATATATTCCTTATGAATGTAAGGTCCGGCGTGGTGTCTCTACTGACGCTGTTCCCCATTCTGGTAGGGTCTTGTGGGTTAGTTATTAGCGTGAGCTCCTCGTGCTGCGCGTCGTTCCACAGGTTGCGGCCTTTAACGTTTTCGATGGTGTAACCCCAGGCGGCGTGTGGTGCGTTAAAGTCGCCCACGACGATCAGTGCTTGTCTGCCCGCTACGTTTAGCACTTTGCGGAAAAGCGAGCCAAACTTTACCTTTTGTCGTGGTGGACTGTACACGTTCAACACAAACAAGCTTCCCTCCTTTTTTCGAGACGGGAGAATTTCTAGTAGGACGTGGTCTATGTTGCGTACGCCAGTATCGTGTTCTACAGCCGTTATATTACGATGTATCAGTGTGGTTACTGTTGCTTTTTCAGCTAAAGTGCTATATGATTTGTATCCTGATAATTTTGCGGTCCCCCCAGTTTCCTGGAGGGCGATTACATCTGGTGCTTGCTTGGTTTTTACGAATTGCTGCAGGTTACCCCGCTTACGACGAAACCCACGACAATTCCACTGCCAAATTGTGTATTCATTAGGCGGCGCCATGTTGGCTACTCGAGTTTTCTATGCAGCTGTTCTCAGCCGCAGGTGGTCTGCTGTACGGCTTGCTCTTGACCGGCCTCGCTCCTGCGGGTCGGGCGTCTTTCGAGACGTTTTCTAGCTGCCCTACCCTACCCTCGAGGGTGTCGAACCTCTGAGACATTTCATCTCGCATCTGCGTTATCTGCTGTTGTAGGTCCGCGCGCATCTGCATGAATTGCTCCTGTAAACCTACGAACATTTCCTGAAACATGCCTTTTACTTCTCCGAGTGTAGAGTCGTTTTGCTCATCGGCGTTTTCCTTTGCCCTTCGTTTATGCGGTGGCGTTTCTCCACTCATCGACGCGGGAACGGGCGTCGCCGGAGCTCGAAGAGGTGTCGACGCCCTGATGGGTGTTGGCGTGGTATGGGTCATCTCTGAGTGTTTTGGGTTCTTAAGCTTAGCGTTTTCTACTTTAGGCATTTTTACCTCTTCCCTTAGCGTCGCGTTTTCTCGCTTTATTTGCTCTAACAACTGTCTGATCTGTGTTATTTCCTGTTCTAAGGCGGACCCCGCGCGTGTAGGTGTAACAGCAGTGCCAGAGACCGCGTCTGCAAAGCTCACCTGTGCCTGAGTTTCTACCGCTCCTCGGCTGGATTGCAATCTTGACGTTGCCCTGGATCTCGATCGGGTTCTCGATCGGGTTCTCGAACGGGTTCTGGACCGGGTCCTCGACCTTGGTCTGCGACCGGGCTGCTTCCGACTGTCCCCCTCGTATGGTCCCGGGGGTGAGCCTTCTGTGCGATGGCCTTCTGATCCCTGGGTGTTCTCGCTCGTTGCTTTGCCAGCTCGTTTGTTGTAGTCGTTGATGCCGTATGGTGTTTCGGCCTCCGCTTCTTCTCTTCTTCGTCGCTCCCAGCGTCTTCACCGGACCAAATACGGTATTTTGTACTTTGCCTTGCAGCGTCTGTCTCCCGTAAAGTGAGCTTGCCCGCATAGCTGACATCTTGCTTCACACTGGTGTTCTTGCGGCGGGTTGGCCACGCCGCATACTCTGCATATTTTTTCGTCTGGGTTGGGGCAAACGTCCGCCCTGTGTCCCAGCCTCCCACATTCGTAGCAAATGTCAATGTGTTTTCTGTATAGCGAGCACCGGACGATTAGCGCTCCGTATTTCACGTATCTCGGCACGTGTAGTCCGTCGAAGAGCACGATTACATTGTCTGTGTTGCCCATCCTCTTCGCGTGTAATATGCTTGGGTTTCTTGCTGTCACTAGGTTGTCTATAATATCTTCGGAACTTTCCTCTTGGGATATCCCTCTTATGAGTCCCTTAGATGTGTTTTCCGGCGCTGCTCTGTAGGCGCTGGCTTCATGTTCTTGCTCTCCCACTCGGATCTTCGTGATGGCTCCGTACCGCCTGGCTCGCTCTTCGGACGGCGTGCTGACGACCACGATATTCTGCTTGTAGTTTATGCATATACTGTCTTCTTCTGCTGCTTCGCGACCGACGCCAGCGGCGTTTCTCAGGCAGCAGTATATGCGTGCCTGCCTGTGCTCCGAAACGCTGAGTCCTCCTCGTGGTCGCACGATCACTTTGTAGTCTTCTGCCGGTAGACGAGGAAGTCTGCTTGCATTAGCAATTTGTCGTATGGTTCGTTCACCTTTCCACTTGCTGTCCTCAGGCGCGCCCGTCGGCGCAGCAGCGTCTCTTAGCATGGTTCTCTTCGGGCCTGAAATCCCTCCAGATGTTTTCGTGATGTTTCTTCTGCGGACTTCGCACCATCCGGCGTCGTTGGTAAAGTCCTCCGGTTGCATATCTTCTCCTTCCACGCTTACAACCTCCATCGTGGTGCTAGACGCGCCGTCGAGGCGTTCCGGGGTCGCCCCAGGCGTCCTCGTCGACGCGTTGGACCTAGCTCTCCCCGCCGCTGCGGCGGCAGACGCAATCTCGTATCGGAAGAACAGGCTTTGTAGTCGGGGAATCATGTCACCATTGCATTTTTGTATCGAAATCAATTACTGATGATCTGTTTCTATGAGCACCCTTCGGCCATATATAAAGTCATGAAATTTTTCACAGCCATGGACAAAGCCTAAAGCCTCCTTTTCTAATTGTTAGTATCGTTTTGCGCATTCTGTGAGGCGCCTTGAGCTTTTGTCACTGGTCCCAAATCTGAACCATGCGTTTGCAAGAACGCAGTGTCAAGCCCGAATCTCCATGCGTATGTAGACACTTTACATTCTTATTGGAACCGTAGACAGCAAGCACAGGTGAGCTTGTTGTGGCATCTTGAATGGCTTTCAACTGTTTTGTATGCTGGGGTCTCCATGTGAAGTCTCTATTGTGCTTTAACAGTTCACGGAGAAGAGTAGTTCTTGGTGAAAGATTGAGCACGTATTTCCTGAAATACGTACCTACGCCCAAGACGCTATGAAGCGCTTGCTTTGTGCTTGATTCTGACATTTACAACACGCTGCTGATGAGTACGGGCGATGACTGTATGTTTTTTTCACTGATCTTATCACCTAAAAAAATTTCCTTCATGCACACTTCATAAGCACTCAGTGTGATTTCATGTTTTTTGAGCCGCGTCCAATGCAGCCCTCAAACGCTCTTTATGCTCTCTTTCATTCGAGCCCCATATGAGCACATCATCGAAGTGTGCTCTCACACCTGAGATGCCATCAAATACCTGCTACATGGCTTTCTGGTACACCTCTGGTGCAGAGGTTAAACCAAAGGGCAGGCGAAGAAACCTGAAACGCCCGAATGGCGTGCTGAATGTACAAATACGAGAGCTCTTTCCCTCTAACAGAATGTGAAACCATAGTTAGCATCTGATCTTAAAAAAACACGCGTGCCTGTCAGGTTAGCTGCAATGTCTTCACGCTTGGGCATTTCAAAGTGCTCACGCTTGAGGCATTCATTTACGCTCCGGAGATTCATAAAAACTCTCAAAGCGCCTTTTTTTTTCAAACTATGACCGAAGGACTAAGCCGTTCAGTAGGTTAATCAACTCTTGCGATGATGCGGTCGTTGCACATACGCTGCCACTAAACCTTTAGTGGTTGCTTCAGAAGGTGGGACACTCGACGCTGGGTTGGAATAACTGGACGCGTACTTGTTGAAGCACTATCTTGAACAGCGTTCGAACGCATCCCAAGCCACGAAACAAGTACGCGTAGTCTTTCATGACACGTTTCTGAAGCATTGCCTTTCCCCGCGCAGCTTGAAACAGCACAGCCGATACTTCCACGGTGCAACGCACAAGGTCAAAGTCCTCGTATGCAGCAAGTCCGAGTGAGGTACATCTTTTTTCTTACACCAGGAAAAATTTCAGGCTCACAGTCTTGCATTGGTACGCAACTGGGATCACAACTGTTCTGAGATGCCCGATGGCTTGACCGCTGTAACTAGGCAGCCTTGCCTTGCTCTTCCGAAGCACGTACTTCTGGCAACAGAAATTCTTGAGCCAAATCAGAGGGATCAAGTTTACCTGTGATCCTGTGTCTACTTTGAAGTTTGGTTTGCTGTTTTTTACAGTTGCGCTTATCATCCATTCTGAACTATTGCTGGAATAAACTTCAACACTTCATACTGCGCGTTTGAGGAGCTGCTGCGAGTCTCATCGACATCATCTACCGCTTTCTTCGTTTTGCAGGCTACAAAAAAGCGATTATTTCGACCGCATTTTCTGCTTCGTTGATCGCGCGCCGGGCATTTTTTTGGCTCATGCAGCCTGTTGCACTTGTTGCAAGCTCTTTGGTTCGGCGTCTTGTCCTTGCTTGACGTTTTTCTTTGCTGACGGCTTCAACAGCTCTTGTTTTCGGAGCTTGCCACTCTTTTCTGATTGGCTGCTACTTCTGCGGATTGTGCTGCTTTAATGGCATCTTCCAGTGATAGTGAGTCCTCTCCAAGTAGACACTCGCGAAGCTTGTCGTCAGTAGTCCCAAACACAATTCGATCCCGTGACATGGATTTCCGCAATATTCCCAAATTGCAACTCTGCTTTTACCTGCAGGTCTCTCAAGAAACTTTCGAAAGATTCACCATCTGCCTGCACGCACTTCAGAATCAGGTACCTTTCGGAAGTTTCATTCGTGCGAGGCTGGCAATAGCTTTCAAACTTTCGAAGAACCGTGTCATAGCGCTCCTTCTCTGTCGCCGTGCAACGGAAAGTGTCGAATACTTCGATAGCTTTTAGCCCCCCGCCATGGACAAGCGACGGCACTTTCTGCTTACGACTGCGTTCCCACTCACTTTCCGTGGCGTCGTGGTAGAATTCAAAACGCTGACGAAACTAACGCCATTTCTCGACGTTATTCAGGCAAAATGAGAGATGGTCTAGCGGGCGTATACTCCTATGGCTTGAAGAAGCGGCGACCTCGTTCACATGTGACACCATTTAACCGAGGCTAGTCTCGAGTCGTACGTCCGTCCATCCATCCACCCATCCATTCATCCATCCATCCATCTGCCAAATACTTTTACCTCTCCTGGCTGTTTCGATAATGGTATCAATACCAAACTGGGTATGGCATAACATGACTGTACGACGACCATATTTGACTAGGCATGGCATGTAAATCAGGACATTTATGTCATGAATGTCATGCATTACATTTAATTGTGCTGCTGCTCTCGTGGTGGTCTCTTTCACTTTTGACATTTTGCAAATCTGGTATGCTATGACACGATGGCATGGTGAACGCAAGCGACAGACCCTAACCTGAAAATCGTGACTTTCGCGTCATCCAACAACATGACTACATGCCACGCTCATGATGCGCTCGCGGCCGTTTAGCTAGCGTCAGATATACTGAATTCGGTATTACGGCACGTGAATGAATGACGAAGGTATGTGTCTGGTGCAAACATGATAATCATGAGAAGCGTGTCATGTAACAACATCACTACATGCCACACTCATCGTTCGCTGGTGGTCGTTCCACTAGCTTCACTTATACCAAATTTGGTATTACGGGACGTGAATGAATGGCGATGGCATGGCACTGGTGCAAACATGATAATCAGGAAATGCGTGTCATGTGAGAACAACACTCCATGCCACAGACAGCGTGCCAATACGTTTTGACGTTACCCTGTGCGCGTGCGTGCCAGTGTTGGTTTCATCACGTTACGACGGCATTGCCACGCCAGGCGCAGGTCCTGCCGTACATAGTTTTATAAAATTAACTAGAGGAGACTCTGGCGCTGCGATTGCTCAGCGACCATGAGAACGATTCGTAGTACACACATTTGCCTAGTCTTCGTACTTGCGGGGGGCAAATCGTACTTGCCGCTTCGTTTATTGTTGGTGACAGTTTTGTTTTGAAGGAAAGAACGAACTCTTTTGAACTTTGTGACCCGATTCGAAGTGGTAAGCCTCTATATATATAAGGTGTGAAGTGCGAAGGCGACTGAGCATTTGCTCTTTTTTGCGTAAAAAAAGAGCTTTGAGCCACACGAACACACACGAAGCCAGAAGCATGCCAGAAGTACGAAAATGAGAAAAATGTGTTTACTACCCATCATTCACATGCTCGCTGAAGCGCCAAGCGTTGCAGCTACTATAGACACTAGCGCCAGAGTTCGCTATAGTGTATAGTACGAAACTATGCTGCCACATACTCGCGGGTGCATGCCGCGCTGCGTTGCTTAGACGCATGCGCGTTTCAGCGCGTGCGGTGTCCCTCTGTCACACAAATAGGCAGACGCACTACTGTCTCAGTAATGCATCCGTCGTGCCACGCCGACGGATGCCGGTCGCGTCGGTCGCACCTGGCATTAGACTATAGCGTGCTTGAGTTTAGCTAACATAGCGTCGCTGTGTCCAACGTGCACGCGCGTCGGCAATACTTTAGAGTCTATCGGACCCTTCATAATGCGCTCACGGCCATTTTGCTAGCTCCAAATATACCGATTTCGACGTTACGTGACGTCAATGGATGACGAAGGTAAATGACTGGTTCAAACATGATAATCTTGACACGCGTATCATGTAAGAACAAGACAACATACGACGCTCTTAGCGTGCTCGCGGCCATTTCACTAGCTCCACATATACTAAATATGGTATCACGTGACGTGAATAGATGACAAAGGTAAACGACACACCCAAACATTATAATCATGACACCGAAGCCATGTACGCAATAGTTGCCTCTACCTCTTAACGTTGTGCTGATTTCAAATTGACATATCAACCTTCCTAATTCGTGCTTCGCATACCACCGATTTCCACTGTACATGGTACCTGCAAATTTTTTGTTAGACAGCTAGTATGAGACGCAGCCTAAGCTTGCTTGTCAGCTATATAATGTCCGCTGCACACGTTAACTCAAGTATAAGCACTTGGTTGTCTGTTTGTGTCCTCCATAGAATCGCCGTCATGATGCTGGAGTTTGATCCAGTGAGCATAGGTTCAGTAATCAAGCAACAAAAGCATACGACAACCACAAAATTCGTTGATAGAACTTTTGAATATTGAAGGAAGATTGTTTTATGATTGAGCTTTACGAGAGCCAGTGGATGTACAAAGAGGTGCTGCAATTTACTGCGTAGAAAAGTATATATACAGTGAACTCCACCGACAGAGTACGAATATCGAGAGATTACGATAATCACAAGAAAACAATGCTCTAAAGTATTTGCAATTAATGCCCTCACATCCCACCCATTCGGTCATTTGCGTGGTTCGGTTCCACCACGTACAACTGAATTGTCGTTTTAAATAGTAGCGAGTAGCCAAAAGCATATTTGATATTACGCGCGGGTTGCAGCCGAATGTTCTAACACAAAAATTACGTTCAATAAAATTGAACAAGGCTTAAAGTATTTTTGCAAGGTTATTCTGACAGCCTTAAAGCCCAGCAGATCAGCAAGAAAGCCTCCTACAAATGAATTATGGAAATATTGTTGAACCACAAGCCGAGTTCACAGACTTGTATGAAGTGGTGGTGTAAATAACTTGATCTGCTATTGCTTTATCTGGTGGCTGCATTTCCGATGGAGGCGGAAATGTTGTAGGCCCGTGTACTCAGATTTGGGTGCGCGTTAAAGAATCCTAGGTGGTCAAAACTTTCGGAGTCCTCCACTACGGCGTCTCTCATAATCAGATGGTGGCTTTGGGACGTTAAACCCCACAAATCAATCAAATCAATCAATTATTGCTTTATCAAAACTTACTATTCGTAGAAGTGGTAGTGTGTAGCATGCGACATGTTGCTTGCACGAAAATAGAATGTGAAATACCTTAGAAGTAAAAGAGGAAGAAAAACAGTTCACAGAGCAAGCGCTAAACAAGAACGTATGTCCTATCCGAAAAGATCAGAGATGGTGGACTCTTAAGCGCTTACGTGCAGTGGCTTTGCCACTAGTCAAGTGTAAAATCAAGGACTTTTGTTCAAAAGACGTATTGCGCTTGAAAAAAAAAACAGCACAGCTATTAGTTCACTGCGCCGCCTGCACATGTGCACCGCAGCATTGCGAGCGAGATTAAAATTCTTGGTTGAAAAACAGATACCGCGCGAAGAGAGTTGCTCGAAGCTCGTTGCCTTAGGAACAAGGACGCGAAGTTTAGCAGAGACATGTCTATGTATTGATTCAAGAATAACAGCCTTTTTTTTATTTGATGCTTCCTTAGAGTTGCAGTGGTGACATGAAAGCGCTTATGTAGTCTACCATCTGTGGTATTTTCCGACATAGAGTCAGTTAACATTCAGCCCTTGCTTTGTGTACTGTTTTTCTTCTCTCCTCCGACTTTTTTTCGCTTTGTACTATCGCACTGAAAACATCTCGCAAGCTGTCGCTTTCTTTAGTTGTCTCCAACGTTGGGGGGGTAGTAAGCGACGTAGTGCAGCCGTTACGTGGAAGCTATACGTTTGTGTCGGCCTGATACTGAGCACATTGCGAGCTTGAAACCTTGGTACTCATTGGTTAAAGCTATCAGGTTGAATTAGTTTAAAAGTGGGTTGTTACTTTGGGGGCGCTGCCTCTATATACATTTTAGACTGGGGAAAGCCATTGCTCACCAGAGACTGAATACTGCAATGATGCCCGACTAGGACCTCAATTTGGAAAGTACCGCACATTGTGCTCCACTGCTGCGCGGACACCGAGACCACGGTGTTGTGCAACCACTCGCCGGCTGTTCCATCTAGATCCTAGTGTGCTCAAACACAGTAGAGCACTCGTAGCGTTATCGTAAATGTGCAAACACATTGACAAAAATGAGAAAAAAAAACAAAAGTGAAAAAACACTCTACATATTGATGTCAGCTGACTAATCTTTCAACAGTGTCTTTTCTCTGAGTACAACGCAGCGGTCTAAGGAAGAGATAAGCGTAGATAGGGTGTGACAGATCTGTATATCTCTCACCCTCTGTTCACTCGTGCTCAACGGTTCGAACAGGGACTAAGCTCTAAAAAGTAGTGCCTTTGGCAATTTCTTGGAAAAGTGTCACAGGGGCCCTTCATTCGTGAATGTCGCATTTCACTTTGCATTTCACTTTTGAACAGGACATTTTCTTTATTACAGTTGATCACTCGCCTCAGGACGCACGTGACATTTTCTTGAAATTCACAGATTGTTCCACTTAGAATGCCCTCACGACGTTCTGAGTACTATTTATTTTGAAAAGAGCGGAAGCTTTAGCGATGACGCTAAAATGCATCAACACGTTAGTGTAAAAGCTGACGCTATAGCTTACATGAGGTGGTGGAGCACTTCTATAGATAGTTGTGCAGAAGCCGAAACTAACAGGATAGTAATGTAAGCAGCAATAATAGCCCAGATGAATTCTACATCCTACCAGTAACGACAAGTGAAGTAGCAACAGCCCTTGAACAAATGCGAAGAGGCAAAGCCACTGGTATTAGGTAACAACGAACCTGCTGAAAGATGGCGGAGAAATTGCGTTATAAAATGTGGCCAAGTCATATACGAAATGTCTTTTGACGGAAAGGGTACCAGAATCTTCAGAAAATGCCAACACCATTTTAATTCATAAGAAAGAAGACGTCAAGAACTTGAAAAATTAGGGGCCAATAAGCTTATTGTCAATTTTCTATAAAAGATTTACAAATTATTAACTATATTAACTATTGAAATAAGTACGGGATATAGTCCAATCAACAAAATGACTAAAGAGGATTTTCTACAGGCTACTGCACAATACACCATATGCATACTGTCACTCAGATGACAGAGAAGTGTGCGGAATACAACCAACCCCTATACGTAGCCTTTATGAATTGTCAGAAGACGTTTCACTCAGTCGAATCATCAGTAGTGATGCAGGCACTACAGAAATAAACCATCAACGAACCCTACAAAAACGTACCGATAGAAATCTACAGCGGATCCACAGGTGCCATGGTTCTCTATAAAGAATGTGACAGAACAAAAATAAAGAAGAGTATAAAGCAGGGAGATAGGACTCTCGATCGCTATTCACTGCGTGTTTACAGAAGGCTTTCATGGGCTTAGATTGAGATAAGTTAGGAGTAACACTTAGTAAAGAGTATATATGTAAGCCTTGATTTTCCTATGACATTTTCTTCATGATTAACTGAGGGGACAAATTACAGTTCATGATCAATGAACTGAACACCGAAAGCAGAAGAGTTGGTCACAAAATAGTATGCATAAAGGAAAAGTATGCTGCAAACGTCTCGGCAAAAAACAACGCTTCGTGACAGGTGGAGAGGCGCTGCGAGTTGTAAAGGAATATGTGAACTTGGGACAGGTAGTAATCGCGTAGAAGAACCATGAGACAAACAAGAAGAATAAGGAAGGAATAGATCCCATTCCTGATCTCTTCCTAAATCATTAGCCCAAAAAAAACAGGTATAGTAGCTGCGTCATGTCAATACTCACCTACTCAGAAGAAACCTGGAGGCTTAGAGAGATGCTTGTCTTACCTTGCTGCCGGAAAGAAGACGAAGTCTTGATATGAGGTCGGCAATTGTTCTTACTTCCGGTGGTACACTGATCTTCATTGTTCTTAACAAGTCGATGACCCATTCTTGACAGTTGTTTTTCATCACGCTGTACTTTCCTGGTTTTGCAATCTCTCCGAAAGCTTTCGTTATATCGCCATAGTCTAGCGGATAAACGCCGAGTGATAGCTGAAAGAGAAGTACAGTAAGTTGGGCCTGACGTTCCCTCACTTCAAATATGCCTGGCTGGTCATAACATGAACAAATTCACAATATCATTGCGTTTCTCATCAAACGCTTTCCTTCAGACACGTGTGGCACATACTCATATACCCCGATCCGCGACATGTGATGATGCACCACAGATGATTGTTAGCTATATCTACCTAAGAACGGCGAGAATGGACATTGGTTATTCAAATGCGGCAGCATTACGAAAAACTTACATCGGCAACGTTGCACCGACGAATGCAATGAATGAAGGTCGGGGTCCCAGCGGGAATGAACTTGAAGCCTTTTGCGTGCAGTACGAAGTATTCTACCCCATAGAGAGAGACATATAGACAGGCAGAGAGAGAGAGAGCGAAAACAATTTTTGTCCTTGCTAAGAACAAGGAAGGCATGGGCCGGGAGACACCATTGAAACTCCACTGGAGCTCGCCTTCAGAGGCGATGACCATATGTTGAATTTTGGTGGTGCCTACGGCCAGCCGGATGGTCTGCTATTGGTCATCCAGGCTCGCGCCACGCTGAAGTCTTCAGCTGCTCGAGTGTGGTTATCATAATTGTAGGATTAGTGCTGTAATTTGTCCTGTCTGGCGCTGCGTGGTGTGCTCACACAATGATGTCGAGGTGGGCTGGGTTACTCTGCTATAAGTTTTCATAGTGGTGTATAGACGTGCGGGTAACATGCCACTACACAGCGTGGGTGTGGGGTACGTTCGTACGCGTGTTTGGAGTGCATAGAGAATAATTACGGCATTGTCAACTGGTACATATTCAGCGACTTTTCAGGTGGTGGCCACTTCAATCTACCGCTACAGTGATTTCTGAGGATTTCCCAGTACATAACCATTCCATATTTTACATGGCCACACCAGGATTCTACTTTATCCTCCTCAGCCTGCTAGACTCATTGGGAAGGTAGCCGCTCTGATGACGGGTGACGCGCTTGGTGAAGAATTTCTGTTGAAACGTTGTCAGTGGCGTCGTTTCCGGAAAAACTTGATTGGCCCGGAACCCATATTAAATCAGCATAGCGGTGTCAAGATCGGGATGTGGTTTCGAGTATGTGGTTCGATTTCGGTCAAATTAGGTCCATGGTGAACTTCGGGGCAGCTGTCTAAATGTCATTAACAATACAAGAGGCGCTGTCGTTGCATAGGCTAAAGCAATGACGGCTTCTTCGCCCTCTTCGGGATAAGTAGGGTGATTAAGGAGCCTGGTGCCAGGTGTAACACGGTTCTGCGCCTTGACGAGAGCGGGCGCTGTAACTGGTTCTTTTAGGTAGACTGCTGCGTCGACGTAAACTACATTCGCGGCCACATCGTTATTCTTGTCAGGATGTTTCACGAGGTCGGCGCGGCGTTCTGCGTTTGTGAGAGCGTGCATATTGTATGAGATGAGAGAATTTGATACGTTTCTCAAATATTTTTGGATATTAGAGCTTCGGACCCTGCCCGCGTAATGTATTCGATGCCAAAGCGACAGACGGCGTGCCACCTGGTCTTTGTGTGCGACTGCCTCTCGTAGTTTGAATCGCGCCAATCTTAAATTAGGTCACAATTATTATATGTTAGCGCTACACTAAACACTTTTGATACTTCATACATTGAAGGACGTGGGAGCTTGCTTCTATGCTTTGATAATGATAATAAATCTGCCTTTCTAAGCGTTGTACATCCATAGTGAGGGGCGATGGACATGGTGCGACTCATAAATTAAGCTTCCACCACTTTCGTGCCCAAACGTTTCTTCGCAATGCACCAGGTCACCCTTCCTATTTGAGAAGCGTGGCGTTTCAGCTATTCGATATTGTGTGTGTGTTCTTACAGTTGTTGTCTGACACCGAGGACTCACAGGCTACGAGTACGCATGGTACGAGATGTTTTTTTTCATTCGAGTCTGATTAAATTTGTGCTGTCTTGACTCGTTCAATGATGTGTAGCGGGACCTGAGGTTAGTAATTCAGACTTGGACTACAGAGAGAGGTGAGAAACAGGAAAGTTGGATATGTAAACAATGCGGGTGTCTGAATTTCTTATCCTCACAGGAACGATGAAGCATGAAAATTTAGCAGGCAACTTAACTATCCCGTTTACACAGTATAGAAGTGATGTCGACATTTGCGTGGCATGAGTGGTGCAAACAGCATCATTATCTGAAAACGTTACTTCGACTAAAACTCATGTTTCAAGGTAGAAGCTGCACATGCCTGACCAATCCCAAAAAATGGTTATCAGTGCCAGCATCAACAGCAACCTTTTAAAGTCTAGTGATGCGCCACTACAGTTTCAAGATGGCATCAACACGTCACAGATATTCAATACTTGTAAAGACTTTATGACCACATCATAATGCATCATCTTGTGAGAAAACGTGGGTCGATCCCACAGGCATTCGTACAGCAGGTGAGCTTCAAAGAGCTACAATGCTTTGTGAAGCAACCTGCAACAGACATGTGCTCGTAAACTGTCGTAGAAGAACAGGTCTTATCTCTTTGAGCCACGTGGCGTTTTTAACCCGGAAACCTGTGTAGAACGTACAGGTATGCAAAACTACAGAATAGCCCAATTGTTTCGAATTAGCCGCTGTATGACGTGTTTACCTTTTCAAGTGGTTTGCATTTCGCGTCGTTGGTTTTAAGACGTCCATTGAGAACGCCATTTTCCTGCACAGCATCTACCACATACGAAGCCCCATTGTCAAGGCAACACAGCACGGCCCAGTGCTTGAACGCACGCGACAACGCATCGGAGCTTTCTCCCTTTCCGGCTGAGGAGCGAAGCTTCCATTTCCTTCTGGGTGGAGGTCTCCAAAACACCAAGTCCACTTTGAACTTGGGTTTTTGCTTTCCATGTTGTGTTTGACGATCACCGTTAGGTGAGCTACCGCCTTGCATCTCGAATTTCTGAAAGAGGGATGTCAGGCTTCGTTCAAAATATTGACCTCCAACATGATCATGCGCTGTTGAAAAAAACTTATAATTGTCACCTGAACCATAAGTTGAACGTGTGATTTGGACGAAGAAACTGAGAAAGTAGCCATTCTGTAATGGAGCTGCTTTGAAGAACAGCTCGCTTACGCAGCCTTGAAAGCAACGTTTCAATAATTCAGGCCTGTGGAAGGAAAAAGAAAACACCTCAGGGACCATGTTGCCCAAAATATCGATGCCGAGGCGCAGCTTTGCTTCGGTGATGCCATAGCTCGTCACGTTTATGTCAATAAAACGTTGCTGAAGGTGTGTAACATAGATTCAGCAATTACAGAATTGCACTCATGAATGAACGTATCACTTGAGGATAGTCTGAGTAATGGCGAAATTCATAACAACCAACATTTACAATCGTACTTGCACATGTAGATGCAGGAAGAATCTCACAAGTGGGCGTACAAAAACTCAACTTCTTCATACCTGTTTCAGCGAACTCTTCAAATTACTTGAATGCAGAAGCATGACGTCCAGTCGAAGCTTTCTTTTCAGATATTGCTGAGTTAGCCCGAAAGCAAGGATAATGGCCACGTGAGAAAAGAAAAACGCTGGCACATGTGCGTGAAGTCAAGTATATTTCTCGACATCGGCTTTCCTAGGGCTGCTATAATCCCATCTGAAGCTTTTTCTATACATGTGACCACCGAGAAATTGACCTCTTGCCCCCTACCCCCTGGAAATGTGCGTCCCCTTTTTGTTGAAAACGCCATCCAGGAGGAAGCACTCGCACCCAAGGTTTGTTGCAGCCAACAGAAACTAAGGACGCAGATGGCGGTTTGTTGGGTCCATAAAAACCAAATGCGTGCCGCTGCGCAACACACTTTTAATTTAATTAAAAAGGGTGAGTCAACAAGCACCTACTATTTTTTTTTGCAAAGAAGCTCGTGCATCTTTTCTACGGCTCACCAATTTCCTTCCACGTGCAGTGACGTCAACTCGGTCATCGGTGACATTGACTTCGTTGCTGTTTGTTCAGACTTGGTTTAGACCAATCGACAAGCTGCGTGCTGCGTCACGTCTTGTTTGCTGCGTTATGCGTCCTGAACAAGAACTCGGAGCGTACAACAGTATCACAGAAACACAGAAACTACTGTAAATGAATGGTGGGCTCAAGGACGCTTTACAAGATTGGGCAAAGTTCCCGTAATGGACGGAACTTTAGGTCGATATATGTGCTGCTTTACATGTTACTTACGGTTCCCTTTAATGGCAGATGGTGTTATATAGTATTTAACGCACTTGTTTCTTCACAGCTTCGCATTCTCGCGTCGAAACTGGGCACGGGCTTTTAAGGAGTGGTCTGGCAGCTCTATGTGTTATGATGTCACGTATTGCAATCGGTGTCTGCTGAATTCTTGATGACGAGTAAACACACTTATTGCACTGCACGGGCAGGCTTTTGAGCTGTTGTCGCTTACTTTTAAATGCATGTAGTTATGTTGAAAGCTAGTTTAGGAGCTTGGTTCACTGGAGTAGGTTACGTAAAAACACTGAGAATAAAAGCATTGGTAGCTATCATAAACTGTTCGATGTAGGCTACCCTCGTGCCTTCGCTCACGTTCTTGTACTTGTTTCCCAAATTCATGAGCATCACTGTCTCATTTCCTCACAGCTCGGCTATTCCTCTTTTAACGCAAAGCTCGCGATTACTCAGCGGATAACGGTCGCCTTGAACGATGTTCTGCTGATTTCCGCGTGGTGACGGAAATGGCATCAGAGCGAAGAGAATGTTGACTTTGTCTTTTAGCCCACTCAAGGCGTGCTTACCTGCCCTCATGCGTAGTGGTAGTGCCCTTATGGTCGACAGTGTTATAGACTACCCTTTTGATGCTACTCTGGTCGATACTGTTATCGAGTTCAATATAAACCACCCTTTTACGCATCTTTCGGACCTGTTTCGGCCCTTTCACCGAGCAAACTGATAAGTCAGATCACGTCATTTGATTATTTTTTTTCACTGTGCACAATTCTAGCTGGCGAAATTAGGGGCAATAAACAGGGAGCCCAGTTGAATTGAAAAAACTACTACAAAGTGGCTGTTACATCGTATACGCCCAAGTTGGCACACAACATGAAACATGTGGGCAGTAAATATTGCGTAGAGGTGCCATTTTTTGAAAAAAAAAACTAACTGGTAAGTCCGTGTGTGAATAAGCACATAGATTGATCAGCTTGCTTCGTGGAACACCGGAACAAGTTTGGGAACTGCGTAAAAGGGGTGGTCTTATCAAACTTCTTTCGGGTCGCAAAGTGTGCGATGACCAGTCTTGATGGTAGATAAACGACAGACTTGGCGAACGGCAGGCATGTGTAAAGGCGTCAAGCTACGTTGATCTACCGCTTCACTGCACAAAATGCGGTTGTCATCCCACGTTTCGTGAAACTGAAACCATTTTTCTTCGACATAGGCATTAGCTGACTCGCCAAATAGTAGTATCATACCACATGCGAAAGAGGGGACGTGGCTTTGTTAGCGAAGCGACAATAGTGCTGCACGATAAATAAGTACATATACCTATACATGTATTGTTTTTATTATTTTCTGATGTTACCTGTACGATAACTTTTTGTTGCGCCCTCCTCTGTGACGCATGCGCGAGAAATCTATTACTTACTTTGATACTTTTTTATTACTAGATCATCACTGTCGAGTAAGCATGGTAGTGTCTACCTATTGTGCATGTTTACCGTGCGCGCATTGAAAATATCCAAACATGAACGCTAGGGGCATGAAATTTCTTGAGCCCACCACTACCGCGTCTCCCGTAATATATTGCTTTGTTGTGGAACTACAATTACGCTTATCACGGACAAAGCTTTCCTAAATGCTGTCGAGCTGTGTACGTGTTTAATGTGCGTAGTTGCGCTTGTTTTATGAAATTAGGAAAGCAAATACGAACCCTAAACTCATTTTCGGAGGTTTTCATTTTCGGAGGTTTAACCTCGCAACACCACGATATGATTATAAGAGACGCCGTAGTGGAAGGCTCCAGAAATTGCGAAAACCTGGAATTCTCCATGGTACACCCAAATCTGAGTGAACGTGCCTCAAATACTTTATTCTTCATCGAAAATGGAGCCGCCGCAGCCGGGATTCTATGTAGCGGCCTTCGGGTTAGCAGTCGACAGCCATAATCACGACAGTACCACTGCGGGGCCGAAGTTAGCCAGGTTGCGAATGTTAAACGCAAGGGTGCAGTTAAATTTATACTCGTTCATTTGGGAAAAGCCCATGCACTTAGGAATAGAAAACGCTTATTTTTAGGTACAAACACGTTTTGGAAAATGCATGAATTGCGCCATTCTAGGCAAGCTTATTTGAGATACCGAACAATGCCATTTGGCAGCAGACGTGAATTACAATGCTTTTCGCAAATCGTCTTTAGGCCGTCGTTCAGCCTAATGTGAAAGCTCTCAGTCGATAAATATCACGCGCGAAAGAAGCGATTCTTAGGCAGCACGTAAAGCAGAGCTCGGATGTTCCTGTTCCTCGGGCCTTCATGCGCTGGCTATGTCGCCTACGTAAGCGGCGACACAAACTTTTTTTTAAATGAACATGGAGCGAATAGAACTGTGTTGACACTTCGAATATATGCCCATTTCTAATAAAAATATTACAAGCAAAGTGAGCCATTCGAGGTGGAAAGTTTCGTTCCAGGATTGAAGAATGAACTTATAAATAATACTTTTCTTTTATACCAAAAATCAGATATTTTTTCACTCCAGGAACCGTCCTAAAGGGAATTTGAATACTTCAGAAAATAATATGGCTGTTGCAAAAGCAGTCTAAATAGTTCGCACGGAATGTTACTCGGCAACAACACGTCAACAACAGTAAACGCCAGTCCGTCGTTCTAGCCAGATAGACGGTGTCTCATGAGGAACGGGGATCAAGATTGGTTAAGTTCCGATTTACTGAAAGTAACGCATTCAAGAAAAAAACATGCACAGGCTGATCATATGGTTAGAGCCTCACAAAGCCTCAATGCTGCCGACAGTTGGAAAGCATTAATGGGAACATGAACTGTACGTACCTGTGAATACGTAAAAAATTACGGCTTGAAGAAGCGTCATTCAAGACACCGGCCAGTTGCACTGGAAGGACGATGCACAGCGACTGAAGGAATACGTTGATTCGAAAGAGCTGAAACCAGCATCTATACCGTGTTTTAGTCGCTCAATATTTGTGAGCGTTGCATCAGTGAACTACACACAGCAACAAACGACGCATTTGTGGCTACGAAGCATAAGTGCGGGGAGAGCGAAAGAGCGTCCAGGGATCACGTGATCGACACGAGTGACGGTGAAAATCGTCCTACTGACGATATCACCAACGAATACCGCGCGAAGCAAGTGCGATGAAGTGAGTTATTTACGTCGTTACATATTGATCGTATTGACTAAAAATAACAAAGTAAGAAAACACGAAACGCGGGGATTTTTTGTACAGGGTATGCGAGCCAGAGATATGGTGATCTGTTTCTCTCGGTTGTTTGCAAAGGAAAGCTAAGGCGTTCTAATCAGGTGAAAAGGACGTTTGACATTAGACACTGCTGCCGCAAAATATCCTGAGCAAATCCACGCAATCGAGCGATATTCGTGAATTCGAGGAGCAGCATTGCCGTTAAAACAATGAGGAGAATGAGTTGAGAAAAAGGTAAAGCGATCTTACGAAAGTGTGGCAACTTCGTCATCCGGAGGAGGCAATGATTGCGATATCTATAAATCGGAACGTTATATACGAGACTAACTTTTTACCATCTGGTCTGGCTGAACAAAACTCTTGCGTATGAAGTTGCGACTGCATGTTGCCGCTTGCCAAGCAAGCTTCTTGCCTTCAATTGATTCAACTGAAACGACGGTGAGAGATGCCACCGACAAGAGCATTAGCCGCCTAGTGATCCTTTTTAATCAGGATTGTTGGTGTTACAGTACATAAGTAGTCGATTAAAACTACAGTTAGTTTCTATTTAGTATAATTAGTTACTGTGGTGAATAGATGCCTGGAAAAAGTAACTGTTCAAATACAGAGAAGTGTTTTCGTTTTCTCTTGCATTTCTTTCCTTCAAACATTGGTTGCCGAAATACAATAAGACAAGTTGGATAAAACAGTGAAGCACAACTGTGGCTTGTAGAGTAGGAAGAGTGAAACCCACATTATGCATACTGAACACACATGCTACCTTTCATTCGCATGTTCGAGGGGACCAGAGGGACGGCTTTAAGCTCTCCCATAGTAGAGTAGCAAGTGCTCTAAATAGTTAACCACTTTTTCTAAACGCACAATTGTACGGAGCGTTAACGTTTACCCTAATGATTTACTGGAACTTGACCCAATCATCATCTTTAATTACATGGGCGATTGTGTTAGTGGGGCCGGTGGTATAATAACGCAAGAACACCAAGCGCATGAGATCTCAGTTGCGCAGTGCTTCAATTGGAGCACCCATGTGCTGTATAACGCAATACACTTCACTGTTTCTGGCCCTTAGGTATACAGCGCGTTACACCTATAATGTAAGGAACAAGGCACAACATAAGCTCTGTAGTGACACATACCGTCTGACAAGACGAAGGTTTCTTACAAGGCGGTCGCATTGTTTTGAAGACGAGAAGTACCGTATACAATTAATTATACGAATTGATTTTGAAAGAAAAATTTTATAATTGAAGAGCGATAATAAATCACGAGAAAGTGTAACTGACTTACGAAAAGGTTGTAGTCTCGAGAACTAAATGCGAAAATCCCAGGAATATGAACCGTACTGAAGTGCTTGTTTGGGCCGATTGGTACATTATCCACAGAGTGCATGGTACATGATCAAAACAGGACAGTGACTTCCACGAATGAAGAATATGTTAATGATAACAAGTAATCGATTAGTGCTAACCAGGACTGAGCCAAAGTACGTTGAAATTGTACTTTGGCAAAGAATGTTGCTGGGAAGGAAGTCTGTGAGATGCAGGTATACAAGGCATTTCGAGCAATCATCGTATCTCATACAATACTTCTCAATGTATTTCAAGATTCCTTTCAACTTTGCTACAATAAACCATACAAAAAGCCTTAAAAGTCGATATAAAAAACTCATTGCTTGAAAATGTTTTTATTGCGCCTTACAGTGCTTAATGTAATAAAACATCCGGTACTACCTCTTCATTACTGTCTGTCTTGCTCAAGTTATACTAGATTTATTATAAAAACACATATTAAAATTTATTCTGCTGCTACAGGTCATGGCTCTTCAAATGGGGTACTATTCGTGCTTTTCGCTGTACGTTTGTCATTGATAAAAATGACTGCATTATTTAAAATAAAAAGAATTCGCGCAAAAAGATACAGAACGTAGTCACACGTGGGCCAGCGCACAAAGCGTAAAGCTCCTGATTGAAATATATACTGCATATTGTGGCAAAGCACTTGGTTGTGACACTCCCGCAAGTCCACTCACGTTCGTCTCATGCAATTTGTGCTCTTCATTTTCATGTGTAACGCTTCGAACAGCTGCCGTTTCCCTGCTGCGTGCCAGCGCACTCATTCTACGCACACCTTCGAAGTGCTTGTCAGTAAACTAATGCTAAGGGCACGCATCTTACTGTGCATTGTTAAGCGTGTGGCTACGTACCTTTTTTTGTTGAATTCTGTTTTGTGTGACACGGAAGCTGCCCAAAGCATAAGTGTAGCCACATGAGGTGTCTGCAAGCCACTGCATCCTGCACGGCACACACGCGGAAGCACCGCAGCATGCAGTATTCTCACGGGGAACCCTGAAGCTGCATATTTTTTTTTTAAAGAGGAGAGTCTTTCTTGCGGTACTTCGGCGGAAAAATTTTGGCCTGCCCGCCTGCCTGCCTGCCTGCCTGCCTCTTTGTCTGTCTGTCTGTCTGTCTGTCTGTCTGTCTGTCTGTCTGTCTGTCTGTCTGTCTGTCTGACTGTCTGTCTGTCTGTCTGTCTGTCTGTCTGTCTGTCTGTCTGTCTGTCTGTCTGTCTGTCTGTTAGCTGTAATGATACCCCAAATGGCTAACCCCATCTGCAGCACCAACCAATATTGCTCAAGTTTAAGCATTCATAGTTATGCGATTGTCAATTAAAAACGAGTTATTGCGCATATCTGAGGTATGCTAACACGTCAATATTATATATGTGTGTCTTTATACTACGGAATGCATAGATAGGTGATTCTAAAGACCGAAGCGTTGATCACGCTACGCTGACAATGCAACGATATTCTCAAAAGGCAAGTCTTTCCAGCGCTTAGCTAAGACGACACGGTGGTGGCGCCTGCCCGTCGCTTTGCGTACTACACCTATCGCCTCCGAGACAGACGCGCACGCCTTCCTTAGTTTTTGAATATAACTGCCAGATAACGCTCGTGTATCACGTTTCTCGATGCACTCGTTTGCCTTCGCGGCACGGATCGGGACAATCTAACGCAGTGCCTCCAAAATACCATTCACCGGTTTTCTCGCGCCGAACATCAAATAAACGTTTTGTTCACTCTCTCTACACGCAAGACTATCTTCTTTGGACAACAATTGCAGTGAAATATGCAGATACGGGGACAATTATTTTTCCTAAATACGATACGGTTATGTTATCAGCCAAAACTGAGCTGCGATTGCAACAACCGCATCCAGGCAGTTGCCTTTCACTAAATGGCTCGTCGAAGCAACATCGCGAGATAAGACAGAAGCGGGGAGCTAATAATGCCGACCTGGAATGTTTCTACTATCTCTTCCATTACTAGGTCGCTGTACTTACAGCAAACTTTCGTCGAACGTGGGCGGGAGAATGGGAATGCCTGGGAGGAGAAAGAATGCCTAGAGTGTAGACTACCAGCAATGCACTGACTTGCCGTGCGTGAAATACAATTTACGGGCTGCGTAGCTTCTTTGGTGCCGGTGCCACTACGTGAGAACTCAAGTCTGCCACGTTGTTTTACAGCCCCAGTTGGTGCTAAAATTGCAATAACCAGGTTGGCTTCTCAGTTTCGACAGAACTCTCGGGCAATAAAGATTCTACACTTCCTCATTGCCATGTACAAATTCTAAGCTACAGATTTCTCATCCTGGGAGTTCTTATTGGTGGGAGCTCGAACAAGTAAAACACGTTCTTTCCCAGGCAGTGACTTCCGCATTTCCTAAAGCAAAATACTTGCTTTTGACTTGTTATTGAAGAGCTTTTGCTTTCAATTTGCTTGAGTCAAAGATGCCATAGCATTCGTTATGATTAGGCCAAGTTGTGTGCGTTTCAATGCGTGTTAAGCTTACGGAGGCCTGCGTTAATCGGTTCAGTGCCCGATTTCAAAGAAAGTATTTTGATAATGAAGACACATAACAAAATCTTTCAATATGGTGTATTGTGGGACTATTTAAAAGACAAACGTCCTACAAATACTGGGTTGACCAGACAACAACAAGACCAAATACACGAAAATAGGGGAAAACAAAGAAAATTCACATATCTTCAAATTCTATAACTTTGTCCGTGCAGAAACACAGGGCATGTCTTATATGACAGTCATGGTATACCTAGAAGTGAATGATGATGAGAGGGTAAAGCAGTCGCATCGTTCGGTGTTACCGTAAATCAATCATGATATTCACCACTCATGCATGTAAATGAGTGGCAGAGCAACCGTTGTGAGGACTCAACGATACACAACACACACGAAGAGACAATCGAGGACAGGCGCCTGTCCTCGTCTGTCTCTTCCTGTGGGTTGTTTAGAGTTGCGCCCTCACGATGATTTCTATGTTAAAGCACCAACTCTCCCAATAGTCAACTATTTTGAAGTGACAAAGCCTTGTGCAGTTGTATAAAACGTTTATCGATCATAAACGGTATGTTGTGTTAGGCTGCGAATTTTGTTTTTCTTTCATTATTAATACTTTTTGATGTCAGGTCTAGCCAGTAGTTGGCAAAAGCGAGGTCTGCGCACCATGTCCGGCTGGCTGTTGTTTGTTTCCCGTCATACGAAATGCATCGTAGAGCATTCCAAGACGTCACAAACAGCACGAGCCAGTCGTTTTACGTGATCATTATTGTGATCATCATCACCGTCATGATCAAGTAGTATTGTGGGAGCCTTGCTTCGGCTGCACCGTGATGGCGGAAAGACATCGAATGGCGATCATCAACACCGTCATGATCAAGTAGTATTGTGGAAGCCTTGCTTCGGCTGCACTGTGATGGCGGAAAGACATCGAATGGCGATCATCATCCCCGTCATGATCAATTAGTATTGTGGGAGCCTCGCTTTGGCTGCACCGTGATGGCGGAAAGACATCGAATGGCCTGGAAAGCACTTGTTTTCATCATCAGCGTCACCGTGATCCTCATCGAAGCACGACGATGGAAATTGCCTTGCCTTCAGGAGTTTTGCCTCTAAAACGCAAACTATTTCTTTTGAAAAGGTAATAGACGTTGTACTAATGCAACAACCTCCTAATCTGCCGGGTTCAAATAGAGGATATTTTGTTGCAATAATCTCGTGAGTTGGTTTACTATTGCTTGTGCCAATGACTTCAGTCATCAAATGAAGGTGTACAACTACAGCTCCTAAATGTCTACTATGATAATGGAGTGCTGCATCCAGAGAAAAAGTTAAGGTGTTGACAAAGTTTAGTAAATAGGACCATGCGTTTTGTGGCTTATATATTTTATGTGAAAAACGAGGCAGCGAGAAAGAATAGCCCATGCAAGTGCACTTTCCTGGGCTAGCACTATTCTTTTATTCTTTTTTTCTCTTTTCTCAATTTCTTTGTTTGTAATTCTCTCTTTCATCATTGCTTTCTTCTTTTCAACTAAAGAAAGTTCAATACGCAACACTTTGTAGTAGATATTTAAAGTACTCAGTTACGCAACATAGAAAACTCTCACTATATAATAGCTATAGCTCATCTTATGCGACTTGCTTCCATTCTACGCGTTCTTTAGCTTCAGAGAAATATGTTCACTTTAGAAGCAACGGCATCTCTGTTTTCCCAATACCTCTGCATTTGAAAAGATTTTCCGTCTCACACTATCACAGCAGGTCTCGAAGGGTCTAGGATGTGGGAAAGCAATACAGCAAGGAGCAAGCAATAGTTACCCTTCGAAGAGTAGCAGCAAGATTGGTATCGACAGGAGCTTCTCGAAAGCTACCGTGCTAGCAAACAAAATAGCTGATAGGTCACTGGTTACTATAGCAACGAAAGCTTGGGCTGCGCCTAATAAGAGTTTAGGAGCAAACAGTGTGCAATGACCGTGATAGAGCAAGTAGTGGAGAAAAGCGTGCGCTGGCGCAGCAGTGCCCATGCACGTCCCAACGAAGCTAAAAAATAACAAAAAATGCTTTACCCAAGCAGTCAGTAATACAGTCAGCAAAAGTTATTAGAAGGTATTCGGGTGTTAAAGAACTACAGAGTCCTATTTAGGCCGTGAAAACACGCATCTATGGAAAATCCACGCTGCGTCGAAGACTAACGCGCGTTTCGAATTCCCCAATTCAAGGTTAAATGGATATGCCTATAAAATTTAGTGGGCTAGCCTCGTGGAACCGTCTTTATTTTATCACTCTGTGCCTCCTAGCAGGAAATTGTGTACGTGAGGTGCCTTCTGCGTCCACTGCAGCACAAGCACTCATTTAAGTGTCGGGAGAGCGCTTCTGGGCCGCTTGAACTTATGTCACCTATAACCAGTATTATACCTCGCTAATAGGTTCCGAACTTCATCGGTTGTACTCGTAAAATGTTTTTATTTACATTCGCTCATCGACCAATTCACATATTTTTAGGCACCGATTTTAGACACTAGGTACTATTTTGGTTAAGTTAACGTTGTTATTTTCGTCAGTTAACGCCTGTTAACCGCGGAGGGTAGTTATCAACGTTGAACTTCCACAAATATTAGTATTCAAATAAACTGCACTAACAGGCAAAAGACTAAGAATCAGTGATTTCCAGCTTTGGCTCCACCTGTTTCCTCAATGTTCAAGCTCAAAATATTTTTGTGGACCACCAGAGCGTAATATACTTTAAGAAAATGGAAGCCCTCGTTTTAAACTATTTGCCGTAAAACGTTTTCGCTGAACCAACAATAATGATCTGAAAAAAAAGCAGATATTCAAGTGTAGCACCTCACTGCCTTCATTAAAAAAATGAATGCTGACAGTGTAGCGAGAGCAGGATTCTGTGGTTGTTTTGATGACTTAACAATTGAAGACGTTCGCCTACTTTTGCACTACTTCGAGCTTAATACCGGCAAAGTCACCATTAAAATAGAAAAAAAATATAGTGGTTACACAGAATGATGAGAAAAGATGCTTGAAGTTTCTCAGTTCCACGTGGTGTCGTAGACTAGGTTTGGGGGAATAGGAAGAAAAACTGCAAAGTTTTTGCGAAACCTTTTAATAATTTGTCTGAACACATACAATCACAGCATTCCGCATCCCGGTTTTCAAATCTGGAAAAGTGGTGGCCTGTTGACTACAGCATTGCAACGAAAAATAAAAGTTGTGGAAAACCACGTAGTAGTAACTACTCGTTACCTTGCGTTTTTCTCTTCGTCTCTTGTACTATTCTACGTACAAGCCGTTCAACAGATTCGTAACAATGCAATAGCTGTTGAGGCAATCTTTACGCATGCAATACGTTTTATATTTCTTGAATATCTTCTGAAAAATTATATCTCAGTAGCTCCTGTATTTGTCTTTAACATATCTCAGCATCTGAACTTCTTATTCCCAAATGGAAACTCCGCTTACTTGGTTGTTTGCATATTTAAGAAAAAGATATTTAATGAAGAGCTGTTATTTCTAAGAGGGTTATCTGTCATGTTCTTTTTTCCTTCTCGAAAAGCTTCATCGAGAAGAGTGTGCACACCGCCACAAATGTAGATCCTCGGGGCGAATGCTTATGCTATACGCAAACTGTTTAAGTAGACTTCAATTATAATTGTCCTATGAAGTCCCAGGTATTGTAACATTTCTGTGTCTGTTACTCGCAAATAGATACATTTTCTACGAAATCTTGTGCAGGAAGTTCACCCGCAGACTCTTTCTTTGAGACTTCCCTCTTGATATTCGGCTTGTATGATCCTCCCTTTCTGTATCAATATTCGAAGTCAACCTGAAACTTGAAACTTGGTTACTCGGCATCGCCTTACAGACTAATACCTGCAAAAAATAGATACTAAATGTTTGACTCACTCATTGACCTACATGACTTTTGCTGCTATGCTATGGAATAATATTCGCAGGTGCTTGCTGGAATCAGGAAGCCTCCTCACGTAAATCTTGCTCAGAAACTTGCGACACTTTTCATGGTCGAGAGCACAATCATTGTTGCCCCTCCCCTCTTTTTTTTTCTGGCCGTTTAGCTTCTTTATGCCTCTTCAAGCTCTTCAAATCAGCTCGATTGTAAAGATAGCACATTACAAAACTAATAAAATAATCAAGGGGGCGAGTGAAGTACTTTTTTGTTTTTTTCTATGTTCTCGTTTTCATTTGTCGTTTTTGTTACATAAATTATGTTCACGTGAAACATAGCTACGGCACCTCTCTTATGTTTCACTCATGCTAAAATTCTGTCATCGTACTTTTATTTTTTCTCGTTGGTGCATCTTTACCTGCATTTTAATATTGAACAAAAATTGTGCTCTGGAGTGAGGAACTATTGAAGTTACCACTCAATATTGTCTACAAGTGAACCAGAAAAAAATGGCCCACCACTAGTGAGAAGATCTGGAGTTATGACTCAAAACAAAAACATCAAGTCTGTATAGACATTTGTACTGTGCCCGTCAGCAAAGTATACTAAGCCGTTTTGTCATTGACATTGCCGGACATAAGTGATGCACAATGTCGTTAACTGTGTTCAGTTTGTCCCGCACGAAATATATGAGTTTTTATTTGGCCGTATAGCGTTCTGAATTGAAACATCGGAAGCCATATTTCTCTGACGGACCAGGGAGGAATATGGTGCTTCCCCGCAAAAGATAATGATCTCAGTACCGTTGTCACCTTCATCACTGCCATACACAACGGATGCAGCTAGAAAGAACCTCGTTTCCGCCCGACGAGGACACAGCAACAGGGACAGGAGAATGAAATGGTATTTACTCGCACGAACGGTGGCCTTTGAGGGTTGAGTTCCGAGTGGGGTTATGAGCAGCTGTTATTACATTGTCTCCATCTGATTGAAGTCATAATGGCAAATGCCTACGCCAGGACAACGAGGTTGGTTTGCAAGCGGAGCTGCGTTATGTGGCGTATTGGTGTACGCAATCGCAATGTTGGTTCAATCAGTCGTAGATACTGTATTAATAAAAAGAGTATAGTGAGCACAGTGCTGCTTGGAGTCGACATTTTCTTGTCCCGCCAACTAAGGTATACTGTTTTCATGAAATATTGAAGACTCATTGTTACCATAATTATTATTATGATGTCAGCTGTTCCTTACTGAAAATATTTATGAAGACTTAAAGATCATCCATCTTTCAGTCTCTAGCTGGTATTACTATATTTTTTGTAGTTGAAATTTTGCTGTGATGAGACGTCCCCCGCTACACCACCGATTTCCAAAGAGAGGGAAGACCACTCAACCCCTAGTCCATCCGGTTCCCTCTTGGTTAAGTGTCTCAATCACTTCCCACATACAGGGCTTTGAGCTGGGGCCGGGAAATAAGAGACTCTACGACCTGTTCCTGTTTGCTGATTCATTTAATTTATTACTAACTGCAAACATCGTATACCGCGTGCATCAACCACTAAACAAAATTATAACACATGATTAGGACATTCGCGACGTTCGACACAGGGCAGGCACATAAAGAAACTGCAGCAATACAAGGATATGCATATATAAAGGAGACACGTGACGACAAAAATGATGAGGTTATCAATAAATAAAGCCACGCAAGGTCTCAACACACCGCTTCCCTTTCTACAAAGCTCGTCGAAATAAGGTGCATAAAGTTCGTCTCACGAATCGTCCATGTTGTTGGTCTTCATCGTTTTCGTCGTCTCTCTCAGCGATTTCCACCTTAATCTTCTTTCGTAACGTCCCGAAATCACTCGCTTTCTCGTTTCCCATCTCTATTTTTCATTCCTCGTCATACCATCCCTGCCTTAGTCTTCATCTCATCGACTCTCATCCCATCGTTATCTTCCTTTTCCATTCCGTCTCTCTACCATCTCGAGCTCATCGCATCGTATCTCTCCGATCGCCGTTCCGTAGTCCCTTTTTGTGGGACCCGACTCCGCCCCTCCGTGGCACCTAACCAATTGTTACTGTTGACACGACACATTTCTCTGTCAGTCGGTGTGTATCATCTTCGACGGCCGCCCCCGCGGCCCAAACCAGTGAAAAACCCTCTCCAAAACAAAGCCGAGCAAGTAACAATGTACAAACTCACGCCTCAGAGAGAGAGAGATGGGCGAGCTGTCCCAAGACACGTGAACCACGGGCGAACAATAGTCCCGATGCTTCCGACAAAGTGCGTCGTCTGTAATGGCCAACGTCCGGAGTTTGCAGTGTTGTGCCGAAATGTTTTCGGCCGAACCAATTGCCCCGGTTTCTTGTACTTGATGAGCCGATGTCCAGGACGAGTCTCAACGTCTCCATGCAGCTTGGTGTCTCCCTCGAAATTCTCCGCAGCCGCCGCTTCTTCGTCATTCAACGCCGCCGGTGGCCATCCACGCCGAACGCAGTAATGAGCCCTGGAGCCACGGAGGCTGACGGAAAGTCAGGCCGGACCCGGCACAGGCGCTGTAGCAGGGTTGCATTCACCAAACACAAAAAAGATGCTCTGCTGCTCGCCGATGCCACAAATCTGAAGGGTTCACGGGGATTATTGCCACCGTACACTGTCACACTTTCTGCAGACAACAAGGTTTTGCGCGGGAGGGGGGGGGGTCGGCGAAAACAGTAGAAGTAATCCTTCCAGGTACTCCACTCCGGAATGCCTATTCGTTACCCCGAAGGTTTTCTTTTCCTTTTTTTTTGTGGGTTTTAAGAAATGAACGTAAACATCTTGAAATGGCTGGGGTTCCATCCGTGTCTGCGGGGACGTCACAGTGTTGTGCATGTGGGTAGTGTAGAGACGTTCGTCAATGATGTTGTTGGTGTATGTATAATATATCCAACACATCGTGAGCCTATACCTCTTGGTAATGCATTATGATCATGTGTTGCCTTGACGCAGTGCACGGGATGAGGCCAGGATATGCTCGAGCAATAATGTAAGGCGAAAACCAAATGAAGTTTGAACATGTAGTCGCTAGCCAGACGAGACTGATGTCGTGAGAGGTATGTTTGTTTCACATTGCAACGACCTGCTTTGTTATTTGAAATCCTTCGTCTGGTATTTGCAATAAAAAGCAGCGAATTTGCTTTTAATGAGATTGTTAGATTGTGTGATGAAGCAAGACTCACAGATATCGAGCTTAAAACAAATATATCACATTCATTAGGATTGATGTCAGCAAACTCCACTGTTTCCGCTTGATTGAATCTTCTGTCCTTCTGGAGTAGTTTTCAAGATAATCTTATGTTCTGTTCAAGAAAATGGAAGAAATAGGTGCACTCTTTCAAGGGTGTACGCTTTTCATTGTGAATTTAATGAGCTTGTGTACTGTGCACTGTGCTTCCACACTCAAGTTTTTATAACTCTTTTTTCTTAAATTTCATAATTGTTTGTTAATTTTATATCTTAGACCCTTAGAAAATCAGCAATGATGACTATGACGTCATCGTAACTTGTTATATTGCCTGCTGAGTAGTGACGTGAGAGAAGTAACAAATTGACGTCGAGTTGCTTTCGAGGGTGTCAACGCTGCAATATGCACTGTATAGCACTCGATTGTGCAGACAAACTTCACGTTTCATAAAAAAAAATACTTTCCAACTCATATTCCCCTTTGATATTTTGCATTTGATGTATACTAAGTATAGGAATAGATGCCACAAGCTATCTAGACAACGGGATTTCCGGTCCAATTAATTTGACTTACGAAGACCGCCTTGGGTGACTTATCTAGTCAAGCATTTCATTGGCCTTACGTGCAAGCTATTTGCGCTGGGCACATTGTTAGAACCTGTCATTCTTGATTTAATTGAATCTGCAACCCAGAAAGACCTGAAGTGTACACGCCTTGCTAAACTCGACTTACCAGCCAGCATCACTCTCATAAAACTTACCAAGCTATTAAAAGTTTCACGTTTATTGAGGAGCTTCGAAGTGCTTTTCAATTTAACGCAATACAATAGCAGGAACGGAACCGTGGGAGTGTCGGAGAAGCGTACCCTGACCATAAAAAAGTGAAAATACTAACGGCAAAAAAACTGCATGATACAAAAGTAGAATTGTGGCGTTTTCTGTTAAGAACCTTAATTTAAATCCCAAAGGTTTCGGAATGGGGACGAGGGTGACGACTTGGCGCTGCGATGATATATTTTTGGCGAAAATTTTCCTTGTTGCTGGCGGAGATCAACAAGTACTATTAGGTGCCGCATTGAAGAAAAAAACAAAACCAACAAGACTGCGTGTACAATTTTAATAACATATTCTACTGACGAGAGTGTGTCTGCGCTGTTCAGTTTTGGATGCCACCGTAGTGAGTTGGATAATCAGGGGGAAGAGTAGAAATGCCTCAGACAGGCTGGGCGACGTTCCGATAGGCGAACCTATCTGTGTCTAAGATAGGCCTTTGACAAAGATAGGTCCTCCTATCGAAACGTCGGCTGGTCTGTCTGAAGCCCTTCCACTCTTCATCCTGGTTATCTTACTACGTGCTTCCATCTGACAGCCCCCTCTTAATTTTAGCTTACCGTGGTTTTAGATTACACGTGATTTGCTCCAAGCGAGACCAAGAAATGGGGGATATATGTGTTCATTTGGGAAAATATATCTATGATCATAAAAGAGCACCTTCTTATGACGTTAAATTGTCACTGTCCTTCAATAGGAAAGTATAGACCTATTTCACGTTTGCCAACATGGTAGGCGCACCAGGTACACAAGCCGCCAACAGCGCGTCAGGACGCCTCTCGCTTGTTTACAAGTGACGATCGCTACATAGGAAGTTGCAGTGACTGTATAGCGGTTGTGAAATCATCATAATATGAGCCATGAGGACGTGTGGCTCTAACTTTTAGAGCCTCGTGAAAACATAAGAGGTATCATAACGATGGAAATGTAGCTCATCTGCGAAATGTCATCGTCGTTGCTGCAGCCTACGTGACACATGCGCATTTTAATTTGTACTAGTGCAAGGACAGACCCAGTTTAGCAAGGATAACAATATGCACATGCGCGGTATTAAAGTACGTAGCCACGAATTGCTACCGTAAACCCTTGCATATAACAAATGTGCCGGACTTATTATTCATGGAAACAACAAGGGCGACCTCGGCGACACTTTCATTCGCAATACGCTTGCGACAATGCTTCACACACACACACACACACACACACACACACACACACACACACACACACACACACACACACACACACACACACACACACACACACACACACACACACACACACACACACACACACGCACGCACGCGCGCGCACACACACACACACACACACACACACACACACACACACATGCTAAGCTCATGTTATGCTTTTTTATGAATTACACTAGTTCATTTCTACGATGCTTTTCTGTATTGTTTAGGTCAACTCCTACGTCAGCCCTTCGGCGATGCAGTAGGTTGAGAAAAATTAAATGAATACATTTTTCGCAACTACTTTATTTATCGGCTTTATGAGACCACTCTTCAGGCTTATTGGAGTGAATGGATATGTGTACAAAGGCAGAGGAAAATGTACAATAGTCGGCCAGCGGCTACAAAGCTGCCACGCTCGTGCTCTACCACGGCAGAGAACACCCACACACGCTCTTCTTTACTGCACTACATAATATATATATATATATATATATATATATATATATATATATATATATATATATATATATATATATATATATATATATGTGACGTAAGAAGGCAGGGATGGTTAGGAGAAGTAGAGGAGGAAGAAGTGCAGAGTAGAATAAACATGGGGTATGAGCCGGGCCACGTCTGCCATTCCACCACACCGTTCTCGTGTGGTTCATCACATATATATATATATATATATATATATATATATATATATATATATATATATATATATATATATATATATATTGCCAAGGAATGTACAGGGCAAGTTATTAGTACCAATGGAATGTAAATAAGAAGAAAGAAAAGTGGATGAAAAAATAACCAGCCGTGAGCTGGAAACGAACCTACGACTTTCGAATAGCGCGTTCGATGCTCTTATTTTTTCATCCCCTTTTCTTTCTTCTTATTTACATTCCATTGGTTCTAATAACTTCCCCTGTACATTCCTTGGCATTACTGTCTCTTAGATCTCAATAATATTGTGTTAAAACACGGAAAAACGAGCCCTTAGGTATACACTTCTTTCCCTTATATATATATATATATATATATATATATATATATATATATATATATATATATATATATATATATATATATATATATCCGCAGGGGCGCCTGTGCAAGTAGGCGTTTGGTGTGTAGCGACACCACGGACCCGAGCTAACGGGGGAGTTTTGGCTCCCTCCCACGCTTAGCCGTGCGTGGCTTTGCCGTGTCCGGGGAAAAGGGGATCCTGGGGGTTGAGCCGACGCTGGGTGATTGGACTTTCAAGGCCCCCCGGCAGAGGCAACACACCCCTTTGGCTTCGGCTTCACGTAGACGGCACCCCTGGGCTGACCCACCCAGGGGAAATTGGCAGTCACCTTTTCCTATCTCTCTCCCCTACAACTTTGTCTTTATCTCTCTCTTTTTTAGTCTGTCCTGTCTACTTTTCTCTTCTGTTTACTTCCAATTTTCCTGGTGGCAAGGGTTAACCTTGTGTAATTAGTCAATCTTGAGTAGTTATCTTTGGTTATAGTGGCAATGTACGGCTGGCGTCTGCAGCCTTATGCTAATAAGTGCTTCAGCGTCCCCTGGTTGGACTCCATGGTGCCGAAAAAAAGTACACTACTATGGGAACACCTGCGTTTCCCCGTCTCCTAGATCGTCTTCCGCCTAACAGGGGACGCACCGATGACATATCAATTTTCAACCAACCCAGACAATGCTTTCCGAAATTCCATGTTGTGCACAGGGAAAATTCAACAAAACATGCCAGAGCCATATCTCCATTTCTTGTTGCAAAATATCTGACTGATGTCTTTGGCCCAGGGTACAAGGTTACAAAGGTGGCTAGCGGGGACCTTCTCCTTGAGCTCCCTGAAAAACATCACTATGAAAAACTTAGTAGTCTCGTAGCATTTGGTGATATCCCAGTATCCGTTTCACCTCACAGATCAATGAACACCACACGCGGAGTTGTTTCAGAAGCAGACCTTTTGAAATGTCTGAACAGGAACTGCTTGAAGGGTAGAAACAGCAAAATGTCACGGATGTGAAAGTAATCGTCCTCAGACGTGACAACAAGGAAATACCTACCAAACATTTAATACTCACTTTCGCATCTAGCACACTGCCTTCATCTATAGAGACAGCCTACATCAAACTCTCTGTCCGTCCCCACATTCCCAATCTAAGACGGTGTTATAAATGTGAACGATTTGGTCATGGCTCCCAGAACTGCCGGGGTCAGGAAACTTGTGCAAGATGTGGTAGCCACGGCCACCCATCTGATAACTGTGTTACTACGCCTCACTGCGTGAATTGTGACGGGGAACACGCCCCGCATTCGCGTTCGTGTCCTAACTGGAAGAAAGAAAAAGAAATAATTACTCCTAAAGTCAAAGAAAACATCACATTCAAAGAAGCAAGACGAAGAGTGTCGCCATTTTACGGCACAACATATGCTGATGCGGTGCGTCAGGGGGCAACGCCGCACCAGCCCTCGCCACCCCTTCGGCCAGCGCAGAGCGAGCCATCGGCTGTGGCGCCTGCCCCCAAGGCGGCAGTAGTTCAGTCTACTACGCCTCCAAGCAAATCGAGGCCGGAGGCTCCTGGGTCCTCTGGTCTCAAGGCCTCACCTCACAAAGCGAGGCCTAAAATCCAAACCACCAGCTCGCATGTGCGGGCATCCAGTGCCTCTGAGGAGGCAATGGATACAACGGTACCCTTGGTACCGAAAGAGCGGCGCGCCTCCTTGGAGAGCGCCAAGAAAAACAAAAAACCAATAACGGGGCCGGACGACCGTCCTGCCACCTGAATTAATGAGCTCACTCCAACACAAGATACTCGTTGTACACACAGCAGCATCTCTCTTGTTTAAATATGCAGACAGAAATATTACAGTGAAACATCTGAGGCCTTCTTCGAAACCTCGATGACTTACAAGAACTCCTCCATGAACACAATCTAAGAGTGCTGTGTGTACAAGAGACACACTTAAAACAAGCAAACACAAACTTTTTACGTAACTACGTAATCTTCCGAAAAGATAGAGACGATGCCATGCCACCTTACCGGTGGTGTAGCGGTTATAGTTAGTCAAGGTATAGCATGTGCACAATTACCCCTTCAAACTTCCCTCGAGGCGGTGGCTGTCCGAGCAGTTATTCTAAGCAAACTTGTCGCAGTCTGCTCTTTGTACATACCTCCGCACCACAGTCTTGAAAAACTTCAATTCCAGTCTTTAATAGACGAACTACCTGAACCTTATCTGGTCCTTGGGGACCTGAACGCACATAATGGTCAGTGGGGTGACTCTCGCTGTAATGCACGAGGTCGTCTCATTGAACAATTCCTCATTTCATCAGGTGCTTGCCTGTTGAAAAGGAAAGAGGCAACATACTCTAACCTTGCCAACAAAACTTACTCTTCCATAGACCTCAGTATCGCATCTCCTTCACTTGTACCATTACTTCCGTGGAAAGTCATAAATAATCCATACGGAAGTGACCATTTCCCTTTAGTTTTGAGTACACCAATAATAAATGAATGTCCTCCACATGTTCCCAATTGGCTGGTAAACAAAACCAACTGAGAACCTTTTCAAAAGCTTACTCACTTAAATTGAACTGACATATGCGGATTAGGCATAGATGAAGCTGTGTAGTACTTCACGGCTTTTCTTACTGACGCAGCAACCAAGTGCATTCCACAAACATCTGGACTGCCCGGCAAACGACATGTTCCGTGGTGGAACACTGAGTGTCAGAATGCGCGAAAGGAACAGAACAGGGCATGGAGGTTGCTGCGGAACTCGCCGACAGCGGAAAATCTTGAGAGCTTTAAAAAAATAAAATCTCGAAGCAGGAGAACGCGTCGGCAGGCCAGAAAAGAAAGCTGGCACAAGTTTTTATCAGGGATAAATTCATATACACAAGAGGCTAAAGTCTGGAACATGGTTCGTAGGGTAGCAGAAAGACAAGTACACTCACTTCCATTCGTAAACACACAGGGTGACAGCCTGGAAGATCAAGCGAACTTCCTCGGTGCACACTACGAGCAGGTGTCTAGCTCGTCACACTACACTGAAGCTTTCCAAAGATACAAAGCAAAGATAGAAAAGCAGAAACTAGAATTCAAGTGCACAAATAACGAGGCATACAACCAACCTTTCAACTTAGCTGAGCTACAAACATCACTAAATTCTTGCAGTTTTTCCGCTCCAGGCTACGACCATGTCACATATGAAATGTTGAAAAACCTGCCGCTCAAAACGCGAACAACTTTACTCTTTATGTACAATGCTATCTGGCTTTCAGGCACCATCCCTGCTTCCTGGAAAGAGGCTATTGTTACCCCTATTTTGAAACAGGGCAAGGATCCTTCCTCAGTTTCAAGTTATAGGCCCATTGCACTAACCAGCTGCCTTTGTAAACCTTTTGAAAAAATGATAAACCGCCGACTTTTACATTTACTTAAAACACAAAATCTGCTCGACCAATTTCAGTGTGCGTTTCGAGAGGGTAGATCCACCACCGACCATCTTGTGCGTATCGAGGCACAGATCCGAGACGCTTTCGTCCACAAACAATACTTCCTCTCAGTGTTTCTCGATATCGAGAAGGCTTACGGTACAACATGGCGTTTTGGCATATTAAGAGACTTGTCTCACCTGGGTGTGCGCGGTAGAATGCTTTCCATAACCCAGAGTTACTTGTCCAATCGGAAATTCCGTGTCCGTGTGGGCAATATTCTCTCCCAAACATTTGTGCAAGAAATGGAAGTACCGCAAGGTGGTGTACTTAGTTGTACACTTTTTATTATTAGAATGAATTCCTTGCACCTGTCCATCCCCCGCAACATGTTCCATTCCACATATGTCGATGACGTCCAGCTTGGCTTTAAGTCATGCAACCTAGCAATGTGTGAGCGGCAGGTTCAGTTAGGTTTAAACAAGGTCTCCAAATGGGCAGAGGAAAACGGATTACGGCTGAACCCAGGAAAAAGCACGTGTGTCGTTCTCCCGAAAGAGAGGCATGCACTCAAAACCCGACATTGAACTGAACGGCCAACGCTTCTCTGTCAATGCGGAGGATAAATTCCTAGGCTAAATCTTGGACAACAAGTTGACCTTCGTACCCCACATAAAGTATTTAAAAACAAAATGTTTAAAGGTCATGAATGTTATAAAAGTGTTGTCACGTACTACGTGGGGTAATGCCAGGAAATGCCTCATGGACCTGTATAGAAGCCTCATTCGCACCCGCTTAGATTATGAGGCCGTTGTTTATCAGTCTGCGACTCAAAGTGCTTTGAAGATGCTGGATCCCGAGCACCATTTGGGCATCCGCCTTTCTATGGGTGCTTTTCGCACCAGCCCCGTAGAAAGCCATTACGTTGAGTCAAATGAGTGGTCACTTCATCTGCAAAGAACTTTGTATGTTTCCTTGTATGTATGTCCTTTGTATATTTCCTTAAGGTGAAAGCAGACAAGAGGCACCCCACATACTCTACTATTAATGATTAGTCGAGCTCCATTCTGTTTCAAAACAGGCCTTCGATGAGGCAGCCCTTCTCAGTTCGCCTGAAGGGTCTAGCTGAGGACACTGGAGTGTCACTCGAACACAGTTTAATGGCTCCTGTAGCATACCGGCCACCGTGGCAGTGGCAGACTATAGATTGCGATGTGTCTTTCCTAGAAGTTACTAAACATGCGCCTATTGCCCATATCCAAACATATTTCCTGGAACTTCAACACAAAAACACACGTCCTGAGTTCTTTACAGATGCCTCCAAGTCTAACTGCTCTGTGTCCTACGCTGCTGTTGGCCCTTTTTTTTCGGATGCTGGCCCTCTACATCCAGGCACAAGTATCTTCTTAGCGGAAGCTTACGCGATACTTGTGGCAGCTAAACACAACAAACAATTACAAATACAAAAAGCAGTAATTTATATAGACTCCTTCAGTGTGGTAACGGCTGTGCACAGTCTTAAAAAACAAAAAAACCCTGTCCTCGTCTCACTTTACTCCATTTTATGCACACTCTACACACTCAACCAACATGCTGTTGTGTGCTGGGTGCCAGGGCACCGTGAGATTCAAGGCAACGTCATGGCGGATCAGCTTGCTGCATCCGTCCACGAAAGCACCGCCATTACACCCATATCAATCCCGGCCCTTGATCTTAAGCCGTCTCTCAAACGAAAGCTCAGGGACTACTGGCAGAGCAAGTGCGATACACACTCACAAAACAAACTACACGTTATCAAGCCAAACCTTGGCCATTGGCCACCAGTATCAAAATCACGTCTAACAGAGGTAACACTAATAAGACTCAGGATAGGACACACATACACGACACACACGCATCTTTTGTCCGGTGGTGATCCACAATTGTGTGATAAATGTGGTGAGGCATTAACAGTTCTTCACGTTTTAATCCAATGTAAACAGTGAGACACTCTAAGAAGACAACACTTTCCATTACCCTACCGACAACATATACCTTTACACCCTGCAATGTTCGTTGGTAGGGAACCACTTTTAAGTGATAAATCATTGTTAGCGTTTTTAAAAGAAATTCATAGTTTTCATATCATATACCCGGGCATTCCGTAGCACGACCTTTTCGGAGAGGTTTTTGCTGAGGTGGCTACACAGGAAAGCACTTGCCTCACGGCCCTTAGACGCAAGGGTATGAACGAGTGAGGTCCTTGTGCTAATGCCATACATGTCCACCATCGTTTTTCATTATCACCAACATTTGTCACCTATTCACACCATGCACACCTTTCACGGCATAGTCATGATTTTATTACTAGTATGATTTTACCCGCCTTACTGCGACGAATTTTATGGCCCTTTTACAGGCGCTAATCACAATCATTGTCCACATTCCTTGTCCCGTGAACTGGCGCTCTTTGGCCATCAAATGGCCCTTGCGCCAAAAAACACCATATATCATCATCATATATATATATATATATATATATATATATCAGATCTAACAGACAATGATGCCAAGGAAAGTATAGGGGAAAATATTATACCAAATCGTAATGTAAATATGAAGAAAACTGGGGTAAACTATCACTTGCCGTGGGCAGGATCCGAACCTGTAACCTTCGAATGACGCTTTCAACGCTCTATCACTGAGCTACCACGACAGCTATCCCCCCAGCCACTTCATTGAGTTTTATATGTGAATTAAACGTGGGAGTGTCAGTCAGCGCCACCAGTAGCCATGGCGGCGAGTGTAGCACACTGTTTTGAGCCTATTTGGCGTCACGTAGGGCGTGAGCTTATTAGAGAGGAAAAGGGGCAGAAAGATGAAGGGAAAGTGGAAGAAAGAGTGGAAGGGGGGCGCCCTGTAGGAGTCCACCTTATATTCTTTTTCTCTTTTTTTTCCTTTTCTTTTTCCTTTTCTTTTCCTTTTCTTCTTTTTTCATTTTTTCTGTCTTTTTTCCTCTTTTTTCCGATTTAGGATTGTATAAAGCGGAGCACCAACAAACTGTACCTTCAATCCTGATGAAGGCCGGACTCTAGGCCGAAACCTCGATATAGACCACGTTGTGACCGCTCACGGAGGATGTACTTGACTTTTTGCAACGCTACGGCCACTCAATCACCATGCCTGCCTATATATATATATATATATATATATATATATATATATATATATATATATATATATATATATATAATTGCGCGGTGCGTTTCGGAATTTGCCAGGGTGCTTTTCCTCGCTCATTCTCTACGCTATATAAAGCCAGCGGGTGCCCTAAAACACCACAAGCTTTCTCTGTGTTTACTCCGACTCCACCTCACGAGGTTGAGATGACCTTCAAAATATTGTATCGCGAGTAAACAAAAAGTGTTCGTCCAATATATCGGTTTAACCTTCACGCAAAAGATGTTGGTTGCTCTCGTTCAAAATAAAAACACCAATGCAAGTAACAAATAAACGCGTAGAGCGGTCAGACATTCGGCTAATTGTGGACAACTGAATTTAAAGAAAAGGAAACCTTCAACTAACTATAAAATTTCTCTGCCGTGCGTCTAAATATCTGGTATTTCATATAATCCACACGGGAAGCCCCATGTCTTAGAGGCTTGCGTCACGTATACGTGAAGAAAATATACGTGTAAGCGCAGTGCACCTTAGGCCCTCCTACGATACGACCCGAGAAGCCACTCAGGCATTGAAGTTTCAGTATCTTTGGAATAAACTCACAAATTGAATTATGTTACAATTGTATCCACTCATGCAAAAGTACAAAAGAAACCTAATTTCTCAGTAGCAAACTTATACGTGATTGCTTATGCAATGGCACATTAAGGACGACACTTATGACGGTATATTGGTAGTCTCTCATTCCGGTGGTTGAATTACCACTCGAAACCGACTAAGGCTATGAAAGATACCATTGTGGAGGGCTCCGGGTTATTTAGATTACCTGTGGGTCATTCACTACCCAGAAATTGCAGAAAGATGTGCCCATTATCCCAGAAAAATCTGGGTGGCGCCACCAGTCGGAAATTTTTGATGCCCGCTGTTGCGGACCCAGTGTCGCGTATACAGAACATGCTTTCCCATCATTCGCTGGTCCGTGGTTTGCGACCTTTTTTTTTGTTATAGCGGGTCTCACATGAATGACAAGGCCAGCATCTGTAATGCTCGTATACAAGAAAGTGACAAATATTTAAAAAGTTTTGTTTCAGTTAATCAGCATTGGTTCTCGGTGGCCATCGTATTCTTGCACCACGTTTTTTTGTTGTGTTTCGCTGCATCACGACGAGAGAGAAGAGCTGGAACATGTCCGTGCTTGAATACAAAAGCGCGTTATTGAATGCCAGGCGGTCAAACGTGTTCGCCGGAATTCACACTCGTAAGATTCCAATTTAGAGTAATAGATTGCTTTGTTCAGAGGCAGTTCTTTTTATGAATATATTTTTTACCCCAATGAGTATTATTTGCATGGAAGACATCAGCGTACCTGCCAATAGTGTTTGTGCCGGTATGGCAATCCCCAAGCATACTTGCGAACATCCATACACCATTATGGCTCACAAAATATTTTTAAAGTGATATGCCGAGAATGTCACAGCATCGTGTGCGTCTTTTTCTCCTTGTGACTAATCGATCAGCCATCGCGTATAATTTTACGCATTTCTCGCAATCATTTGGGTTCTATCTCACTACAAAAACAAGTTGAGGTTAACTGCGTAAGCTTCATACAGCATCGTAGCAATGTCCCTTAATTCGTAAGTACCTGTTTAGACAGTCAGCTCGGGGTTTAATTCTTTAGCATTTGATTACCGCTGAGCTTCATCAACCATTCTTTGGCGTCACACCAGACATTGACTCGTTGAAGAGAAGGACGTTTAATTATTACGTGGCCTACGTCACTTAATGCGCCGTCGAAACAGTTCAGACACAAGCTTCTTTACACTATTTCGACTTCTTCCCACGTTTGTTATGCTAACCATTGCTATCAACAGTGCTCACGCAATAACTAAACCTCGCGTACGACGAAGCGGTTGATACAAACCGACCTATATGGCACCATATTCCCAGATGAGTCTTGGGAAGAAATGTGTACATAATTCAAGTTTAGTGGTGCGATACATTGGTGGGCAGTGATATACAGGATAATTTTCAAATTGTCAGACAGAAAATTGAGAGACAGTTGTTTTACGTCAGTATACTTTAACGTCAGCAGCGTTTCTTCTTTGGCTGTGAACATCGACTTCTTTGGCCTCTGCGTTTTGTTTCTAACTTTCCACTGGATATATCAGAAGATATGTACAGGAACCAGATGACATAATTCAGTACATACCAAGGGGACGATGAACAGTAAACGTTAGAAAAACGGCCAAAACATGACGGCAATCAAAAGATCGTCCCATCTGTGAGCACAATAAGCCACATTTTTTTACAAGTATTTGCTGATTTCATTTCATTTCTTTTATTGAAGCCTTACCTACGCGGAGGCATTACATAAGGCGGGGGCAAACAATATATGAGGGACTCTGAATCACACAAACGCCGAAAAAGGAATAAAAGACGAAAAAAGGGAGAAAAACATCTCTAAGCAAGGAAACAAGCAAGCAAAAAAAAACATGACTGCCGTAGACTGGAAATAAAACAGCAATCCTGCTTATTATTCCTGCTTCTTATTTTAATGATTTTTTTTGTTTTCTTTTGTTTTTTATTCATCTTTCTCTTTTTATGCTGTGTTTATTTGCTGACAATGTATTTCAGTGTTGCTTGATGATTACCTTTTTTTTCCGTCATGGGAGGCCCCGCCTGCGGTTCTTATCTTGGGACCTCCCAGTGAATCTGTACTCATGCACTTTTCCATGTTCACGCTTGATGAATAAAATTCAAAAATTCAAATTCAAAAAAAATATACACAAGTTATCAGCATAACAATGCATGAGTCACTAAAAGCTAGTTACTAACATAGTTCAACTAGGAATTCATTTCAATTTAGGTGAGATGCATTGTTATTTTTTCGCGAAAAGTCGTGCGGTCGGTGGACGAAACAATACTGTCAGGGAGGGTATTCCACAGGGTTATTGCATGGGGGAAAAAGAATTTTTCATCGAGGATGTGCGGCACTGAATGTGTGCGATTGGTTTGCTGTGGTTGAGACGCGGCGATATTCGGGGCGGGGATTGAATTCGAGGGTGCCTGGCAAGTGGGTGATAATAAAACGAGTGAAGCAAGCAGAGACGCGAGATGATTGGACGCGATTGGAGACGATGATATGTTGGGTGTAACGCCCCAAAACCAGGCTGGTAATAACAAGTCAGTAGTGACCAATTGTGAGAAAGAAAGAAGCTCACAAATTTGCCGTGACCGTTTCTTTACAGGACATGAGATTGTGAACATTATTTTCAAAGCTCCACTGAAATGTCTCTGACTCAACATGAGCCATTTCGGGACTGCTTCTTAAACCTCGTAAAATACAAGCGCCGGTCGTATCATAATAAAACAGTGCATAAATGTACTTAATGAGCAGAGGTTTGTCTCACCTTTGGGTGCCTTTGTTAATCTTGGATCTCGGTATTAAGCTATAGTCGATGATAGATGCCATAACAAAGCTTTTGATGCAGTTAGATGCTTTGGGACTTCTCATTGTATATCCAGAAAAGAGTCGCATATAGCTAACCTTTCTACGGCAGAAGATCTTTGATATATGAAGTCAAAAGATGTCTGAGACAGACTGATTACCAGCTTTTGTGCAACCACTGCTACCAAAAAAAAAAAAAATTAGCAAGGGTGTGCTTGGGTATAACAAATACTTGTAGTGTCTCTCATAATCAATCCCAGAACTCTGTAACAAGAAAAAAATATTCTATCGTATAAACAATAAAAAATAGCAAAAAATTATAGGCTCTATATAAGGACTTTAAAAATAGGGCCCTGTCATGTTATAGGCTGTACTTCATGCCGAAATACAAGAACAGCCATCAACTGGCCTAATGAACGCGGCCTTAAATTCTGTTCCCGTCTTCTGGTTATGAAAGCTCGCTGAAGGAAACAAAGTCTGACTGAAGAAAGTAAGTAATGTAAGTTTGAACACAAAATTCATGTAACCTTGCTTATATAGTCATATAACTTGGTGCTTTTCCGGTTGAGTAAGCGTTGCGTGGTCCCAGATAAATGCTACCATCTGACAGCGTTTTTATTAAATGCAAAGCATTTCTTAGCGAACTTCGACGACATTGAGCGTATCTATCTATCTAGCCGGTTACGTTTGCGTGCTCTCATGGTCACACTTTTAATTTGGCGTGTACCAAAATTAGCATTGGAAGGTAAGTCTTGTTAGACGAATATGACGCGCTAGTGAAGACATGAATAATAACATAATCCTGTCGCGTACGGCGTCAAACACCTCCCGCCAGACCGTGGCACATACGCACGGATGGGTATGTCCCACTGGTGTGCGGCTATGTGCCACAGCTGATTGACACAGGAACGACGAGAACACACGAGGGCATTTTTAATTCATGAACGTTAAAAAATACCCGACATCGGTAGCGTCGACCTGACAAATGCAAAGAATAAATGTCAGGCTCCCAGCTGGAATAAAATCCAAGCATTCTGCGTGGCAAGAAGTCATTTTACCACAGAGCTACGCCAGGTCTCAGAACTACTTTTCAAATAGACGCTAATCTTCGTGAAACGCCAAAAGTGGTTGCAGTGCTGCCTACACAATTTTATAAACATTACATATGCACACCTTTGATACAGCCGTAACTTCGGGTTAACGTCAATTGTGGTTAGTTGCCAAGCACTGAAGTTTACTTATGTATTAGTGCCCAGAGGCAGCATCTTTACGAGCATCAGCGCTTCATATCACCTTCAGGTGTTGCTGATATGCATGTTACAGTTGGCATCGTTGCGGAAGTGCAAACAACTGGTTATATAAACATCTTCAACTATTCAACATATGTCTGTGAGTGCAACATTTGTACATATATTTAGCGTCATGTAATGACGTGTCACTCAATAAAAAATTTTGTTCACCTTCCCACCGCATGCTTCGCATAACGTCGATTCCCAAGTACGTACGTGGGGTCAGCCGAATTACGAAATGCGAAACATCTCTTACCAATCTTCGGCGACTTTGAGCGTATCTATCTATCAATCTATCTATCTATCTATCTATCTATCTATCTATCTATCTATCTATCTATCTATCTATCTATCTATCTATCTATCTATCTATCTATCTATCTATCTATCTATCTATCTATCTATCTATCTATCTATCTAGCCGCTCAGGACTTTTAGCTCTCCTGGCTGTTTCAATAATGGTATCTATACCAAACTTGGTATGGCATAACATGACTGTATGAAGAACATATTTGACTAGACATAAAATGAAAATCATGACATGTATGCCATGAATGTCATAATTTACATTTCATGGTCCTGCAGCTCTTGCGGTGGTTTCGTTCACAAGACATGTTGCAAAACCGGTATGGTATGACATGAATTCATGGCGAACACAAGCGACAGACCCTAACATGAAAATCATGGCATGCGTGTCAAGTAAGGACATGACTACATGCCACGCTCTTGATGCGCTCGCTGCCATTTCGCTAGCGTCACATGTGCCAAATTTGGCATTACGGTACGTTAATGGATGATGAAGGTATGTGACTGGTGCAAACATGATAATTATGAGATGCGTGTCAGGTAACAATATGACTACATGCCCCGCTCATGATGCGCTGGCGGCCATTTCACCAGCTGCACTTATACCAAATTTGGTATTACGGTACGTGAATGGATGACGAAGGTATGACACTGGTGCAAACATGATAAACATGAGATGCGTGTCATGTAACAACATGACTACATGCTACGCGCATGATGTGCTCGTGGCCGTTTCGCTAGCTTCACATGTACCAAACTCGGTATTACGCGAAGCGAACGGACGACGTAGGTTAATGACACATCCAAACATGATGATCATGACATGCTTTTCATTTAACGTTATGACTACATGCCACACTCATGATGCGCTCGCAGCCGTCTCGCTAGCTTCACATATGCCAAATTTGGTATTACGTGACTCCAATGGATGACGGAGGTATGTGACTAGTGGAAACATGATAATCATGAAATGCACGTGATGTGAGGACATGACTACAAGCCCTCGTCAAGGCACCAGTACATTTCGACATGTCGCGGTGCGCGTCCTCGCCAGCGTTCATTTCGTCGCGTCACGTAGGCGTTGAAACGCCAGTCGCCGGTCCTACTATATACTCGCAGGCGAGTGCCGCGCTGCGTTGCTTTGACGCATGCGCGTTTCAGCGCGCCCAGCTTCCCCCCTTAACGAAAAGAGGGAGACGCAGTGTTGTCTGGGTAACGCACCGGTGCCAAATGCAGCATGTCGCATTTCATGCTGGTTGTCATGGGGCCGCTCCGACGGACGCCGGTCGCTCCTGGCGTCAGACTATCACTGCTCACGTTTTGCTAACGTTGCATATCTGTGCCCAGGGTGCGCGCGCGTCAACGCTACATTGGAGTATATTGGGCCTTCATGATGCGCTCGTGGTCGTTCTGCTAGCTCCACATACTACATTTGGCGTCACGTGACGTCAATGGGTGACGAAATATGTGACTGGTGCAAACATTATAATCCTGACACGTGTGTAATGTAAAAACATGACATTATACTGCGCTCATAGCGTGCTCGCGGCAGTTTCGCTAGCTCCGCATATACTAAATTTCGTATCACGTGACGTGATTAGATGGCCAAGATAAACGACACATTCAAACATGATAATCATGACACGGAAGTCACATACGGCATCACTTACCTCCACCTCGTAACATCGGGCTGATTTTAAAAAGACATATCAACACTTCTCAATCATGCTTCGCATATCATTGATTCCCACTGTACGTGGGATCTGCCTTTTTTTTCGTATTGACGCACCTTGTACAGTTTGTTGCAATGTACTGGTCTACCTTCAATAGGTGCAGTAAAATTTTCTCGATAATGTTCAAGCGTGTTGCAGCTTGAAAATAAAGCATATCCCTCCATACGATTCGCGATTGCACCTACAAACGTGCTTGTAATTTATTAAAAGCCTGGAAATCTATTACGAACGTGCACTGCGACGTAAGAAAATCTGCTGAAAGCGCGAGCAAGATGATAACCATTTTCAAGCAACTTTGCTGCAGCCGCTTTCGGAACTGCTTTCTAAAGTGCCTCCACTTTTAGAACTGAACGCATGCGGAGCATTGAAAGTGTACTTTAAGCTGGCAGCCACAGCCGACGAGCAGCAGCTGCGGAAGGTGTAGGGGCGGGGGCGGCACTATGGTGAAAGTGCCAGGCGCCAAAAGAAAATTGGGAGAACATAACTCAACGACTCTTCCCAGACAAGCAGTTTCATTGGCAGAGGCTGACAATACCCACCCCGCTATTCTGTGATCAGCGGCAACGGGCGCTTCAGTGCATGGTCCATTCTGCGTTTAAGGGGAACCCTTTGTCTTCATCTCAGTGTCGTGAAAGGGCGGTGCGTCTTTAGTTAAATTAGCAGAAAGAGGTCATCTTTTCCCTCTTACAAAGACTTCCGCTAGCTTCTGACAAAACAAAATGTAAAGAATACATGTCCCTCCCAGTATCGCTATGTGACCAATACGTCATAATATATGGGTCTCCTATAGGGATGAAAACAAACTCATGTATCGCGCAAGGGGTATGATACGTGCAGCTACGCAATAGTGGTTTGAAGACTGCGCAAACAGTAGAATTAGTGAGCTCGTAATTCATTCCCTCTCACACAACCTCACTTCCTTTTGCCCACCATATTTGTGTGCTGTAGTACAAAGGGCTAGGCATTGTTTCGCAGTCGGTCCTCCTGTTTTTCTTCATCATTCTCTATTCTGTTTCCCGTGTCCCTATCATACTATCGCTGTGATATGCCATAATTTGTTTTTCGTTATTTCTATTTTTAAGTCTCTCTTCCTATCTCTCTTTTTCCTTTTCTATTTGTTTGGTCTTTTGTTATATTTGTATCTTTCTTCTTTTCTCTTTCTTTCTCTAGCAAGGAAACCATATGGTCGTGATATATGCTTGGTATGGTGCCGTGCTTTCATATACATATCTAAATATATGAGTGCGAATACCTTTATTTTATTTCATATGCATGTGGCTACAACGGTGGCATTCAGACCATGGGTACCCAATCGCTGCTTCACCAATATATTTTATTTTGTTCACTTTAGTTAGCCTTCACATTTCCTTTCTGTCTCTTTTTATGTCTTCGCTTTCACTCGCACCTGCTATACTATGTTTTGGGGCACTCCCTGATCTATTGGCGCGTACTCGCCCGAGTAGGCTGACGATTGAACAGCTCTACTTTTCATACATTTGGTCTAGGCCACTGTCTTGATTGATATGTGGGGTTTAACGTCCCAAAACAACTATATGATTATGAGAGACGCCGTAGTGGAGGGCTCCGGAAATTTCGACCACCTGGGGTTCTTTAACGTGCACCCAAATCTGAGCACATGGGCCTACAACATTTCCGCCTCCATCGTAAATGCAGCCGCCGCAACCGGGATTCGAACCCGCGCCCTGCGGGTCAGCAGCCGAGTACTTTAGCCACTAGACCACCGCGGCGGGGCAAGGCCACTGTCTTAATACTGCCTGGCCCCATTCAATAGAAACGAGGACTTCTGTTGAGGTGATTCGATATATCCTTACTACTGAACTGATGTCATTACAAATTTTCGGTCTGCGTTAGGTTCGATATGCTCAGCAGCTAAGATTTAAGAAAGGGGATTTAAAATTAAACGCAGGCAGAATTGTAAGTACACCTGTGAAGAGTACACAACTTGCCTATTGAATAATGTGTTTTCGAAAACACTTTGCATCTATTTACTTTTAAAAAAAGATGTTTTAAACGGCTTAAATAATATGTCCTGACGACAGAAAACTGCTGTCAATATTGAAGAATGATTATTAGATCTTTGGCATTTCTTTATTAGTATTGCCATGTTCCATTCCTCAGGTTTTCTTATCGCCCCAAAAACACTACACAATTCTCAGCGCAAACCGTGCTTGCAGTTTTCGAGAAGCTTCGGGACTGTAGTAGATCATTTCGATAAGATCACGCCCACTCCGTGAAGTGTACAGATTATTCTGGAACTCACGTCACCATCAGCGATTACGCTAGAACATTCGATGGCAAGAGTATAAATGCCAACGCATTTCGCCGCTTGTCAGTAGTTGATCCACGGCCAACGCTCCCTTTGCCGCTATCAGTTCAAGACTGCTACTCTAGTCCGACTTTCTGTATTGGGCACAGGTTCGTCCAAATAAACAATCTAATATTTGACTCGCAGTGTGCTCCATTCGTCCACGTCACGCCCCCGTGAGAAAATGTTGAAAAGTGATTATTAGATTTTGACATGTCTTTATCTGTGTTTCATACTTCTGGAACATGACAGTGAGAACACACATCATTAAAACTAACGCCTCGTACATGTCGCAAGAATAAACAAGCAGCAAAGTATTGTTTTTTAGTGACTACTTCTTCTAGCTGTTCGGGTGTATTCGCGTCCAAACTTTCATCAATATCATTGCTGCCGCTGTAGAATATGGGTGGGCACTTCACTGGATGGAACATTCCTAGTGTTATGTGTCTTCAAACGTTTTTCCAGTTTAAAAAAAGTTGCCCCTGAAGTCTTTTCAGAAAGAGTTGGCTCGTTAGGTCTAGTAGCTTTTTTACAAAGCTAATTAGATCTCGGAGCAGCGCGGCCATCCTTTCCTCCCTGAACTCGCATGACCTCTTTACAGAGCCTTTTGCATTATGTATATCGTAGTGCTTTTTTTTTGGCTTTTCCTATGATGACATCAGCATGCAGCCCTACGAAACAGGACTTAGCATCTGCTGTATGTTTTTTCTAATCCCCATTGAATGTTGCTTCTGTATGTGACAAGCAAGCTACACAGACAAGATACGCTTTTATCCAGAAGCTTCAGAAGTCTCACTTGGGACGAAACACTCTTCAGAAACCTAACTACACTGATACATAAAACATGAGCAAGCATTTTTAAACAACCTGTACCGAACTTCACAGCTTAACATAAGCGACAAAATTCATAAGAGTTCACCGTCTCGTTTTGTTTTGTCACCGTGATGCATCTGCTCTTTGTGAATTCAAATGAGTGCTCAGTTAAAGTGTAAACACATGTATTTAGAACTCTGCGTGCTTTTCAAGCTTTAATTATATTGAATGAAGAGCTCAAACAAAATCTCGAAACCTGCATTTCACGCATCATTTGGCTTCTTTGGATCACAGCCGCAAACCGAAGCATGCATGCAGGGTCTTTGCACGTTTGAGGAAGCGGGAAGAAACTTATGACAGAATTGAATTCACTTCTAGTGTAAGTTTTGAAACACGATGCTTCTTAACATTATTAAAATTGTAAAATATTCTGGAGCCCTTACAATGTCGGGAGAGTCGGGGCAAGAGAAGCTTTGCGTGATCGTGTCTAACATAATTATTTAGGTGTGTTACTTCGATTGGGTCCCTAATATTACGTAGTGGTGCATACGGAAGAGCGAAAATTCGCTAATGTCTGCCTCGCACGAGAAGGTATGGATAAGCGCCTTTTAAAGATCGGAAGGCGGCCTTAGAACTAGTAACAGAAAGACAGGACATGCGCTTTATTTCATACAAAGACGACGTTCTCGAAGGATACGTGCGGTGAGAGCATTCATTCTTGGAATATCGTCTGTTTTCGACAGAGGTACCCGTCCTTCCAGCACAAGCAGCCCCTCTCCTTTGTTCTGTTCAGCCCACCTAGGCACGAACTCCTCAAACGCCCCTCTGGGAGCTATGGGTGTCCCGGAAGAAAAGGCTTGTTCCGCCGAGGTGGTCCATTGGCAAAGGTACTCGGCTACTGACCTGCAGGTTGCGAGATCGAATCCTAGCTGCGGCGGCTGCATTTACGGTGGAAACGGAAATGTTGTAGGCCCATGTGCTCAGATTTGGGTGCACGTTAAAGATCCCCAGGTGGTCGAAATTCCCGGAGTCCTTCACTACGGAGCACTCCCTACCCGGAGCACTCAACCCATAATCATATGGTGTTTTGGGACGTTAAACCCCACATATCAATCAATCCAAAGAGGCTTTTGAATGCTAAGCACCATCCGTCTTCTCTCTCTATATATATATATATAGATGGAGCGTGTGTAACAGATGGTTTTAAATGGGGTTGAGGCTATGAGGAAGATTCCTGGATTTACTTCAGCAACGCTCCAGTGGCCAAAGCGCACTCATTTCTATCTTCCTGTACTATATCCGTGCCTCTTCATTACCCTCGGCTGAGCTTTGCTTGGAACTCACTGGCTGTGGGCCAGAAGAGTTTTAGTGATCTTCGCCAGCTTAACAAGTTTATTACTGCAAGCTCGCTTAACTACTGAGCCGTGTTGTGTTCGATGGCGAGGCTGCTTTTGAAAAAGTCATGAAAATAGAAATACGAAACCTACGCTTGCATTTATAACCACGGTACCTTTTGTGCACAGTCGGCACTGGCTATAAAATAACATGATTGAATACTAAACGGAACGTGATGAGCGAAAAAGAACACGCTAATGTATTATCAGCTGTTCAATCTCTGCAATATTTCTCCTGCAACAATGTCTATTGCGAACTACTGTTATAATTCTTCGGAGCTCAAACGTGCAACACTGTTCCTCTAGAAATAAAAAAAAGTTACGCGTAACTTCAACCTTTTTTGCAATCGCTTTTTCTTGTTTACTGAATTGTAATCATCTGTCATACGTAGATTGTACATCGTTAAAATTTTCTAAATCAATTTTTTATGACTAACTATGTGCGCTGCTAACTTTTATGTATTTTCTGTATAGGACCAGCTTTGCACCTAGGCTTCCACCTAGGCTTTGGGTCAGAATATTATGTACGCATCTTTTGTATACACGTCCAAATAAACTAATTTTGGTTTGATTTGATCTGAGAAAAAAACGCTGCTCTTGACGATATATCTTTGGTTGTTTAAATAAGTGTTAGAAATCTGACGTTCATTTTATTGTAGAAGTGGCCGTCAATTACCAGGTCTTGTTGTAGAATGACATACTCTCGACAAATATAGGAATGTTTCAAAATAGAAAGGAAGTTTACTGGCTATTAGTCACAGAAACGAACATTAGGGTGCTTCTTTTCGCTGTCTGCTCATAAGTGCATTATGGACTACAAAATACAAGCCCCGTAAATGCTATTCCGAGACTTTCTTCGAGTGTACAGCAGTCCACGTAGACGAAAAAAAAAACGTCAGATAAACAGCCAATACGATGGGTTCTTTTTATTGACGCGATGTATGCGATGTATAAAGCGATGTATAAAAACTTGTTCAGTGTCAGCACTGTGTGCATCTCAATCCCGTGTGTCCAGTGTGTTTTTAGAGCTGTTTACAAAGTCGAAAAATGGTATCCTTGCGGTATGAGTTACTGCGTCTAACTTTGCAAAAAAATGTAACTTTAAAAAATAGAACAATCAAAGATAAGGTATTGTATAACACAAGAAATGTTATCAAAGAACGGCAAGAGTTCTTGAGGTACTAGCGCATACCGCATACACGCTTTAAAGAAGATTTATCAGTACAACCTATGCTGTATGCTGACAAGTATCTCAAAGAAACAACTGATCCCTCCATGACAAGATTCTGTATAATACAAAAACAAAAACTGTCTTCACAGAAGCGGTGCTTATTTTGTAGGGGTTATTTGTGTTTGTAAAGCATCTGCTTGATTTTGCTCGCTATAACAATGTTTGACTCAATTAGATGCGCACTCGTTGATGACGAGTGGCAAACCTCCATCACGACGACTAACACCCATAATCATGACAGAACCGGTTGCTTTAGTCGTTAGCTAAACCTGGACACAACGTATCGTTAATCCCGCGTAAACGTGGCTTCAACAAGCACAAAGTACCTAAGCACTGGTAGTCGATACGCACTTCTTCAAAGCACTATCACATATGTAGAGAAATGGTGCGACCAGCGTTACCGAGTGATAGCGTAACCTACTGCAAAGAACCTGCAAGAACTGGTAGCGCAGGTGCTCACACACCTGCGCTACCACACTGCGCTTTAGCAACACGGGGGGAGGGGGGAGGCAGTGGTTCGTAGCTTGAGTCGCAAACATGCGCACGCGTTCTAGGTCACACTGACATCCTACTCCACTTCTCCAAGGCACAACATTCGCCCATCGACATTGTTGCCTTTCTTTAGCACCTACAGCGTCATTTTTATAATCGTAATCGGGAGGCTGTTCGGTTTATGTGGAAGCTGCAGCACTTCTACAACGAGCCATCAAACGCACACACACAGGCGAAGGATGTACCTGCGCCTAGGGCGACACCCCTATGCTAGCCCGGTCAGTGTTTTTAACACAAGAAAGTTTTTGTCGGGTCCAACACAGCCCCGCTGACGTACTTCCGTCACGAATTGATTGATATGCGGGATTTAACGTCCCAAAACCACCATATGATTATGAGTGACGCCGTAGTGGAGGACTCTGGAAATTTTGACCACCTGGGGTTCTTTAACGTGCACCCAAATCTGAGCACACGGGCCTACAACATTTCCGCCTCCATCAGAAATGCAGCCGCCGCAGCCTGGATTCGAACCTGCAACCTGCGGGTCAGCAACCGAGTACCATAGCCACTAGACCACCACGGCGGGGCCTTCCGTCACGAATATCATGTAGTAACATACACACTAAGAGATTGCAAAGAGAAAACGAGTTGGAGAAATTTCGTAGCGGGCCATCGAACCTGTGACCTCCAGCGCGCGTCACAAGCCACCAAGCCACGGAGCGTACGTAGTCGAGATTGCTAACGGCAGGTCATTTATATGCACATTAGGCCATTGACAGGTCTAAGAGATTCTCAACTTTACAGTGTTTTTGTCATCCATAGCGAGATGAAGCAACGGGCTCACGGGGGGTGAGCTTATGATAGCGCTGGGCGCCTCTCGCATTTTGAGCGCCCCCTGTACGGGACATGGTCTCTCCTGTCAAATGACCTTGTTCTTGCAGAAAATGAATCTGCTTATTACGTAAGCCTCAAATTGAATCTCATGGAAACACGATACTTATATACGAAAATGTAGCATTAGTATTATAAATATTGTGTGAGAAATGGCCCTACGAAGCAGCTGTCTTTCTGTAGCAGCCGTTACTTTATTTCTTTATTACGGAGCCCTCCATGAAAGTTGAGCAGGCTGTACGTTTCTAGTATTCTACATGATCTCTGGTCTACTATTTTCTTTTTACCAAACTGGTTGGCAGCATGTTACCTATGCCTTTTTACGCAATCAAGAAAACATATTTTTTGCAGCGTATCTACTACTGCCGTCTCACAGTGTTCTTCGTAAAGTACATTAGTGCATCGTGACCGGAGCAAGCGCGACTTATTCCTTCAGCCTTTAGTTTTTGAGCACCCATCCCGTTCGACGTGTTTCCAACAGAAGTGCCACTTAGTCAAGGCCTTAACACACCTCCAGTGGACGACTTTACCTTAAGCGTCTCCATCACTCATGGCATCAACCCGTACCAAAAAATGGCAGCATATCAACAGAGTGAATCATGATGAGTGAGGCAAAGCTTCCATCCGTCCGTCCATCTTTGTGCCCGTCTGTCTGTCCCTCCGTTCATCTGTCTGTCTGTCTGTCTGTCTGTCTGTCTGTCTGTCTGTCTGTCTGTCTGTCTGTCTGTCTGTCTGTCTGTCTGTCTCTGTGTCTTTTTTCTGTCTGGCGACGAACATGAGCCGCCGAGGCCCTCCACCACACTGCTTTGTCCATGTCCCACCAACAAAGTGACGAGCATGAGCCGCCGCAGATAACCACGCCCATCGCTCTGCTTCGGCCATACCCCTCAAACGATCCACCACGTAAGGCGATGAACCAGGAGACTGAGAGAGGCACTCCTTCCTCACGCACCCAGGCATAACACGCACAGCAGCCGATCGGAGAGTAGCGGTACAGTGCCATCTAGAAATACATTCACTCAACTGCAGTTTGTATGTACTTCTATCAGACAGCGCTTTCTTTTATACTGTTCGAGAGATACTGCCCTCATTTTTTTCTTCTAGTCTCTTCTTCTCTCGGTTACACCTGATGCAGGTCAACGTTAGACTAAGAGTACCTTCGCCCTTAAAGAGCTCTGCGACCCTCACTAGTTTTACGTGTTCTCCACTCACGCTCACCCCGAGAATCATCCCGGTTGTCTAAAGGGAAAACAAGAGCTGCGTTGCGTTTTCTTTTTTTCGGGTGGTGGCGTTGAATAACTCCAACACGCCGTGGTTAGTCGACCTTAGCCCAAGTTCGACTTCAAAGTCCGTGACGCTTTCTGGCTGCCACATCGATTTCTCTGCTTTGGCTCTCACCGTTAGCTGTTACAAAGCATCTTGACCACAACGGTATGCTTAATCAATAATGGTGGAGATCGGTCGTGGGGATGGAGATGTATGATCAAGCGTTAATGTGGATAGGTCTACGTTAAGCAGCGATTAAGCTGTCAAACATCAACTGGAATTGTACAAGCTTGCTTATATCATTGTATCGTAAAAAATTAACTACAACTGCAAGTACACGCGTCTCTCATAATCATATAGTGGTTTTGGGACGTTAAACCCCACATATCAATCAATGCAAGTACACGTTAACTTTTTTGTTTTACCAATTACTATGACGGAGTGATCAAGCATGTAGTATTTTTCTCTAAGTGGTCGAAGCGAGGCGCTAAATTCTCTTATTAAGCAATGCACTACAAAGCACAATATTTATATGCACTTGGCATGCGTGGGCTCGTCCTACAAAAACGAAAACTCAAATGACGTTTCATTTTACACCATCAGGCATGGTTCTCTTTGTTATTTTCAGAGCATTACGGAAGTATCTCCAGTTATATGCGACCTTTCTGATTGAAGTTGTCATGTTTAAGACCGAATATAGTGCAGTGTATCAATTTTTCTTCAATTTTCACGTGCTCATCTCATAATTTAGCACCCTATGTCCAAGATCAGGTGAATTAAGCGTTAGCTAAGCTTGTTGAAGCCATGCTTCAATATTTAGTATACAATATTTTTTAACAATTGGACTTCCAGCTCATGTCACATGCTGTGCAATACGCCTCACATGATCCATTATTTTCATTTCATTTCATTTGATTTCATTTACTTACTCTCAATGCACTGAGCATTACAGAGAGGAGTGGGACAACAAATATCAATAAGAAGTAAAACAAAACAGCAGGATTAGACTAAATTATCATTCACTTTCAGAAATGATTGATTTGAACGGTTGCCGTTTGTGATTGAAGCGATCGATGCGAGAAGGTGGTTCCAGTCAGTACAAGTTCTAGGGATGAAAGAGTTGAAGTGCTGGTTCCTATGGCTGAAGGGAACCGCAACCTTGTATTGATGGTCATTGCGTGCTGATATGTAGGCTGGTGGAAAAAACAGTGAATCAGAGAGGGTTCTGTTAGTGTCATAGATCTTATGAAAGAGACAGAGACGTGAATTTTTGCGTCGTATTGAGAGGTCATACGAATTCAGTTGAGCCTTCAATAATGTGACACTTGTAGTCCGAGAGTAATTGGACAATATGAAACGTGCTGAGCGATTCTGAATGACTTCAATGTTGTCCATGAGCATGTGAATATTAGGATCCCAGATAGAAAACGCATATTCGAGTTCTGGCCGCACTAATGATTTATACAGGAGGAGCTTTAGGTTAATTAAAGCAAGAGAAAAATTTCGACGTAAATAGCCAAGAGTTCGATCAGCGTTGCATGTTATGTAGTCAACGTGAGCGTGCCATGACAGGTTGTTAGAAATGTTAACAACGAGGTACTTGTAAGAAGAAACGTTGTTTAGGGGAGTATTATTAAGTAGGTGTGAGGGGAACGCAACTTTTAAAGGGTTACAAGCTATCCTCATTTAATTGCGTTTATTTTTGTTAAACTTCATTAGCCAATTATTACACCACGAAGAAATATTGTCCAGGTCAAATTGCAGGGTGTCAGTGTAGTTAGAGGTCAAAATTTCACGGTAAATAACACAATCGTCAGCAAATAACGTAATGGAGGAGAAAATGTTATGAGGCAAATATTTAATATACATTAAAAAAGTAAGGGACCCAAGACAGAGCCTTGAGGCACACCTGATGTTACGGCAGTAGAAGGAGATTTACGTTCATAAGCAGTCACAAATTGCTCGCGGTTATGTAAGAAGCACTCGATCCATTTTAAGATGTGTGGGTCAAAATTTAGTTTACTTAACTTCAAAAGTAGTAATTCGTGACAAACTGTGTCAAATGCTTTGGGAAAAATCAATCAATACACAATCAATAAAAGTACCACGATCAATAGCAGAGAACAAATGATTAGTAAAGCATAAGAGCTAAGTTTCACACGAGTAACTCTTTCTAAAACCACGTTGAAAGTTAGTAAAAAAAGAATTATTCTCAAGAGAGTTGACTAAGTTGCAGTAAATGACATGTTCTAATAGCTTACATGGTACACTAGTTAGTGAGATGGGTCTATAATTGTGGGGATCGTTGGTGTTACCTGACTTGTGAAGAGGAACCACCTTCCCCGCTTTCCAGTCGTTTGGCAGGGTACTCGATTCCAAAGACTGGGAAAAAAATTAATTAATTAATTAATTTCCTTATGCCCTTCCAATCAAGGTGTACTGGTTCTGTTAGATCGTAGTTGTGAGTACATAAGTTAGCAACAGCGGTAGGCGCCACGTTTACAAATGATGATGCGAATACACTCTTGAGAGCTAGGCAACAAGCTAGGCGAATCATTTATTCTCTTAGAATGAATGATTCGCTCCCTGAAACTACCTCTATTTGTTTTTTATTTCCACCGATTACCTGCCAAAGTCTACGATGATTAGTTACTAACAAAGAAGGCAACGTTTGTTCAAAATATGAGTGTTTGGCAAGTGAGAGTGCGCGTGCGTACTCGTCGGCTACACTACGATAACCATTCCATCTTTTGATGTTGCCCGAGATATTTGCACTTCGAAAGATGCGCTTCTTTTTATTAAGTAGCTGCCTTAAAGTAGGCGTGAACCAAGCAGACCGATTGTTATCGGTTATTTTACGGCGCGGTATGAAGCGGTCGGTAAATTCTTCGATTTTAGCTCTAAAACGTAGCCAGTTTTTGTTTACCGAGTATTCACATCATAGTTTCTACATCATAGCAGAATTTTACTATTACTGCAATTCTGTTATTGTGCAGGTCACATAGAGTAACGTACTGACAGCTTCAGATAACGTGATCGTTGTTTCATTGTTCGTCGTAGACAGCAAGTAATGTCAAGATATGCATACATAGCATACCCCAAAACCACCATCATTTACCCACCTCTTGACAGGGTGATGTGTACACCACCCCAGTTAGTTAGGGTACTTTCGGGCAGCGTAGGCTTTGTTGTAGAAGACTCAGTGGTTCGTAATGATCCCATGCTCCGCAATGAAATTCCAACCGAAACATTCACACACTACGAAAAGCAGAAATGAAACAGCTGCCGAAGAAAATGCATCAGTCTTCTTGTTTAGTTGATTAATGAAAGGTGTATCAGGTGCTTCGGCACCGAAGTTACTGTGCTTCACAAAAGGTCGTTATGGCTGAGTTGGCTTGGACGTGATGATTATTGTACTATTGGGCCTCTTGATTAACGTTAATGATCCTACAACGTAAGCAAATGTGTTAAAACACTTGCATCCTTGCTTAAGGTCGTTATGGCAACAGACATTAACACTTGTAAGGATGGGGAATCGGGTAGCTGCTCAGTGAATTTTCAGCGAAAGGTAGAGGTTACGTTCAAAAGTACCGCTTTCCATGTCATCATTATTCATTCATATGTCACCTCACATTCCTGAGGCTCATTCACTGCCTTTATATTCATCATGTTTACTTGTATGTGTGTCTCCTAGAAAGTTGTGGTCCCTGTGAAAAGACTTGTTGGCAAAAGCTGTCATGTAATCAGGAAGGTGCCAAGAGCATAGACCCTTAATTTTAGTCAGATGTTTCAACGCAGTTTTTATGCAGGGTTAGTGAACAGTGAAAACTCGATCAGTAAACCGCTGTTGGCAGCTGGTATAAGTGCAGCGCTGTTGTTGTACGACTGTCTAGAGTTATTTGTGATCTAGTAATTCGTAGGTCATGGCTTTAAACGCACTAAATAAAAGATTGCTAGTTCCACAAACGGAAGTTTAAGCTTTTCTGACCACACCCTAATCTTCTGTTATGTAATTATTTGGGCAGGCCGCAACACTTGCTAGGTTGTGACAACTCTGCTCCTCCTATCTGAAAGATGCAGATTCGATCATAGTCGCGGCCGCTGCATTTTCTGGCTATGAAATGCCAGGTGTGTATGAACAATACAATGCCAGTGATTATGAAAGAACAATTCTTTACTTTTCTCACTTCACTATTTCCGCAACTTTGCATCACCTTCTTTTATTTTTCTGCCACAGAAATATGGGTACTACAGAGTTCAGTCTCTACAGAGCAAACAAGCTATAATAAACAAATCGTGTTGTCAAAACGCACGAGGCCGTGCACGGCGTAAATAGGTGCGTGAGACGCTCTTTTTGTACGCAAAACTTCATCAACAAAAAAAAATATTCTGAGCCAGGTATGGGCAATTATGTTACTTTTAGCCTAAAAGCAAGCTTACAATTTGTGCTCAATTGTCGCGAGCGAGAAATGCCCGGGCAGTAAGAGTAGCCAGGGCCCTCAGTAATTCCTACATTTTATGCATTATGTTCAGTGCGACAAAAAAATGTGCGAATCTCGCATGAGGGTACACTGACGCATGTTTTGATTTGTTTTCTAGCGAGTTTGTTTTCTTTTCATCATTTTTGCTTGCTTAAGCAGCATGGTAATTTATACGTTGTGAGACCGCACCCGCCGATGTATTGGCGTTCTATCCTTTGTGTGTTTTTCACTGCTAAACAATGTTTGGTTTATTCTGCGTTTTATTGCAAAAAAAAAATCTCACAGGAAGAGAACATATTCACCATTTAATAGTCACTCTCAAATTGCACGAGTGGCGCAGAGACTACGCGGAAGATGTGTGCTGGCTAAAACAAAACACTTGTCTTTTCAGAAAAAGTGTCCGCCATAGCTGTACATGAGATTTCCGCATAATGAAATGCCATTATTAGGCCAACCGTTTTTGTTCGTAGCACTGGTTTACTGAAGCAACTAGCTCTCACTCGGCTTTTAAACTTTGTGATAGTTGCTTTGCGGCTAATTCTGGTTGCAATTTTAATATACGTTATTCATCCGTAAAAAAATAAACTACTTCCTTGCAATTTGTGTTTCTGTATAACGGATATACGTAAAAAGGGAAGACATTTACCTTTCTTTTTTTCGCAATAACTACTGATAAACACGTTAAACGCATGATCGTTTGATGACTGCTGAGAAGCTTGACACTCTTGAGTGCAGTTTAGTTTTCTTCGTGATAATAATTTTTTAGAATATGCGATTAACTTGATAATCGGTCAAGGAAAAATTCTTCGCATGGATGTGCTGATGGTAAAATAAAAACAAACCTTATCCAGACTTTCGCGAGCTATTACATGCACACATATAAAACAAAGCTTGGGTCTGTAAGAACTGCGCAAAGAATTGAAAATGCGCCAACCTTAAGCAAATCGTAATGTAACACTTAAAGGATTCTGCTAACTCCAGAACAAATAGGCTATATAACACTGGGGGACCGTGAAGGCAGCCATAGTAAGTAACGCGAAGCCGCAAGAAGTGTGGTAAAGTGGGCAGGGGCTCATAATAAGGAGTGCTTGCGCAGCGAATAGTTCAAACAACCGAACAAAGCGACGAAGAAGCTCTGGCACTACGCATTTGGTGTCTAAAAAGTCACAGCATATCAGGGTGTAGGGATGATGAGTGGGCGGAGTTTCCGTCTATTCGTACGTCCGTGTAGACGCACGGACATACGGAAACACACAGACTGATGGTTGCGTGGACGGATGAATGGATGCACGTACAGACGAATGAACGGAAAGATGAACGGGTGCACGGACACACGAGCAGACGAACGGATGGACAGACAGAAGCACGAACGTTCATTAGATGGACGGAAGCACGAACGAGCGAATGGACAGACGGCTTGACAGATGGGCGGACGGAAGCATGGATGAACGGACAGGCGAAATAACAGAAGCACGAATGCATGGACGGATGGACAGAAACACGAATGAACGGACGGACGAAAGCACGGACGGAAGGACGGACGGGCGAACAGACGCGCGCACGGAGGGACACACGCTTCGCCCTACTCATGATCATTCACTCTGTGGATTACTGTGAAAATCACTAACGCCATAGACATCTAGTTCTATTATTTCCACGGAAATTAGGGCGCTCACATGGCCGCCCAAAAGTGGTCGTGTAGGCTTCCTAATTGCCATATTGTGGGCATATATGATACTCATCTTATTCATCTGTATATAATCATCATCGTGATGGGTTGATCGTTGTTACGATGACGGAGACGCCAACACGGTCCCGAAGGCGCCACTGCTCCAATCTCCGCTGACACGGTCACCAGCCGTTTGGTAGCATGTGTAATACCCCTGTCACACGGCCACCACTAAACTCCGTTGAACACCGTCAACGTAAAGCTCCCCTAGGTGGTTCGACGGAGAAGGAGTTGTGGCAGTGTCACACGGCAATGAAAAGGTTGTAACAGTTGGCGCGAGGGGGCTCAGCTGGCGCTGTTTGATTTTCGGAAAAGTATTCTAATTTCATCTCTATTGATTTTTTTGTGAATCCTCTTTCTGCGGTTTTTACAAAAAACACTATTAAGGAGGTAAGAGGCTAACAAACCACAAAAATATTTTCAAATAAAAACGAATTCGCTAAATGTAGCGATGCTGCTAGTGACGCTGGCCACATTGTGCTTTTAGTTGTTCTGTTGCCTGTGTTCATGTTTGTGTAAGAAAGTTCTTGTGCTTCCTTGCCTCGTGAGCACACATTTTGTGTTCTTCAGCCATGAGTGACACAGAGACGACCACAACCACACGCATGGACGAAATTTTTTTCAATGGCGCCGGCCGGCCCAACTCGCGAGGCACCACGTGCGAGGCACGGAGTGTAGATCATCAGTGTTGAGAGTAAGTGAACTCTGGCAGGCGTAAATATATGTAAACAAACACGCGTTGTGAATGAGTACTACAACGAAAGCACGTTTAAGATTGCCAAAATGTATTATTCTTTCACTGCGGCCACTTAGTGCTCGAAACTTTTCTCTGACCTCTAGACTGTTGGGGCGAGAGTACCTCGTTTCGCTGCGAAGAACGTCCTTTGCGAAACGCTCCGTTTACCTTCGTTTGGGTAAGGGTGGCCATGTGACATGGACCGCATCTTTGTTGTCGTAAGGACGAGGGAGTTAAACGGTCTTCGCGGGTGCCCGTGTGACAGGGGTATTACTCAGCTTGCGACTGCTTTTGCGCAGAGCTGATAGACGAGCGGACGAGACGACGGTGAGTAAGGGCAAAGTTTATGTACAGCAAAGAAATATAGGCATTACAAATTCGGCACTGGGGCCGACAGCTGAGTGCCTCGAAGAGCCGAGCTCTCTTCTCTGACCCATAGGTCTACTGCTGGCGAAGCGCTGCAGGGCTTTTTTTATAGGCACCAGGTGGATTCTTTGAGTAACCAAATGTCCAACCAGAAGCGCCGCTGGCCGTGATGCCGGAATCCTCCACTGGGGCCCGCCGCTGCGTGTGGTTGCACCAAGGACGAGGGATGTTGCCACGCGTTGCGTAGGTAGGTAGGTAAGTAATCAACTTTATTGATTCACGAAGGAATCATTTGAGGGAGGGGGTGTGGTAGGGGAAGTGAAATCAGGATGATGATGAGCCCTCGGGCTGCTCTGGGTGGCCGGGCACTGCTGTGCTTCGGTGACCCTTCTGGCCCAGCTCACTGCACGGAGCTGTAAACCCGGTTGCGAGCTCGGCAGAGCAGCCTCCCATCGCTCCTGGTGCTTTGACTCTTGCCACGGGGGCTTGGGTTTCTTTGGACAATTCAGAATTATATGCTGGAAGTTGGCTCCGGTGCTAGGACATAAGTTGCAATGAGGCGAGGTTTCACCATGCGTAACAAGGGAAAGAAAAAAAGAAGTCGTCACTGTGGCCGTTTGAAGTCTGCGCCACAAAGCCTGGTGGTCACTTCTGGAAAGAGATTTATGTGGTGGGGAATCCATTAGGCTGGAATTTCGGTAAAATAGCTTGATATCGTGATAGCTTAGGAGTCGATCCCTGGCACCTCGAAGCGAAGGCAGGTCGCTGTGAGCCCGGTTGGCGAGTGCTCGGGCTTGGGTGTGAGCGGCCGCGTTGCCTGGGTGTCCACAGTGCGCAGGGAGCCAGAGAAGGGTGATGAGGCGATCAGGCGGAAGAGATGATTTAAGAATTTTAGCAGCAGGAGAATGAATTCGGAAAGTGGCGAAGTTACGAATTGCAGTTTTTGAATCGGAAAAAAATATACTCAACGAAGGAGTGAACAATAGCTAAAGCAATTGCCACCTCATCTGCTTCCAGGGATTCTGTCGAATTTGGAAGGAACGCACTAGTGACCAGTTTTTGAAATCCATCTGCTACGGCTACCGCGAACGCTCGATGATCTACATATTGGGCCGCGTCTACATAAACTGCGGGAGAATCAGGAGGGAAGCGCTTCTGAAGGGACTTGGCTCGAGCTTCCCATGGCACCCGATTATGTTCTGGGAGAGTATTTTGGGGAGTGGTGGGATTAATAGGTTGCTGCTAACAGTGACGGGAACTGCGTGCGTGGCCGTGGTTTGACCAGGAACGTTGATTCCAAGTCGGCGCAGGAGTACCTGTCCTGTTTCTGTGAGTGATAGTCTTTGATGTTGGCTGAAAAGATGTGCCTCTACAAGCTTTCCCATAGTGTTGTGCACCCCAAGTTGAAGTAGTTTATCCGTGGCTGTTGATTTAGGGAGATGAAGCGCAAATTTATAGGCATTACGAATGAGTCTGTTAAGTTGCTCGATCTCCGTAAGTGAGAGATAGAAGTAGGGGATAGAATAGGTAATTCTGCATAGGCAAAAGGTCTGTATGAGGCGGCGTGTGTCTTCTTCCCTCATGACGCGATGACGATTGGATATGCGCTTAATGAGCGAAGCTGTATTATGAACTGAGGTGCGGATTAACTTTATGGTGTCAGCGTTCGAACCATTGTCGGAAATATTAAGGCCTAAAATATTGATTTTATTGACCCTGTGAATAGGGGTGTCATCAAGCATGACTTGAATGTGACACGTATCTTGCTTTTTAAAGTCAATTACTAGGAGTTCCGGTTTAGCCACCAAGCAGGTGAGCCCAATATTGTTCGCGTGTTTAACAACAATGTCAGCGGCCAACTGAAGCTTCGATTCAATTTTGCCATGGTTGCCAGCATTGACCCAGATGGTGATGTCATCTGCGTACAAGGAGTTATTGATGAAAGAAAGTTTCGCAAGTTCCGGCGCTAGCGGTATGAAAGTAACGTTAAAAAGGAACGGGGACAAAACCGATCCCTGGGGTGTTGCATTGCTACCTAGCGTGAAGGAATCGGTTTTGAAAGTGCCCAACTGTAGGTGGACGGACCTATTGCTGAGAAAGGCAGAGACATACCTGTGCGTGCAAAAGCCTACGTTTAGTTCACTAGGAGATTGTAAAATAGAGGAGTGAGAAACATTATCAAATGCCTTAGTCAGGTTCAATGCAAGGATGGCTCTGGTGATGTGTGGAAAAGTCGGATTTAGCACGTCCCCTTTAAGCTGCAGCATGACATCCTGAGTGGAGAGTGCCGCTCGGAAGCCGTACATGGTGGAGGGAAACAGTTTTTCTTGTTCCATGTGGCAATTAAGATGATTGAGAATTACATGCTCCATCAGTTTTCCTGTAGATGAGGTAAAATCGGTCTCAAATATATTAAGGTCTAACGGCTTATTATGTTTGGGTATGAAAGCCACCTTAGCTGAGTTCCATTCCTGGGGCAGCGTACCCTGCTCCCATTGTTGATTCATGTAATCGGTAAGAGCTGCCACTGACTTGGAGTCTAAATTTCGGAGTGTCTTGTTAGTAATTCCATCTAGTCCTAGAGCAGATGTGGTGCGAAGTTTGCTTAGGGCAGCCCAAACTTCCGCCTCTGCAACTGGTGCATCCAAGTCTTCATAGGGAGCTCCATTGTAGGTAGGTAACGATTCTCGCCTTGGGCCAGGGAAATACGTAGTTTTAAGTACAGTTTCAACGTCTTGCCCTTGTTTTTCTACGTCAAACAAGAGTTTCGTAATTCGCTTATTACTTTCACATCGCGAGGAGCATGGGTCTAACATATGGCAAAGCAGGGACCACGAGTTCTTCATATGTAGAGTATCGTCGAGTCGGTTACATATCTGGTTCCATTGCTGCGATGAAAGTTCGGCCGCGTGTTCAGTTACAAGTTGGAGTGTGTGTGGCATTTTGCGTTTTAGTTTGCGATTATATTTTTGCTTGAGCCATCGTTTCTCCTCTAAGCTCTGACAGGCCTCCCATAGGTGGAGTAGCCTGCTGTCTACTGGATCGTGGATTTGTGCTGCTGGGGCTACTTTTTCGCTAAGAGCTACATCCTGTTTAAGCTGAGACGCCCAGTCTTTGTAGTCTGAGTTTTTTTTTTGGGGTTCAGTCTCGGATTTCGCGAAATTTGTCCCAGTCAACAATACGTTTTAATTGAAATTGTGGAGGAAAATTGGCATGGAACAATGTAATTGTTAGGGTGTAATGATCACTGCCGAGGTTGACGCCACTGTGTGTCCAGTTAGCTTGTCGCACATTTTTAGTGAAAGTAAGGTCAGGGGTGGTATCTCTGCTCACACTGTTGCCAATTCGTGTTGGTAGCATGCAGTCAGTGAATAGAGTGCACCTGTTTTGCTGAATGTATTGAAGAAGGCTGTTGCCCTTCCGAGTGTTTCTCCTGTAACCCCAATCTACGTGCGGGGCAATAAAGTCACCCGTTACAACTATGGGAGCAGAGTTTGCTATTTTGATGGCCCTATTGATTGCTTCAAAAACAGCAGTGAGGCCATCTCCAGGATGAGAATAAACATTCAAAATAAATATGTGCCTTGTCCTGTACAACCTGGGAGAAGTTGAAGAAGAAGGCAGTCACTGTAAAGGTCGGAAAGATCATGCGCTATAAACAAGATATTCCTCTTGTAGTGGAGCATACGCACTAACGCGTATGTGCCTTCCAAAAAAAACGGAAAACCCCGTGCTCTGATTGCACAAGAACCTGGGCCACCTTTGCCATACTTGTCGTACGGCCATTTTTTGTTGCGACATCATTGCGACTTCTCTGGTTCAATTAACGTCATCACATCCGGAAGAACACCGTCTCTTGTGATGACAGTTCCAAGATGGTTAGGTTTCATGCTACGAAGTGGCACTTCTTGGATTTAAGTTGTAGGCCTGCAGAAGTTAGACACGTCAGAATCTTGTGGAGGCGAACAACATGTATCAAGAAATGAGATGAAGAAACTACAATGTCATCCAGGTAACACAAGCAAGTTTTCAAATTATGGGCACGCAAGATGGTATCAATAATGCGCTCAAATGTGGCAGGTGCGTTGCAGAGCCTAAATGGCATGACTCTGAACTCATATAGGCCATCCGGCGTTACAAAGGCTGTTTTAGGGCGATCACATTCAGGCATTGGCACCTGCCAATACCCAGAACGCAGATCCAAGGATGTAAAGTACTCGGCGCCTTGTAAACAGTCAAGAGCATCGTCTATCCGTGGTAGCGGGTAGACATCTTTCTTCGTAATCTTGTTTAGGCGGCGATGGTCCACACAAAATCGAACGGTGCCATCTTTTTTCTTTACCAAAACCACAGGTGATGACCAAGCGCTTTGAGAAGGCTGTATGACTCGACGTTTAAGCATGTCATCTACTTGCTCCGTAATGACGCGGCGCTCTTCAGCGGCAACGTGGTAAGGATGCTGTTGCAGAGGCGAATGTGAGTTGGTGTCAATATTATGAGTGATAGTCGTGGTGTGGCCCATTGATTGATTGATTGATATGTGGGGTTTAACGTTTCAAAACCAGTCCATGATTATGAGAGACGCCGTAGTGGAGGGCTCCGGAAATTTCGACCACCTGGGGTTCTTTAACGGGCTCGTGGTGTGGCCCAAAGCAGGTTCTTGAAAGTCGAAAGAAGAACGAAACTTGTTAAGGAGAGCAACAAGTTGGCGGTGATGCGAGAGGGAAAGGTCTGCGTCAATAGCATTGTCGAAGGCTGATGAACTTGATGGCTCAGACGCATGAGTGATTGCGGCAATGTGACATGGCGTTTCGTCGGGAAGAATAATATCGTCGATATGGTCGACAGGTTGCACATATCCCAACGGTTCACCACGAAGTAAGCCAATGGGGTAGTTGCAGTGGTTGGGAACCAGCATTACGGGTAAACCAGACGCAATTGTAAGAACGGCAAATGGGAGAGAACGATGCCCTTGCGTTCAGTAAAAACCGAAGATGGCGTAAACACCACCATGGCGTCAGGTTGCGCCACACATGAAAGGCTTACAGGGACCGAAGCTTCCGGAGGCAAGGTGATGTCGTCGTCACTGATGAGTTTGCAGAGCCGAGGAGACCGGTCGGGTGGTGGAAATTCACATGTTGGCATAAGGGACACTTCGGCACGGGAACAATGAATAATAGCTTCATGACGTGATAAGATATCCCAACCGAGGATAAGGTCATGAGAGCAAGATGGCAGAACAAAAAACTGTACAACACAAAAAACGTCTTGAATGACGACGCGTGCCGTACACACAGCCGAGGGATGAATGCGTTGCGTGCTAGCCGCGGACAGCACCATGCCACAAAGAGATGTGGTCTCTTTCTTCAGTTTCCGACAAAATTTTGCGTTCATCACAAAAACGGCGGCCCCGGTATCAATTAACGCCAATGTGGCAACTCCCTCAACATCGACATCAACAACATTTTGCGGCGAAAACGGAGGCCTAGGGAATAGCGCACAAGCTGCAGTTCTTGCCTCCGGAACTGCAATGATTAGTTTCCCTCCTCAGGAGGTGGTCGACGACACATAGGCGATGGCGATCGGTGACGGGGGGATGGGAAACGAGCAGTCGATGGGCGGCGATCCGAGTCTGAGTGCCTCTGTTCATATGCAAACCTGGTGGCCTGCTACGGCGCGTAGGTAGGAGTTTCGAAGTATGCGTTTGCATATGTGGGGTGACGGTGGCAGGAGCGTGAAATGTGGCCAGCGATGCCACAGGCGAAGCAGATAGGATGATTGTCTTGGGTGCGCCACTCATTAGATCGACGGAAAAAGCGAGGTGGGGGCCTGTAAACTGGAGGCGAGGCCGGAGGAGGTGGAGACGATAAGGTGACTGGGTGCGGTGGGGGCCGTGCGACCACAGCTACGTAGCTGAGAGGTGAAGGTGGTGCAGGTGGTGCGTAGCCAAAAGCTGAGAAATTAGGTGCTACTGAAGTGCATGGGTAAGGGGCCTGCACTGTAGGGAGGACATCGAAAATTTCAGTGCGTATGGCCTGCTGCAGTGCCGAAGGCAGGCTTGCGGTGGGCGCGTCGCTATGCGGCAGCAGGGAGAGCTGTCGGGCGACTTCCTTCCTGATGAAGTCTTTGATCTGGTTGGACTGACTTTCTTGGCCAACGTTGGCATTTGCGAATGTGACGGCCGAGATCGAATCCGGTGGTGGGACACTCTGTCGGGCGATGGAACGCTGACGGCGCAATTCATCAACGCTCTAGCAGAGGCTTACGAGGATTGCCACCGTGGTCGGGCTTTTCGCTAGCAACATCTGGAATGCGCCATCCTCGATGCCCTTGAGAATTTGCCGAAATTTCTTTTCTTCAGGAATAGATGGATTCACACGCCTGAGAAGGTCGAGCACGTCCTCTATGTAACTAGTAAACGTCTCGCCAGGCTGTTGGGCTCGGTGGCGCAGGCGCTGGTCAGCGCGGAGCTTTAGGACCTCCGGTCGGCTGAACGCTTCAGTCACGGGGGTCTTAAAGGAGGACCAGTTGGCGATGGCGGTTTCGCGGTTGGTAAACTAAAGCTTAGCTACGTCTGTCAAGTAAAAGATAACATAGGCGAGCTTAGAGTCGTTGTCCCACTTGTTGCTGGCGCTTACGCGTTCGTACAAAGAGAGCCAGTCTTCGACGTCTTGCTCACCACTGCCGCTGAAGATTAGTGGGTCCCGTTGACGAATTGCACCGGGGCAGGTAGACGGGACAGCCGATGGTGCTGGCTGGGCTGGGATGGGCTGGTTGGCGACTGCGTCCGTCAAGTTTCGCGGTGGTCTTTCGGGCATTTTGCGAGAGCAGAGGTCCAGCTCTGCTTGGGGATCTCAGCTGCCTCCATCAAATGTGATGACGTTTATTGAACCAGAGTAGTCACAACGATGTCGCAATGAAAAATGGCCGTACGACAAGTCTGGCAACGGCGGCCCAGGTTCTCGTGGAATCAGAGCACGGGGTTTCTCATTCTCTTTGGAAGGCGCATACGCGTTAGTGCGTATGATCCACTACACTCTGTATTTATGTGGTAGCCCATGGGGAGCTAGGATGCGAATGTACAGCCTGATAGCCGAGGAGTTTGCAAGCTTTTGAAGGCTTCTGTACGGGGATGACATGAGGCACCCGTGTATACCGCTGTATATAAATTGAGAGGTTGTCTCTCTTGTTTCTTAATCCACGGCAATTCTATTGCCATATGCAGAGGAAAGAAGGTGAAGATGAGGCAAGGGTGCCGGAGGGGGTTATGGCTGCGAAGGCGCTGGAGAGGGTTGAGATTGTGGGAGACATTCGAGCCGAGCAACTAACACGTCTAGAATACTCTCTATCTTATTGAAGCGTTCAGCAATTTGCGTAAAGCCTAAATCAACCTTTTGTTTGAGTTCCTGGTGTTCTTTCCAAGTTTTTCGACTGGTGCTTTTAAAATCATCCTCTGATGACTCAGGCTGCTCTGTCCTTTTCATTTTTGCTGGCTGTGGAGAAGAATCTATATTATTGGTCCCTGACTCAGCTGCCATATCAGGCTCCATTATAGAGGGGGAGATGGATAGGGGTAAAGACGCGGGTGGGGCAGCTGTGTGTGTACTTAAACGTTCCAGCACCAGAGCCAACTGTTGATTTAAATCTTGATTCTCTCGCATTAGACGTGAAATAGTCTCCTCAGTTTTCTTAGAATTTTCTTTATTGTCAGAGAGCATACAACAGGAGCAGGAGGCTTGCTTTGCCCAGCTCACCTTTTTGGGTGTGGTGATGAAGTCGCGGCTTTTTGATGCACTTCGTCCAGGGCTTTTGCTTTTGCTGCCACGGTTTTGTCCAGGACTCCTGCTTCTGCTGCTACGGTTTCGTCCAGGACTCTTGCTTCTGCTGTTACAATTTCTATCGTCGATGCTTGAAAAAAACCCCTTCTCGAGCAAGAACTCGGGCTGCTCCTGCTGGTGCTCTTGTTGCGGCCTTTGTCGTGGCCGAGAGAGACGGCTGAAGCCACGCTGAAAATGTTGCTTGCATGCCCTGTCACCCGTCTTGTGAGCGTCCCCACAGATGACGCACTGGGGAGTGCAGGGATAGTCCTCCGGGTGTTTCTGTCTGCAGCTTGAGCAAGTGAGGCGATTTGGCAAAGGACATACATCTCGTCGGTGGCCGACTTCTCTGCAATTTAGGCACGCTTCCACCTTTGGTCGAAAGTTGAAAACGGCGTAGAGGATGCCATACATTTTGACTGACGGAGGAAGCTCCTCAGCCGTCAACTGAATGAGCACTGAACGTGAGTTACACCCCATGTCCCTTGCTTGGACTATTGGTAGAAGGGGATTCGCCCGAAGTAATTCTTGAAGCAAGTCCTGAGGTGATTCACCATTCCAAGTGCGGTAGATGATCTCTGCCCGTGCCCCGTCCGGGGGAGCTATGTACGCATGAAACCACAGTTTTTACCACGTAACGTGAGTTCTCGTATTTTTGCACAGTTGGCAACTCGTTCGGCGTGAGATGTGGACACGGTGAAAATATTCTTGGCCAGATTGGTGCACACAAGATCTTCGTCAGCAACCACAGACTGTTGGCGACTACAGCCGCTCGTAACTCTCCATCGTTGTATTGGGCCAGATCTACGCCCGCACTCGGACGATAGACAATCTTGAAGTCATCGACTGGCAACCGTGGCAGTCGCTTTAAGCGAGGATGCGCCACAGCTGCGTGGTCGAGCTTTGAGAAAACGCTGGGCGGTGATTCCGTTTTGCGTGCTGGCGTTTCGGCAGCTGACGCCGCTTTACTTGACTGCGTTCCTTCAGTTTCTTTTGACTGCTGTCGAGGTGAGCGTTGTCGGGCATTCAGGACTACACTCCATTCTTCTGGGTTAAATTCTGTGGCAGGTAAATCCGTGCCACTCACCAAGTATGCCATTGCGTTGCCGAATGAACTTGTGCCCGCGCGTCGAAGCGCGAGCCCGACGCCGGTGCCGGTGGCGTTAGGGCTCACGAGGCGGCGTTCCCCCGCTCAGCAAAAGTTGAAGTTTGCAAAGCTCCTCAACAACAAAGAGGTTTGAGGCACTCACTAGCAGCGTCGGCAACTTGCTGATGTTCAAGAGAGACGACTGTTGGCACCAAAAAAGCAGTCTTGGTTCAACAAAACTTCGTAGAATACAGAGCCCATACGAAGCACACCAGCCTTGCCTGGCCCTCTAGCGGAAAACCACGCATTGCGTAAGACTCGCCATACTGGAAGGCACCAATAGCTTCAACGGGATCGCGGGCTGAGGGAGCTCCTGGTGCGTTGCATGACAGACCGGCGCCGCCGCTCGGTGACGTCGTTGAGTTGATCGCGTCAGCCGGGCTCGATTGCTGGCCTTGACACATATTGCCTTATGCAGAGGCATTGACGTTCGGTGTGGACTCGCAAGCGTAACAGCATCCTTATTGTCCTCGTGTATGAACGTCTTCATTCTTGGTTGATCGTAGCTGTCCGCTGCTGAGGTTCTGGGCCTAATTAAAGGTCCTCCAAACTATGACTTCGTAGTATACACACGTCATCTATTGAGCTGCTCATAAACTATATGTAGCTACATGATACTACTACAACTACAAAAGAAGGAACAACCCACGGCCTATGAAGCTTCGGCTTTGAAAAAATGCACAGCACAGTGAAGCAAACTAAAGCAGTATATTAATTCAGAGAAAAACGTTTGAAAATTGTTATTTGTGCATGAGAATTTTCACGGTATAGTGACAATTAAAACATGCCATCTCTCACTCCAGTGCCAGCCTGATTTTTTTCTGGAATTATCAATTTGGTACTTAGAACTAATGAGAAGTCTGCGATACAGCCTAGGGCAGAGACCAAAGCAGTGATATTATACCGCTCGTTTTAAATAAAGTCTGAGTAATGACCGTATTTTCGAAATCTCACTAAACAGTGGAAGGAATCAGGCTGCTTGAACAAGTAATACCTGCTTAGAGTGTTGCAACCTGGAATAAAATAAGCATTTGGGAAATTTTCATGCATTGTGATTGAGTATATAGCTCATTATTAAGAAACTAACGAGAATATGTCAGGGCATGCTCTGAGTAATTTTTTTACAATTTAAGCGCCAGCCTTTTCGTGCCACTACGGCTTCCATACTTGTGGATTTGCCCAAAAGCGTGTATTTGCACCGCTTTATAAGAAAAAAAACATTTATTATTTTACACTTCTCACCCAAAGCTCCTCATTGCCAACTTTTTCGCCAGTCATGGGCACAGATCGTGCGCTATTCTCTTGCATGAACATATTATCGGATAATGTTGGGTTACTCCATTGCATTCAGAGAGCAATACATTATGGATAAGCGAAACAAAACAAATTATTAGGAAAACTAGACGCATGCAAACGCACACACTGTACAGATCCATCTGTGCACCCTAAATTTCTTGACAGGACAGGTACAATGCACCGCATCCCATTCGCCAGTCAGGCGCTTGGGTCAGCGGCGTGCGTGCTATTCTGTCAACTCACGAATCACGTATATATCTAATGTTGGGTCACGGATAAAACACATCCTGTAGCAGAACGAAGGGGTTGAGCCGGAGGGGGGAGCCCAATGAGCTCGAATGTGCAAAAAGTTCACATTTTACTTGTAGTGCTATTAGGAGTCTGAAGATATATGCTTCCCGGCATTGAGAAGAACAAATGTTTGCAATAAAAAATAAAAACTTTGACGGATGCCCTTCAGGTCGGGAAGAATCACTCAATGAAAAGAAAAAAAGAAAGCATCGATCACAACAAAAGAAAGATGTCATGACGTTCCACCACCCAGAACATAGCCTTGTTCACAACATTTGTCGTTAAGTGAAGTGTGCCAAAACGTAATTGCGTTGATATTCTGTAGCGGTTGGGTCAAAGAAATTTTGTTCACGCAGCTTACCCCACGATTGAGCACTCCCTTACCAACGTCTTTCTCCTCGGGCTTTTTCAGCACAGCTCAGAGGGCGAGAATCGGTGGTTTTTACGACAAAACAAATCACCTACTTTAAATTTAGGCAATCCATGTGTTAGAATAAAGGCCTAAGGCTCTGAATGACTGGCTCAGCAGGACTGCTCGATGCGTGCTAATGTAAAATTGTTGCCAAATTCTGTGAAATGTTTTCATATTCAAACTTAGGTCTCTTAAGATGGTCTTGCAACATGTCTAGCGAGCGCATTGTAAATATTCGAGTGGCTGTATTAGCATTAAAGGATGAGGCATTTGTTATAGGCAATCCCAGTGGTCGTTTCAGCATCACTTCGCCTTAATAGTGATATCCTAACATTTCAATACCGGGAGTTACTTCAATGCATATGGTGTACAGGACAGCATCTGGTCGTCCGTTGTACATATTCTTCAAAGTGATATAAAAGCAGCCGGGCGCTTCGAATTCGCCCTCTTAGAACGCCGATAGTTATCTCAAATGGTGAACCTCGAAAAATTTTCGTACCTTTGCGATTCTGTTAAGCTATCGCTCCACGTCTGCAGAAAAGTGCAAAGTTGCATGAGTTCATTCTTTTTTTGATCTGGTGGCAAAGAATTGTTATCTCCTCCGGCGTTAGCTTTACCACGAGATCAAGACGGTTTTGCATTCCCCTACGTTTCCGACACGGCTTCTACTTTGTGGTTCCGCACTCTGTTGCGAACTCTAAGCAATGATGGCGCACCTGCTCAGACACTGGCTCGCTACCATATGGGGCTATATTACTACGTGTCTTCCTGCCGGCTAGCCAAAGTGACCAAAGTCCTCAATGAACTGAATTACCATCTGTGTATAAAGCCCTTGTGGCATTTTACCAACAATTGGAGGCTACGTGCCCATAGATAGAGATGGCCGAATCTAAAGTGGTGGACACAATGGCCACTATGCTACAGTCTTGGTGCCCCAGCATCGTCATTATATATTGAACTGCCCTCGGAAACCAATATTTGCAGCAGTGTTGCCAGGACATCTCTGGGACTTTCCCTGATGGTTGGGCTAGGGCTTTCTCCCCACTCGAGATCGGTTGCAGCAATGGAAGGTGGTTCGCACTTTCACTTGCCCCAACTGCGTCATGATAGAGACCAATCAACATGCGACAATTGAATGTGTCGTCTGCCACCTTTTTTGGCGTGCGGTCTATGCTGGTTTTGGGTTTTTGGGGACAAGGTGTGCGAACATCCATGCCCAACGGCTGATTCCCCCGCGGGCGCTTCTTGCCTTTTTCAATGCTCGCGGCACTCTTCAGCCTTTGGCGAAACTGATGCAAGGCCGTGGCTGCAAACTGCCGCCGGCGTGCTTTGTGGCCAATACTGGGTCGAATGAGACGAGATCCTCACGTTTCTCCCTGAAAAGCTTTTCTTTCTCGAGAAGCACAAGTTGCTGGGGCACTTGGTCGTTATCTTTTTTCAATGTGGAACACGAAAAAGTAAAATTGATTTTTTGACCAACGTGGTGCTAAGTAGCACCCGTTGAATGTTATTCATAATTTCGTATGCAACCAATTGTGTCATTGCATCTATTACATGGTTATACCCTTGTAGCATGATGCATTGAATTCTTGTGTTCATGTATGCCAACAGTGCCATGTATATTAGAGCAATGATGTATTCATTGCAACGTAGGGATGTTTGTCGTGGCACATAGATGTGTCGAAGTGCATGTGTCCTATTACTGGATTGTAATGATACCTTTGTTTTCTGTACATAACCTTAAAAAGATTTTCTGAACAGAGTTTTTTTCAGTATCACGATAGAATAATTTTTTTGGCTAAACACACCACGGGGGCTCACTCATCACTCAGAGTGAGGCATAGCGCGGGGAGGGGGGGGGGGGGTAACATTATTATAGACCCAACGAGAACGAAACTTGGACGCGATGATAGCGCCATCTGGATTCCGGCGTAGTTGTACAAAGATTGAAAAACTGCTACTTTACTGATAACTTTTTCAATAATTTTCAATAAGTTCTGCACTCAAATGGCTTTTTGAACAAATAATAACTACAAAAAATGTTTGTATAATTTATAGCTGCGTATAAAACGAAATGGGTTTCAAAGCACCAGGGCGTTTCAGTATGTCGGCTGGCCGTTCGCATAGCAGATGACACTGTCATCGTCTGCTTCTGCGTCATGGCTGTCCCCCGCTCATTGGAGCAGATAACTGTCTCAATTTCTCTCGTTTCTTTAGAGTACGTTGCAGTAAACTGCTCACTGGAAACTCACAAGTGTCTTGCATACTTACTTTAGTAAGTGAGTGCTGCCACATACAGGCTGAGTGAAACGACAATGCTAATCACACAAACTTGTGGCAATAAATTGTTTCATTTCAAGGCAATCGGTGTTTACATAAAATGATGGTCACGTAAGTAATGTTTTAGCATGTACAGCAGTGAATATTATGCATGCATCAGCGTTCATGATGCAAGGTACGTACTACGCACAGCCCCAACGCAAATCTCCGGAGCACAGATGCTGTCCAGCGCTGGCTGACATATCCATCACACTCCCCGAAACGTTCGCTGCAGTAAGTAAAGGTATACCGATAACGTTCCAGCACCTCTGTAGCTGAGGATGTCGCAACACCTCGTTGACAGTATTTGGCAAACGTTCTGCAATTATTATCAACATATCTGCGTGCCTTTCTCAAGCTGTGCGGCCCGACTTTTATTTCCGGGTTCACTCTGCCAGCTAAAGTGGGTCACTTACCAATCTTTTACGAGGTAGCACTATTCATGCTTACAAATGCTTAAAGTAAATGAGAAGCAGTTTTCTGTGTGTATGATTTTGAAGTCTTCAAAATGAAATCGCCGAAAAAAGGCTTAGATGGCGTTTTGTTCGCCGTCGGCGGCGTCACACTGTCGTCGCTTCAATGGTGGTGACGCCTCACGACGCAGCCGCGAAGCTTGCAACATGCCACGGGCCTGCCCACGGGACGTTCATCTATAGTAGAGTACTTCGTCTTTCCAATCGTTTCGCACTTTTACTAATCACACCTGTATTAAAAGAAAAACACCAACTGCCCCTACAGAAAAGTATGAGTCGCGTGCGAAACAGCGTATGTGTTGATTTAGAGTTAAATTTAACTCGGGCACCTTTTGTGATGTCAAGTTCTCCTTGAAGGTGAAATGAGCTATGAATTAGCTCTAACTTATGTTGCACGACGTTAATACTAAATTAACTTACAGTAACCCAGATGACACCCCACAGTAATGATAGAAGACAGAAAAGCCTTGGAGGGCATGCAAAGAGGCAAAGCTGCTGTTGAGGATCTGGTAACATCAGATCTGCTGAAAGATGGAGAACAGATAACGTTAGAAACACTAGCCACCCTGTTTACGAGGTGGGTCCTGGCGGGAAAAGTGCCAGAGTCACGGAAGAATCCTAACATTATCTTATTAATAAAAAAGGAGATGATAAGGACTTGAAAAATTACAGGCCGATCAGCTTGCTCTCCGTAGTATGCAAGCTATTTACAGAAGTATTTGCTAACAGCGTTAAGGAAACATTAGAATTCAATAAACCAAAGAAACAAGCAGGACGTCGAACAGGCTACTCAACAATCGCCCACATTCATACTATCAATCAGGTAATAGAGAAATAGTGAGAATATAGAAACCACTATACATAGCCTTCATAGATTACGAGAAGGCGTTTGATTCGGCAGAAATATCAGCAGTTATGTAAACACTGCGTAATCAGGGTGTCGATGAAGCATATATATAAACATCCTGGAAGAAATATATAGGGGATCAACTGCAATCATGGTGTTTCATAAAGAAAGCAACAGAATAACAATGAAGAAGGGTACGTGTAAGGCTATTTACCGCGTGCTTACGGGAGGTTTTCAGAGGCCTATATTGAGAACAGTTAGGGATAAGAGTTAATGGAGAGTACCTTCGTAACCTGCGCTTCACCGATGACATTCTATTTCTGAGTAACTCAGGGGACGAATTGCAACTCATGATTGCAGAGTTAGACAAGGAGAGCAAAAAGGTGAGTGTTAAAATTATTCTGCAGAAAACGAAAGTAATGTATAACAATCTCAGAAGAGAGCAACACTTCGAGATAGGTAATAATGCACTTCAACTTGTAGAAGACTATGCCTACTTAGGGCAGGTAATAACCGCGGAGCCAAACGAAGAGATTGAAGAAAGTATACAAATAAGAATAGGGTGGAGCACATCTGGCAAGTATTTTCAAATTACGACAAGTAGATCGCCACTATCCCTCAAGAGGAAGTTATAGAACAGCTCTATCTTGCCGGTACTTAGCTACGGAACAGGAACTTGGAAACTTACAAAGATGGTTCAGCTCAAATTGAGGGCGATGCCGCGAGCAATGGAAAGAAAAATGGTAAGTGTAACCTTAAAAGACAAGAAGATAGGAGAGTGAATTAGGGAATAAACAGGGGTTAAGGATATCATAGTTGAAATCAAGAAGAGGAAATGGACATGGTCGGGCATGTAGCACGTAGACAAGATAACCGCTAGTCCATAATGGTAACTAACTCGATTCCTAGAGAAGGCAAGCGGGTTAGGGGGAGACAGAAGGTTAAATGGGCAGATGAGATTAAGAAGTTTGCGGGTGTAAGTTGGCAGCAGCCAGCACAGGACCAAGTTAACTGGCGGAACATGGGAGTGGCCTTTGTCCTGCAGTGGACGTAGTCAGGCTGATGATGTTGATGGTGATGATGATGCTGCTGTAACTCGTCTCGAACTCTTGTTGGAGATCACCATGCTATTTCATTGTCACGCAACGAGCAAACAAGTCTGTAAATCGCGCGTCAGCAGAATCTCGTTTTCTGATGCCGTCACGCGATTGCTGAGAAAGTAGAAAGGAGAGGGGCCACAGCCAGGTTCATCACTGAATTTCAATTCTCGGGCTTCACATCGATAATTGGCTGTTCTGGCCTTCCGCCGTCAAGGAGTCCATATAGATGATCAGGAAAACCCAGAGGGTGGTGAAGGGCACTTTCATCAGCGGCCAAGGAAATGCTCACAATCCTGGTCTTTGCGCAGCATTCACAACATCGCGGCTTCCCTACACATTACCTGTGGTGCAACTTCCTTGGCATCTTTTGGGGCACCCCTAGGTGCTGCATAGGGGCTTTATTCGCTGTGTACTCGGCCTGCCGTGATCCTTTCAAGTCACTGCCCCCCTGACAAAGGTGGGTGTCTGGCCTCTCCTTCTGCTCCCACAGCAACGTAGCCTACTTCACGTTGATCGGCTAGCCCACGCGCCTGGTGAGTGTCCCCTGCTTGCCCAGCTGCAAAGCCGACCAGGATCTCGAAAGAGCGAGTTGCTGCAAATCTATCGCGAGTTTATGGAACTGGTGCCTGCAGCTTTCCCTCTCCCACCATCTTTTCAGCCATCATGTTCCAGTTTCCCCATGGCGAATACGGAACGGGTAGGCTTCGCAACGCAGATGCTCGTAACCAAACTGCATGTCATCCCTGCCAGTGGCATCAATGTTTCTCTGCACTGGGTTCCATCTCATGTGGAAATCTAGGAGCGCGAGCAGACGCCCTGGCGAAAGAAGCACATCACCTCGTTGTTCCTCTGTACCGTACTGCGGTCGCCTCAGACTTTTAAAGGCTCAAATTGAGGAGGCTGTTGCTACGGATCCACCCTGAGGATCATGTAGAGAGGATGGAACTACCAACTCAGTTGCCTGACCGGGGTTTCTCCAGGAAGGGGGTACCTGCTACATCGCTTACGCATCGGCTGCTCCTGGGCGGTGGCCTGGCGTCATTGGCTTGGCAGAGCCTCGTCTACTGCATGCACCGCGCGCGGGGCAGATGGAGCCATCGAGCACCCGTTGTGTGTTTGCCCAGCGCTTCGCAGAAAACGAAACGTTTGCTCACCACACTCCGTCACTATAGTATGCCCGCTGCTACACAGAGTGAGCGTTTCTTCTCTGCACTGCCTCGCACCTAGTTCTTCAAGGCAGTTCTGCGCTCCCTTGGGGACACTGGACTAAACAACCGGCTATAGAAGCCACCCGCCACGTCCTTGCCATGGACGCCAATTTTTTTCGTTTTCTTCTTTCTCGACATCTTTAACACCCTCACGCCACCCCTACAGGCACTGAGCAGTGCTCCCAAGTAGTGCTGCAAAACTTGCGTCTTTACCTTTCCTCAACCTCTCTCGCTCTTTCCGCGACTTTCGAGCGAAATTTGTCAAACGACGAGCGAAAGGTCACCAATTTGCTGCCAATCTTGCAAAAAAATGCCCTAGTTGGAGTCTTGAAACTTCAAGCAAGTACTGGCATAACCAACTACCTGAGCGAAATTATAAACACGTTGCTCTTTTCAATATTTTTACAAGGAAATAAAATCATTTTCTCTAAAACAGGTCCCCTCTAATCCCCCTTATTGTTTGAAGTGCTTCGAAGACATTGATATCTAACGACAGCTGATATCTAAAAAAAACACAGCTCATACACAGCTGAAACGACAGCTGAAACGACAGCTGATATCTAAACTTTGCGAAAAGTCACTTCGCAACTTGTTATATAGACAGCACAATCTGTTGCTTTATCAGCGTGTTTCACATCAGGTTATACAATTTTTTTTGTTTTGTCGCAAATATTTGTGCACCATTATTTGTGTTGTTGAAACAGACGAGTTTATATGCTTTTGGGACTTGGTTTGGACTTCCTTGTGATTAAGTGGATTTCGCCCACTAACAATGAGGCCGTGAGTATTATTTAGCTTGATTTGCTTATGTGGTTATCTTCAAATTGGTCTAACCACGATTACTAGGATAACTGCAGTTAATCTTTCTGTGCAAGTGAATGTCCCTAATGTAAGCGCAAACTGAGATTCACTGTCAATCGGTTAGCGTGTTTGGTGTTCGTGAAGTTAAGATATTACAGGTGAACGTTCTTATGAGATCATACCTTGGGTCACGCGCAGTTGCCCGCCGCTGCCGCCGCTGCTGCCACCGGTGCCCGTAACCACATGGCGCGAAATTAGAAAAGAAAATCTTGCACCAATGACGTAGGGGGCCATGAACCCGGGTCCGCTGGATGCCATCCTAACCTTCTACCACTGAGCTACGCTGGTGCTTTCAACTCATTGGCAAACTTGCTTAAGGCAGGCTTGATGTCCAGAAAGCAATCGCGTTAATACGACTTATAAAGTGTTTTAAAACAGTGAAAGAACAAAGTCATCGCACAATGCGAATACCATAACGAGTGGGTCGTTCAATGCTCCAACCCGTTACAGAAGCTTGTTCTTGTTACGCTATTAACTGTGACGCATACCAACTTCAGCCAAAATTCCTCATCGTCGTCAGCCACTTCTTGAATATCTGGCACAAAATTCATCGCAAATTATTTTAGCTCTCACTAAATATTAATAATAAATTCAGTATGTATGATGCGCCCGACTCACGACCGATCTCTTTGAGTGGGTAAGCGTCAATAATTCAAGGGGAATCATTATCATCATTTGCAAATGTTTAGCGACTGCCACTCTTCTCAGAAGAATGACAAAAAATAGCTTAGCAAATGCGGCCTACTACCCCGAAAATTTATGAATAATGCCCTAGTGGGTATTTTTAATGCTACCCATTGAGTATTATTATGGGTTACTTATGGGTAACTACTGCATGCAAGTGTGTTTGCAGTAGTTACCCAACGAGTGTTTTGACAAGGCCCTGAAAGGCCGCTTTTCTAGCTTTCGCTATGACTGTGCTGTGCTTTCCGCGCAAGCCTAGCGTTTTTTTTTTATTGAGAGACAGCTCAGCGCAATTTGTGATTGAAGTAATGGCAGTAAGGCCTGTACACTTTCTAAAGTAGCACACATAACCGTATAAACAAATATAAAAACGAAGCCATGCGCAGACTGGCTGCTTCATACGAACGCATCAGATACGATACTATCAAGAACAAGCTTATGACCGCGTGTGCGCCATCCCTCTGGATAATCCTGTCTGTTGAAACGTGATACGAGGCTTCGCGCTTCGGGATATTTTGTATTTCAGCTAAGCGCCATCCCAAGGAAGCTGCGTTCCGAGGCAACAGACACCTGCAGTGCGTGCTGTATCAACCAACAGTCACAATGTTTTGGCGCCTCAGCAATTTAGTTTTGTTTTCAAGAGGCTCAAAGGACGACATTTTGCGCAACATTGTCAACGCGGCTCAGTTAAGGAGATCACGCACCAACACCCTCGGGCGATTAGAAAAAAAGAGAGAAAGAAATGAAAGGAAGAGTCAAGAAGTGACCCATAACAAAGCTTACCGCAGACTTGCAATGAAGCTAGTAATTTGCTTGTCAGTGCTCGTATTGCTGTCGCTCTAACGTGTAGCGTTCAGCTAGGAACGACATGATCAAGCGGAATTTAACCAAAATTACCCAGCTTCAATGATAATTATTGATACGAATATCAATCAAACAGGAATTTTATATTCTCAATGGCTTGTTATGCCCAACCATTCTCGCTAGGTTAATAATAAAAAGTGGAAAAATAGTTATCTTGCGATCAGCTAGTACAACAGTTCTAGTTTGAACAAAGCCCATCTATTCCAGATTTGAATGTTTTAGTGCGTGTACGATATTTTGACGTAGTCAGCAGAAACGGTTTTGTAGCACGGCTAGGCCGGTTGGGCCTTTTAGGGCGGAGAAAAACATTTTCGAGCAATGACAAAGAAAACGGACTATCATGATATTGTAAGCGCGCAAACGCAATCGTTATCGTAATTAAGCAATAATCATATGATACGTAAGGAATCCTATACATTATTTCAAATATGGTTATTGAAGAAGAGACAACACATAACTTTCCTGGTTTGTGTGAAGTAAACTTTAGCAGCCTATTGGTTAGATAGGGGTTTTTTAAAGCCAAATGTTCCTTGCGTTATAAACCGCAAATCTGAGTTATTCTGTATTTTCCATGGAGTTTAGACACTGGAAAAAGTACCCGCAATCAAGCCAAAGTGATATAGCCTCATTCATTATTACAAACTCACAGTTACAGATGCATCCATCAGACGTTGCACATTGGGCCCGCATAATAAATAACAAGTCTTCTAATATCCTATAATTGCCACGGACGCTTCTCGATCTGTATTAAAAAATGCACTATCCTTGTTAAATCACCAGAATAAATGCACTTCCACTTCACGAGAGAGAATGTATTTAATAATATTTATACACATTCAGTACCAACATGGATTCTACGTGCTTGCACTTTCTGGTGGTGAATTTGGTAGATGTGCCCACAAGTGCTTACAACCAAGCAAAATTTTTCGCAAGCACGGGATCAATTTATGATTAAATTGACACTGCGTGGGAAATTGCGAAGTCTAATCGCAGATTCAGTAAAATTACTTTAAGCAAAATTAGCTGGATACTCACCTGATTGGTATCATTACCTGCTCGAGTGTCATGTGCTATTTTATGCACATACTTTCCTTAGCTGTACTCCTGATTCATTAGAATGCTAATGTGAAAGAAAATCTTAATAGCTGAAAACAAAATGAGAATTCAAACCTGCAGCATATGTTGGCATCAAGAAGTCACGTCAGTGATGTTTCATGTCTAAGTGGACGTATTTTGCACAATAGCAAGTTTTTCTTGGTGTTCAAGTATGAAGGAATTCTGTATTGTCTAATTTGCAGGTCACACTAACTATTCTGAATATTCAGAATTGACCATCTCTATTGAATTGTGCGAAAACATGATACACAAGCCTATGAATTAGTTCCAGTTGCCACCTCATGCCCGCTTCCAGTCGCCCGCTTTTGCAAATCCTGCGCCAGTATGTAATTGTATTGAGAAACGCATGGTATTGGGCAAAGATGAGGCCACGCAAGCTGTTGTAGTGCAGTACGAAAGTATGCTTCAAAAACACAGCATATTTACGGAGTGAATGATGATGAGCAGACAAAACAACCCGGCATCATATGAGTGCCGTCTCATCATGTAGGTGGCACCATGGTATGTCTTCGAGGCGAATACAGTTTATGCTGAGGCGTGAAATGCTATCCTGTGGATCCAAATACTAAATGTAGTCACAACTTTGCTGAAGAGGCGAAGAATTGAACGTGATCGCAATAAATGGCAAGGAGATCGAAACGTGCCTTGTGTTTCACACGTACAAATGACGCACAAGACGTACTCACAAGTACAGATCAACGCAAAAAAGCGTCTGAGTTGTTAATTCGCTGTGTCCAAAAAGCACGCCATTTTCGCAAACAGAGGCTGTGCAAGGATTGCAGCGACCATTATGCACCCTGTAACTACAACAAAAAATGGCAGTGGCTTAGCTCAGCTCTGCCAGGATATACGTAGCGTTAGCGAAGGTTCAGCTGATTATTCTTAGCTTTCCAGATGTCACGCTTACATCTGTTCCAATGACACACACACGGTATACGTATTATGTGGCACATGTATATTTATTTTGCCGGGCAACTACTTCGGGATCCGATGAGTTAAGCTTCTCCGCTCTACTGCACCGTTCAGCAGCATTTCCACTCTCCTTCTCCCTGGCTATACCACCGTGGCAAAAGCCAGTCAGAGGCGCTATCAAGCGGCTCCAGCGCAGTGTCTGATGGCGACTGCACAGGGAGGGCGCGCGCGTCGGCGTCCGTATGTCTACCAAGGCTATGACGGCACCACTCTGGAAAGCGCACACCGGCGGCGGCCGAGTGCGCGGGAGGTGCCAGCTCCGGTGCGTGACACCACTGATCGTCTGCGCAGCGCATCGAATTGCGCGCACACCGGCGGCAAGCCGGACGCGGCGGCAGCGGAGTATCATTGCGCATGCGCAGACCTATGCCACGCGAAATTGGCTCAGCGAGGCCAGTGTAGCTCACGCTACAAAATTGTTCCAGTGCGAGCCCAACGCAAGCCAAGACGTATGATCCTCCCCACCCGAAAATAAGGGTGCGCGAGAGATTGTCCACTTCCCTTTTTCCGCGGGAAAAGTACGCGTGAGAGATGAGAGCTGCCATGCGCTCATTGCGCCATCTTTCCGATAATGCTGAAAACACGATAGTTTACAGTTTCCCCCTGACATGCCCGCACAGTGGTAAGTGGTAGATATAAATAGCTTGCTGTTTGAACATTGAAGAAGGTACCTCTTGGTGGCTCAGTGGTTAATGCCTTGCATTCCAGAAGCGGAGGTCCCCGTTCAATTTCGAGCGCCGCAGTCCTTTTACTAGATTATTTTTCTTCCGTTTTTATATAAGCAGATACGTATACATATATGGTGCATGATCTCGACGCCGAAGCCTGTGGCGAAATCAAGCCGAGATGTGCCCATGTAATTGATCACAATAAAAATACGTGAAGTCGACAATATTAGCTGGGTATTTATTAAAATGGGCAGCATATAAAGATTAGCAAGGAACAAACAGCAAAAAGTGCACACACACGGCTTTTAACGCTTCGACACCCTGAAAGCAGAGTACACTGGTTATCACAATATTTTATTTATTTATTTTCACATACCGCACCCCTAGTATGTGTTGTAGCAAAAATGGAATGTGCTATAATTTGAAGCAGCAAAGAATGATAGTGAGTATAAAGGCGAAATTGAAAAGGAAGTTTATTACACAATAGTGAGAAGTGGATCAACTGCAATCATGAGGTCTTTTAGCGGTAAGAAGCGTGTTACCAGTGAGTCACAAACATGGTTCTGTTGCACAAAATTATCTTCTTGAATGATCATAATATTTTCACTATATCTTCAAACGTATGCCACTTTACCTGGTTTAAGCACAGGAACGAGGCGGCTGGATTTCCACGAATGAGGCACAAATCCGCTGCTCCTCGAGTCGTTGTACAGGGATAGAAGGGCCCGTCGAGCTGCTTTACTGAGGTTGCAAAGAGCCATGTACGTGATTCCATCCGGTCCCGGCGATGAAGATCGTTTGCATGCTGTCAAGGCCACTTGGAGTTCCTCTAGAGTGAAAAAGGTGTCCATTTTGAATTTCTAGAGACTGGGGCGTTTTCCAGGTGACACGTGGTGCATGTGGACGCCTGTCCGGTAACTTTCACGCAGAAATCATTTGCTACTTTCATTTCGGTGTGGCCTTGGTGGAAAAACAGACACTTGAAGGGGCGATGGTGATGTGGTGATGTTCGTAGGCCACGAACAATCTTCCATGTCTGTGTCCAAGGCTTGTGTGGATCCAACGATTCGCACAGATATTTCCACCGAAAGGACTGAAGTGAATTGATTCGCCGCTGAATTTTGTTTTCTGTGGGCGCCTTGCCTCCCTTAAGTCGTGAATGAACTTACTGCGCCTATATTTTCATTCTGCAAGACGACGGATTGCTCTGAGCCGTTCCAATTCCACTTCATGTCGACAATATTTTAAGTAGGTTCAATGTGATAGGTCACTTCTTGAGCAGCACCTCTAATGCATTACCTCGAAGGTGTCAAGAGGAGGCGCTTTATTTTCTTGACACCTCTCTTCCGTCAGTGTCCTAAACTTTGTCCAGTCGATGCGAGTCGAAGTGTCGTAGTTTTGCGATTTTTCTAGGCCCTCGATTTTCAAATAAGTCGGTATGTGGTCGCTACCATGAGTTTCATAGTCTGCGAACCACTTAACCTTTCCATTAGGCTTCGTGACACAAATGTCAAGTCAAGGCAGCTGCTGTATGTCGTTCCCCGTAGAAACGTTGGGCTTCCGTCGTTTACACAAAGCAGCTGCTGCTCCAGAGCATAGGAAAATGCTTGCCTCCCGCGATGGTGAGCGCGATTTTTTGACTTCCCATATTGGATGGCTAGCGTTGAAATCTCCGGTGATGATCCATGTTCCAGGTGTGGTTGTTAACAGTACACGTATGTTCTCAGGCTCCAAACGACATGAATGTGTTATATATGTGCCTACTAGCGGGAAATTGAGGTATCTACGTTTTATTGACAAGCAGACATACTGGTTGTCATCGTGAGGTGCTACACAGTGCTCGATATAGGTAAGGTCGCATCTGATATATACAATGACTTTAATTTGTTCGCTGCAGCTAGCCGACTTAAAGGGTTCGTACCTGGATAGTCGTATTGCATTGTTTAGCCGTGGCTCACAGATAAGATTAATTAGAAACTGATTTTTAAACACAAATTGTTGAATATCAAAAATACGGAGCTAAAGGCCTCGGGCATTCCACTGAAAACTTGAAGCTCCTTTGAATTCTTTGCGAAAGGCTTGTAGAGGAGGAGCCATGGTGCCTTTCCAGACTTGATAGCACCGGCTTCAGCGCCTCCATTAACTGAAGTGCACTCTTACCAGCCCGACTGTCGATGCTAGTGAGGAGCATACGAATGGTATACACGAGGGCCTTTACCATGGCTACGGTTTCTTTATCGTGACTATCACCGAATTCGCGTTCCGAAGTTATTGTAGACGAGCGATGCGGTGGCTCAAACGGTTGGTCTAACATGGGCAGCGCTGGCCATGCTTCATGTTGGCCGGTGATGTTTTTTTTGCTTGGATGACTTGTCGTTGGCGTATCCGGACGCTTGAGGTGGTATGCGGGCGATCATTTGGTGAGGTTCAGTCCTTGCTTCGGCACTGGGCCTCCTCAGTGGCTTCCGGCGACGAGACCGCCGGCATCGAATTTTGGCAGCGGCCTCCCTGTGAGTTTAGTCGTCTGGGACAATTTGCCTCAACACTTGCATTTCCTTTTTCATGCTTGGGCAATCTTTCAGCGATGCTTCCGCAGGGCCATGACAGTATCGACATATTCGAAGTTCTGCCTAGCAAGCGTCTGCGCTATGTGCTTCGGAGCATGGTGAGCACACGGCCAGGTTTGTACAAACAGCACTGACATGCCCCAATCTATAACATTTTCGGCATTGAAGGGGCTTCGGTAGGAAGGGTCGCACTGTGTGTCCAAAATGGCTGACCTTGACTTGAGATGGAAGGCTGTCTCCCTTGCACACGAGCTTCACGCAGCGTGGTTTGCCAAAGCGACGGGCTTGCAGTAAGGTAAGTTCTGCAGACACCGATTTAATGAGAGCAGCAAAGTCCCTTTCGCTAATGGAAATGTCGACATCGTAAATGACGCCTGCAGTAGAGTCGCGGCCATCAGGTATGTATGAGCGAACATAGATGTTATCCAGCATCGTGACGTTGCTCAAAACTTTCAATCTGCTTGGTTGAGGGACGTCTATGGCGAGGATATTCTTACGGTCATAGATCCGCACGTCCGCGATATGTTGATTGATATGTGGGGTTTAACGTCCCAAAACCACTATATGATTATGAGAGACGCGTCCGCGATATGTCTCTGGGTGAGTTCCTCAAAAGACCTAGACGTAGCTTGAAGATTGAGCCGGTTGAGACTATGAGCCGCATCGAGCGGCACAAACAGTATTGTGTATATCGTAGGCTCTCGCCTCTTCGTAGCATTCTTACTTGTTGATGGAGACGGCATCACTAGACTTCTTTTTGGCTGCCACCTTGTCACAGGCACGAAGTCGCCTTCGTCGGAGCTTTCGTCGCTGGCCGGAGAGTAAATCAGCGTGTCCTCGCTCTCAGCATCCCTCGGGTGGCCCGTATGCTTTCTCGTGGTAGCTGCACTGAGGCCGATGGTTTCGGTGGAAGCCCAGGCGAATTCACGTCCATCGCCACAGTCACTGGAACAGTGTCTTCAACAAAGTCACAGAAAAACTTTAAAAATTACCGATACTGACAGCAGTGTTCTACGCCAGAATCACTTCGTCGTCGACCCCTCCCTGAGATTTAGGTGCACGTTACAGAACCTCAGGTGGTCTAAATTTCCGGAGCCCTCCATTGAGGCGTCGCTCAAAAAGGTATGGTGGTTTTGGGACGTTGAAACCCACATATCAATCAAGTTTTGGAGCATATTTAGCGGAACTAAAACACGAGATAACCAAATAATCCAGTCTGAGGTTCCAGTGGCTCCTACCGAGTGCTGCAACACTTTTAAATAATGTCTTTGCTGCACGCTTTCATAACAGCATCCCCACTATGTAACCACATTCAATGAGTGCCACTTTGCTTGCCATTAGACCCCACAACCATTGATGCAGTTGGTGTCGAAAAACTCGTTGCAAACTTGAAAGTGTCATAATCAGCTGGTCCATTATAAATTTTGTCTAATGTTTTGAAGTCTACCCAAATCATTCTTCTTTTTATTGCCAAAAACTTTTGAACAGTCATTACAGACGTCCTTACTACCATCTGACTGGAAGGCTGGGAAGGTGGTCCCTGTGCATAAATCTGGTGATGTACATTTCCCCAATAAGTGCGGGATCATAGCGTTGACATCAATTCCATTAAAAATCTCAGAGCTTTTCATTTCCTCACACCTCGTTGAATGTGTAGAATCTAATCTCTTCTTTATCATTTATCAGCATGGCTTTCGAAAAACAGTGTCACGCGAAACACAGTTGCTGTGTTTTACTAACGGCTTGTTTATTTCCGCAGATCTTGAATTTGATACCGACTGCATATTTTTAGATTTGGCGAAGGCATTTCACTCTGTTTCACATGAAATACTCATTTTCAAGCTTACTCAGTTAAACAACAACCCCAGTGTGCTCACATGGATTAAGGAATTCTTCTCTAACCACAGTCTATACGTGACATCTAACCATTTTGGTTCACCTAGTTCCGCAGTAACATCTGGTGTACCGCAAGGGTTCGTTTTAGGCCCGTTGCATTTGTTAATTTACATTAACGATCTTCCTTCTTGTGTTTCTTCTTCTACTGTCCGACTTTTCGCAGATGACTGTGTCCTCTACCAGAAAACGACCAGTCACGTGGATCAACTTAACCTTTAACGTGACCTAGATAGCATATTCGCGTGATGAAACACACTGTTCATGACACTCAATATATCGAAATGCAAGAGCATGTAAATTTCGCGTCGCACTACCACCCAGTGTTTGCATACTTATTCCCTCAATAACTTTTCATTACCATCTGTGGACACTTATATATATCTTGGTGTTCACATATCTTCTAATCTTTCCTGGAATAAACACACGGAATATGTGAATAACAACGCTAACCGCAAGCTTGGTCATCTGCGCCGTAAATTTTCTTCAGCTCCATCGTCACCCAAGCCAACAATGTATAAAAGAATCGACAGATCTAAATTAGAGTAGGCATGCGCCAAATGGAACCCAACTCATGTCATTATCATTCAATCTCTCGAAGCCACTCTGAATCGCGCAGCATTGTTTCATCTTATTGAATTATTCACGTCATTCCAGGCTCACATCCTTGATTAGCACCCTAAACATGCCTAATCTTTTATTGCACCGTAAATAGTCTCGCCTTCACCTTTTTCACAAAATCTATCATTATAACAGCTATTTGAAGGAAGCCCTCGTTTATAAACCTTGATTCACATCACAAAAGACCGACCATCGCTTTGAGGTTGGCTTACCCTCCTATTGCACGAGACTGTATGAAGATTCATTTGTGCCAAGGACAAGCAACACCTTAAACAACCTTCGCGTCTCATCGCCTGCATAACGGACCTAAAGGACTTCAAGTTCGCCTTACATAACGCCCTGTAAACTTTTTCCCTGCCCCGCCGCGGTGGTCTAGTGGCTAAGGTACTCGGCTGCTGGCCCGCAGGTCGCGGATTGAAATCCCGGCTGCGGCGGCTGCATTTCCGATGGAGGCGGAAATGTTGTAGGCCCGTGTGCTCAGATTGGGGTGCACGTTAAAGAACCCCAGGTGGTCAAAATTTCCGGAGCCCTCCACTACGGCGTCTCTCATAATCAAATGGTGCTTTTGGGACGTTAAACCCCACATTTCAATCAAAATGTTTTCCTGTTTTTTCTTTCTTTTTTGATTTTTTCTTGAAAACTGCATTTACGATTGTTTACACCACTACTTTCTGTAGTGCCTTCGGGCCTTGAAAGTACCTATAATAAATAAATAAACAAATAAATAAATAAATAAATAAATAAGAATACCATAAGATGCACATAGATTCACAGTGCATTACTGAAAGAAGCGCGTCTCTAAGCTTGGACGGCAGGCCCAGCCGCTTGTTTCTTATCGACTTTCAATATTCGGGAAACCATAAGCTAGTATTACTTTTCTAGCAGCAATGTTTTACTATGTGTTGCAACTCATCTATTGTGCAAAGTTTTGTATACAATGCTTTCACAATATTTTCGCTACTTTCATATGATCTTCGACTGTTGATGCCATGCGTCACGACAACATCATCAAGCCAGTTAGTGAGGGTGGGTTAAGAATAAAACACCTTTATCTAGTGATAACAGTGTCAATATTTTCTTTTTTAAGACAATTTGACTTTTCTAATTTGTTGATTCATGCAGGTTGTTGATTGCAATAGTGGATTGCTTACTAGGAATAATTGTTTCATTCAACTTCTAAGAACACCCGCGTTTTCGGGGATGCATGCAGGAATTTTACCTCGCAGTTCAGTTTCTTAAACCTTAATCTTCTGTAGCAGACCTGCACACAGTATCGTGCAAGGTACTGTATAGGAATCTACTAAGTGCGCTCTTTCTGCCTTCGTTGTGCCGGTCATTGTACTCCCATCTTTCAGGCCACGATGTCTGAAAAAGAGTGTAGAGAAATTCGCATTCCACCGATTTCAAAACCATTCTTCTATAAACTCTTCTCTCAAACATTTCCGGTAAACACATTGTTAAAAAAAGAATCAACATATTTGCACAGCGCAAGACTGCGAGTAGTTACGACGTAACTAAAGAAGAAGAGACAAGGACAGAAACAGCGCAGAAAGAGCCCAAGCATCTGTCTTATCAAGTTAAAAAGGAAAAGGTAATTTGGTTCCCTCTGTTAACTGCCGCTTATGTAATGTGCCGGAAACGACTGAAAATTGCTTTGTTCGCTGCAAAGATACCCTTCTGTTTTGGGATGTGCCCCGCCGTGGAGGTCTAGAGGGATCTAATTCCGGCTTCGGCGGCTGCATTTTTGACGGACGTGAAAATGCCGTAGGCTAATGTGCTCACATTTGGGCGCAACTTAGAGAACCCCTGGTGGTCGAAAATTTCGGACCGCTTCACTACAGCTTCTCTCGAATTCAAAGTGTAGTTTTGAGACGTTAACTTTTTTCTTAGAAAAAAAAAGCGTGACGTCGAAGCTGTGTCCACACGTTTGGCGAGGATGGTCACCGATGCCAGTAGCGCACTTTTGCACTCTATGACGAAAATCGCGAAGGTGTTGCGGCCCGGCTACTTGGCTGCGTCTATGCATCGTGCCTGTAGGTCAATACGATGGCTATTCCTGATTCAGCTGACCCTGGGGAGGCGCTTTGCTCAGTGATGTCGAGAGTGCATGTTGCGAGGGATCTGCCGAACTTCAAGGCATTCTCGGAGCTGTGATGCTCTTTTGCTTCTACGTTCTTCATCGGGTTCTAGGGTCGTTTCATACCCTGTACATGAAAGGACGGCGCGCACTGTCGGTGAAAGCTTGAGTCTCTGGACCTGGTTGATGAGGTGTGCTTCGGCGAGTTATTCCCACGTAATTTGATCTCCTATTCGAAGCAATTAGTCAGTAAAAGTGGCTGGGTGCAGTCCCACAGCAAGCTCGTTAGTCTTTCGTATCAGCACAGTTAGTTTTTCGTTTTCTGTTGTCTTCAGGCTGGGGTAGGGTATTCTGTAAGTTATGTGGTTGTAAAGAAGGGCTGTACCATTTTCAGGATGTCGTGCTCTTCGAAGCTTTTGCGGTGGTTAGCCACCCTTCAAAATAGGTGAGTGAGCTGTGTCATGGTGTTCTGCAGCCGGGCTAGTGCTGTGGAGCCAGACCCATATTTATGTAAATGTAGTCCAAGCACAGAAAGTGAGTCAACCCGTGGTATTTGGACTCTTTGTAGAAATATTTCTGGGTCTGGTGCGCCAGAACTTATCCGTCTATCTTGAGTGTGTGCCCCAAGTACTAACAAATCTGGCTTTTCCGGAGCCCGTTGAAGGCCGCAGGTCTTGACATATTGTTCTGTAAGGTTAAGTGCCTCCTCAAGGCGCTCCTTTTTTCACCCGTACTTGCACCTCTTGCCCACATAGTAATATTATGAGGGTATGACGCGATATGTATGCCAGGGACAGTATCTAAGAGACGTTGAAGCTTGAGAAGGGCCACGTTGAAAAGTAGTAGTGAGATCAATGAGCTTTGCAGCATGCCTTTTGGGAGTTGAAAAAGCTCGCTCCAGATATTAACAATCCTTTCCGTGGCTGTATGGTTGGTGAGGAAACCCAGCATGTAGGCGTGTGTTTTGGCACCGCAGCGCCAAAAGGTTGCGTAAAACGGCTTCGTGGTTTATATTGTCATATTCCCCTTCCAAAACCAAAGCTATACCATGATACTTGTGCTCGCTGAAGTGAGGAAAAATTTCTTCCTTTATCTGAAAGAGGGCGTCTTGTGTGCGAGGCATTTGACGGACGCTGAACATGGGGCTCGTGTGGTGACCATTTTCTTCAAGGTGTAGGTTAGATGCTCGTTTACCATGTGCTCATGAAGTTTCCCAGCACAAGAGATAAGGCAAATGAGGCAAAAACTCGCAAGGTTATAAATCTTTTGAAAAAAAACCTGTACACATAATGTAGCTGCCACATCAATTGCGGTTAGAATGTTGTTTACTTAATTTTAGACAGACGCAATCATAATACATGTGTACCCCTTTGATATAGTTGTCCAGTCAGGTTAGGGTCAATGGTGATTCCAGTGTTGACTCCACTGTTAAATCATTCAAATATCCATACATTGGTATTCCAATATATAGGATGCAGCAAACTGTATTCGAGAATTTCTCGACATCAGAGGAGCATATTAACAAAGTCTACGTATCATATTCACAATATCGCACCCTAGAGAGCACCTCGTTTCAATGATCTGACTTCTGACCGTACGTCATGTCACACCAACTAGTGCAGCATTGACAATTACTCGCTGAACGCTTTGCATCAAACACATTACCACAAGGCGTCAGATTTGCTGTGTGTCTCAACTCGCATTACTTAGTCACCCATAACAAACTAACTGCTGAATTTCAGCACAAGAAAATACAAGGCCACTGCGAGTTTTGGGTAACTCTGAGTATTCTTGACAGCAAGAGTATTTTAGCCAGCACCTAAATTTAAGAGCACGGATGTTTTCGCATACAACGTATGTCCAACCGTAGCCGCCGTTGTCATGAGTCCAATGCGCGTGACAGCGCTGAATGCGTCCTTCCTTCTCCTATTCTTTTTTCCTCCCTTTTTACTTACCCTCCTTCATCCCCCGCGTGGAACCGTGAAGGTGCCTTCGTCACTCAAAGAGAGTAACAGTTCCGCGCTTTTTTCTTTATATTCTCCCTTTAAGATCCTCTGTGAGTCGAATCCGCACCCTCGAGTTTAACAGCACAGCGCTTCAGAACACACCCCACGGCGGTGCGTTCTTGCAAATTTATGTGTTTAGAAAAAATTTTTTACGGCATGTACAGAACACAAAGGCTTTATACCATTTCAGTAACAAGGCACATACACTTTTGCACATCTATTTTTCACGACCAACATCACTACGTTACAGTGAAGGCATTTGGTCTATATACATGACAATGTTGGCATATATGTACACAAGAACTCAATGCGATATCATGATACATTGGTACAACGATACAATAAATGCAATGAAACACGATATGTAACAAATGAAATCATATCAAACAACTCAACGGGCGCTGGTTAGCACCAAGTCGGTTGAAAAATGAGTTGTATCCTTTCGTGTTTCACCTTGACGAAAGGGCATGACCAATGCTGCAGAAACTCATGCTCCCCAAGGAAGAAAAGCTCCTCGGAGAGGAACGCGAGAATTTCTCGTCTCATACTCCCCAGTATTGTCCACCAAGCACGCCGGCGTCAATTGGCAGCTTCGGCCTCACATCGGTTTCTCCAAAGGCTGAACAGCTCCGCATTTATTAATATAGCGGAGAAGCGGACATGAGGAAATCGGCCGTTGAACACGAAAGTTCGCACACCCTGTCCCCTGCAAATCAGCGTTACCCCCACGCCAAAAAAGGCGAGAAACCACACATTGAAACGTCGCATGTGGGTTTGTCTCTACCATAACGCAGTTGGGGCAAGTGGACGTGCGAACCACCTGCCATCGCTGCTACCGGTCTCGCGTGGGGAGCAAGCCCCAGCCCAACCTCCAGACAAAGTCTCTGAGATGCCCTGGCAACACTGCGGCAGTTATTGGTTTCTAAGCGCGGTTCAATACAGATTGACGATGCTGGGGCACCAAGGGCCGTAGAAGGGCGGCCATTGTGTCCACCACTTTAGACTCGGCCACCTCTACCTCTGGGCACGTAGCTTCCAAACGTCGGTGAAATGCCAGAAGGGCTCGATACAAAGATGGTAATTCAGTTGATTGGGGACTTTTGTTTATTTGGCTATCCGGCAAGAAGACACGTAGTGATGGCCCCAGATGGTAGTGAGCCAGTGTCTGAGCAGGCGCGCCATCATTGCTTAGTATTCGCAAAAGAGTGCGGAGGCACAATGTAGAAGCCATGGCAGAAACGTCGGGGAATGCAAAACCACCTTGATCTCGCGGTTGAGCTAACGCTGGACGCGATAACAATTATGTGCTGCCAGACCAAAAAAATGAACTGATGCAGCTTTGCACTTTCCTGCAGACGTGGAGCGGTGGTTTAACAGAATGGCAAAGGTACCAAAATTTTCCTAGGTACACCGTTTGAGCTAAGTATCGGCGTTCTAAGAGGGAGAATTCGAAGTACCTGGCTGCTTTGATATCATTTAGAAGAGTTTGTACAACGGACGACCAGATGCTATCCTGTGTACCAAATACTGTGAAAGTAACTCCGAGTATTGAAGTCTCAGGAGACCACTCTAAAGGCGACGTGATGTTGATACGACCGCTGAGGTTGCCAATGAAAAAATACTGTATTTAGAAAAACATTTTTAACGATTACGAGTAGCCCCGCCGCGGTGGTCTAGTGGCTAAGGTACTCGGCTGCTGACCCGCAGGTCGCGGGTTCGATTCCCGGCTGCGGCGGCTGCATTTCCGATGGAGTCGGAAATGTTGTAGGCCCGTGTACTCAGAATTGGGTGCACGTTAAAGAACCCCAGGTGGTCTAAATTTTCGGAGCCCTCCACTACCGCGTCTCTCATAATCAAATAGTGGTTTTGGGACGTTAAACCCCACAAATCAATCAATCAATCAACGATTTCGAGTACTTCATACTCAACTATGGGAGAGCACTGAGCCGTCCCGATGCCAGAACGTCGTTTGGTATAACAATACTTAACAAGACCGTTGTACTGTTGCTACTACCAAGGTTCACCGACGAAAAGGTAGGGTATATTAGGTGAAAGGAGCTCATATCTTACGCAGTGGTTTTTACTGTTACTTTTAGCTCAAACAGAGTGCCCTTCGCGTCACTCCTCTTGCAATGAAGCAAGAGTCCGTGGAACCGGTAGATAGGTCAATTTTTTTTATTTAACTGACTACAAGATACACTATCTGCACTAGCTGTACTCTAATATCAACTGAAAGTGTCGTCAGTAGCCAGTGATCTGCTCTTTTGTAAAATAAGCTGGCTTGTTGGCTTCTATACTCGCCTGATTGGCCCTCACTAAGTGGTCTATTTTACTCGCGTAAGCTCTATAATGAACTTGGTTGCTCCTGTAATTTGCGTAATAATAGAAAATTTGCATATTCAACGTACAGTGGGAATCCATGACATGCGAAGCAATAATTAGAAATATTGATATGTCACTTTAAAATCAGCAAAACGTTACCACGTGGAGGTGAATGATTTTTACATGTGTTCCGTGTCATGTTCATTATGTTACGTTGCGTCGTTTACCTTCGTCATCTATTCACGTCACGTGATACCAAATTTAGTTTATTGGAGCTAGCGAAACGGCCGCGAGCACGCTATGAGCGTGCTATGTTGTCATGTTTTTACAAGACACACGTGACAGGATTATCATGTTTGCGCCAGTATAAATCGTCATCTATTGACGTCACGTTGCACCAAATTTGGTATATGTCTAGCTAGGAAAACGGCCGCGAGCGCGTCGAGAAGGGCCCAACATACACCAATGTAGCGTTGATGCGTGTGCACGCTTGGCACAGCGACGCTACGTTTGCAAAACGCAAGCACTCTATAGTGTGACGCCAGGCGCGACAAGCGTCTCTTTTGCGTGGCCCGACGGCAGCCGGCGCAAAATGCGACATGCTGAATTTCGTGCCGATGCATTACCCCGACAACACTGCGTCTCCCGCTTATCGTGACGGAGGGAGGCCGGACGCACTGAAACATGCATGAGCCAAAGCAACGCAGTGCGCCGCTCGCCTGCCATTACATGACAGGACCGGTGCCTGGCGTTGCAACGCCGACGTGATGCGACACAATGAACGCCGGTAACCACGCGCACGGCGTCATGTCGGAATGTAAAACCGCCTTGACTGTGGCATGTATACATGTTCTCACATGACACGCACCTCATGATTATCATGTTTGCACCTGTCACATACCATCGGCATTCATTGGCGTCACGTAATACCAAATTTGGCATATGTTAAGCTAGCGAAACGGCCACGAGCGCATCATCAGTGTTGCATGCAGTGTTGTTGTTACATGGCAGGCATGACGTGATCATCAAGTTTGGATGTGTCATTTACCTATGTCGTCCATTCACGTGGAGTAATACCAAGTTTAATACAACTTCAGCTATTGAAGCGGCGGCCAGCGCATATCGAACATAGAATGTAATGTTGTTGCATGACACGCATCTCATGTTTATCATGTTTGCACTAGTATCATACCTTCGTCATGCATTCACGTACTGTAGTATCAAATTTGGTACCTGTGTCGCTAGTAAAATTACCGCGAGTGCATCATGAGCGTAGCATGTAGTCATGTTGTTACATGACACAGAAGTCATGATTTTCATGGTAGGGTCTGTCGCTTGTGTTCGCCATGCAATCATGTCATACCATGCAAGTTTCGGAACATGCCTTGTGAAAGAAAGCACTGCAAAAGCTGCAGGACCATGCAATGTAAAACATGACATGCATGACATACAAGTCACGATTCTTATGCTATGAATAATCGAACATGTTTCTAAAACAGTCCTGTTATGCCATACGACGTTTGTTATCGATACGATCATCGAAACAGCCAGGAGAGCTAAAAGTCGTAGGTGGCTATATAGATAGACAGATAGATAGTTAGATAGATAGATAGATAGATAGATAGATAGATAGATAGATAGATAGATAGATAGATAGATAGATAGATACGCTCAAAGTCTCCAAAATTCGCTCAGTAATGCTTCGCATTTAATAAATCATGTCTCAGATGCAAAAAACAAAAACAAATTGGCAGCATGTCCATGGAGTGAATGATGGAGAGTGGGGTGAACCATTCGTCCGTGCATTCCTTCTTGCTTCCGTCTGTCTATGCGTCTGTCTGTGTGACTGTCCGTGCGTCCATCCGCACGTCCGTGCGTGCGTCCGTTCGTGCGTTCGTCCCTACGTTCGTTCATGCATCTGCCCGTGCATCCGTTCATGCGTCCAACCATGCATCTGTCTGTGTGTCCGTTCGCCCATCTATTCAACACTCCAACTACCACCATCTCGAATCTTTTCATCCTATATTCCCCTCATAGGAGCACCGCTATCCAGCGGACCTTCCAAGGACTAAACGAGAGGTGGCACACGCACACTTTCTTACGGCTTGCGCTTCGTGTCTACTACCCACCTTTAACCACCCTGAGTTCATGGTATATACTAGTTCACTGTATTCATGGCACTGCGGCCCAACGCTCGCTAAACCTTTTTAAAACCAAGGAGGTTACGCCCAGCGAGTATACCGTAGCAACCATTTCCTGTCAGATGGTGCTCAATGTACATGCCAATGGCTGCTAATGGGAAATGAGAGACAGGTGAACTCGGCTTTTACTTTTTACGACTTGCGCTTCCTATCTACTTCCCACCTTTAACCACCTCGAGTTCATGGTATATACTAGTTTATTGTATGCATGGCACTGTGGCTCAACGCTCACTAAACCTTTCTAAAACTAAGGAGGTTACACCCAGGGAGTATAACGTAGCAACCCTTTTTTTGTCAGATAGTGCTCAATGTTCATGCCAATGGCTCCTAATGGGGATCGCAGCGTGTGCGTTAACTCTAAGCCGACATCTCCTGTCTCTTATTCCCCATTAGCAGCCATTGGCAAGTACATTCAGCACTATGTTTTTATTGTTCAACCACGCACAGAAGAAATCTCTCACCGCCACCACCTTGGAGGTCAAAATGTTATACTTGTTGCACACTACAACGGCTACAAAGGACGAAGGGGTTCCGCTATAAGGAGCTTCCCCCTAAATAATCGTACTATTTCTTAGTGCGAACGCATTCTTTGGACGATTTCTCCCTAGCCTTTGCAGTGTTGAACTTGATGCAGGAAACGGAGTAGAGGAGAACACATTCAAAGAATGCATGAACATGGGCTGAGAGTAGTTGCCCTCACGTGAGTGCCATCGTATTGTCTTATGATTTTCGAATATGTATAGCCCCTTTTTTCCCACCCTCCCACTATGTGTGACGCTGAGCTCGATTGCGCTGCTACTCGATATTCTGTGTGTTCGTGCGATTATGTCGCACTGGGAAATATACTCTTGGCGAAAATTAATAATTTCGTAAAAGAACACTTCATGGGAGCTCAGTTAACCGTGATTTAGCTAGTTGCACAAAGATGGTTATAGCAAGACAAAAGCAGCGTGAAACAACTTATGAATAATCTCGCGTCATCCCTTATACCAGGAGGTCCACGTCATTCCCATAAAAAATTTAGAAAAGCCATGAGCTCTAGGAGCTTCTAACACCTCCATATTAGTGTAAAACATCTGTTCAACTAATCATCAATGATAGGCCGTTTATTTGGATAACCCTCTTATTGTAGTGAGGGAGGGTGAAATTTAGCAAATAACTTGAGGATCCTCCGGTTATCTTGTGCTGAAATTTGCCTGGCTGTTTTTTTAGCGTAAGCTACCTTGACTGAGATTGAATGGTTTTGCATAGCAAGAAGTAAAAAAATTACAGATCCCACATACAATGATATGCGAAGCATCAATGAGAAATGTTGATATGTCACTTTAAAATCGGCACAACCTTATGCGGTAGGTGGAAGTAAATGATGCTATACATGATTTCCGTGTCATGATTATTATGTTGGGGTGTTTCATTTGCCTTCGTCATTCATTGACGTCACGTAACACCAAACTTACTATATGTGGAGTTAGCAAAACGGCCACGAGCGCAGTATTAATTGCCCAATATATACTCCAATGTAGCGTTGACGCGCTCACACGCTGGTCACAGCGACACTACGTAAAACGCGAGCACTCGATAGTCCACCACCAGGCGCGACCAGCGTCCGTTGGAGCGGCCCGGCGGCACCCGGAGCGAAATTTGACATTATGCATTTCGCGCCGATGCACAACATAGACAACACTGCGTCTCTCTTTTTTCGTGACAGAGGGACGCCGGTCGCGCTGGAACGTGCATGCGTCAATGTAACGGAGCGGGGCGCGCGCCTGCTAGTATATGGCAGGACCAGCGCCGGGTGTGGAAACGCCAGCGTGACGCCACGATATGAACGCCGGCGAGCACGTGCACCACGTCACGTCAAAATGTATTGGCGCCATTACTGCGGCTTGTAGTCATGTTCTGACATGACACGCATCTCATGATTACCATGTTTGCACTAGTCGCATACCTTTGTGATTCATTGGCCGTACGTAATACCAAATTTGGCATATGTGAAGCTAGCGCAACGGCCGTGAGCGCATCATTAGTTTGGCGTGTAGTCATGTTGGGAGATGACACGCATGTCGTGATTACCATGTTTGGACTTGTAACTTAACTAAGTCGTCTGTTCGCGTCACTTCATACCGAGTTTTGTACCTGTGAACCGAGCGAAACGGCCGCGAGTGCATCATGAGTGTAGCATGTAGTCATGTTATTAATGACATGCATCTCAAGTTTATCAAGTCTGCACCAGTATCATACCTTCATCATCCAATCACGTCCCGTAATACGAAATATGGTACAATTGAAGCTAGCGAAAGGGCCGCCAGCGCATCATGAGCGTGGCATGTAGTCATGTTATTACATGACACGCCTTTCATTATTATCATGTTCACACCAGTTACAGACCTTTGTCATCCATTCACGTACTGTAATACCAAATTTGGTATATGTCACTCTAGCGAACCGGGCGCGAGTGCATCATGAGCGTGGCACGTAGTCATGTTGTTACAAGACAGGCACATCATGATTTTCATGTTAGGGTCTGTCACTTGTGTAAGCGATGCAATCAAGCATTACCATACCAGTTTTGCAACATGTCATGTGAACGAAACCACTGTAAGAGCTGCAGGATCATGAAATGTATATCATGACATTCATGATATACATGTAATGATTTTCATGTTATGACTAGTCAAGTATGTTCTTCATACAGTCATGTTATACCATACCAAGTTGCCCCGCCGCGGTGGTCTAGTGGCTAAGGCACTCGGATGCTGACCCGCAGGTCGCGGGTTCAAATCCCGGCTGCGGCGGCTGCATTTCCGATAAAGGCGGAAATGTTGTAGGCCCGTGTGCTCAGATTTGGGCGCACGTTAAAAACCCCAGGTGGTCGAAATTTCCGGAGCCCTCCACTACGGCGTCTCTCATAATCATATAGTGGTTTTGGGACGTTAAACCCCACATATCAATCAATCAACCATACCAAGTTTGGTATCGATACCCTTATCGAAACGGCCAGGAGAGCTAAAAGTCGTAGGTGGCTAGATAGATAGATAGATAGATAGATAGATACGCTCAAAGTCACGGAAGTTCGCTAAGAAATGCTTCGCACTTAAAAAAACGCGTTCACGCGACGCTACATCAAGCAAGTGCCTAGGACTCGCTACATCAAAAAAAAAGTGGTTAGCGGCAATGTCAATGTAGTAAAACACTGCAAAGCGTTTGGTTGATGTCATGATGAATCGTTATTCTATGGACGTGAGTCTAAGAGACAGAGAGATTGTGTAATTGTGTATGTGCGCGCGTACGCGCACATGTTTACACATAAATGAAACGATGCCGGTTTCAGTCTGTCAGCTGTCACAGAGGCACCTTTCGTCCTGTCGTTCCAACGACGGCCACAGTTGGTGGATCGTAGTTCACGTGAAAGACGCCACCTGCGTTTGGGTTCCTTGGTTTTCATCAGCCGATTTCCGCCGCCTCGCGCGACTGGCGATGCTGGAACTGCTTGCGCGAGCCATTTTCTCACTTTTTGCAAGCGTGGATGAGTGGCGCCGTGTGGTGTCCTCTTTCGAACCATTGCGAGAAGGAGGGAGTGGAACCATCACCTTAACGTGATTCCTTTCCCGAAGCAAGCCTGCCTGAGACCATTTTAGGGGCGAAGCTCCTTATAGCGGCACCCGTTCGTCCCTCGTAGTCTGCAACAAGTATAACATTTTGACCTCCAAGGTGGTGCCGGTGAGTGACTTCTTCTGTGCGTTGTTGAACAATGAAAAATAGTGCTCAATGTACATGTCAATGGCTGCTAATGGGGAATGAGAGACAAGAGCATTCGGCTTTTAGTTAACGCGCAGGCTGCGATCACCATTAGCAGCCATTGGCATGTACATTGGGCACTATCTGACAAGAAAGGGTTGCTACGTTATACTCGCTGGGTGTCACGTCCTTAGCTTTAGAAAGGTTTAGCGAGCGTTGAGCCGCAGTGCCGTGAATACAATGAACTTGCATATACCACGAATGAACTCGAAGTGGTTAAAAATGAGAAGTAGATACGAAGCGCAAGCCGTAAGAAAGTAAAAGCCGAATTCTCCGCCTCTCATTTTCCCATTAGCAGCCATTGGCATGTACATTGAGCACTATATGACTGAAAAAGTTTGCTACGTCATACTCACTGGGCGTAACCTCCTTGGTTTTCGAAAGGTTTAGCGAGCGTTCGGCCGCAGTGCCATGAATACAGTGAACTAGTATATACCAAGAACTCGATGTGGTTAAAGGTGGGAAGTGGACCCGAAGCGCAAGCTGTAAGAAAGTGTGCATGTGCCACCTCTCGTTTAGTCCTTGGAATGTCCGCTGGAGGGCGGTGCTTCTATATGGGGAATATATGATGAAAAGATGCGAGATGGTGGTACTTGGAGTGTGGAATAGATGGACGAAGGGACACATAGACAGATGCATGGATGGACGCATGAACGGACGCAGGGGCGGCTGCATGGACGAACGCAGGGACGGACGCACGAACAGACGCACGCGCGGACGGGCTGATGGATGCATGGACGGTCACACTGATGGACGCATGGACAGATAGAAGCAAGAACAAATGGATGAATGAATTCTTCGCCCCACTCTCCATCATTCACTCCGTGGATATGCTGCCATTTTTTTAATGGGCCACTCACCAGGCCCCATACCGAATTTTAGTTCGACAGTGGAAACTGTTAGGTGTTCCATGAGGAACGTTTTGCCACAAAAGTTTTTCGAATCGATTCATTACGAGTGGAGAAAACAGGCTTTTTGAAGCGGCGCGAAACGAGGGTGAGAGGAGACGAGCTCGAAACCCTTGCCGATCCTCCGCGTAGCCTTGCAAGCCAAACCTCTTCGCCACTATCTCCGGCATCCGACCAAGAGGTGACGTTCGCATAATGTGCCCGAACAAGCCCAGCCCCCGTGCATGCGAGCGGCGTTGCTTTGTTGACAAGCGTTATTTTGTGGTCTTCTGCCTGTTTCTGCGGGCTTGTTAGGAAACACTGGCTTAGACGTAGTAGAGTAGATGAGCACAATGAGTGCATGGGCGAACGCGTAGGAGCGTTCCACGGCGGTCGTTAGCTCAATGCGCTGACCGCGGGAACCCGAATGCATGTGAAACGCTGGCACATTAGCCCCGCATTTCGTAGCATTTCACAGAAAAAAATAAGAAAAACGTGCACAATTTTTTATTGCGTCTCATTATTTATTACAAGTTTTATTCATCTCTTAAAGCAACAAATACATAAACTGCGCATGCTGTATTAAATAATTTTTGCCATGTCACGTGGTATACTGTTGAAAACGTCAGAGCAGAGTCGTCTACGTAAAGGACCAAGGTGACAGCAGTGCTGTGTACGTAGGGCCATTCCTACGCCCACGTCATGCCCTCATTCTCTGTGCGTGTGCTGGTGTAGGGAAAGGGGAGCAGCGTTCATCTTGAAATTTGACCCGTTTCCGCGGCGCGTAGCGTTGCAAATTTTGGCAGACGTGATCATGAACGCCTCGTCTACGCATAGCGCTTGTCAGCTCAAAATTGTCAAATCTGGTGAGTGGCCCTCTAACGATGTGTCAACCACTGGAATGGATCGGTGATGGAACGCTGGGCAGGTACGCAGAGGACCCGTCTTCAAATGCCTTGTCATTGGTGTTTTTATGCACTTACTTTTTTGCGCTATAGTGGCTACGGACACAGGCAGCAGACAACTACAGCGCACGCTATACCTTTGTTCTGATCTTCTAATATTTCGCTGTATAATTGCGGCCTGCCAACAGGGAATAATGGCACGCGCTTCGCTTCTCTCTGGTCGGGCAGTGGTGTTCCATGACTCCTACATGCCGCGAGTACTTCACCTTGGGTCAAATTTGGCGTGCCATTTGAAATGCTCTTCTGGCAATTGTTTTTGCATTGGTAGCCTCACATCGACTATCTGGTTCCCCTACCACAAGCATCTATGGCCACAAGGGTTTGTTTACATATTAATGATAGACTTTAGTCATCGGGATAGAGATCTACGACTGAGCGTCAGCGTGATGATGATGATGAAAAACATTTATTATAAAAGAGAGAGGTACGGGGCCAAAGCATGACCCCGCTACATGGTCGGCGTCCTTATTCGGGGATACCGCATGACGAGGCCCCTACTCGCGCCCGTCTCACCAGAGCCCGTTGAGACTGTAGTGATGAGCAGTTGAGAAGGGCAGTCTCCCATACCTCTCGGGATGGGGAAGGGGGTAGGTGGGGATTTTTCGGACATGCCCATACCACGTGGGAGATATCACACGTCTCCCCACAGTGTGGGCACCGCTCATCCGGGTTCGCATCGAAATGTTTTAGGATTGCAGGACAGAGTAGAGTACCTTCCTGCAGGCGCCTTACAGCTCGCTCTTCCGTCTTACTCAGCCCCTTTGCAGGAGCCGGGTAAAGGCGGTGAGTGTCGCGATAATAGGTCAGAATTTCTTTGAACCGCAGCAGCGGTGTATTGGCCTCCGAGTCATAAGAGCCAAGGTGAGGAGCCCGGTGGGTAAGCGCTCGGGCGGCCGCGTCAGCGGCCTCATTACCTCGTAAGCCCTGTTGGCCAGGAGCCCATACGATGCGTTTCGGGGCTGGATCAGCGAGAGCCCGTTTTAGAATTTGGCTTGCTAGAGGGGATATCTCTCCTACCAAGTAATGACCACATGCTTTCCGAGAGTCCCTGTTGATAACTTTGGAGTTGGGGTCCGCAGCAGCAAGCGCTATCGCGACTTCCTTAGCGCGCTCTGAATTTTGTGCTCGGAACGAAAGCCCATTGACATGCTTTTCCCGGTGAACTACACAGGCCGTGTATAATCCCGTGAGCGAAGGCCCTGCTATATCTACGTAGAATACACCAGGACGGGAGCCGTGTTGCCTCTCAAGCGTCCGAGCGCGCGCCTGTCTTCTGCTTTCGTGCGTGTGCTTATCCATGTTACTGGGGAGTGGAGAGACCGAGAGCATATGCCGCCACAGTTTCGGAATACGCTCGGCCTCCTCTGCAGTGCAAGTGTGCTGTATATGAAAGTGGTTCAGCAGGCGGCGCCCGGGAGCCGTCTGCACGAGCCGCGTATATTGATTGATAAGGTGGGCCTCCCGCAACTCCTGGTAGGAGTTAAGCACACCTAACGCCCTCAGTTTGGCGTTGGAAGTGGCCACCGGGAGATCCAGAGCTCGTTTAGTAGCCTTACGAATGATGGCATCTATTCTTTTGTCTTCTTGCTTGTTAGTGCGAAGGTATGGGACGGCGTAGAGGATCCGGTTAGTCACGAAGGCATGGGCGAGCCGAAGCGCGTCCCTGCCCCACAGACCACCCCGCTTGTTGGAAACGCGGTGGATCATGCGCCCTACCTGTTCGCCTATTCTCTTGAGTTTCGCTATAGTGGAGTCCGGTCTGAGTCTGTGGTGAATGAACAGGCCCAGAATCCGGAGCTCCTCCACCTCTCTGATGGGAACCCCAGACAGGGAGATGTGTATGGCTGACTTATCTTTTGGCTTCGCTCTAACGTGCAGAAGCTCTGATTTGTTTGGAGCACATTGGAGTACACAATCGTTGGCATACGCCTCGACCATGGATGCGCCCTGCTGAAGGCGTTCCTGCATTTCACCAAGGGTCCCTTCAGTGGTCCAGATTGTAATATCATCAGCATATACTGCGTGTTGTGTGCCTTACACCCTGGCCACTTCGCTTGGAAGGCGCATCATAGCAATGTTTAAAAGGAGCAATGATAACACTGCTCCCTGTAGGGTACCCCGTGTTCCCATAATGTATGAGCCATATTCCTCGTCCTCGATCCGAAGAAGTGCCTAGCGTTTAGAGAGAAAATCTCTGATATATGCAAAGGCCTTAGCCCCGCAATCGCTGGAACTCAAGTTAGCCAGGATTCTGCTGTGTTTAACATTGTCGAAAGCCCCCTTCAGATCAAGGGCGAGGATGGCTCTATCAATGTGTTGCATAGTTATGGGCTGTATGACGGCCCTATGAAGCTGGAGAAGGACGTCTGGTGCAGACATGTGTGGGCGAAACCCAAACATGGTGTCTGCAAAGAAGCCCTTGCCCTCATGGTATGGGGAGAGGCGATCCCGTACCATCGTCTCCATAAGCTTGCCCGCGCACGAAGTCAGTGATATGGGCCTCAGATTTTCCGTATTCACGGCCTTGCCTGCTTTAGGGATAAAAGTCACAAGTGACATTTTTCATTCGGAAGGGAGCGCACGGCCGTCCCAGATCTCGTTCATGTATTTCAATAAATGGAGGTAGGCTGTGTCAGGGAGGTTTGCCAACAGCTTTACTGTTATGTGGTCCAGCCACGGAGCCGTATCCCTGCGCATTTTAGCTAAAGCCGCTTTAAGGTCATGCAACTCAAAACGGGCATGGAGTTGGTGATTAGGCTTACCAGAGTACGTGTACGACGGCCCAGGCGGATCCTCCGTATGACAGAGATACCTATCGCACAGAGCATTCGCAAGCTGTGCCGGAGTGCCTTGGTACCCTTGCAGAGCTCGCCAGAGCTGCTTCTGCGCCTCCCCTCTCATTTGAGAGGGGTCTATGAGACTGCGAAAGAGACGCCATGTCCCCTTCGAGCACATCTAACGAGCTGGGGCGTCGCAGTGGGCTATCCAATTTGAATCTGAGAGTTAGGCAGCATACGCTGCAGTCTGTTTCGTGAGTTGGGCTATGCGGATACGTAATTTGCGAATAGTCGTCTGCTTTTTCCAACGTTTTGTTAAGCTTCGGTGCGCCTCCCACAAGTGTAGGAGGTGAGTGTCAACTGCGGGGATTTCTTCGTTGGTTTGGAGGGTAGTAACAAGTCTTTTCTGAATGTTGTTTACGTGTTGAGCCCATTCTGCATAGCCTCCAGAAAATAGTACGGTAGGGATAGTCTGATTGCGAAATTGGGTCCAATCGGTCAACTTGGCTTGACCGCATTTTTTATGAGTGGACTTTTCTAGGAGTGTGACCCGGAGAAGGCAGTGATTACTGCCTAGAGAATCGCGCAAGTTCTTCCAGGTAGCATCTTTAGCATTTTTTACGAGAGAGACGTCCGGACACGTGTCACGGGTTACCGAGTTCCCCACTCGAGTGGGGTACGCCGGATCCGTGAGCAGCGTGAGGTGAAGGGTGGAGATAAGCTCCGCCAGCTTACGTCCTCTGGCCTTCTCGTAGTGATAGCCCCAGTGAACGCTGGGAGCATTGAAGTCTCCCACGATCACTAAGGCGTCCTTGTCTGCCAACTTGATCGCCCGGAGGAAGATTTCGCTAAAAGTTACGCGTGGCTTATGCGGGGGGCTGTATATATTTAGGATGTGTATTGACTAGTCGCGATGTCTGAGAGGCAGTACTCTCACCATTGTGTATTCTTGTTCAGTACTTAAGTTTAAATCGACCTGAATCGCGGTATATGCCTTGTTCACCAGGATGCATGACGAGGCCCCCCCCCCCCTGGAAAGTGCTATAGCCAGAGAATTTAACGTCCAAACCGGGCTCCTGCAAAGCAAGCAAGACGGGCATGTTTCCGAGGGACTGCAAGTAGAGCTGGAGGTGCGACCGTTTTTTCCAGGCTCTAAAACTCCTGCGGTTTTATTGTATAATCTCAAAATTTTGTAGATATTTAGCTTGTTTGTTAGATCGGCTAGCCATCTTTTAGTATTTATTCACGGTGCAGAGGACCGGTCCGGACCTGGAGCCGGCTCCGAAAAGCCCTCTTCTGCTGCCTGACGGGAGGCCGGCTTGCGTTTAACACGCGGGGAGTCACTCTGAGTGGTGTTTTTAATTTGGGCGATAACCCAGGTGTGAGGATTCGAGAAAAAACAACAACGACGAAGGTGCGGGACAAGGCACGTGCGATTTACGAGGCAACTGTGCGCCAATCAGCTGATGACCTGTGGTGGCCCATTGAGGTGGCGTGCCATGACTGGGCCACGTGTGATCATTACGTGGCGGTAGGCTTTGTGGCTGGGGACGAGGCGAAGCAGCGGAAGACGGAAGACAGCGACCGAAGCGCCGGACGCAGGTGATCCAGGTTCCAGCCAGGGAACGCGGCCGTCCACGCTGCTGCCGTCCAACCACCAGCTGGGGCGGCATTGCCGGCACGAGTACTGCATCTCGGGGCGCGGCCTGGCCTGCTGTTTTCTTCCTTGCCGAGGGCATCGCGGATCTCGGCGAGGCGTCTCCACGGTCAGCCGTTCAGCACAGCGACGTACTTGGCCTGGCTAATTCGTCACGGTTGCGCCGAGCATCGCGTCTCGGCGCACGCTCTTCGCTGGACGGGCTGGCCATTCCCCGCATGGGGCATCGCGTCTCCGATGCGGGTTGACTGCTCCATAGCCGCACCCATGCCAGAAAGCGCCGGTGTCACCAGAGCGTCACACATCGGCAAGGGACGAGCGAGACGTTCTGTCGGGCGAGATGCGGGCGTGTGACGGAGGAGTCCTTTGCGAGCGCGACCTAGCGAGGCCGAAAATTGAGATGAAGACCGGTACACCAGAAATGAGGAACACCGGTTCGTGTTCCGGAAGCAACCGACGGTGACAGTAAAGAAGTAGAGCAGCCCATCAAAGACGAGAGACAGCGGGCGGAAGCGTCGGACGCAGGCGATCCAGGTTCCGGCCGGGGAACGCGGCCGTCCACGCTGCTGCCGTCCAACCACCAGCTGGGCGGCATCGCCAGCACGAGTACTGCATCTCAGGGCGCGGCCTGGCCTGCTGTTCTTTTCCTTGCCGAGGGCATCGCGGATCTCGGCGAGGCGTCTCCACGGTCAGCCGTTCGGCACAGCGATGGACGTGGCCTGGCTAATGGTCATGGTTACGCCGAGCATCGCGTCTCGACGCAAGCTGTTCGCTGGACGGGCTGGCCATTCCCCGCATGGAGCATCGCGTCTCCGATTCGGGTTGACTGCTCCGTAGACGCACCCATGCCATCAAGCGCCGGTGTCACCAGAGCGTCGCACATCGGCAAGGGACGAGCGAGCCGTTCTGCCGGGCGAGACGCGGGCGTGTGTACGGAAAACCACGGAGGCGGACGAGGTTCCGGGTGGCCGAGGATCCAGGTGCCAGGGGAGTTCTGGCTGAATCGAGGATCGCCGAGCGGTGCCGAGCCGTACCGAGCGACGCGCCAGACTCGGACGTGGGCCGCGAGCTCATGAGCTGCAGTGTGCACCCGAGGGTACCTGGCGGTGCCCTGGCCAAGAAGAAGGAACGTGCGGAAAAAACGAAAGCTCGAGGGTTGAGGCCACGAAGGCAGGCGAAGCGGTGCGCCGCTCGAGAGAACGAGTTTCTGGTAGCGTTCCTGAGCCGGACGTGGGACCCGTATGTGTCGGCCAGGTCGAGCTTCGGTGTGTCTCTTCGGGGTCGAGTCCGTCGGCCTGTACAAGGTCCAAGGACGGGGCCTCCTGAACGGCTCCTGCTTGGGTGCAGTGGCCGGGAGCAGGTTCGTGGGCGAGGCCTACCGGGTGTGGTCCTCGTGAGCCGTAGCCTGATCCTGGACCTGAGGAGTTGCGACCCTGACTGCTGCGTTGGCCGTGACGTCCGACTCAACGGCGCTGCACACGGTAGCGTATCCGTGCGCTGTTCCACCCATGCCTTCAAATAAATTGTTCATGTTAATCCTTTCTCGTCCGCTATAAGCAAACACAGTGACGAACGTCCGTAACCATCAAACCAGGGCTGCACGGCTTTAAGAACTGAGTTATAGACCTGCGCCACGATTTCGGGAAGTGCTTGCGTTAAGGCTGCCGTGAACATGTCCTGAAAGGACTCGCGGACTGCTGACATGATTTGAGTGGGGAGGGCTGCCACGCTCGCCTCTAATTGCTCGGTTTTATGCTCTAGGGACCCGATGCGACCGATGGATCCGGTAATGAAAGCTGGTCCAACTACCATGTCCGCGTCCTGCCGCGAGACGCTAGTGAGGCTGGATGTGACGGAAGAGCCGTCATCCCCGTCCTTTGTCTCGGCTTTCTGGACTGACTCGGATTACCCGACCTGCTCGGCTTCCAATTCCTGAATTTTGCGCACAAGAACTTGGTTCTGGCACCTGAGCTCCCCTATCTGCTGCTGTAGGGTGGTTTGGGTAGGGGAAGGAGAAGGGGAAGGTCCGGAGACTGCCCCACCCCAACAGCTCACCTGTGCTTAGACGGGTGTCAAGGGTGGGAAGTCCTTGTGTGGGCAACTGTGGGCGCAGGTTAGCCAGATGAGATCAGAGGACGTTCGAGGACAACGAGAGACTTTTATATACACGAAGACGGACAAGGGGATACACACAACATAAACTCACACATATATACACGAGTTCACGGTCCTACGCGGAAGGAAGTTAACGTTCTTGTTCGTTCACTCACGTTCTACTCTTGAGGCGTGAACGTTGCGCTTGACGTTGAGCTCTCTGGCAGTCAGGAGTCGGTGTGCCTTGTGCTTGCGGAGTTCGTACCGAGGCGGGGCTCGGTCTAGAAGATAACCGCCAGGGGCATCCCAGTACGGTGGTCAACGCCTGGGCTTGCCTGTACACCACCGAGAACAGCGTGTCGCCGACTGCCGCGAACAGACCTGGGACAGCGTCTCGCTCCGAGGCCAGAACAGCAGCTGAGACCTGGGACAGCGTCTCGCTCCGAGACCAGAACAGCAGCTGGCCGTGACGAACGCCGCTTCAGACCAACGTGGGTGCGAGGTGGGGCGACGCCCAGTCCAGAACGCACCCGAGGACTTCAATGCCGGGACGAGGCCGGACACGGAGGGTCAGAACAAGCAGCAGGGGCGTGGCCCGAACTTGTCCTTGCTCTCTGCTCTCTGGGGTTAGCCGAGCTGTCCCCGTGGCTCGGGAGCCTTTCACGTGGTACCCGCACGAGCACGCGCATAGGCGCGCTCATAATTTTAGTGCTATCACCATCATAATGATTCCCGCGCACCTTGAAATACTAAATCGGCCCCGCACACCGATTTTCTACGTCAAATCATGACGCACACTCTCCAGGGCAGCGTTTTTTTACCACATCTTCCCCCCAGTTCAAGAACAGTGAAACGGTGGGGATAAGAAGGGTAGGCATGTTCATAGAGTAGACAACGTATTACCCGCGTCATGAGTTCTTTGTGTACACACACACACACAAAAAAAAATATATTTACACGGGAAAAGCAACTATTAATGGATCATCTCTAACATGGTCTGTCAAATGCAGTTCTATGCGAAATCTCTGACTTAGTTAGACGTCTCTCGCCATTTTTTGATTGGGCTTGGACGCCGATCGCTCGCATGACATGTCGTCTGTCCCGTTGACGTCTTCAACATGAGTTGGCCCACGCCATCTCACGGCCTTCTGCCGCCGTAGCAGCAGGAGGGTAGCGGTCGCTTGGAAGCTCCGCCCTCGAGCAACAGCTCTCAGCCGCCGCGTTCGTCCCAGTAGCATACCTGGGTGGTGCCAGCCACCCGGAACGGCATCAGGACCAGCGGCCCACAGCAAATGGGAACTCGTACCCACTCGGGACGGCAGCCGAAACAGCGGAACCTCGCCTGGTCCCTGGGCTAGTCACCCAGCCGGAGTCGAGGCCTCATTCACCGGTTGTGCAGCTGTCAGAAACGGCAGCCGGAACAGCAGCGGATCGCCTGGTTCCTAGGCCAGTCACCCAGCCGGAATCCAGGACAGTACAGAACCTAGAGGACGTCTCTTAGTTCCCCGGACAGGTCGTCCAGCCAAGAACCGTTTGTCCTTGCCCGCTTCGCTGCTTCGAACGCTGTCACGTGCTTCCCGGTGTTGAAGTGTTCAAGAATATAGGAATGCCTTTAGCTTGCTACCTTTGTTGTTGTTATGCATCTAGTTCGAAGTCCAATGTCGTGTCGCAGTTCAGTTCGGAATCGGTCAACCAGGGTTGTACTCTTCCTCCTTTTCTTCCACGTACTAGCGCAGAACCAGAGCTCTTTCTTCCTATGTGCTTCTGTGTACCGCGGTGGCTTCTCGTTGTTCATATAGATGGAGCAGTATTCAATCCAAACATTTGGGTCTGAGCGCCAAGCTACGCAGTCCAAAGCACGCCACATCTTTCGGTTGTCTTGAAGTTGGTGTGCCTCCGCACGGTACAGAGTACCATGTTTTGGGCTAACAGCGTTCCTAGCTCTACTACTACTCTGGCAGTTCCGACTCCTCTTGCTCATTTTGTGATCATCTTCTGGCTCTGTTTTAGGGTTTTTCAATGCCACTCGCTTTTCGTTGGGCTCCGAAGCAAGAGTCTCAGATGCGAATGACGTGCTCTTTGTATGGCCGAGAGGTTTCAGCTGACCACTGCAGAGGCCATGCTGCTCTATACTTCCGTCACCTTCAATGCCATCACATGTCTGCTTAACACATTCACTAGCAGACCGTGTACCCAGAGCTACATCACCACGTTCTCCAACACACACTTTTTTTGGGTGTAAATGACAGATTTGTGTCAACATCATAAATAACTATGTCATCCTTGCGAGGATTGACTTGGTCCTCTTCATTTACCTCCTTAAGCACTGCCTTATTTGCAATCTCTCGGATTACCGAGATAGCTGTGCTGATCTCAGACAACAGCTTCTCCCCTTCCTGTCGCAAACGCACACGCTCATTGTCATCTTTGCACATGTACCGCAGTTCGAAATCAATTCTCTTTTGTTCCTCATCAAGGTCTTCTTGCAACATTCGCGCTAAGTCGGCGCAAGACCACGCGACCTCCTCTCCAATACAAAGCAGTCTTTGCACGTTTACAGGCATCCTGTGTGCGACCAATTCTCGCCTGAAAGATGTTGAGTGCCGATCCTGGCAAGGCCCATGTCCGTTCCGATCGCGTGCAATTTCTCTAAATTCATCGGTTCGTCCCGCCCGTCTGGCTCTCGGCAAGAAGGTAAGGCCGATCTATCCTGGCAGGCTCGCCAAAATTTGTGGGCAACTGTGGGCGCAGGTTAGCCAGATGAGAACAGAGGACGTTCGAGGACAACGAGAGACTTTTATATACACGAAGACGGACAAGGGGATACACACAACATAAACTCACACATATATACACGAGTTCACGGTCCTACGCGGAAGGAAGTTAACGTTCTTGTTCGTTCACTCACGTTCTACTCTTGAGGCGTGAACGTTGCGCTTGACGTTGAGCTCTCTGGCAGTCAGGAGTCGGTGTGCCTTGTGCTTGCGGAGTTCGTACCGAGGCGGGGCTCGGTCTAGAAGATAACCGCCAGGGGCATCCCAGTACGGTGGTCAACGCCTGGGCTTGCCTGTACACCACCGAGAACAGCGTGTCGCCGACTGCCGCGAACAGACCTGGGACAGCGTCTCGCTCCGAGGCCAGAACAGCAGCTGAGACCTGGGACAGCGTCTCGCTCCGAGACCAGAACAGCAGCTGGCCGTGACGAACGCCGCTTCAGACCAACGTGGGTGCGAGGTGGGGCGACGCCCAGTCCAGAACGCACCCGAGGACTTCAATGCCGGGACGAGGCCGGACACGGAGGGTCAGAACGAGCAGCAGGGGCGTGGCCCGAACTTCTCCTTGCTCTCTGCTCTCTGGGGTTAGCCGAGCTGTCCCCGTGGCTCGGGAGCCTTTCACGTGGTACCCGCACGAGCACGCGCATAGGCGCGCTCATAATTTTAGTGCTATCACCATCATAATGATTCCCGCGCACCTTGAAATACTAAATCGGCCCCGCACACCGACTTTCTACGTCAAATCATGACGCACACTCTCCAGGGCAGCGTTTTTTTACCACACCTTGACAAAGACAGGAGGCTCCGACAGGGTCCCAGACTTTACATTGGTGGAGTGCCTGGTGTTGGTCTTCTTGGGTTCTGGCTTATTCGACTTGGCGGCTGGTACTGTCTTGGGGCCAGTCTTGGGAGTCAGAGCCTGTTTGTGCCCTCCCCCCTTCCCTGTTGTCCTCGGCTTGGATCCGCGTGGTGATCCCGACTTGACCGGCTGCCGGAACCGTCAAGCCCAACCGGGAGCTCCAGTCATGTGGCCACCGCCGCAGAGGAGGCAGCTCGGAATGCACTGGTGTTCCGTGGGGCCGTCAGGAGTAGCAGCAGGTACCTGAACGCCGCAGCTTGTGCAGCGGCCGGGCTGCGGGCGCGGGCAAGTATCTGCTCGATGGCCCACTGTGCCACAGAGTGGACATGCAGGCACTGTCTTCTTATACAAGCGAACAGGGAGCCGCTCGCAGTTGTATAACACCGTCCGTGGCACCTTGGTCCCCGCGAAGGTGATCACCGCAACCGGGGTGTCCCCAAGCTTGCGCACAGACACTACATTTGGCTCAGCACTGAGCTTGCTTTTCACAGTTTCGGACGTTTCGTCGTGAGAGACATGCATGACTCCCCGACAGAACTCACCGGAGAGTTTGGGATGTCCCCGGAATGTTAGATGGCGGCCCCGACTGGCAGCTTTATGTCCCGGAGGAGTCTCTCGGCGGCGTTCACTGTTTTGAGCGTGCACACAAGTACATTTTGATCCCAGAGGGGCCACACCGCAAGTACCACACTTGCGTCGGCTCCGAGGATGCTGAGGACTGCAGCGCCGGCTTGTCCAGGACCAAACGACCAAGCGACACATTACCTAGTGTTTGCTGTTCGCTTGATCATCACCTCTGCAACGGCATGATATGTTTTCCGCTAGATGGACATAGTTGTCCTTTTTATAGCTGTTTGAAAAAGAAAGAAACGAAGTGATTCTTTGTGGAGCACATCTCGCTCGTCTCAGTGCTTTTTTGGATTTTCTCTGCAGTTGTTGGTTGTATTGCCACGCACGTTACGGTAATGGATGTACAACTTCACGACGTGATGGTCGATTCCGGTTAGAGCGTGGCCACTACCTCAAGGAAGCGAGCAAACACATCCAGCGAGAGCGATGACACTGAGCTGTACTCCGCATTCTGCGACGAGTTTTCAGATGACGGCTTTTGACCTGTTCTGCACTGCAAGGCCAAGTGACGGATCGTCAATCCATCGTTGGTGTCAAGTACGGCCACTGTGAAAACGGTGCCCCAACGATGGCCCCATTCCATACTGTTCGTATCATAAACGCTACCGAAAGTCTGCGTGTCCTGAACAAGCAAGCGCTTTCACTCTATTTTGAGAACACTGTGCCGAACGAGATCAAAGACGTAGTACCAAATACAAGTAGAAACATCCTGGCTGTCGATGTGCTGTACCCGAGTGCACTGAGCACGTTGCAATGAGTATCACAACTGGGGAACATTAAAGTTAGGTCCGTATTACCAGCCGATGTTGCGACCATATCGGGAGTCATTTACCATATAAAACCAGTGAGTCATGACATCATTCTGAGCGTTGGGCTCCTTGTTAACACTGGTTGTGTGAGAGCAACGTTCAAAGGTGACTGTCTTCCCGTCTACGTGAAGGTTCTCCACTTTCGTTAACAAGTTCAACCGTTTATTCCTAAACATGTACAGTGCTTCAACTTTTGAAAGATAAGCCATAAAAAGGGTTTTTTTGCAGATACTCTGCAGCGTTACCCCGGTGCGCCTAACCACAAGCGTAAAACAACTGTGGCGCAACCACACTGAAGCGTCCTAACTGTCAGGGTGCTCACAAACCTTCTTCCAAAGGATGTCCGCACACAAAGAAAAAAATTGTTTCTTCTGAAGCAAATGGTACGAGACACTTCCACCCACCATGAAGCCGCTGAGAAAACCCGGCTAAGATGACGTCGCCGTCGAAGGTCTTCACGTCGGACTGCCCCAACTTCAGGCAGTGAGTCGACTTATCAGGAAACAACACCAGCCGCATTTTCTAGCACGGCAAACGCAGACGTTAAAAAAGAGCGAAGGGGCGGATCAGTCTCTACAGAAGAGTGGTAGCTACTTACGCGTGCACAACGCGCAAAAAAACCGCAGCAGAAGCGGTCTTCTTCAGAGCACAGATCAGCAATTGATTGCTCTTTTGCGACCCTTAATTAACACTTTTCAAGTGTTCTTAAGCAAAATGCACAAAACATCATGAAGAAGTGCATTGCAATTAACTGTACGCTTTGATCTAGTACTAGCAGCACTTGAGTAAATAATGGCTCACCAGCCACTGTCTTTTAGGAAAGAGGTACAAAAGGCAGGAATTCTTCAATGAATTGCCTGGGGACTGAAATTACGCATCGCCGATTTCCGCCAGTTCATGTACACCAATAAGTTTCACATCATTGTCACCTGCGAGCCAAATTCACCGAACGAAATCAGACTTTATGGTTATTTGCCATTCATGTCATCTGCAACTGCGGACAATAGCAAAGTTCTGATGTTAGTTCACCGCGAACTCACCTACAGTCGTTATCCTGTGTTACCTCACGACGACAATCAATATATATGTAAAACAATAACGAAGAGACTTACCATCACGGTTGTAGGTGCCTACCTCTCTCGGTCAAGCCGTTTTGACATTACAAGACTACAAGCCATCCTGTCGGCAACTCCTCACCCATTCGTTATAGTCTGCGACTTCAACGCTCATCATACAATCTGGGGAAGTTTGAAGACCAATGCTGAAGGCCGAAAGTTGGTGGCCTTCGCCTCCGACAACAAACTCTTCTTACTAAATGACAGGAGCCCAATGTTTTTGCGTGGTTCAAAATATAGCAGCTGCCTTGACCACAACTTTGTCTCACAAGGCCGGGTCAGGTATGCTGAGTGGTTTCCAGACATAGAAACGCATGGAAGTGACCACATTTCCTTTTGCGTCAAAATTGAAGGATTCTCCCATCATGCAAAGATACGCGACAGCGTTCAAAGAGTGGACTGGTTGAAATTTCGGTCTCGCATGGAAGAGCAATGTCAAGCAGACAGATCCCTTGACAGAGAGAATAATAAATACGCAATACACGACACTATATGTACTTTCACATGCTCTCCCAAAGTAACGAAATTCGACACCGAGTTAGAACAACTTCGAGCAAACTGATGGCGTGCTGAATGAAGATACAGACGCAGAGAGGCAATGAAAGACTTATGGATCGTTCGAAGTATACAGAAGAAGATTGAGCGCCAGAAATATAAACCACCACATGCCCATATCCGACAGGCTTCGTACGCTGTACGAGACTTCGGTGGCCGCCACAATCCACGTATTCTTCTACCTGAGCCATTCCATTTGTCAATGCCACTTAGTTCTACTTCGAACTTTAGAGGAATCACTGTTTGCTGTCCAATGTACGCAGTCACCTTGCAGTTACTTTTAGAGTACTGCTGCTGTAGAGAGTTGTGACAAAAAAAACGCTTTTTTTTCAAAATTACAAATTTGTGCTTTTGACTGCTTTCACAACTTTAGCTTCTTTACATTATAGACAAAAAGTAAAGGTCGTAGTTGACCACTAAGTAGCTGAAATTACCTTCAAAGAGTCTAATGTGGCTATAAAAATTAAAGGAAGCTCGTTGTCGAGCACCCCTTTAATATTGTCTCTTGACGTCTTGCAATTGCGTCTCGCATGAGGAGTTCGCCAAAGCCCCATGCTTAAACATATTCCCCACTCCGCAGCTTTCTTGGTGGAACAGAAGCGCATCGTTTCCATACAGATTAGCTGTAATATTTACGTTTAAAACGAGTTTATTTTCACATGCAATCTTAGGCAATTTTTCGTCTTCGGACATCATTCTTTTGGGGCTTCTGATGAAAAGCAAAAAACGAAGCATTCGCCACATATTCCTTACCATGCGAAACGCGCAGTCAAATCTTCTAAAGTTTAATAATAATAAATTAGTATTAAGAACTTAAATTAGGCATTCAGCATGGGCTAAGCATGTAACACTTCTCACATTACATTTGTATTGTAACTTGAATGCAATATACACACATTATTGATAGTTATTTTCAGTGTACAGTTATAATTGAGATATAGGCCATTGAGGACTCATCACTGTAAAGTTGTAGTGGCACAAAGCGTCTCTCTAAAAATAGCAATATTCTACACATTATCATAGTACAAAATATATATAAATTTGTATAACTAGTTACATATCTGAATTCAGCATATAAATTTTGTAAGCAGCAAAAAAAACTCCATTGATTTAGTCACCGTGCCTTCAGCTAAAGTTTACAAAACTGTTTTTTTAAATCACCTCTCTCCTTATTGGCATGTACCAGGGATAATTTGTATCATAAAATAGCTTCTGTGTTGTTTTTTTCAGCCAGTGCTTGTTTGAAAAATGTGTGGTGGTTTAGAGTACGTGGTAATGTACTACTGGAGCGCATGTGTTAGGAAAAAAAATGTTCACCGATTTTGAGTACTTGGTACTCATCACTGGGAGAGCAGTAAGCCCTCCCTAAATAAGAATTGAAAACATTTTGCAGACATTCATAGAAAAACGTTTAAACCATAGAACCAGTACGAACAGGGCTGACGTTTCACAAAGCAGTAAGTACACGCACTTCGCTAACGCCGCCCTCGACAGCCTGCGTGCATTATCTGGTTACGTTTACAATTAATGTGGTTCATCTCTATAGCATGGCTTTTGAATTACATTATGAGGGGCTGTTGAAAAAAAATTCATAATTCCGTTTTATCCTTTAATCGAACACTAAATATAATAAAACATATCGTATGGTTCTGTTAGGATTTCTCCTACGCATTGCTCACCTTGAGGCAAGTTCACCTCAGAAAGCGCTGATGGCTGTAACAATGAATGATTGATTCAATGTAATAATGAGCGAATAACTTGAAATGAAACTTATGCGTTCAATTGATAAGTTGCACCTATCACTTTTGTTTCGTTCGCGACAGCGTTGTCGTCAATTATTTAACTCAAAACCGCTTCATAAGCCTCCAGGTTTCTTTCTTTGGCAAGTACAGAGAAGATGCAGCTGTTATGTGCTGTTGCCTTGATGGAGACGAAAGCGCGAATCACTCCCTGGATTTCGAGCCGACCAGCTGTGACCCCGCGATCTCCAAAGACAGCACAGCTCTGGCCGATTAGCTCGCCCTACGCCATCTTTTGCCGCCGAAAGAGCTCTCGCTGAATGGTGCCCCGTCCGCGGACTCCAGCGACCGTGCCCATCTCTCCTACCTCCTGTTCACTTTTGTCGTTTTCTGTCCTTCACTGTCCCTGCGCCTGTATTCCTGCGAATCTCTACCTGTATACCTTTATTCCTTTTCTTTTAATCTCTCCTAACTCCCAACCCTTTTGAGCTACTGTTGAGGTGTCGCACTCTGATGCAGACAGTTACGGGGCACACTTTTCTCGTCTTTTTTCTTTAAGGATCACATAAGAGAAAGAAAGCGACAATTCGCCATATAAAAGCGCCTGCAAAATACACTGCACATCATTCCAGGGGACAAGCTCCTCTTGCTCGGGGCAAGTTCTCGGAGCGCCGTGTCCACTAGTCCTCGAGGCGATCGCGAGCACCAGCATTATTGGCGCGCTTCCTCTCTCACTGCCGGGAGCTGAGTGAGTGCACATCTTCACGTAAGTACTGACCCTGAACACCATGGCAGCTGAGACAGCGATGCGTATGGACAGACAGACAGACAGACAGACAGACAGACAGACAGACAGACAGACAGACAGATAATTTTATTGTGGTCCTCAGAAACTGTGTTTTGGCACCCCCCTTTAGAGAGAGTCTTGTTACGAAGACGTGATGCCAACACGGTCCCGAAGGCGCCACTGCTCCGAACTCCGCCGCCAAGGTTACCAGCCGTTTGGTAGCGTACATTACTCAGCTCACGACTGCTTCTGCGCAGAGCTGATAGAAAAAAGAACAAGACGATGGTGAGTTAAGGCAAGGTTTATGTACAGCATAAAAAGAGAGGCGTTACATATTCGGCACTGTGGCCGACAGTTTAGGGACTCGAAGAGCCGAGATGTCTTCTCTCAAGCATACATCGGCTTCTCTCTGACGCATAGGTCAATTGCTGGCTACGCGAATGGTTTTTTTATAGGCATAAGTGGATCTATGCGTCACGATTGTCAAACCAGAAGCTCCGATGGCCGTGATGTCAGAATTCTCCAACGGTGACCCGCCGCTGCACGTGGTTGCAGCCAAGAACGAGGGAAGTTGCCCCGCATGCGTAAGACTCACCAGACTGGAAGGCGCCGATAGCCTTTTCAGGATCGTGGGCTAGGGAGCTCGCTGTGCATTGCGTAAGACAGACCAGAGCCACTGCTTGATGACATCGTTGAGTGGAAGGTGTCAGGAGGGCTCGATCGCTGACCTTGACACAGATTGCCTTTGCAGAGGCATTGGCATTCGGTAGCAATAGCGTTTGCGAAATCGATTCGCCACAAGCTGGGGGCCAGGAACAATTGGGGTCTGCACGTGCGGACACTTCTAGCACTTCATAGCTATGCCCGTCTCCCTGCTGCTCAAAAAAAGCCTCTTTTCTCGTTTCTAATTTGCGCAGCGTCCTGAATAAACGCGTCGAACTGTCTTCTGCTATTGATTCATTTTCCGCTGACAATGTCGGTCTGACAGAGGCTTGGCTTTTTGCAAAAGTAGAGAAAGAAGATATCTTAGATTGTGAGAAGCGCAAATTTTACCGATGCGACTATGATTACCGGTCTGGTGGGGGTGTTTTGCTGGCGCTTGCTGATAATATAGCTTCTCACATTATTTCTGTCTTGTCTTCACTTGAACTTGTTTGAGTCTGCGTGAAATAAAACTTTGTATTCGCCATCGGTCACCGAGTGCACCATCATCTGTTTGCAATGACCTGCACGATGTTGTTAATCAGCTGTTTGTCAGGTATCAAAGATCACCTTTGTTCGTTCTTGGCGATTTCAACTTTCCCGGCATCATGTGGAAAAGAGACCCGTTGACAATAAAGTACAACTCAATTGGAAGTACAGATTTTTTTTATTTTTGTCGCGTTTTCAACTTTACCCAAATTGTTAACTTTCCCACTCACGTTCTCCCTCTTGCGCAAGCGTATTAGACCTAGTACTCATCACCACACCAGATCTAGCTTCAACCCCTTACTCATCTACCGAGAATTAGTGACTATTTTATAACTAACCTCGCGAGAATAGTTTGGTTTTCACGAGGAATACAAAGAAAAGTATTCAAGGCTATAGCAAAGCAGACTGAGGTAGAATGAATACAGAATTACAATCTTTTGTCGACCTATTCTTTACTAGTTTTGAGCAGTGATCAGTTGAACAGAACTGGTTAGCATATAAAAATAAACTGCTAGCTGTAATTGACATACTTGTACCTAAGAGGACAGTTTCATCTTACCCACGTTCTCCGAGGTTAAATAGCACGCTGAAACGCATGCGCAATCAAAAGAAGCGCCAATTCAGGCACGGAAAATCAACAGCCAGAACAGACATCTGGTTTTCTTATCAGACATTTACCAGAGCATTCTGTAGTGCGCTTCCGAAAGACAAAAAAGTATTTTCAACGAAACTCTTCTTCGCTGCTGCACTCTAATCCACGTAAGGTTTGGAGCATCCGAGTCGCGGGATCGATTCCCAGCTGCAGTGGCTGCATTTCCGATGGAGGCGGAAATGTTGTAGGCGCATGTGCTCAGAATTGGGTGCACATTAAAGAACCCCAAAGGGTCGAAACTTCCGAAGCCCTCCACTACGGCGCGTCACATATTAATATTTCTACATGGTCTGCTTGAGTGAGATTCATGAGTGAAATTGGACTAATACCATCTATCTAATCTGCTGCTTGGCTAGCGACTCAACGAGCCCATTATATCATGTTTGTCGTGAAAAACTTCACAAGACTGGTGGAGGTGCTGGGTACAACGTCTCACGATCCACCCGATGCCCAAGACCCCACCCAGCAGCCGGAACACAAGCCCTGCACCAGTGGACACTCCTGTACACAGAGTAAGCTGCGCCAACAAGGCCTACCACCTGAGACACCAACTACTGACGCAGCGACGATGACTTCTACACAAAATCCTTTGCAAGCTCCGACACTTTCCACGCCAATCTACTGCACCTTCCAGAACCCGCACATGCCTAGCCCCTTTCACGGAGAGCAGCGTGAAGGTGTTGATGACTGGCTGAGTTAGTTTGAACGTCTCGCAGCGATCAATTACTGGGATGATGCCGCGAAGCTCCGGAACGTGTACACTTGCCTAAAGGACGGAGCCAAGACGTGGTTTTTGAACAGGGAGGCTGTTCTGACATCTTGGCGCCTGCTTTAGCGTCACTTTCTGGAGACCCGCAGAAGTCCCGACCGGCGCGAATGGGTGGAGCGTACACTACAATTACGCATCCAGATGCCAAACGAGACTGTCTTGAAGTACGTCGAGGTCATGACACGGCTACTCAAGCAAGCAGATTTTGCTATGGCAGAGGAAAAAAAAAGTTGCGCCACCTCATGCGTGGTGTGAAGGAACAACATTTTGCAGGTTTGGTGCGTAGTCCCCCAGAGAGTGTTCCTCAGTTTCTTACTGAAGCGACAACAATGAAGCAAGTATTGCACCAACGGTCTGCCCTGTTTCACCGTCAAGTGATTGCTGCCTCAACTCTCGAAATTTTCGCCACCCCGGGGAGCAAGAGCCCCGAATGGATTCGCGAGGTCATCCGTTCTGTCGTCCGCGAAGAAATGGAAAAGATGTAAGGGACAAGGTAAATCGATGTCGGTTCTATCACCATGCAGTGTCATCCGTGATGAGGTCCAGCAGGTACTGCACGCCCATCGTTTTTCGCCAATGTTGGCTGATCCAGATATGGCTCCTGTGTCTACTCACAGCCGCCGTCGTACGTACGCGGAAGCCTTGCGATCTGCCACGCCTCTTTCTGGTTAAATATTCCCGACCCAGACAGTGCCACACGTCCCGATACAGCCAGTGCCGCACGTCCCGATCAAGACAGTGCCGCACGTCCCACTTCAGACAATGACATGCGCCCCGATCCAGACAATGATTATGTCAGTCGCGATTCAGTCAGCGCAGGCAGGTTTGGACATCGATGGTCGCCGTGCACCGACGTGCAAGTATGATGTTTGGCGTACGCCGGACAGACGACTACTCTGTTATCATTGCGGTGAGGCTGGTCACATTTACCGCGAAAGTCTATACCAGCAACTTGGACTGCACGGATCTTCTGCCGATTCCCCTCGTCCTCCAATTGGTCAAAGACCGAGAGATATCCAAAAGTATGTCGCGCAACAGCGTGAACCCTTTAGACGACGGCAATCGCGCTCACCATCTTTCAGGAGACCCGCAGCCACTTGGCCACGTTTCGAGGTGACAGCACGGGAAAGCTCCCCGAGCCCTCGTCGGGAAAACTGAGGGCAGCGGCTTTTAGGGGGGAGGTCGCTGGGACTCAAAGTGCGGAAGACCTCCTATCGACGCTTGCACGCAACGCCGAAGGCATCTCGTCAGAGATTGATCGCAATAACGAAGAAACGCCAACATACAAATCTGAACACAGTGACCGCGTGTTACTACACATAACTGTGCTGATTGACGGTTTTCAGGTCAATGTCTTGGTAGACACGGGTGCTGCTGCTGTTTGTGTTCTCCTGTGTTTTTATGCCTTTACTTAATGCGCTTGGTGCAAGTGTTGGCGAAACTTCCTTATTTGTGCTGCGAGTACGGGCACTCTCCCTCTTTTGGTTCTTTATAACTGCGTGTGCATGCCCTCATTTCTTTTATTTCTTTACGAGCATCAAGTCGATGCTTGCAAAGGAGTGGGTGCTATTGTCACATGGTCTGCTTAGGTTAGATCCATTAGTGAAAGTGGACAAATACGATCTATCTAAGCTGTTGCTTGGCTAGTCGGCTCAACGAGCTCATTGTATCAAGTTTGTCGTGAGGCACGTGATAATATGGTGGGTTCGCGACATAAAGCGCCACATATCAATCAAGCTTTGGAGCATCATTAGCAGAATTAAAATGCGAGATATCCAATTAATTCAGTCTGACGTTCCAGTCATTTCTAGCGAGTGCTTCAACGTTTTAGTATTGCTTTTGCTGCACACTTTGATAACAGCATCCCCACCATGTACACACATTCAATGCGTGACAATTTCTTGCCAATGAACCCCAATATCATTGATGCAGCTGGTGTAAAAACTCATTGCAAACTACAAAGTGTCATCATCAGATGGTCTATAATGAGTTTCGTGAAAAATTTTGAAGTGTACCCAAGTCTATTCTTCTTTGTTGCCAAATATTTTTGAACAGTCATTACAGACGACCATGATGCCATCTCACTGGAAAGCTGGGAAGGTGGTCGCTGTGCATAAATCTGGTGATGTACATTCCCTATATAACTGTGGCATCATATCGTTGACATCAATTCCAGTAAAAATCTTAGAGCTCGTCATATACTCACACCTCGTTGAATGTGTAGAATCTAATTTCTTCTTTAGCATTTATCAGCATAGCTTTCGAAAAACAGTGTCATGCGAAACGCAGTTGCTGTGTTTTACTAACGACTTGTTTATGAACGCAGATCTTGAATTTGATACTGACTTCATATTCTTAGATTTCGCGAAAGCATTGGACTTCGTTTCAAATGATCTACTTATTTTTAAACTTTCTTTCTCTTTTCATCCCGCTTTCAGCCCTATTTCATGCACCTCGATCCATATCACCAAGGACCGACCATCGCTTTGAGGTTGGCTTACCCTCCTGTCGCATGAGACTGTATGGCGATTAATTTGTGCCAAGGACAAGCACCGCCTAAAACAACCTTCACGCCTTCATCGCCTGTATAACAGACCTAAAGGACTTCAAGCTCGCCTTACATGATGCCCTGTAAACTTTCTTTTTCCTGTTTGTTGTTTCTTTCCTTTTTTAAAACTTTTTTTTAAAACTGCACTTACGATTGTTTACACCACTCCTTTCTGTAGTGCCTTCGGGCGTTGAAAGTATATTTACCAAATAAATAAATAAATAAATAAAGAAATAAATAATTAAATAAATAAATAAATAATGGAATTAATAAATATACAATAAGATGCGTATAGATTCCGAGTGCATTACTGAAAGAAGCGCGTTCCAAAGCTTGAGTCGCAGGCCTAACCGCTTGTTCCTAAGAACTTTCAATATAAAAGAGAGCTTAAGCTTGTTATACTTTTCTAGCATGGAAGCTTTACTATGTATTACGTCATGACAACATATTCAAGCCAGTTTGTGAGGGGGGGCTAAGAATAAAACACCTTTATCTAGTGATAACAGTGTCACTATTTTTTTTGAGACAACTTGAGTTTGGTAATCCGTTGAATCTAGCAGGTTACAGTAGTTGATTGCTTACCAGACCTAATTGTTTCATTCAACTTCAAGGAACACCTCCGTATTTTGGCGATTCATACAGGCATTTTACCTCGCAGTTAAGTTTCCTAAAGCTGGCTTTTCTGTAGCAAACCTGTACACAGTATCGTGCAAGGTACTGTATAAGAATCTACTAAGTGCGCTCTTCTCTTCTCTGGTGTGCCGCTCATTGTACTCCCATCTTCCAGGCCACGATGTGCTAAAAAGTGTGTGGAGAAATTTGCATTCCACAAATTTTGGAACCATTCTTCTGTAAAAACACTTTTCCCAAACTTTGCCGGTAAACACATTGGTAAAAAGGAAAAGGTAATTTTGTTCCCTCTGTTAACTGCTGCTTATGTATTGTACCGGAAACGACTGAAAATTGCTTTGTTAGCTGAAAAGATGCCCTTCTGTTTTAGGATGTGCCCAGCCGTGGTGGTCCATCCCATCCCGGCTTCGGCGGCTGCATTTTTAATGGAGGTGAAAATGCTTCAGGCTAATGTGCTCACATTTCGGCGCTGTTATGCCAGCGAGTCCTCGTCAAACGTCCGTGCCTCTGAAAAAGGCAATCTTGGTCAAGGCCAGCCCGCAGTCCGCCTGGCGCGATCATCTCGACGGCGTGAACACGCGCGGTGCCCCTCTGGCCCACGTGCAGTGAGTCAGCTGCGCACGTGACAGCGAGCCGGCGTCCTCGTGTCTGGTGGTCTGACGCATGGCGCGGCAACCCCATTGGAGGAATCTGCCCTGACGACCAGCGGCGCTTCTGATTGGACATTTTGGTTGGACCCGGTGTAAATAAAAGAAGCCCTGCGGCGCGTCGCGATCGGAGGTCCTACGAGGGAGGAGTCCCCATGTCGGAGAGCCGACATGTGTGTGAGTCAGCGGTCTTAGGCGAAAGGCTGATCTATGTGTTAGAGAGGAGAGCTCGGCTCTTTGAGTCTCTGTCGGCCCCAGTGCCGAAATTGTAACGCGTCTGTGTATATGCTGTACGTAAACCTTGTTTAACTCACCGTCGTCTCGTCCGCTCGTCTTATCAGCTCTGCGCAGAAGCAGTCGCGAGCTGATAAACATACGCTACCAAAGGGCTGGTGTCCTTCCCGGCGGAGTTGAAAGCAGTGGCGCCTTCGAGGCCGTGTTGGCGTCCCCGTCTTTCGCAACAGTGGTGGCTTCGGCGGGATCGGTCCGTCATTCGCAACAGTGGTTGGCAGCTGCGGGATCGGCCGGCGTCAGCGACATCGATGCGGTGAGTGCCTGATGTTTTCCCCTCAGTTCACCAGACTACTCTAGCTCAGGTTGTAGTAGTTTAGAGAAGGGCTGTGTGAAGCATTAGAGTGAGCTTTGATCGTTTCAAGCCAAGTCGAAGCGCTTTGAAACCAAAGTTAATGCGGAGGGGGTAAACACGGGAGTGTGAAAAAGTGCTTGCGCGTCTTGCTAGTAGGCTTATAGTGGGTACGGCAAGTAGATTCTTAACAGGGGCAAACAGCAAGAGGCTAGTGTGAACGATGGAGAACCTTAAAGTGAAGGAACTCATCGAAATTTGTGAGGAACTCGGCATTACTTTGGGCCGTGCGAAACGAAAGCAAGCGATCCTTGCGATCATGAAGGATGAGGGAGTGTCGGCTGAGGAAGTCGATGAGGCCTGGGTGGATATTAAAGCACGCCGTGAGAAGGCTGAAAGGCGAGAAGTAGAAGCTCGCGAACGTGAGGAGGCTGAAAGGCGAGAAGCTCGTGAAGAAGCTGAAAGGCGCGAAGCTCGCGAAGAAGCTGAAAGGCGCGAAGCTCGCGAACGTGAAGAAGCTGAAAGGCGCGAACGTCGCGAGGAGGCCGAGAGACAGGAGCGTCTCGAGTTGAAACGACTAGAATTGGCAATCCTACAGTGTTCGCAGGCGCCTAGCGTAGCTTCTCAGGTCAGCGGTTTTAGAATTCGGGACCAACTGCCACCGTTCGTAGTAGGCGAGGACATAGCGAAGTATCTCGTCAAGTTTGAACACGTCTGTGAGCGAAACGCTTTGGAGCGGTCTCTTTGGGCGCAGAACCTGTTAGCTCTTCTTCCCGGCGAAGTGTCCGACGCGATAACTTGCTTGTCGAGGGAAGCGTTTGAGAGCTATGACGAGGTTAAGGAAGTGCTCTTGAGACGTTATAAGTTGTCACCCGAGGCTTTCAGGCAAAGGTTCCGGTACGCTGAAAAGGGGAATGAGTCACACGTTGACTTCGCGTTTCGTCTTAAAGCCGATTTGATTGAATGGCTCAAGGGCAAAGGTGTTTATGACGACCGCGATAAAGTGGTGGAATGCGTTGCATTGGAGCAATTCTACCGCTGCATCGAGGATAATGTCAGGCTTTGGCTGCAGGACAGACTTGGTGAAGTACAGCTAAACAAGGCAGCAGAGTTAGCTGAGGAGTATTATACTCGCCGAAAGTTGCATAGCAGGGCAGTGCGCGTTGAAAAGAATGAAAGGAAAGAGGGCTTTTCAAGGAAACCTGATCAACGGAAACCCGTTCCGCACCGTAATTTCAAAAAGGACCCGTCTCTTACGGAGGACAGTGTAGGGGAAGGGCAAACAGAAGCGGAGAAATCGAGTGAGGTTTCTACCACACAGGCATTTGAATCAGAAAACAAACGGAAGCCGCTAATCTGCTACAACTGCAAAAAGGAAGGGCACATCGCGAGAAACTGTCAGGAAAAGTTTGCTTTCGCAACGATCCGAGAATCAGAAAAAAACATTCGGTTGTTGGAGCCGTATCTCCAAGAAATTAGGGTGAATGAGAAAACGTGCCGAGCACTTAGAGACTCAGCGGCAACCATGGACGTTGTCCATCCTTCATTGGTGTCTCCGGATGACTTCACAGGAGAATGCGCGTGGATCAGGCAAGTCGCCGAGAAGCAGAGTGTGCGCTTACCAATCGCCATGGTTGTCATTGAAGGCCCGTTCGGTGAGCTTCGCACCGAAGCGGCTGTGTCTGCCGCGCTAAATGATCGTTTTCCTTATCTTTTCTCCAACAACTCGGAGCAGCTTCTCAAAGAGCAGGGCAAATCGTTCTTCCCCGGCTTTGCGTGTATGGCCCTCACGCGATCGCAAGCGCGGAAGTTATCGCGGCAGCTTGATCTGGTTCAATGCAGTGAACTCTCAAGTGACCTTGTCGGCGGGTCGACGGAACCCCAGAAAGAAAATTTTCCGCATGAGTCATGTGAGCAGTCACGCGAGCGGCCCGTCGCGGAAGCGGCCGGCGCGGTATGCCTTGGGGGAGACGGCCTGGCGCCATTGAATCAGAGCGAGAGGGCTGCAACGCTCTCGCCTGTAGCGGAAAGTTGGAGCGAGCTGCCGAGAGTTGATCGAGAGATGCTCATTCGAGAGCAGAGTGAGGATCTCTCGATTGAAGCGCTAGTGGAAAGCCAAATTGAAGCGCTAGTGGAAAGCCAGAAAAACGCGGCAAAAGTGCCGTCGAAGGAGCACTACGAGAAATCGGGGAAGAAGCGCGCTTTTGAAGTTGATAATCAGGTAATGCGGCTGCAGCCATCCAAAAGGAACAAGCTTGAGGTTGATTGGGAAGGGCCCGCCAAAGTATTATCGAAGCCTTGCGATACAAATTATGAGGTGCAAGTAGAAAGGCGGCAGAACAAAATTTACAACTTGATGAAACCCAATGTTCAACATCAAGCGGTCGTAAATCAGCTGTTGAAGGCTTCAGAGGAAGAGGAAGCAGAAAATTTGAGTTCTAGTGAGGTAATCGAAGGGGGATCGAAAGTAATCCGGGAGCAGATAAACCTAGAGCCTAGCTTAAGTGAAGGAGGACCTGAGAAAGAGGACCTGAGAAAGATTGTTTCCGAGTTTGGGTATGTGTTGTCGAACCGTCCAGGAGACACGACGGTGATCGAACCCGATATCGAGCTAAGCGCTGAGGAGTCAATCAGTAGCAAGCCGCATCGTTGTTCCCCTGTGCAACGTCGAAAGTGTGAGCCGCTCTTGGTGCCGCATAGGTATCGTCGCCTAAAAGTGGCCGGTTACTGAGGTGGAGCACGTTGCTCCACAGCGCAACTTTGACGTTCGCTAAAAAAAAAGGGAAAGCTAAACGCTAATGGAGGTGCATTGAGCAGTGCGTTCTAGCTAGTACCTTCTCAACCTTTCGGTTTCTGGCTGGCGATTCGGGGCAAAATTTTGACCTCATCACGACCTGGGCTGAGCGCTCTCGTTCAGAGTGATCTCAAGGGGCCAACTTTGTGGTATTCTAATTCGTTACGTTGTTGTACGTGGAAAAAAAATTGAGTTGTCATTTTAAGAGTCTTGTGTCCCACATGTGCCTCTTGATGTAGAGGGAACAAAATTCCGATAGACACGTAGATAGGTATATGTTGTACTATACTTTGTCTGGTGTTCTGTCGGGTGACCGAAGGCACTTGCGTGTGTCATGTGTTGTCTGTTGTCGATCCGTTCTTGGTAAGTTGCAGAACCATCGACAAGTGCTGAAACCGAAGATGGTCAGAAGAGACGAGTGAAGCTGGTCAGCAAGTTGTGGCGACAAGCCAGTGGAGCTGGGATCCGTCGTCAAAAATGGGATGTGCTCCCGGAACAGTTTGGAGCTGTATTCTCCACATGGCCCTGGAGGCGAACCTGGAGGGACCTGGCGAACGAGCGCACCTGACATCCGAGCCCCGTGGAAGCAGCTCGTCTTTCCGGTGCATTGTCTGGCGGCGGGGGTGCTGTTATGCCAGCGAGTCCTCGTCAAACGTCCGTGCCTCTGAAAAAGGCAATCTGGGTCAAGGCCAGCCCGCAGTCCGCCTGGCGCGATCACCTCGACGGCGTGAACACGCGCGGCGCCCCTCTGGCCCACGTGCAGTGAGTCAGCTGCGCACGTGACAGCGAGCCGGCGTCCTCGTGTCTGGTGGTCTGACGCATGGCGCGGCAACCCCATTGGAGGAATCTGCCCTGACGACCAGCGGCGCTTCTGATTGGACATTTTGGTTGGACCCGGTGTAAATAAAAGAAGCCCTGCGGCGCGTCGCGATCGGAGGTCCTACGAGAGAGGAGTCCCCATGTCGGAGAGCCGACATGTGTGTGAGTCAGCGGTCTTAGGCGAAAGGCTGATCTATGTGTTAGAGAGGAGAGCTCGGCTCTTCGAGTCTCTGTCGGCCCCAGTGCCGAAATTGTAACGCCTCTGTGTATATGCTGTACATAAACCTTGTTTAACTCACCGTCGTCTCGTCCACTCGTCTTATCAGCTCTGCGCAGAAGCAGTCGCGAGCTGATAAACATACGCTACCAAACGGCTGGTGACCTTCCCGGCGGAGTTGAAAGCAGTGGCGCCTTCGAGGCCGTGTTGGCGTCCCCGTCTTTCGCAACAGTGGTGGCTTCGGCGGGATCGGTCCGTCATTCGCAACAGCGCACGTTAGAGAAACCCTGGTGGTCGAAATTTTTGCACCGCTTCACTACAGCTTCTCTCAAATTCATGTTGTGGTTTTAAGTGCCAAGCCTTTCTTAGCGAACTTCGGCAACTTTGTATCTATCTATCTATATATCTATCTATCTATCTATCTATCTATCTATCTATCTATCTATCTATCTATCTATCTATCTATCTAGCTAGCTAGCTAGCTAGCTATCTAGCCGCCTATGACTTTTAGCTCTCCTGGCCGTTTCGGTAATGGTATCGATACTAAACTTAAATAGCATAAAGTGACTCTATGAAAAACATATTTCACTAGTCAAAACATGGAAATCATGACATGTATGTCATGAATGTCATATTTTACATTTCAAGGTCCTGCAGCTTTTGCTGTGGTTTCGTTCACATGGCATTTTGCAAAACTGATATGATATAATATGATTGCATGGCGAACATAAGCGACATCACTGACATGAAAATCATGACATGCGTGTCATGTTACAACATGACTACGTACCACGCTCATGATGCGCTCGCGGCCGTTCGCTAGCGTCTCATATACCAAATTTGGTATTACGGTACGTGAATGAATGGCGAAGGTATGTGATTGGTGCAAACATGATAATCATGAGATGCGTGTCATGTAACAACATGACCACATGCTACGCCCATGAGGCGCTCGCGCTAGTTTCGCCAGCGTCAGATGTACCATGCTCGATATTACGCAACACGAACGGACGACACAGGTAAATGAGACATTCAAACATGATAATCACGACATTCCCGTCATGTATAACAACATGACTACATGACACACTCATGATGCGCTTGCGACGATTTAGCTAGGTTCCCATGCGCCAAACTTGGTATTACGTGACGTCGATGGATGTTGAAGGTATGTGACTGGTGGAAACATGATAATCATTAGATGCCTGTCAATGAGAACATGACTACATGCGGCAGTCAAGACGCCAATGCATTTCAACGTGACGTGGTGCACGTGCTCGGCGGCGTTCACTTCGTTGCGTCACGCCGGCGTTGCCACGCCAGGCGCTGGTCCTGCTATATACTCGCAGGCGCGCGCCGCGCTGTGTTGCTTGGACGCATGCGCGTTTCAGCGCGTTCAGCTTCCCTCCGTCTCAAAAAATTCCGCCATATCCACGAAGTGAATGATGATGAGTGGGCGAAGCTCCGGAGGTAAACCTGGTAAACCATGAATCGTCTGTACATTTTGCCCACTCGATTTTATTACATCGCTCCCCCTAGCGTACGTCGCCGCACTAAATCGAACGATTGCCTTCAACCAATGACACGCGCCATATGTGACATCATTCCTATTTCATAAGATCTCGCGTCTTTCATCAACTTCAAGTACCGCTTTCTAGTTTATAACATCTTGCATCTTTTCATCATCAGCTACAAGTACCACCATCTAGTAAACACTACAAGAACTAAACGAGAGGTGGCTACATACAGGAGACGGTACCGCCATCTAGTGAACACAGCAAGAACTAAACTAGAGGTAGCTACTTAAAGGGGACGGTACCGCCATCTAGTGAACACTGCAAGAACTAAACTAGAGGTGGCTACATACAGGCTACAGGGGACGCACAGCCCACGCCCTAACGAGCTTCGCCCCTAAAAAAAGTAGACGCACTGTTGTCTGGGTAACGCATCGGCATGAAATGCAGCATGCCGCATTTCGCGCCCGATGCCGTCCGGCCGTGCCGACGGGCGCTGGTCCCGTTTCGCTAACGTAGCGTCGCTGTGCCCAGCGTGCGCGCGCGACAATGCTACGTTGGAGTATCATGGGCCCTTCATGGTGTGCTCACGGCCGTTTTGCTAGCTCCGCATATAACAAATTTGGTCTTACCTGACGTCAGTAGATGAAGAAATACATAACTGATGCAAACATGATAATCATGACACGCGTGTCATGTAACAACGGGAGACGTTTTTCGGCGTGCACTTGAGGGCGAAGGCGTGGCCAATACGTGTGATGTCACGAACTTTTTTTTCTGCGACTTGTATATTTTTGTTTACTTTTTTGTTTATTTTTTATTGCTCGCGCGCGTGTGTGTGTTGGTTTTTTTGCTGCCAGTTACGTTATATTTTTGCTTCTCTTTTTGATTTGTTTTGTGTCCTGAAGAGCAGCGCTTGTGGGCTTGTGTTCATTCGGTCGCAAGCGAGCGCTAGCTGTGGCTGAGGAGCCGTTCGCGGCTTCTGCCGAACAACTTGGCGAGGAAGAACAACTTGTGCGGCGATAACTAAAGGAAGCAAGGAAAGCGGATTGGTGCTGGACCGGATACCTCGACAGCGAGGATGCGCTGAAGGAGTTTGAGCGAGACCTTGCGCGCACAAATGTATCGTTTCAGACAGAGTTGTCGACTGCCTTTGATGTTGAGAAAAGTGAGTATGTTCAGTTTCCCAATTAATTGCCATCTGATCGTTTACATGAAGCAACTATATTAAGTGTGAATACACTTTATAAGTGACCCCAAACCATCCACCACCGTCAGCGGCGTCCGCAGTCTTCTCTCTATCTTTAAAAGAAAGAGGACTTGGCGGGCCGCAGCGCGACGCTCTACCGAATAAGCCACGGACGCGACGCTGATATCGGTGTCAGTAACGCGCCTTATACCCCCTCCCCCTTCGCTGGCTCCTGCGCCCTCCTCGCTCGCTGCAGCTGCGCGCGCACCCCTCTCTCTCGCGCGCCCACCTTCTCTCTCAGTCTCCCGTCGAGAGCGGGTCGTGCGATGGATGTCCCGGAGGCAACGCTACCAACAACGAATGCAGTACAACCGAATGCCAGCACTGCACCCGTCGTTGGAGGTGACGGTACCGCGGTGGTTTCGCCGACATTGGAAGACAAGGCGGCGCTGCGAAGGGCTCGTGAGACTGAACGTAAGCGGGCGAAGCGTGCAGCGGATGCCGAACTGCGTGCTCGCGTGGCCGAGTGCAAGCGGGCGAAGCGTGCAGCGGATGCCGAACTGCGCACTCGCGAGGCCGAGGACAAGCTGTGTACAAATGCTTCATGACAAACAGCACTTCAATTCATTAATTACACTTTAATCATCATCATCAGTAATAAAACTCCCAAGCATTTCCCCGAGGGTGAACATGGTTAAGTGCGAATGCACGGGGTGATGCTATGAGGGGGAGTAAAGTTAAAATCCGTTGGCATTCGCAAGTGAGTTAACGTAAACTCCCCCGTGTGATCAAATTGCGATTCCCAGGAACCATTACACCACAAAGGCACCATAGTGTGATTAATAAATATAATAGTGCTAAATAATAAATACCCCTCATAGCATCGCCCCGTGCATTCGCACTTAACCATGTTCACCCTCGGGTAAAGGCCTGGGAATTTTTTATATCTCAGAGCTCCGGCCCCACAGCGCTAACTCTGAACTGTTCCGTTATTTTAGCTGGACGACTTCTGTTCAGCGCCAAGCAGAAAGGCTGCATACTTCCGATCGAGCTCCAGTGTCCAATCAGGATCCCCAGCAAGCGCACCAAAGGTTGTTTGTTCGGCCGAGAGCGTCACAATGTTCACTGCGAGAAACCTGTGGTATGTGCAGCTGTGTGTGTATGTTTTTCTTGCTCCATTTGTTCCCTTCTACTTTCCCTTGTTTACACTAGAACACGAGGTTAAAACCAAGGTGAAAAGCAAAAAAATAGTTTTGTATCTACAATTCAGCGTGGCTATAACCTGCTCGTTTGCATGTTTTTCAAGGCGCAGGACAGTACTACTGGTGACTGGGATTGTAAGACCTTCGCTAAAAAAAGAGGAAGGTCCAAGGCACAAAAAAAAAGGATGTACTGCAAGGATGCACATCAAAACAATTGAAATGTTTTCAGACTACAAGGCAAGCGTGCTATAAAGTAATTATATGTGGCTTAACAGCGTCAAGTTAAATTGAAGCATCACTAGTTTGTTGGCGTACTGAGCAACAATTGTCTACAGATTAAACAATAATTAACCACACTGAACACAATGAAACCTTATGTCCACTTTGGTACCACGAACGACAGCACACTTATTCAGTCAAGGAACCGCATAAGCAAATCGCCCATAAGATGAAGTTTGGATATTAGGACTGTCGTCATTTACCATCATGAAATGACATAATTAAACCCATAAAATGAGAAGTTAGAGCTGCTTTCAAAAATCCGATCATTTAATCAATGTGGTCACTGCTTGGTTGCATTTCTGCTGTATCTTTTGCGATAAATACCAGACATTGTAGTTCGATACCATTGTAGGATACCACATGGTCTCGTCAGGCCATAGTTCTACGCCTTTCTTCCCTGTTCCTTGTCCATCATATCCCACCTAGTGCCGTCTTACCCTTCTAGAAGAAATTGATGGTATCCTGGTTGTCAATTTTCAGTCATCAGTATTTTTAGGGGGTGGCAACATATGGGGACATACTTTTGAACAAATATTTGAAGCACCTGCTAAGGCTTTGTAAGACTGCAGTATTGAATCAATGAAATGAAGGGTTGGGTGATCTTTGGGGGCGGTTGTGCCACTCTGTATATTACAGTACTTTGTAAAGTCAGGTTTTACACCATCTTCTCTTAGCAGGGTAGGGCTACAATCAATGGCTTATGGTGGAAGTCTGAAATGTGCTTGTAAGTTTGCATATTCTTAAAATCTACTTTACCCACTTTTGCAAGTGCCAAGGTATATCTTTGTATATATGTCTCATCAAGAACATGCCATTATGTGCGTAGATTTAAAGGTTTTCTTGATTTACATTGCAGATTGAGCTTCCACCAGCGTGTTTTGCCTACAAGAGGAAAGTGGCCTCGAAAGCTACCCTGGCACGTTTGGAGAGGGCATTAAGTTCAGGCGATGGATCAGTCACACGTCAGGTGCGGGTTTACGTGAGTTTTTCGTCTATGAATGGCCACACTGCTCACACGTTTGGAATGGCACTGGCCTACGGGCAGCCTATGAACCCCGAGTTGTCAGCGAAGATCAACATGTTTGTTCAGCAGGGCACCACCTCAGTCAGTCAAGTGCAGAAATGCCTGTAGTTTTACGTCGAACATGTCCTGCTTGCTGGCAAGCCTAACCCCCCACCTTCATGCAGAGCTTTTTATCCAACTAGAGAAGACATACGGTCACACATACAGTCATGTATCCGCAAGGACAGATACAGTTCTGTGGACCAGGTCAATGCAGGCAGGCTGGTTGAGGAGCTACAAGAAAAGGGCCCCGCGGGAAAATACTTTTTTCAGCCCTACAAAAACCAGAGACAGGACGAAACACTTGCACCAGAGATAAATGACGAGGACAACATACTTGAGGGCATGGCAAATAAATGCGAACAAACATTGATGCTTTGTATGCATACTGCATTCATGAAGATGGCCATCGAGAAGTATTCGGGTGATGTCGTGTGCCTGGATGCAACGAACAAAACAACTGACTATTCAATTTCCCTGTTTTTTCTTGAGGTAAAAACACCAACAGGCTACGTGATTGTAGGCGTTTTCATTGTTCAGTTCGAAATGTCAGAGTGCATTTCGGCAGCACTTAAGCTTTTCAGATCATGGTGCCCTAGTTTCAATCCAGAATATCGGATGATCGATTATTCCCAAGCGGAAATGAATGCCATAAATTCAACTTTTCCAAGAGGCAAGATAGCAATGTGTGATTTTCACAGAGAGCAAGCCTGGGACCGGTGGATGCGGAAAAAAGAAAATGGCACTGACCGAGATCAGGCATTGTTGTATTGGCGTCAGTTGGCCAGAGCACACACTGCCGAAGAATTCGCCGCAGTGGTCGCACAAATGAAGGGCAGCGACCTGTGGGATACCAGCCCTGGCTTTCAAAGCTACGTGGAAGGCCACTGGCTTCCTGTGAGTGCAATGTGGGCAACCTGCTTCAGGCCTCGGCTATGCGTTACAACCAACAACGGCACTGAGGCCCAAAACAAAATGCTCAAGGACCACTATCTCAAGTCGGAAAGTGGCCGACGCAGCTTGACTGGCCTCATCCAGACCCTCAGGACATTTCTGTCAGACAGAGAACAACCCTTCTATGGAGAAAATTTGAAAGTTTCATCTGATTACAGGCATTATCATGATGCAGTGCCAGAGTACTTGCATAACCGACCACGTAGTGTGGTGCTTCACATCATGAGCAGGCTTGCTGCAGCTGGTGACATCGACCAGAAGTTTGTTACGCCAGGACCCTGCCAAGGCATTTGCATGTGAAATGTTTTAGCTTTAAAGAAGTTTTGCATTGTGTAGATTTTGCCGAACCAAGCTGCACCTGTCATGATTTTAGAAAGCACATCTTCCATGCAAGCAGTTTTGTGCCATCTTTTTGAGTGATAAGGACTGGGGTTTCGACAAGCTTCCCGAAGGGTATCGAAATGGACCTTTAATTGCTCTCGGTGATCACGTCATGGCAGAAAGCCAGGGGTCCGAGGAGCATGACACTGGTGATGCTAGCAGTAATTACATAGAAACTGCAATCACCAGTGACACTTTTGAAAGTGTGCCAGATTTTGAAAGGTCATCTTCTTCCAGTGTGGGCACAATCAAATTAAAAGTACTGAGGGAATTCGATAAAGCAAAAAATGTGGCTTACTACTGAACAGACAGCAAAATTTTAGAGAATGTACTCGAAAAGCTGCAAGAATGCTCTGCACAGCTGCAGTTGGGCACTCGAGCAAGTGAAGGCCTATATTTGAGAGGCTCACCAACAAAAGGTTGTTCAGGAACAAAGCGCAGACATAGCCACCATAAAGAACCTCATGATGTGTCAGAACTGAGAAGAACCACTCCAGCAAACAAAGAACACTGGAGATCCAAGGGGCAAGTCGGTAGCAAAGCTGAGATGCTGCGAAAAACATACAACAAAGCTTCGTAATGTGAAAATAATGTCTCCATTTGTTTTAAATTAATAGCCAAGTGGAATGAGGTCATAACTGCAGTGCTATGTACATTATTGCCTTGTATAATTTTTTAATTGCTGCAGCTGATTTCCCTGAGCAGTGTTTTCATGGAACTGTTAGATATTTTTGTTTTTGTTATTGTTTCACTTTTTCTTCCGTGCTTTATTTTTAGCCACACTATTCAAGTTAATTTTAGTCATTTCCATCTGTGTATTTTTAACTACTTGTGGTTTGTGAAACAAGTGATGTGACTGCGTGCGCCTTTGCCAATCCGACTGTTCTAATTTATCCCACTGGTACAACCTAAGTGTGTATCCTGCTTCAGAATATGATTGGCATCCATCCTTCTATAAGAAAGGAGGAAGTTTTGTTAATAGTTTACCTTGGCCTATCAATCGCTGCAGCATGCATTCTTCTAACAGACATTTAAATATCCATGTAGTTATGTTGTGCTTCTGTGAAGATGTAATTCATATCTGTCATGTGAATGTGTGATGTATTGTTATTACTAGTACTACTATTTCAGCCCAGTAAGATAGTGGTGCTCTTATGTTCAAATGCTTTGTATTTGGGATAAGCGTGACGCTCAGATGTGGTGTTGAACTGCGTAGACTGTTCACCATTGTCTAAGTAGGCTGGAATATTATACACACTTTTTGTCGGATAAAAATGAAATTATTGTAATTACCGAAGCCTTGATCAAAAAGTAGCCTCTTCTCAGCTTACACTGTTTGATCTACATTGTTGAATGTATTAAACCTTCATTGTTACCTGCTATCATTTGTACAATTTGTTTTTAAAATATTTGTCTTGTATTTTTGTTCTAGTAATCAAACTCTGTGTGCAAACGTACGTTGTGAATTTGTATTTGTGGCTGAATAAAATGCCATGTGTTGCGTGATTTAGTTTCTTGTTTATGAAGTCAACAATTCGCAATGGGCTGCATTATGATGACTTTTCCCCTAAGATACCTTCAAAGTTTTTATTAAAAAATGCAATGATTTAAACATTAGACAGCTTCATTTTGACCAATGTTGGCGATAATATATATTACCTTAGAGTCCCTAAGTTGTAGAAACAAGAAAGTAACGGTAGATCACGTTATCATGAATACAAAATTTCCACTCACAGTAGCAACAGCCACTCAATAAGAAATTGTCAAAGCAATGAAAACAACTACAAGTGCCTTATCCAATTGTTCTTGGAACAGCACGCCTCGTGAATAATGAACATAGTGTGGCGGAGCTTGTCTGAGCATTTTTATGAACCAAACAGAAAGGCAAGTACCTTCAAATCTAAAATAAATTTATGCCAGAACTTCTGCACTGCATAGCGCTTCCTTAAAAGGGTGACAGTCGGCTCCAGTTCCTAATCAATGTTAACCAGACCAGATTCTGTCATTATAAATACGGACAAGATTTGATTTAGTTTTTATTTTAATTATTGTCATACCAGTACTGTCGGAAGCTTCATGAGGGCACACAAAATTTTTACCATCTGCGTATATTTATATCCGATAACCATGGGCGAAATTATCTGCAGCTGCTGTTGCAATCGGCTACACGACCTGTTGGGCAGCTATCTTTTATTCATGACTGGTGGTCGCGCTGGCCCGAGTATTCCCAAGGCGCATGCAGTCATTCATGTACAGCGACATTCACGGCCGTCCTCTTTAACTGCCGTGGTGCGTATATGCTTTTAAAAGTATGGCTAGTTATAAAAAAAATACGTCGTCAGAATGTGTTTTCATGAAATCCTACAACGAGCAATCAATAAATGCAGCAGAGGTAGCAACCTCCAAGGCACCACGAAGTCGCGCACGGCACCACGGCATACTTCGCACCTTCTGTTTCCGTTCCAGTGTAGCTACTTTACGTCATGTTAGCCAACGGAGTTGATTTAGTTAGCATAGTCCACGGCGCATCCGCCGAACAAGCCTAGGCCCGGTGCGCACAAACGCAACGCGTGCGTGCGCGAGGAAGAAATAAAAAAAGAAGGGAAACGAAAATATAACGCGGCTCACAGCAAAAAAAAAGTTCGTGACGTCACACATATTGTCCACGCCTTCGCCCTCAGGGGCACGCAGAAAAACGTCTCCCTGTAAGAACACGACATCACACCACGATAATAGCGCGCTCGCGGGCGTTTTCCTAGCTCTACATTTGCTAAACTTGGTATCGAGTGAACGGAATACATGATAAAGGTAAACGACACATCCAAACACGATAATCATGACACGGAAGTCTTGTAAGGCATCATTTACTTCCACCTGGTAACAGTGTGCTGATTTTAAAGTGACATATCAAGCTTTCTTATTCATGCATCGCATATCATCGAGCCCCACTGCACGTGGGATCTGCCAATTGTTGAGACGTTAACCCAATTGTTAGAAAAAGAACGTGAAATCAAACCTGTGCCCACACGTTTGACGAGGTTGGTCACCGATGCCAGCAATCTGTAACGCGAATCGCGAAGGTGTTGCGACCCGGCTACTTGGCAGCGTCAACGCAACGCGCCTTCAGCTCATTAGGATAGCTATTCCTGATTCAGCTGACCCTGGGGAGGCGCCTTGCTTATTGATGTCGAGGGTGCATGTTGCGAAGGATCTGCTGAACTTCAAGGCATTCTCGGAGCTTTGATGCTCTTTTGCTTCTGCGTTCTTCATCGGCTTCTCGGGTCGTTTCATACCCTGTACATGAAAGGACGGCGCGCACTGTCGGTAAAAGCTTGAGTCTCTGGACCTGCTTGATGAGTTGTGCTTCAGCGAGTTATTCCCACGTAATTTGGAAGTCGCTGGGTGCAGTCCTACAGCAAGCTCGGTAGTCTTTCATATCAACAAAATTAGTTTTTCGTTTTCTGTTGTCTTCAGGCTGGGGTAGAGTATTCTGTAGTTTATGTGGCTGTAAAGAAGGGCTTGTGCCATTTTCAGGATGTCGTGCTCATTGAAGCTTCTGCGGCAGTTAGGTAACTGCTTTTGCGGCAACTCACTCACCTAACCCTTCGGATTAGGTGAGTGAGTTGTGTCACGGTGTTCTGCAGCCGGGCTAGTGCTGTTTCGCAAGACCCATATTTATGTAAATGTTGTTTAAGCAATGAAAGTGAGTCAACTTGTGGTATTTGGACTCCTTGTAGAAAGATTTGTTGTTCCGGCGCGCCAGAACTTAGTGGTCTATCTTGAGTGTGTGCCCCAAGTACTAACACTTCAGACTTTTTAGGAGCCCTTTGAAGGCTGCAGGTCTTGAGATATTATTCATTAAGGTTGAGTGCCTCCTCAAGGTGCTCCTTTTGTTCACCCGTACTTGCACCTCTTACTCACATAGTAATAATAACTGCGTCCGACGCGTGATGTATGCAAGGGACAGTATCTAAGAGACATTGAAGCTTGAGGAGGGCCACGTTGAAGAGTAGTAGTGAGATCACTGAGCTTTGCAGTGTGCCTTTTGGGAGTTGAAAAAGCTCGCTCCAGATATTGACAATCCTCTCCCAGGCTGTACTGTTGGTGAGGAAATCCAGCACGTAGGCGTGTGTTTTGGCACCGCAGCGCCAAAAGGTTGCGTAGAAGGGCTTCGTGGCTAATATTGTGAAAAGCGCCTTCTAAAACCACAGCTATACCAAAATACTTGTTGTGCTTGTTCAAGCGGGGAAAAATTTCTTCCTTTATCTGAAGGATGGCGTCTTGTGTGTGGAGCATTTGACGGACGCTGAACATGGTGCTCGCGTGGTGACCATTTTCTTCATGGTGTAGGTGAGACGCTCAATTACCATGTGCTCATGAAGTTTCCCAGCGCAAGACGTAAGGCAAATGAGGCAAAGAATTGCAATGTTATAAAACTTTGAAAAACAACCTGTACACATAAAGTAGCTGCCACATCAATTGCGGTTGGAGTGTTGTTTATTTAATTTTAGACTGAAGCAATAAATATTACATGTGTACACCTTTGATATAGTTGTTAAGTCAGGTTAGTGTCAATGGTGATTCCAGTGTAGACTCCATTGTTAAATCATTCAAATATTCATACATTGGTATTCCAATGTAAAGGTTGCAGCAAACTGTATTCGAGAATTTCTCGACATCAGAGGAGCACATTAACAAAGTATACGTATCATATTCACAATATCGCACCCTAGAGAGCACCTCGTTTCGGTGATGTGACTCTTGACGGTACGTCATGTCACACCAACTAGTGCAGCATTGACAATTAGTCACTGAACGCTTCGCATCAAACACATTACCACAAGGCGTCAGATTTGCTGTGTGTCTCAACTCGCATTACTTAGTCACCCATAACAAACTAACTGCCAAATTTTGGCACATAAAAATACAATGCTGGTGCAAGTTTTGGGTAACTCTGAGTATTCTTGACAACAAGAGTATTCTAGCCAGCACCTAAATTTAAGATCATGGATGTTTTCGCATTCAACGTATGTCCAACTGTAGCCACCGTTGTCATGAGTCGAATGCGTACGTGCGACAGTGCTGAATGCATCCTTCCTTCTCTCATTCTTTTTTCCTCTATTTTTACTTCCCCTCCCCCCTTCCCAACGCGGAACTGGGAAGGTGCCTTCGTCATTGAAATAGAGTAACAGTCCCGCGCTTTTTTCTTCAATTTCTCCCTTCAAGAACCTCTATGAGCCGAATCCGCACCCTGTAGTTTAATAGCGCAGCACTTCAGAATTTACACTACAATGGTGCGTTCTTAATCAAGAGAATTTTATTTCTGGATATATCTTACACAGCTTATGTGCACACCGAAAATTGGACAATAGTGAACAATGCGTATGTACAAAGCAAGCTGTTATATAGAGCGAAAATAACTTATTGCATATGCCGTGGCGTACAATGCAATATTGTACAACAAAGACAGGACATTCATGACATCGCGATGATTAAACTTAAATAAACAGTAAGGCTATGTGAACAAACAAGGGGGGGGAGGGTAATTCACAGTGTAGGGTGATGTTTTGCATGCACCTGTGGGGACAGTTTGTTCTCGCGCTCAAGAACAATATTTCGCACAAAGGACATGTTTTTAAAGAAGAAAAGGAAAATACACACTGTAATGTCGCAGAGGTACAAGCCCTAGCCCACCTCCTCATTAGGTGAGGAAAGGCATGGGCACTCTGTTGTTTTTTACGATAATAAATCGTGTAGGCCAGCGTCGGAGGAAGGCCTTCTCTCCCAGCATGACCAGTTCTGCGTTAAGATGCAGAAGCATTACGTTTCTTAACCGATGTGGTAGGGGAAACATGGCTCTCTGAGGGCGTCCCGTCAGGGAGGCCAGTCCCCTTCGTTACCCTAAGAAGAAGGCTCCGATAGCCATTAAGAGTACGACGAAGTTATCCCTGTGGCTAGACTTTCACTGCATACTTATTTGGAACATTGTGGTAACCATGCACCAAAAGGTGCGCGCTACTATACATTCATGAAAGACAAGGTTCAGTGTTTCGACGCGACCGCATTGCGGGCATGTGGCGGAGAGCACCACGCCCCACGCCGCAAGGTGGTCGGCCGTTGGTAGAGCCTCCCATTCCCTAAGCCAGTTTGAGTCGCGGACTTCGGAGAGGAGAGACGTGTTTATAAGTGTCCAACGTCTTTTCGCCCGGCATTTCTGGCGTTGTTCCTCAGATAGGCTTTCCAGACCCAACAAGACCGTTGTGGTGTTGCCACTACCATCGCTCACCGACGAAAAGGTAGGGTATATTAGGCGAAAGGAGCTCATATCTTACGCAGGGCTTTTTGTTGTTACTCTTAGCTCAAATAGAGTGACCTCCGCGTCACTCCTGTTTCAATGAAGCAAGAGTCCATAGAACAGGTGAATACGTCAATTTTTTATTGGACGCACTGCAAGATACACTATCTGCACTAGCTGTCCTCCAATATCACCCAAAAGTGTCGTCAGTAGTCAGTGATCTGCTCTTCTATAAAATCAGCTGGCTTTCTGGCTTTTATATTCGCCTGATTGGCCCTCCCAAAGATGTATATCTTACTCGCGTAAGCTCTATAACAAACTAGGTTGCTCTTGTAAGTAGCGTAATAATAAAACAATTGGCAGATCCCACGTACAGTGTGAATAGATGACATGCGAAGCACGAATGAGAAATGTTCATAGGTCACTTTAAAATCAGCACAACATTACGAGGGGTGGCTAAATGATGCCTTAAATGTCTTCCATGTCACTATTATCAAGTTTGAATGTGTTGTTTACCTTTGTCATTTATTCGCGTCACGTGATACCAAATTTAGTTTATGTGGAGCTAGCAAAACGGCCGTGAGCACGTTATGAGCGTGGTATGTTGTCATGTTCTTATATGACACACTTGACAGGATTATCATGTTTGCGCCAGTCATATATTTCCTCATCTATTGACGCCACGTAACACTTAATTTGGTATATGTCTCGCCAGCAAAACGGCCGCGAGCGCATCATGAAGGACGAAACATGCACCATTGTAGCGTTGATGCGCGCGCACGCTGGGCACAGCGATGCTACGTTAGCAAAACGCGAGCACTCTATAGTGTGGCGCCAGGCGCGACAAGCGTCCGTTTTGCGTGGCCCGACGGCAGCAGGCGAAAAATGCGACATGCTGCATTTCGCGCCGATGCATTCCCCAGACAACACTGCCTCTCCCTCTTTTCGTGACGGAGGAATGCCCGACGCGCGGAAACATGCGTGAGCAAAAGCAACGCAGCGCGGCGCTCGAATACGAATATATAACCAGACCAGCGCCTGGCGTTGCAACGCCGACGTTAAGTGATGAAATAAACGCAGGTGAGCACGTGCACGGCGTCATGTCGGAATGTATATGTGCCTTGACTGTTGCATGTAGTCATGTTCTCACATGACACGCATCTCAATATTATCATGTTTGCAGCAGTTACGCACTATCGTCATCCATAGGCGTCACGTAATGCCAAATTTGGCATATGTGAAGCTAGCGAAACGGCCGCGAGCGCATCATCAGTGTGACATGCAGTCATGTTGTTACATGACACGCACGACGTGATTATCATGTTTGGATGTGTCAACTACCTATGTCGTCCGTACACGTTGCGTAATACCTAGTTTGGTACATGTTCAGCTAGTGAAACGGCTGCGAACGCTTCAAGAGCATAGCATGCAATGTTGTTGCATTACACGCATCTCAGGTTTATCATATTTGCACCAGTCACATACCTTCATCATGCATTCACGTACTGTATTACCAAATTAGGTATATGCGATGCTAGTGAAGCAACCGCGAGCGCATCATGAGCGTAGCATGTTGTCATGTTGTTACAGGACACAGATGTCTTGATTTTCATGGTAGGGTCTTTCACTTGTGTTCGTCATGCAATCATGCCATACCGTAACAGTTTCGCAACATGCCATGTGAACGAAACCACCGCAATCACTGCAGCACCATGAATTGTAAAACATGACATTCATGACATACATGTCATCATGGTCATGTGATGACTAATTAAATGTGTTCCCAATACAGGCATGTTATGCCATAACAAGTTTGGTATCGGTACGATTATCGAAACGGCCAGGAGAGCTTAAATTCGTAGGCAGATAGATAGATAGTAGATAGATACATAGAGAGATAGATGATAGATAGATAGATAGATGTATAGATAGATAGATAGATAGATAGATAGATAGATAGATAGATAGATAGATAGATAGATAGATAGATAGATAGATAGATAGATAGATAGATAGATAGATACGCTCAAAGTCGTTGAAGTTCCCTAAGAAATGCTTCGCATTTAAAAAGACGCGTTCCCGCGGCGCTACATCAAGCCAGTGCCTAGGACTCACTACATCAAAAAAAAATTTAGCGGCAATGCCAGCGCACTAAAACGATTTAAAGCGTGTCGTTGATGTCATGATGAATCGTTATTCCATGAACGTGAGTGAGTCAGCGAGCCAGAGAGATTGTGTAATTGTGTATGTGCGCGCGTACGCGCGTGTGTTTACGCATTAGTGAAACGACGCCGGTTTCAATCTGCCAGCTGTCACTGGCGCACATTTCGTCGTGTCGTTCCGACGACGGCCACAGCTGGCACATTGTAGGTGAAAGACGCTATCTGCGTTTGAGCTCCTTGGTTTTCATCGGCCGATTTCCGCCACCTCGCGCGACAGGCGATGCTGGCCGTACTTGCGCGAGCAATTTTCTCGCTTTTTGCAAGCGTGGATGAGTGGCGTCGTCTGGTGTCCTCTTTCGAACCATTGCGAGAAGGAGGGAGTGGAACAGCCACCTTAACGTGATTCCTTTCCCGAAGGAAGCCTGCCTGAGGCCATATTTCAACGATGTTTCAACCCCTGGCATGGATCGGTGGTGTAACTTTGGGCAGGCACGCAGAGGACCCGCCTTCAAATGCCTTGTCATTGGTGTTTTTATGTACTTACTTTTTTGCGCTATAGTGGCTACGGACACAGCTAGGCGACAACTACGGCGCACGCTACCTTTGTTCTGATCTTCTAATAACTCACTCTATAATCGAGGCCGGCCAACAGGGAAGAATGGCACGCGCTGCGCTTCTCTCTGGTCGGGCAGTGGTGTTCCATAACACCTGCATGCCGTGAGTACATGACCTTGGGCCAAATTTGGCGTGCCATTTATAATGCTCTTGTGGTCATTTGTTCGCCTTGGTAACCTCACATAGTTTGTCTGGTTCCCCTACCACAAGCATCTATGGCCACAAGGGTTTGTTTGCATATTAATGATAGACTTTAGCCGTCGGGATGGAGATCTACGACGGAGCGTCAGCGTGGTTGTAGCCGCGTTCAACAGTGCTATAGTTGTTCAACAGTAACATACATTGCGCCAGCTTTCTAATATTGATTTGCAGTAAACATTCAACTTTTTCAGCAAGAACAAGTTTTACTGTCGCGTTTAAAGTCCCTCATGTTTTAGTGACGCAGTTTGTAATTTCCGAGTGAAACATATTTCGCCATAATGAAGTGAACTTGTAGTTTTAGCACTTAACTCACTCGCTGCGTTGTACCTCGTGTACAAATGGTGTTTAGAAAAAAAAACTATTGAACGATTTAGAGTACTTGGTTCTCTACTATGAGAGGGCAAAAAGCCGTCCCGTTGGCCTCATATTCAAGATACGCGTCGATATGGAGGTCCAAGTGTTTTGTGTGTTGTAGACAACTTACTTGCTCAACAACTTTGCTACTCTCCTTGTCGTAACCTCCACTGTCCTTCAAGTTATTTTGCCAGGTTTTCGACTTTGGTTTCCGAAAAGTGTAAACAGGGCACATTGCATTAGGCGGATATAAAACACTTCCCGTTCTCTCCCCGTCTTTTAGCTTTGTTCGATGGTGATATCACTACGTGCGAGTGGCATAGAGATCCACACGATAAAGAGAAGGATGACAGCAGACAGATTGGCATGAATCTGTGTGGTTGGCGCTGCTCGCTTAACCAGCTCTAAATATAACCGTGTCTACTCTTCCGAGTCGGTATCCTTCTCATAACGTATTTGATGGAGGTGGTGAGTATCGATCCCAGTACCTCTAGGTATCTTTCTCGTGACAATATTAACAGTATCCTTTTAAGTATCCCTCTCGTTTGTATTCTTCTCGTAACAATACCAAAGACGCCAAAAGAGGTCATAAAACATTAGGATCATCTGTATAAACATACACGCCTTTAAAAATCCATGAGTTTTCCTGCAAGAATAGGCACTTTTCCAATGCGCAATATTTGTTGGCGGACGAAAAAGATGCAAAACTATTCTATGTGGGCTCCTAGGGACGATATCACTACATGAAACTAAAAGAATAACTAAGTGCAAATGCAATCATTATCTCCAAAAAAGTAGAAGTCGTGACAGCGAGTCCAGATAACTGATGCTATAACAAATGCGTCAAAGGGTCGTTTTCAATGTGGCCAGGTGCTACGCAGGCGAGCTCATGGCGCAGAGGTTGACTTCATGCGACCCCAAGAAATGTTTGAAAAGAAAGTTGTCAATAACTTGCGAAAAAAGGAAGAGTCATATAAAAATAAGGTAATGGTTTTAGTCGATGGCCCTGTTGAGTAAATGAGTTCACTAGCACTAGTATTACGGAAGGAAACAACTGGCGCCTTTTTAGTTTCGTCATCGAAACTTGAATGCGATAGCGATAGCCCGTCTCTAGTGCTTACTTCAACCACTTAGTCCATATTTTTATTGTATTAGGTTACTCGAGATGTTTAAATAGTGCATTGCTACAATGAAATCGATAAAGTGAAAAGTGTTTAGCGTTAAGGAAGCTTTCCATTTTGTGTAAGGGTAGCGCACTTTGAACCACGAGCAATTGTGCGCGTCAAATCTTTTCGAACTCGCTACGAACAAACTGGGTGGTTTTAGGAGAATATTTGCAACAAGGTGTTTGTCTTTTTTATTAGGTGGCCGGCTATAAATCTCGAAGTAATTCTAGTAATCACATGTTCTGACGCCCGATGGCAATAAACCCTTGTACCACGCAATATTACAGGTATACTTCTTTTGTGGTTAAAAATGTACACCGGCCCGCAACACAGCGATCTCTGTTTTTGAAGGACCAAATAAAAGTTTATCCAGTCAAAGCTTGCACACAGCATGAGTCTGTTTGTACAGCAGGAAAGTTATTTTCACTGCACTTGCAAGCAGACGAAGACATTTTCACCATATTTCAAGGTGACGCGTGACTGTGTTGTAACACCTGCTTGCCATGTAAATGATCCTGAGTTCAATCAGCACTCACACATTGTAAATTCAATTTATATTTCATTTGCAACTTCTTCAATTTTTTTTTCGTCATGCTCAAGAGCATAGTAAATCGCTCACAATCAGCTACGCCAATGTTGAAATTTATGCAAAGCGATCACTTAAGCGATCTCATGTTAATATTAGTAGCCCCTTTTGCGCAGGGAAAATGTCCGCCTAATCTAATGTTTTATACTTCTGAGTTATTTGTTTTTTTGCTATCTCTTATAACATTAACGTTCTTATATTCCAGGAATATGACGTTCGCGCACGTGTTGAACAGGGAGTGCTTCCATTTCTACAGGCAACAACGACGGTGACGAGTGAAACAAACAAAGGCAGCAATGACAGTGACTTGAAATGACAAGTGGCCTCAATAAAAGATCCTACTTCTATATGATAGTCGGGCTCTTCGGCGACAAGTACATAGTCAAGAGAGTGTCACTATCTGGAGAAGTGTAAAATGTTGGGCTGACAAACCATGGAATAGAATGAAAATAATTTATTTCAGTCCTGCAGGACGCTCTTAGCGCGTAGCGGGCGTCTCCCACGTAGAGACCGGCAGGGGGTACCTGACGGCTGCTTCGTGGAGCTGCTGGACGGCCCATTGTTGGTCGGCTGCGAAACAATCTATAACGAATAATAAGGATTAAATAGAAGGCACACTCACTCACATACCGTCTTTGAACTTACGACGGACCTAATTAAGTTACCCCTAACATATATATATATATATATATTGTTTCATGGAGGCGTAAAACCTACAGCCATAAACGAATCAGCCGCCTGATATTTAGACACTTTTAATATAAAGCGCTATTTTTTTAGGCATGAAAGCTTCGCCAATACACTCCTGGGCTTGCAGTACGACGTGGCTGGCCTGAAGCAGTTCCGGCTCTTTCTAAGGCTTCCCTCTGCATATAACATTGATGTGGTGAAAGAAACGCTCGAAAACTTTTCATTCCATGATATGCATACTGAGGTGCATCACTGTGGCTGATTGTACTTTTTAATCGTGTTATTGTGTGGGTTCATTCAAGCACTGCCCCTTCCGACAGATGTGAGCGTCTCCACACACGACTTCGGCTGCTTCAAGGTTCACCTTTGTACCACTTCACTGAAGCTGCCAATCGGAAATGTAGCCCTACGAAGCAGAAAATTGCCACCACTTGTTGCACGGCACATGTTCGGCAACATCACGCTCTCTAATTCGGCAGGAAGTCTGAGAAATGCGTAGCTTTTCCATGTTGACGCCACGTGTGGGTCGCCGAACGAAAACCGAGTTGCCGTTCTTATAGGCGGCATCGAAACTGTCGCCTTTCACGAAATGCATGGTCGACGCAGCGTTGTAGCAGAAAGCAGAAAGGGAGTGAAAAGTAAGTAATGCGAACCTTGAAGTATGTTTTTCTCACGCCTTCCATTTCTAGGTTGCCATGCGCACGGCAATTTTGCGGCAAATGTAGACGAGGAAAGGGAAAACGGCACAAGATGCCAGTATTAGATTGAATCAGCGCACGTCAGATTGAATCTCTGGGCCGCGTACTTTCCTTCGCGCCGCCGTGCGAGGATTCACTTATGTTACATTCCTTTCAGCAGCAGTTGACATGTAATGGTCCTCTGCTTCAATTTCTTACGCAGCTTCGCGAGTGTTTATGTACAATAGACACTGTGAGAATTGTTTCTCAGGGTAGAATTATGCAAATACCACGCTACATATCTCTTATCCTGAAAACGTTTCTTGGTAGAAGTTCTGATGCATGAAATGCATTTGCTTTCGGCGTGTGACTATACAATGTTCAAAATCGATATACGTGAGATGGAAGTTACCATTAATATACGTGTCTTATTTGAATTGTTACTCTTTATCTCATGAGGCTGCTACCATTGCGAACTTAGGTAAACGTTTTCTTGTTCCTTGGGCGTGTTAATAGCTGATCCATAACACTCGTGTGCACATTTGGACCACTGTGCATCATGAGCGAAAATTTGTCGAGGCACCGCATTAGAAAAACGCTAAAACAAGCGTGTCAGTCATGAATTAGAATGTCGACGCAACCTTGCAAATAAATTCAAGACGAATGCTCTTGTATTTCATCTGTGCACATGATTAACCACCGTTGAAGTCGTTTCTCTCGAAGGAAAAGCAAACGTGGTTGATCCCTCTATTACAGGAATGTGCATAATGCCAGAAAGTGAAACCTGTTTTAACAAAAATGGTTGAATGTAAATTGCAAATTGATATCTATTTTATATTGCTACATGCATGTATATTGAAATGCAGAGGTGTAGCTCAGCGAAGGATCCACAGCGTCGCTCACGAGCCAGTCGAGTCTCTTCCTCCTCTTCATCGAATTTTCGCTAGCGCGTTTCACTATTGATATTATAGGGGGCGACACGCGTGTGTGCCTGATGAGGAAGACGAAGATTTGTCTCCGCTCGGTCGCTGGTAAACCGGTCACGCCATTACCGCTGGTTTTCAATACATCTAATCCCAGCCTCGTCGATACGGCGTCTCTTCTTTCCCGTAACAATATTGATGTTTAGTGTCTACAACACCCTTAGATGTTGATGCATCTATGCTGGCGCCAGGTAGCCCATCTCTAATACAACCAATGACTCACCACCGGGATAGACTTTCCAAAGACACTGCATTGCACCCACCGCGCGAAAATCACACTTCAATCACAGGCACTCGCAAACTGTGTAAGCGAAACCGAACTGGCTTTCACTCAACCGTTTTTCAACTCACGGCGCGGTGAAGCGAATGGTGCGTGATTAGCGTGTAGGTAACCGTCCTATGTACTTGACATTCGGTGTCTTGTTGGTAAGTAGCGTCCTCTTGGTTGGTCACTTCGGCGAAGAGTCAATAATTTTGGTCCTGCACATCAGTGTCTGCATAGTTGAGTCGCGATGCACTCACCTTAAGGGACGCGAGAAGTAGCGTTCTCAGCCTGAGTCGGGAACGTCCAAAAGCCTCGACGTCAGTTAAGCTAAAGGACCAAACTGGGACAAAAAAGACCAACCGATAAGAAACAGCAACGCGTTTATTTTGCGGGGAACGGAACCTATAGAGTCGGGAAAACTAAAGCAAATCAATTGAAATGAAGAAAACTACCCCTTACGGCAGAAGAACTAGGATTATGAAGTAATGATTGGCGATGTGCCAATAAACAGTCCTTGTGGTGGTATTGTCTTGAGATGCCAAGAATTTTTCCTGCAAGCACGTTTGGAGTCTGTCTGTCTGTCTATCTATCTATCTATCTATCTATCTATCTATCTATCTATCTATCTATCTATCTATCTATCTATCTATCTATCTATCTATCTATCTATCTATCTATCTATCTATCTATCTATCTATCTATCTATCTATCTATCTATCTATCTATCTATCTATCTAGCCAACTACGTGTGGGTGCTCTGTTCATCACCCTCCAATAATTTACGGTCACTGGTCACGACATGATTTATGTCAAAAATACATCGCGTACGTCGTGAAACAGTTCCTGCCAGATATGGTGGCACACACATGCGGTCGGGTATGTGCCACCGGTATGTGGGTATGTGCCACCGGTGTGCGGGTATGTGTCCCGTGTGATATTTGATGTCTTCGAGGAAAGACGGCAACACACGCACATGGGTAATATAAAAGCTGACGCCGGCTGTATTGTCCAAAAGAACGTAAAGAAAAAAAGGTGGTCTTATGCACGGACGGATAGATATGTGGACGTATGCACGGATAGTAGGACGCACGGAAGTATAGACATATTGGCGGATGGACAGATGAAAGAAACGAAAAACGTACGGACAGACAATTGCGCAGATGGTCATGTCGTGCGCTCTCATATAAATAATTACACAAAAAGTCGATTGTTTACACATAACATATTGTTTTTTTTTTGTTCTCCAGCTGTTTCATTTTGTGGGGCGTGATGGGCGCCAGCTAGGTCAGCCCTAACGAGCTTCGCCGCTAAAAGCTGACATCGGCAGCTTTCACCAAATGAACGCATAGAATGAAAAATATCATGGTTCCAACAGGATTCGAATCCCACAAACCGCGTGGCAATCAATTATTCTACCACAAAGCTACGCTAGGTCTTGCAAATGGCTTTGAAATAGATGGGACTGTTCGTGAAACATCAATTCTAGGTGCAGTACTGGCTATCCAGTCCTATAAAAAGTGCATACGTGCTTCTATTATAAGGCCGTCAGGGCAAGATAACGGCGACTGTAGTGAAGAGCCATTCACTGAAGCTCATTTGTCTCACTTCGCCCGGGGCCGCCATCCTAACAACTTCGATTCAGCATAACTTCGATTCTGAAAGTATGTGGAATCTGGCAATTTTGTATTGCCAATCTGCAAAAGTTTATCACCTTTCTGCAATCATGACTTTGTATCTCTTTCCTCGCCGATGGCATATATTCCGCTACTGTGAAATGAAGTTGTTCTTAATGAGCACATGGTTCTCTCACTTCCTTCTATGTCGCGCAAGGTTAAGGTTAAGGATGTTGTAGGTAGCCGGCATATCTAGCCTTGCATAATTCGCCGGCCATTTCCCCGCCCGGTTACCTTTTTGCTAAATGTAGCTAATTTCCTTTTTAACAAAGCACGAGCAGGCTTTTAAAATAAAAATCGTGCATAGCGCGACGTAAGCTTGCATAAAACAGCGGCCTTTGTGCTAGTCCACGTGCAGTATTGTGCCGGTACTCTATCTCGCTGCTCTATACCCCAAACATTATTGTCACTTAACACCAGTCATATGCATGGGATCTAAAGACATGGGGTGTAAAGGAATCAAAAATTTTAAGAGAAGTCGTGACACCTGTTTCATTGAGTTCGAGGAACCATGCGGAAACACAATATCAGTCACGCTGTCACATGGCGAGCCTAACTGTTGCAGTTAAGTAAACCTCAAGTAAACCTTGCCATTCCTTCATAGGCTCACGACATTTAAGTAAATAGTGTTCTATATCACCGTTTTCCTTGCACTTCATGCACAAGGGCGTCGCGGAGAGTCGGATCTTGTGGAGCCATGCTGGTGTACGCGCTGATCCCGTTCGGATGCGATGAAGCAAGCAGGCCTCTTTCCTTGATAGCCCATGTGTCGCACATGACTGGTAAGGCGTCAGCCATAACAAGTGAAAATGCTTATTGACAGCCTCTCGTAAGATACGCTGATTGTGTTTGGGAGCCTTCTTCGTTGGTGTAAGCTCCAGAGCACTCCGGGCAAGTCTGTCAGCCACCTCATTACCCACTATACCAAATGTGATGGAATACCCACATGTGACGGGACCAAAGAACGTACTTCTGCTGCGGGTGTGGAACGCTTGCTGTGCATCCGTGATTCGTCACCTGACAGTCAAAATCCTCATGTGACCAAGGTGGGTCTTGTCAAAGTTGTCTTTGTTTGGGGAAATCGATGATAAGAGGGCGAAGGATGTTGAGGGCCACGAAAGCTCGCGATTCCGTGCGTCGCCAAAGGCGACTGAGTAGTGTTCGGCCTGGGCTCGATTCGCCATGTCGGCAAAGCTGTGTCAGCAGTCGTTGAGAGGCGAGAAGACGTAACAGCGGAAGACGAGCTTCATGAAGACCTTTATGCTCGCTGCAAACTTTGGCCCTCCCAAAGAAACTCTGAGGCCTTTACGATGAAGTTTTTTGAGCCGTTCATACTGTGACTCACTCGGAGAGATCAGAGGCGATTGGAAAAGCACAATATTCAACATTACTGCCTCGTGTAACTTTATCACTGATGTTGGGTGGCTCCCCCAGCTTGTTCCTGCCATCCTTCGAAGAATTTTTACACGGGATGAGAGCACTGACATTGTCTTGTCTACTGCCCGTCGCCAATTCATCCTGGTGTCTACTGTGACTCCAATGATTCTCATGTACTTAACTTGCTTAATTGAAGCATCAGGAAGTAATATTTTCATTCTTGTTTCTCGTCTTCGCATACCTGGAAATAGCATGACTTGAAGCTTTTCAGCTGATATTGTTAGTCCAATAGATTCAAGATATGTTTGTGCAGAGAGTACAGCTCTTTGGCCAATCATTTCCAATCGCTTATGCTGATATCCAGACAGCCGGACCCATACGTCATCGGCGTAAATTGATATTTGTACCGCCTTGCACACAGTCTTCAGAACATTAGGTAAACCAGCCATAGCCACCATGAACAACATTGGAGACAGGACACTGCCCTGTGGCACTCTTCTGGTGATTTTCCTTGAGCTACTGAGCACTATCCCTAACTTCACCTGCATCGAGCGATCACTAAGAAACGCCTGAACAAAGCGGAAAAGGTGCTCCGTTATTCCATAGATGCAAGACCACAAATTATCCCACCTTGGAACACGTAGTCGTATGCTTTTGAAACGTCCGAGAATATTGCCAGTGTTGAAAAGCCGTACGCTCGTTGGTGTCCTATTTGACTCACCAAGTCCAAGATGTTGTCCTGTGCACTCAACTGATGTCGAAACCCAGACAAACACGCTGAAAGGGCCTTGTCATTCTCCGTCCACCGTCAGCACTTTCTGTAAACACCATTTCCCGCTAATGGAAACCACGCGAAGCAGCGCATGAGTCGACCTAAATTTGCATTCATTATTGGCACCTCTCCCGATGTTAAGGCGTCCTTGCAAGTGGAGAACACCATACATTTACTGCAGTGTCTGTTGTTGAGAGTTCATCGCCAAGCGATGCCGGAGCACGTGGCTTCATAGCGCGTCTGCAGCGTCTCGTTCCCTGACGCCATCACATGATTGCTGAAAGAGTGTAGCGGGCAGAAGCCGCAGCCTCTCACACAGCCACCTACGCAGGCTCGTACGCGCTAGCGCGTGGGCGCGTTCTGGCCGTGCTTGGACCAGCTGTTACGCATCGGACTAGCTCTTAGGCACGCCTGATTGAGCTTCATTCTAAGCAGCGTCGACTCTAAAAGTGTGCAATGTCTATAAGAACTTGGAACTCTACAATGGGAGAGCAGAAACGCGTCTCGGTGATCTCCCTCAGAAAGGCAAGCTTCTTGAAACTAATTGAAATTATGAACCATTTCCCCAAAAGGAACCCTGATGGGTTCACGGCGTTGTACACCGCGTTGGCCCGGTTGAAACGCGTGTGGATGCGAGTGCTGGAAGAAGGGTATGAAGCGAAACTCGGCGTAGTGTTTACTCTGTAAACATCTGTTTTATGTTGAATTCCAATGGTGGAGTCGGAGCAACTTTTTCTGCTGCTTTCGGAGAAAGTGTCTTCCAAGGCAGAGTAAGGGTGGGAGTCAAGAGTTCCGATGAGTGAGTTGGAGTGAATTCATAGCGGGAGTCCCTCCTTGGCGCAGAAAAACCTGTCCTGCCAAAATCCGTAGATGGACCGCCTGCTTTGGGGCAAGATGACACTTCCGTTCACTCGCGAGTTGTTGTGATTGCGATGGCGAAAAACATGGGCGGCGCAGCTGGCCTGGCTACCCCACCTAAGCGTGCGGCATTGCTTCTGCTTCTCGTCAGCGACAGCTCCGAGACGCGAAGCTTGAGCTCCAACACTAGTGATTCCTCGAACAGTGATGGCGGCGCTGAAGCCTGAGCATACGAGCGGGCATTCAACAAATATTCCGCGTTCCCGCGAAGAGGCCTAAAGTCATTCGTTTTGTCGAGGACGTCATTCAGCAGTACTCGGACCATGAGGTAAAAAAGAGAAAGCATCCTACTCAAGTTTCAACACGTTGTGAAGATTTCGTGTGTTTCTTTTTTTTATTTTTGCACTTCCGGAGTCACTTTCGGCTGGCTCGACCTGTGGCCGAAAAGTTCATTGCAGAGTTTGCTGCCTCGTCCATGTGCCCTTCGACTACACATGAAGGAGGAGTTCTAGCAAAATCGGCGGGAACGTATGTCTTGAGATTTACCTTGTTAATTACACCCCCACACCCCTTTCTTTTTATTGTGCGATGTCTACATAAGCTCGTTGCTTAATTGCACTAAAAAGCGTAGCCGTTTTTTTTTCTGGTACTTGCCATCTCGCTGCGCTGGTACGCGGCCAAGAAAACCTGCATGCGAGACGTAGCAAGCCGTTTCGACTTGTTAAAAATATTGCAGCATATCCACGGAGTGAATGATGGAGAGTGGGGCGAAGCATTCGTCCGTCCATGAGTCCGTCGGTGTGACCGTCCATGCGTCTGTTCATGCGCCCGTCCCTGCATTCGTTCATGCATCCGCCCCTGCGTCCGTTCATGCGTCCATCCATGCATCTGTCTGTGTGTCCGTTCGTCCATCTATTCAAAACTCCAAGTCCCACCAACTCGCATATTTTTATTGTATATTCCCCATATAGAAGCACCGCCATTCAGTGGACATTCCAAAGAATAAACGAGAGGTGGCACACGCACACTTTCTTACGGCTCGCGCTTCGAGTCTACTTCCCACCTTCAACCACCTTGAGTTCATGGTGTATACAAGTTCACTGTATTCATGGCACTGCAGCCCAATGCTCGCTAAACCTTTCTAAAACCAAGGAGGTTACGCCCAGCGAGTATAACGTAGGAACCTTTTCCTGTCAGATAGTGCTCAATGTACATGCCAGTGGCTGCTAATGTGAAATGAGAGACAGGAGGATTCAGCTTTTAATTTCTTACGGCTTGCGCTTCGTATCTGCGTCCCCCTTTAACCACCTCGAATTTATTCATGGTATATACTAGTTCATTGTATTCATGGCCCTGCGGCTCAACGCTCGCTAAACCTTTCTAAAACTAAGAAGGTTACACCCAGCGAGTATAATGTAGCAACCCTTTCTTGTCCGATAGTGCTCAATGTACATGCTAATGGCTGCTAATGGGGATCGCAGCGTGCGCCTTGACTAAAAGCCGAATGCTCCTGTCTCTCATTCTCCATTAGCAGCCATTGGCATGTACATTGAGCACTATTTTTTATTGTTAAACAACGCACAGAAGAAACCTTTCACCGGCACCACCTTGGAGGTCAAATGTTATACCTATTTCGGGTATGTGCCACTGGTGGTTACGTACTACGAGGGATGCACAAGCCACGCCATGAGGAGCTTCGCCCTTAAAAGCTCCGTTCACCGAGTCCTTCCGATAGTAGCTGAGTTCCTCTTGACGCTGGGACCATCAGTTATAAAGTTTCCCGCATACTTGAAGAACCTCGCCGGAAATTTTGAGAAGGTTTGTGTTGATTTTATTTTTCATAGTGTCCCGGGGTCGTGACGTGGCTGAAGACAGGAGACTTTATGTTGGGATTTAACTGTTTATTTGGGCGAACCTGTGCCCGGTAAACGGAAAGTTCGATTACAGTAGCAGTCTTGCAAAGGTAGTAGTGAACGGAGCGTGGGCCGTCGATCAACTACTGACAAGGGCCGAAGCGCGTCGGCATTTATACTCTTGCCGTCAAATGTTCTAGCGTTATCGCTGGCGGTGGCGTAGGTTCCAGAATAATCTGTACAGTTCGCAATGTAGGCGTGATCTTATCGAAATGATCTACTACAGTCTGGAAGCTTCTCGAAAACTGCAGGCGCGGTTTGCGCTGAGAATTGTGTAGTGTTTTGGGACGATAACAAAACTTGGGAAATGGAACGTGGCAATAGGTACCAACAAAATTTGATAAGCCAGGTTTTGTAGATAGATATCGCAACATGAATGCATATTTATTGTGTGTTATTTCAAGCTCCGTTTTACCCGGTGGTGAGCCTTCATGTTAACATAATATGTCGTGATTATAAGGCCTTGTTTCTCCCAGTATTGGTCAAAACATTTAAAGTATGTCTGTACTGCAATCACAACCGATATATTTTACGTGAATGGTGCTGCATGTTTTGTTATTTCCGTTCATATGTACCTTACGGTATGTACCACGCCTGGTGAAAAGTAAAAAAGAATTCTCATAATGTGCTTCACCGGGGTGTAGGAGAAAACATACTCGGGCTTTGTTTTGTTTTCTCTCCCACTTTATTATTGCAAAAAGAGATGGGAACAGTAACATGGTAATATATATTGTGGACAGCAATTTATATTCCTTCACCACTTGTAGAAATTATGACTTTGTTTTGCCTTTTTGACCTCACTGATATATTGTGCTGTGTCATGATGGAGGTACTAGGTTAGAGAACTAGCATTTTCTGATAAAGCTTCTTGCAAATGCTCATTTCTTGTTTAGACATAGATGAAATCACTTGGTGGAAGGGCACGACTTGCTTTAAGGTGTCTAGAATGCCTGCTGTCATGGGATGCATAGATGGGTCGTACATGAAATTAGAGTGGCCAGCCAAAAAAGTTGGCTCTACGTACTGCTGTAGACACCACTACCTTGCGCTAACCCTGCAAGCCGTATGTGACCACAGGAGGCGCTTCCTTGATGCACCTATTGGAGCCTCTAGCAAAACGTACGGTTCTCATGTGTTCAGCTTATCGCCAATGTCAAAGAGGATTGCTTTATTATGCCAGGACCATTACCACATATTCGGGGATGCAGCTTATCCATTACCATAATAGCTCTTGACACCATACGGGGATTATGGTGCTATGACGAACGAGGAAAAAAGTGTTTAATTACAAGTTTTCAGCAACGCTAGTGCTTATCAAAAATGTGTTCAGCACACTCAATAAGCAATTCAGGCAGATCATGTACCTTGAGTTACACACTATTCACTGGCTACATGAGTTTATCATCAGCTGCTGTATGCTTCATACCTTTTGCATAGATTGTGGTGATGAAGAGCCTTATGATGATCACGATGAAGAAGAAGGAACGCCTAATAGCATTCGGGCGCAAGACAGTACTGATGACAACATTGATGAAAGTTTTGAAGAGCAACCTTTGCAGAAGCTTGGTGAAATTAATCGTGCAAATGCATTGGCGACAGTGTTACGAAAAGATTGTGGGAACTAATACAATGTTAAGATTGTCGCAGTGTGCTGTTTTACTTTATTGTTCCTAATATTACAACTATACTTTATTAGTTTCTGGATATTTTAAATAATTTTCGTGCATTTTTCCAAATTTTTTTCAGCTACAGTATTGTCACGGGGTTGCGACGTGGCCGAAGACAGGAGACTGCGTGTTGGGATTTAACTGTTTATTTGGGCGAACCTGTGCCCGGTAAACGGAAAGTCCAATTACAGCAGCATTCTCGCACAGATAGCAGTCTCGGACTGATAGCGGCGAACGGAGCGTCGGCCTTCGATCAACAACTGACAAGCGGCGAAGCGCGTCGGCATTTATACTCTTGCCGTCGAATGTTCTAGCGTTGTCGCTAGCGGTGGCGTAGCTTCCAGAGCAATCTATACCGTTCGCACAGTGGGCGTGATCTTATCGAAATGATCTACTACAGTCCGGAACCTTCTCGAAAACTGCAGGCGCGGTTTGCGCTAAGAATCGTGTGGTGTTTTGAGACGATAACAAAAACTTGGGAAATGGAACGTGGCATTAACCCCTCTGAAAAAAAAGGCATCGTCCCGATGCTTTAAATAAAGATGAAGGTACAATAATAAAGCAAGAAAGTACAATGAATAAATTAAGATACAACAATAATACAAAAGAAACACTGTTTCAGTTTGTTAACGCGCATGAAATGGCTTGAGGCGCGCGACATGGACGACTTCAGATCGCGAAAGGCGTCGTTGAAAGTTCGTGATGCCATCGGGGACAACCTCGTAATCAAGTGGGCCGAGACGTCGAACCACCCTCTACGGTCCGAAATACCGTCGCAGAAGCTTTTCACTTAGTCCACGTCGCCGTATCGGCGTCCACACCCAAACACGTTCACCGGGCTAGTATTCCACGAAGCGTCGTCGAAGTTTGTAACGATGGCTGTCGGTAGTCTGTTAATTCTTGATACGGAGACGCGCAAGTTGTCGGGCTTCTTCGGCGCGTTGAAGGTACTCGCTCACATCGAGGTTTTATTCGTCGGTGACATTGGGTAACATGGCATTGAGCGTCGTTGCCGGGCTCCTTCCGTAGACCAATTTGTATGGAGATATCTGCGTCGTCTCCTGCACCGCCGTGTTGTATGCGAAGGTCACATACGGAAGAATGGCGTCCCAAGTCTTGTGTTCGACATCGACGTACATTGACAGCATGTCGGCGATCGTCTTGTTAAGCCGCTCGGTGAGGCCGTTGGTCTGTGGGTGGTAGGCTGTCGTCCGGCGATGGATTGTTTGGCTGTATGCCAAGATCGCTTGAGTTAAGTCGGCAGTGAATGCCGTTCCTCGGTCGGTGATAAGGACCTCTGGGGCGCCGTGACGTAGAACGATATTTTCGACGAAGAACTTAGCTACCTCGGATGCACTGCCTTTTTGCAGGGCCTTTGTCTCGGCGTAGCGGGTGAGGTAGTCGGTAGCTACCACGATCCACTTGTTTCCGAAAGCCGACGTCGGGAATGGCCCTAGTAGGTTCATACCAATCTGCTGGAAAGGTCGGCAAGGTGGATCAATTGGCTGCAGAAGTCCGGCTGGCCTTGTCGGCGGTGTCTTGCGTCGCTGACAGTCCTGGCATGTCCTTACATAAAGAGTGACGTCGGTGGTAAGACGTGACCAGTAGTACCTTTCTTATATCCTCGCGAGCGTGCGAGAAACACCAAGGTGCCCTGCCGTCGGATCGTCGTGCAGAGCCTGCAGGAGTTCTGGTCGCAGAGCTGAAGGCACCACAAGGAGGTACTTAGCTCGAAGCGGTGAAAAGTTTTTCTTTTGTAAAAGACCGTTTCGTAGAAAGAACGACGCAAGTGCGCGCTTGAATACCTTCGGGACTTCGACGGTCCTGCCTTCGAGGTATTCTATTAGGGCCTTAAGTTCCGGGTCGGCCCGCTGTCGTTCAGCGAAGTCGCCGGTAGTTATCGTTCCCAAGAAGTAGTCGTCATCAGGGTTGCCGGGTAGCGGTTGGTCGACAGGCGCACGAAAGAGACAGTCGGCGTCGCAGTGTTTTTTGCCGGACTTGTAAATGACAGTAATGTCATATTCTTGAAGTCTCAGGCTCCATCGTGCGAGGCGACCTGAAGGGTCCTTCAAGGTGGCTAGCCAACACAAGGCGTGGTGGTCGCTCACAACTTTGAAGGGCCTGCCGTAGAGGTGGGGGCGAAATTTCGACGTAGCCCAGATGATGGCGAGGCACTCCTTTTTTGTTGTGGAATAATTTGCTTCTGCTTTGGATAGCGATCGGCTGGCGTAACTAATAACCCTTTCAAGTCCGTCAGCTCTCTGCACAAGAACGGCGCCAAGACCTACGCTGCTTGCGCCAGTCTGTATTTCTGTCTCGGCGAATTCGTCGAAATGGGCAAGAAACGAAGGCGTCTGGAGGCGATGTTTAAGCTTCTGGAAAGCGTGTTTCTGTGGCGTTTCGCACTTGAACTTCACGTCGGCCTTGGTAAGGTTTGTGAGAGGATCGGCGATGCGGGCGAATTGTTTCACGAACCGCCTATAATAGGCACACAGGCCCAGAAATCGGCGCACGGCACTCTTGTCAGTGGGCGGCGGGAAGTCGGCGATGGCGGCTGTTTTCCGTGGATCGGGACGAACTCCAGACTTGCTGATAACGTGCCCCAGAAACAAGAGCTCCTCATACGGAAATCTGCACTTTTCTGGCTTCAGTGTGAGTCCGGAAGTCTTGATGGCTTGAAGTACAAATTCAAGGCGCCGAAGATGCTCGTCGAAACTCGAGAAAAACACGACGACGTCGTCCAAGTACACAAGGCAAGTCTGCCACTTCAATCCTGCCAGTACTGTATTCATAACGCGTTGAAAAGTTGCAGGCGCTGAGCAAAGGCCAAAGAGCATCACCTTAAACTCGAAGAGGCCGTCCGGTGTTATAAACGCCTTCTTCTCTCGGTCTGTTTTGTCGACTTCAATTTGCCAATAGCCAGTCTTGAGGTCCATTGACGAAAAGTACTTGGCGTTATGGAGCCGATCAAGTGCGTCGTCTATTCGTGGGAGAGGATACACATCCTTTCTTGTGATTTTGTTCAGGCGGCGATAATCGACGCAGAAACGTAGGGTGCCATTCTTTTTCTTCACTAACACCACGGATGATGCCCATGGACTCTTGGACGGCTGGATAATGTCATCCCGCAGCATTTCATCAACTTGTCTCTTCATGGCCTCACGTTCTCGCATCGAAACCCTGTACAGACTCTGACGGAGTGGTCTGGCATTTTCTTCTGTTATGATGCGATGTTTCGTGATTGGGGTCTGCCGTATTTTCGATGACGATGAAAAGCAATCTTCGTATTGCAGGAGCAGGGCCTTGAGCTGTTCTTGCTTATCGTTCGGAAGTCTGGAATTGACGTCGAAAGCTATGGGAGGGGCTTGGTTCCTCTGAGCAGGTTCCGCAGAATCGGCGAGGGCGAAAGCACGGGTGGCTTCGACAATTTCTTCGATGTATGCGACCGTTGTTCCTTTGTTCACATGTTTGTACTCATTGCTGAAATTCGTGAGCATAACCGTTGCTTTGCCTCCCCGCAGCTCTGCAATTCCTCTTGTGACGCAAATATTTCGGGTGACCAACAGATGCTGACTGCCTTCAACGACGCCTTCCAAATCAGTTGATTTAGGAGCGCCGACTGAAATAATGACGCTTGAGCGAGGCGGAATAGTGACTTGTTCTTCCAGCACATTCAAGGCATGGTGTCCTGACGGCGTGCTCGGCGGTAGTGCTTCTTCTGTGGATAACGTTATCGACTTTGTTTTTAGGTTGATGACAGCACCATGGAGGCATAAGAAGTCCATGCCAAGAATGACATCTATCGAGCAACGCTGTAGGACTACGAAGTCTGTGGGATAAATACGGCCGTTAACGTGACTCTCGCAGTGCAGATTCCTGCAGGCGTTACGAGATGACCTCCGGCTGTGCGGATTTCAGGGCCTTTCCAAGCTGTCCTAACTTTCTTTAACTTCGCGGCGAACGACCCACTGATGACAGAATAGTCGGCTCCAGTATCGACGAGAGCGGTCACACTGTGGTCCTCGATAAGAACGTCGAGGTGGCTAGTTCGCCGTCTCGCATTACTGTTAGGGCGTGGCGTCGGGTCACGGCTGCGTCGGCTTGTTCCACTGCTTCCATGTTGCGTCGTCAGGCCACCTTCGGTAAGTGAGCTTTCTCCGTCAGGGCTTTGCCTGGTTGGCGTTGTGTTCGGAAAGCTCCGTCGCGGCGTCGTCGTCGGAGGAGGATCTTCGGTAGTTCGTCGCACAGCAACTGCACCTCCACCGGTTTCTGCCCTTAGTTTCCCGGATACGGGCTAGGAGACCAGCCCCGCGTTGGGCCAGAGTACTGCCGGTGGTGCGGTGACGTGCGGCGGCTGGGCGACGGCGAACGCGAAGGGCTTCGTGGTGTCCACCGAGTTCCTGTCAGGTGGTCGGCGATGTCACGTGGTCGTTCTCCTGGCTGTGGACGCAATGCATTGACGGCGAAGCCACGCAGTCCCATCTGTCTGTACTGGCGACGGCGGTATGTGTGTCCGGCCTCGCCGCAGTGGTAACAGAGCGCGCGACGGTCAGGGTGCGCCAGACGTCAGTCTTCCTTGGTGCACTGCACTGGGCCGCTGGCGAATGGTATGACGTCGGTGGGGGTGGTGGCGGCGGTGGCGTGTGTAGACGGAAGTGCGATGGGGCGGCGTTTTGGCGTGGACGGGGAGGAGCGTTGTGGCGCAGTGCAGCGGCGTAGCTCATAGCTTCCAGCTCGGGCAGCGGTGCGTGGGGAATTTGAAGCGATTGCCGAACTTCTTCTCGCACAATGTCGGCGATTGAATCCACTTGAGGCTACGCCGAAGGCAACAGCTTGCGCAGCTCTTTCCGCACGATCGTTCGGATCGTTTCAAGCAGGTCTCCGGAGTTGCTGGCTTGAGCAGCAGCGCAGTCTGCAGTCAGACGACGATAATACTGTCTGGTGCGCATGTCCAGGGTCTTTTCGATAGTGGTCGCTTCGGCTGCAAATTCTTGGACGGTTTTCGGTGGGTTTCTCAACAGTCCCGCGAAGAGCTCCTATTGAACCCTCGCATGAGGAAACGAACTTTTTTCTACACAGGCATGTCTGGGTCAGCGTGACGGAATAGTCGGGTTATTTCTTCTGAGAAAATGGCGACATTTTCATTTGGTAGCTGAACCCGGGTCTCTAATAAAGCAACGGCCCTCTCTTTGCGAGCGATGCTCACGAACGTTTGCAAGAATGCGCAGCAGAAAACATCCCACATTCGGAGCGTGGACTCCCGATTTTCGAACCAGGTCCTTGAGGTGTCTTCCAAATAGAAGAACACACGACGCAGCTTTTCGTCATGGTCCCAGTGGTTGAGGGCGGCCACACGGTCGTATGTTTCTAGCCAGGACTCCGGGTCTTCGAACGATGGCTCATGGAAAATTGGTGGTTCCCTGGGCTGATGCATTACCATCGTGGGCTGGGACGCTGCGGTTGTCATTGTCGCTGCAGTCGCGGTCATGGCCTTGGTCTTCCGCGCCTTGTCTTGTAGAAGCCCGTACTCCGGTGGTAGCCCTTGCTGTCGGCGGCTTGTTCGCTGCTCCTGGTTGGCCTCGGTGTCTTCTCCGCGACGTGGGCTGGGTTCACGGCTTGACGGGGGCGCGGTACATGAACGAAGCAGCACCTCCACCAGATGTCACGGGGTCGCGACGTGGCCGAAGACAGGAGACTTCGTGTTGGGATTTAACTGTTTATTTGGGCGAACCTGTGCCCGGTAAACGGAAAGTCCAATTACAGCAGCTATCTCGCACAGATAGCAGTCTCGGACTGATAGCGGCGAACGGAGCGTCGGCCTTCGATCAACAACTGACAAGCGGCGAAGCGCGTCGGCATTTGTACTCTTGCCGTCGAATGTTCTAGCGTTATCGCTGGCGATTGCGTAGGTTCCAGAACAATCTGTACCGTTCGCACAGTGGGCGTGATCTTATCGAAATGATCTACTACAGTCCGGAACCTTCTCGAAAACTGCAGGCGTGGTTTGCGCTGAAAATCGTGTGGTGTTTTGGAACGATAACAAAACTTGGGAAATGGAACGTGGCAGTATGTTTCTTTTCATCTCACACTATCACTTATGTTCTTTTTTCGAAGATTAGCCGCAGAGCCATGGTACGCATTATTGCGTGGGGGGGGGGGTCACAGTGCATTATACCATAAATTGGCAGTATTGTGGCCAACTAAACTGCCTAATAACATATTATATTCGACTATAGCTTGAGAGAAAAAATGCTGACACAGGTCAATTTAGGGGTTGTAAGGTCGTACTATGAATTTGTGGTAGAGACAAGAAGATTGATCACGTGCTGGTTTGAAACAATCTGAAGTATTAGTGCCTGTTTTCCTGTTATAGATTGAATGAAATATTTTAAACCTTAGATAATGTCTTCCATCAAGCAAGTAATACCAATTAGCATCACTTTTCATACATTAGGAGCTTTAAGATCGGTCATTAATTCCCCGAGCAAATCTTGCAGCGAACGACTGAATGCGCTCAAGTGAATAAATATGTACTTTGTGAAACTGATCCTACACAGGACAGGTGTATTCCTGTAATGGTGTAATGTAAACTTGATATGCGGCTTTTTAAACCTCCCTTTCTAGGGTTTCTGAGGTTTGCATGCCAAAATGATGCTATGCTCCAGAAATTTCAACTGCCTGCTTCTATATGAAGTGTCACCTCACAACACATGAGGCTCTACTGAAATTTGTATTCAGAATCAACGCAGAAGTTGTGCCTTGGAAGCTTAATTTTCTCATCATGCTGCTGTGCTTTTTCTGGTCGACTACGTTCTTTGTATGCCCGCCTTTCTATGTGATGCTTTTTTTTTCATGGTCAGCTCGTTTTTTTTTCTTTTTCCCTTTGGGAGTTTGGCCATTTCATTGAAGAAATGTCCCATTTCCGATTTTCAGGAACAAAACAGCTTGGCTTGTGTGAGCTGTGGTTCCGTTGTTGCGCTCGTCGACTCCTGGATTGTCAACTCCTGGCTAGTCATCGATTGGCTAGTGGATGATTCGCTGGTTGTGGACGCTTGGCTCAGCGGTATTTTTACAGCCACAATGCACGAGCTGTTCTTCAGTTCTTTGGGCTCTAGAATGTCATCGAGACAACGGATCTTGGCGATGTCATTTTCGTAAGGGACATCGCAAGGAGAATGATTAGATTTCTTGTTTTGTGCTTCGGCAGTCTTTGTGCGTCGCATGACGGTCTTGTAACGGCTACAGCCTTGTTACCCTTTTTTGCGAGCACCAATTGTCTCTGTGACGTTTGTCGCAATTTTCGCGAACATTTACTTTTTGTTTTTGATTTTCTTCATTGGCCCTATTTGCGGAAAGCATTGATGATAATAATCGGACAGTACTTTCGTCCCCCTGCTGCTCCAATCACAGCGTGAACTTGCAAAGAAAAAGTGCTTAAGGCAATAGTAGCAATTTTACCAGTGGCATGTCATCCCACATAGGTGCTTCGAGGGCTATGGTAATTCACTGAGTTGGTAATTACTTTAGAACTTATAAGTATCCTGTTTGATTTTGTGTTGATGTAGACTTTTCTACCCCATTTTTGTCGTTACAGTGCTTCGTGTTCTTTGCTCTTATTTAACTGTACATACCAAGTGTCATTCATTATTTGTATTATATGTATCCACTTCTGCGGAAGCCTCTCCTGCAGTATTTCCTAAGTCAATAAAATAAACAAATCGACTCACTGCTTTGCTCGCTCTTTCGACTGTGCCCCGGCACTGTAGCTGGAAAAACTAAATTCATTGTTATTCATAAAGGTGGCGAACATCAAATGACATATCTCCCAACAAATTGTCATGTGACACAATTGCTATACGAACAGAGTACATTGAACTATCATGACATTGTCGTGCAACAATGTCAGCAAATAATTAAGCTAAGCCACGTGAGGCTTCGCAACACAGTCACACAACAGTACCTATGTTTTGTATGCTACGTTACGGTAACAAAAATATAAAATCACTTCACATAAACATATATAGAGGTGTGCAAGTCGTTGAACATTAGCTAAATATGTGGTGCACAGTTCCGGATCAGCTAACTCTTAATAAAAATTGAACACCGTCTTTCAGGCATGAAATGCGAGTGCACTGGAACTCGCCACATAGTACAGTATTGCGCTCGCACAGTCGCAAAGCTCGCACTGCACTCGTACAAATATTGCTTTACATTAAAGGTACCTAGCCGAAAACGAATACTCGCCACCCTAGGCACTTCTGAAGTGCAAAAAATCGCAGCGGCAGTGAGATGCGGAAGCATAAAATTATTGTTTTGGACAACTGGTCAACAAAATTGCCCTTAATAAACACATTTGTGGGCAACACGATTCGTTTCCGAAGGTATACACTCTGAAGTGACTGCAAGATGGTTCACGATCCGGTTTCTTTCAAGAAAAGCGGTGACGTGTGCGCGGTTACTTTTCGCTGCACATTTGCAGCCTGTTTGTGCGATCACATGTAAAAAAAAAAACATGTCACTGCGGGGTAACTTTTCCACGCACACAGGAAAAATCACGATCCAATGATGAATGCGATGTGTCTAAATAAAAAGATCGCATCAGTAGTAAAGCAGCGCGCGGACGGACGTGCGTTCTGCACAACATGCGCGTTGCATTGAACAAACAATTACAGCACTCTGTTGAAATTGAGAAGACACACCATTTTGCTCCCCTTCCTGCGTGGTCCCTGTAGTTGACATAGTGGACAACAGGAGTTTAACGCTTAGTGAAATGTCTATTCCGCAAAGTTGAATAACTCTGAACGCCTGCACAAACAAGCAAACGGCGCCCCTATGCTGGCATTCCGGTGGTACTGGTGGTGCCGCCAGGTTCTGCGCTGCAGGGAACTGACGGCGTAAAAGATCATGCGCAAGGTGTTGTGTGTAGGTCGGCAGCTTCCGCCTTGCTTCAGCGGCAGGGATTGTGTTCCATTGGTGGATCTGGAGGAATTGCTCTACTCCATAGTCGAGTGCTCGCTCGCGGAGTTTGTCGGCTGCTCTGACTCCGCCATTAGAATTCAACATTAAACGCGCACACGGGAGGCGAGTTGGCATTCGTGCAAGTTTCTTAGCGGATAAACGAGCCGGAAGGGTGTTTACACTCGACGTGCGGTCGACCACATTGAGGAAGGAAAAACTGAAGAGAGGCCTTATTCTATCCCAATGCATTGCGAGAAGTGTGGCGGAATTGACGTCACATTTATGGGGCCAACAAAACAACAGACGCTCCGCGGCGTGCTCTCATCGCCGGTTCGCTTCTACGCGGACCTATATCCTTGGCGTAAACTTAACGCGTATTGTATAGTTGGCATGCAGTTAAATGTTGCGAGCACATCCTTCCGAGACTGTTCGTGTGAGGCAGGCCCGAGCCCGGCGTGCTGAAGTACTTCGTAGAGTGTTTTTGTACAACACAGAAACCACCAGCAGGCGTCGTAATCAAAATCATTCAGCCACTGCATCATCGTATTTGAACTCACCCGGCAGTGACTTACATGTTCTGCTCGCCCTAAAGGCTTTTTCTTTAGCCAGATTTTTCGATCTACGGGCCGATGAGCTGTTTGCACGTATAAAGTGTCAGTGTGGCAACGCACGATTTTGAGAGCTTGCTTCGTAGCTATTGCGTGCAACGCCAGCCTAGTACTTTACGTACTTCACGTCGGTAAGATGGCACCACTGTATTTTATACGCGATCATGCACGTAAAATGTGTAATTCCAGTGCACGCACAACTAACAGGCAGCCAGCGCACACCAAATACATACACATTTAGTCCGAACACTAGAAAAGTTTATTGACCATTCGTATGAACTACCCAGGTTCTAAAAACGCGACACGATGCCTACAACACTAAAAACAAAATTTCGCGTGTGTTCTCAGTTGACACAATGAATAAGAACCAACGAACTGTAAGCTGTGATATCCGCATGCAAATGCCGTGCATTTGTGATCAACAGTGAAGCGAACAAACGTGAAAAGCGCCACCAGGTACTTTAGGTGGCGCACGCGGTTTGCACCGAGTATACCCTATAGCTACGCGGACCACATGATGGATACGCAGACCAGTCAAGACGCCAATACGCAGGTGAGCGATGAGCACAACGCAAATCCATGGATCACTGTTACCAAGAGAGCGAACAAACGCCGACAGCTGCAACCCCATACCGTACCGACTCAACAGCTGCCCAGCACGCCGTCTGAGCCCGCTCTACGCCAGAGCCGGCCCAAGACGCGTCTACCAAGACTCCCACCACTCCCTGCCGAGGACTACAAGCTAGCAATCCGTCCCCATGATGGATTAAATCTCAGCAAGGTTAGCCCCAAGACATTACTTCTCGCCGTAGTTCATGCCGCAAATATACGCAGTGAGAAGCCTGATATCAAGCTTCGAGTTGACGAAAATCAAAATGTGCCAACAATAAGCACCTCATCTGAACACATCGCCATGACACTTGGACAAATCACCAAAATTACCGTGCACGCAGCAACCTACGACATCACCTCTTACGGTGTTGCGCCTGATAATTCGTGCAAAGGGGTGGTCAACGAAATAGGCCATGAAATCACACCAGACGACTTCCTGACAGAAGTTGAAGTACCGGGCTACGAGGTCCTTACGTGCAGACGCCTCGGGTGCTCACATTTCGTGGCAAGCGAGTCCCTTTCTTCGTGAACGCGTACGGACAGGCTCTCCGCTGCTACCTCTACAAACGGACTATTCCCCACTGTAGAAAGTGCAACAAAACTGGACACCGTGAGGATGTGTGCCCACAGCCTCCTGACACACCGAAATGTCGAGTGTGCGGGAATTCACTATCACCCAACAACCACGAGTGCCGCCCTTCTTGCATGCTTTGTGGTGGCGACCACCCGACGGCTGCCAAACCATGCCCAAAGCAGTTTTTGCCACCTGTCAACCGACGCAAACCACCCCGGTCAGCTACTCCCACCAAGAAGGCCCAGTCACCATCTTCCAGCCCCGGACGGCAGAGCAGTGCGTCCGGGAGTGCAGCCAGGCGAAGGAGCCATTCCAGGGATAAGTCGGGGCCCAAGCGAGGAAACTCGTCATCGCGGAGTGGTTTCGCTGGCCAGCCGGTATCTCAAGGCTGGCACACGGACGGGAGAACGCATCATCATGGCCAGCAAAGCGGTTCCCACAAGAAAGCACAAACGGTAAGCTGGGCAGGGCAGTTCTCTCCTCTCCCTCCCTCTCCACACCAGTCCCACTCCCTCACACAAACATCAACGCAGGAAAGAACACTACAACCAACGCCACCTAGACTACCACAACCCATGTCAGTAGACACTCAGCTTCACCCTGACATGTCGTCAACTACGGCACGATCCGACTATTGCACACGAGAGGCGTTGAACGAAATGACTACTTCTTTAAGGAACGAATTCGCAACTATGATGCAGGTAGAAATGCAGAAAATGAAGGATAGCATTACGGCTGAACTAACAGCTCCACTCCAACAATTGATCCAGCAGGCCCTGCAACCTGCTGTCCAGCAGATTGTAACGGATGTTAAACAGCAGATATCGGCTGCACTTGGCCAACTTGATATTTCGCCATCTGCACCAAAACGCACCACGTCTCCGACACGTGAAACACAGCGACCGCATCCTTACATACGCCCCTCCCGTTTCCTATCACCGTCCCGAAAAACCGTCCCAACAGCCGCAGCTGCTGCAGTCCCGCTTCCCACCACCCTCCACCAAGATTTAGCACAGTCCGAAATGCCTCCGTGTACTACCGAGGCCCCGCTATTGCATGATCATGGCGAGAAACCGTAGGTCAACGCGTGACACCCCTCAACTCCTACGTGTGTGGCAGTGGAATTGCAGGGGGTATCGTAGGAAACGCGGAGCTCTAATGCAATTCATTGCGACGCAGCAGATTACTCCCGATGTCATAGCGTTAAAAGAAGTACAATGTACCCCTACGCTTCCGGGTTACACCACATACACGGACGTAACGAACAATACACCACATCGCACAGCTACATTAGTTTCTAAGCATGTCACTGTCATAGAACACACCCTTCAAAGCACCTCCATCTCACACGTACTTCTCGAATTAGTCCCGTGCTCTCGTTCCAGTAGCAGCCTGTACGTGCTTAACATTTACAGTGCACCTAACGCCAGGAACGATGACTTCAGTAATCTATTCGCACAAATCTGCAAGTTGGGTAAACAAATAGTTATTGTAGGAGATTTCAATGCCCCCCATCCGGCTTGGGGCTACGAAACAGAAACGCCTAAAGGTCGACGACTCGCAAAGGTTCTCGCGATTCATCGCATGACCCTGCTGACAGAACATGATCAACCCACTCGCCTAGGTAATAGTGTGAGCAGGGACACATGCCCCGACCTCACGATAGTCAAGGGCGTTAGTCACCATTCCTGGTGCAACCTCATGGTGAATCTAGTCAGTGATCACCATATACTAACTACAGAGCTCCAAGTAGCAGCCACGCATGCCCCAGAGCGCATAATAAAACTAACGAATTGGGATGCATTTAGGCGTAATCGTACAACTACACATCAGGACTCTCCTTCCCTAGAGGCTTGGATATTACAACTTCACTCCGATTTTCAAAGAGCTACCAAACTCATCGCTGCGACGACAGAAATGCCGGATGTGGACCGGCATCTGCTACATCTCTGGGATGCCCACAGAGGCTTGACACGGCGGTGGCGGCGACAGAAACATAACCGAAAACTTCGTCTCCGAATCGCCAAACTAGCTACTGAGGCACAGGACTATGCGAACATCCTCACTAGCAACAATTGGCATAACTTCTGTGATCGACTCAACGGCTCAATAAGTACACCTCGAACGTGGCGTATACTCCGTGCTCTTTTAAATCCCACGCAGACAAAATCACACACTGCTAACGCAATCCGCACCATTCTCCACAAATCAGGGCTCGACGATAACACTCTGCTGCACACTTTAAAGCAACACTATGTATCCACGGGCCCCCGTCCCGCCTACCGTGATTATCCACACGTACACGATACGCCTCTTGATGAGGACATTACAGAAGCAGAGGTTAGGGCAGCTTTGCAAAGCATTAAGCGCAACACAGCACCCGGTACAGACGGGATTACGTACACACTTCTCCGTAATTTAGATGACCAGTCCATCGAATATTTAACCGCTTTTTACAACGAACATTGGAAAAACGGCACGCTACCACAGGAGTGGCGACACGCAGAAATCATACTTATTCCAAAGCCTGGCAAGCCGCTATCCCTCCAGAATCTTCGCCCTATATCCTTAACTTCATGTGTAGCTAAACTCTTTGAACGCGTTGTTCTCTCTCGACTACAACCATTTCTCGAAGACAATCACTTTTTTCCTGATACACTATTCGGCTACCGTCCTGGTATCTCTACACAGGACGTATTACTACAGCTTAAGGAGGACGTGTTGGATAGCCCCACTTCAAACCAGGTCCGAGCTATTCTGGCCCTGGATCTGAAGGGTGCTTTTGACAACGTCTCCCACGACCTTATTCTTGACAATCTCGATTCATCTCAGTGTGGCTCACGTATTTACAATTACGTCAGGTCCATTCTTTCTGACCGCACGGCCACTATTGGGATTGGAGACCTCCGTTCGGACGTCATTCGTCTCGCAGGCAGAGGAACACCACAGGGCTCGGTTCTCTCGCCCACTTTGTTCAACGTGGCTATGGCTAAACTCCCTTCCCTATTACAACAGGTTCCCAACATCCAGCATGCCATCTATGCAGATGACATTACAATTTGGGCGACCAAAGGATCAGACGGAACCATTCAGGACGCCCTACAGGAAGCTGTGTCTGTGGTACAAGACTATGCTGCTGCCGGCAGCCTTACGTGCTCAGTGGATAAGTCGGAGTTGTTATTAGTATACAAGCGGCGCCGCAAAACCGCTGATTCTCCTGACATTTCGCTGTTTCTTGATGGCCATCCTATCCCTCTGGTACCACGAATTTGCATTTTAGGCCTCTACCTTCAGTCCGACGGCAAGGCCTCGTACACTACACACCTTCTGGCTCAGCAGATAACACAAATTACACACATGATCCAACGCATCACCAATCGCAGGAGAGGCCTCTGTGAGAAGAATGTCCTCCGCTTAGTACAAGCACTCATAGTTAGTCGGCTCACCTATCATCTTCCCTTTCACAATCTCACTCTAGCTCAAATAAAAAAGATGGACATCCTTCTACGGACAGCTGTGAAGACAGCTATCGGCTTGCCTCCACACGCATCTACACAACGCCTCCTTCAATTAGGAGTCCACAACACCATAACCGAACTCATCGAGGCCCAGCACAACAGTCAGCTCCAACGGCTCAGGCAGACCCGTCAGGGCTGCGCCATCCTGTCTCGTCTTGGCTACCCGATTCCTCAAAAACCCGCACAAGTACCGCGATATAAACTTGCTTCTACTGTCCGCGCACTCATCAAAGTGCCTCCAATTCCACGCAATATGAATCCCTCCCGCCACGCCGGTCGTCGACGTGCCCGAGTTCAGGCTATGACACGCGTCTTTGGTGATGGTACATCAGACTTACAAGTACTTTACACTGATGCAGCACGCTACCCAGAGAAGTCAGCCATGTGTTTAGCCGTGACAGAAGACACAGGCGCCCTTGTGGCGTCTGCCACACTTCGCACCACAGACAGTGGTCTGGCAGAGGAGGGAGCTCTCGCTCTGGCAATTGTTCACGCTACGACACTGTCACATGACTCCCCTGTCAATATTGTAACAGATTCACAAGCTGCTTGCCGTGCTTTCGCTCAAGGACTTGTGGCTACACATACACACAATATCCTCTCCTCTGTCTCACCGTCCGCATTACGTCCTGTGCGTATCGTCTGGACTCCTGGACACGCCTCTCTCCATGGTAATGAACGCGTTCATGCGGTTGCCCGAGAGCTGACCGGCTGGGCTCCATTGGAAGAGCTGTCCAATGCAGACGACGCATCGACAGAACCACTAAACTACAACGCTACGCTGCAGTACTATCGACAGAGCCGTTATACGTATCCTCCCTCCCATCCTTCACTTAACAGAGCTGATGCTGTCGCTTGGCGGCAACTACAGACCAATTCATTTCCTTGCCTTTACATGCTAAATTGCTTTTATCCGACTCTCTACCCCTCCTACTGCCCCTTCTGTGGATCCGTACGGACGGTGTACCACTCCACGTGGGAATGCTCTGCCCCACAGGGCGTGCCTCCCATTCCCAATCCCACCCCTTCCTCTTGGGAGTCTGCACTGCTCAGCTTACGCCGGCAGGAACAGCAGCAGCTGGTCCAGCGGGCTCGCAGGGTCGCGCAAGGCAATGGAGCCCTGGACTGAGGGCCCCACCCAAAGAAGGCTCAGTGTGCATTTGTTATTAATAAATGTTTATTCTCTCTCACTCTCTATAGCTAGGCATCGCACAGCTTTCCTAAAAAAAACACGCAAAAGAAGCAGTACTGGCAGCCGGCAGAGAACACCTACTACTCCACCGGCGCTGCTTTTAGGGCCGCTGCGGTAGCTGCTCACCGGAAATCGCGAAGTGTTTATCTGCTTATCTGCTAGAAGTTAGTCCGGGTGTTTGCGAAGCGGTGGCTTCACGAATATGACGGCATGGCCTCTCCTATATTTTTCTTTCCTCCATGGTCGAGCATAGTGGGTGGAGGAGAGGGTGAAGAAGGGATAAGTGTGTTGCGAGTGGGTGCCGGACCTGGTAGCTCGACCTCTGAGGCGCGCGGGCTGCGGGTGAGGGAGAGAGTGACGTCCGCGCGGACCTGCAAGGAACGCTTACGAGGGGAGCGTGACGTCAACGTGTAGCTGCCACGTGACGTATGGAAGCGCTCCTCCACTGCGGCGAGGGGACGCGTTTCGGTGCGTTCCTACGGACGCATGTATAATCAACGTCAAATGAAATCCGAAGCCTTGTCGACAGCGTAGTGCGCGCCGTCGAGTTATCAACGTTGACAGGCGCGCGCAAACTGTTCGGCAGCTTTGCGCATTACGCGTGTCTGTCTGCGGTGATAGCTGGACAGAACGTACTATACCATCGCCAAGACTTGCCGCTGTTCGCGTTTTGTTTGACGCTGATAGCACGTACAGCAATAGACACGTGAGTCATAGTGATGGATTGATAAATGTGGCGTTTAACGTCCCAAAATCACCATATAATTATGAGAGACGCTGTAGTGAAGGGCTCTGGAAATTTCGACCACCTGGGTTTCTTTAACGTGCAACCAATCTGAACACATAGGCCTACAACATTTCTGCCTCCATCGGAAATGCAGCCGCCGCAGCCGAGATTTGAACCCATGACCTGCGGGTAGACCACCATGGCAAGGCACGTGAATCAAAGTGCTGCTTCACATCTAAAATCGTTATTCAATTCAGAGTACGGTGTACCCCAGTATTAGTGATCATTTAGCTGTTCTGGTTTTTTATCACAACGGCCACTGAACATCATTGTTCCGAAAAAATTGTCGACAATTTAAAGCACTATGTACTCTACAACGAGAGCCCGCTAATTGTATATCCGCCCGATCATTATCACTGGAGCCAAATTACTTACCGAAAGAAATAGCTACACCCTTCCTGCTAACCTCAGCTGTTTCTCAAGCAATTTAGCTTCGTTTTGAATTACCATTTTCGAAATAGAGCGAAGAGTACATTCTATTTTAATTAGAAATGAAACACTTCAGGCTCTCTATACTTCTTTAATCTTATGCGGTTGTCATACAAACAGTGGTCTCTAAAGGGCATTGTATTTTTAGTAGCTGCTGCTCAAACTTCAGCAACTCTGGTCTATGCGTGCTTGTGGTGGGTACGTCGTTATAATAAACCAAGGTAATAATTATGCGTGAATGCGATTGTTCTGTCAAATCGAGTGGAAATAGTGGCTATAAGTCAAGAGACCTGAAGAACTACGCCAGAGGGTGGTTTTTCGATGTAACTAGCTGCTTGACCTCACATAACCCAAAACTTGACCTCACATAACCCAAAACGAAGGCTTGAAAAGAAAGCCTGGAATCGGCTGATATATAAAAAAACTGTACGACAGATAGCAATAGGTTCAGTCGACGTCCGTATAGGAAACATCGTATCACGAAGATTAGGTTACGCGAAGAATAAATCGAAAACCCTGCTCTTGAAGGAAATATGAACGTGCGTTTCACATATATCTCTCTCTTTCTTGGTGTCTATTTATTCATTTCTTGCCTAACGTTTTTTTTAATTTTTAGTGTGCTCTCTGTTTTGTGTGTTTGTTTTGCATTGAGCAATTCTTTCTCCTAATTTACGCCTTCCTCTATGCCAGAAATCAGAGCTTCTTCCACGTGCTGAACAGCTTAACACTTGCGTTGCTATGAGCAACAACGGTAGTTACGAGTGAAACAAAGGAAGTATGACGGCAGTGATTTCAAATGATTAGTAACCCCAATACTGGACAAAATACTGGACAAAAGTTTTAAAAAAAAGATACTGGACAAAAGTTTTAAGACAGGGCCGCTGTGGGAACTATGAGATGGAAACTACAGAGATTTAAAGGTTACGTCTATTCGAATCTGTCATATTAGGGCATCTACAAATGCAGGGCGAAAAGAAGATGGAAAAAATAACTGCTTATACTCAGGCATCCTTGGAAGATTGAAATCTTAAAATTGAAACACAAAAAGAAAAACACGCATTGTTAACCGACTATATATGCCGCTAATTGAAGAAAACAACTTTAAAATGATGTTTTCGCCACTAGTTGAAGAAAAGCACACGGTCGCTTTTCTTAATTTGCATAGCCTTCTAATTGAAACGCTCAGCCACGAGTGTACCATGCCTACTTTTTAACGCTACCCTGCGTCTTTCATAATCAAATGGTGGTTATGGGACGTTAAATCCCACATATCAATCAAATCAACGCTACTCTGGTGTAACCTTGAATAGAAGTAGCGAGCATTGTCTTTCAAAAAATTTCTATTACATGCAGAGGAACAACTACGAAAGTGCCACGTTGAAATTCGCAGTATATGAGAAAAATGAACATAGCATAGTCCCCTGAATTTAGGAGCTGTTCACGTACTCCCGCAGCGAAAACGAATTCACGTACAAGTAATCTTTCTCGGAGGTGAATTCTAAAAGCACACCAATATATTGTGATATAAAGTAGAAATTACTCACTGCACCGCGTTACACGTTTGGTGGCTACACTAGTGAGCAGAAGACACTCAGCAAAGCGAAAGTAAACAAAGCAACAAGCCATATGTTCTGCTTTTTGCCATCATGCACGTAGTTCGTTAGTCACCCCGGCGAAAACAGGGTCTCAAACACCCACTCAAACAATACCGTAAATATAAACTACATTTATTAGACGCACAGGAGACGAAACAAACTAAGCACGTAGAAACGTTCACCAGAAGACGAAACGCCATCAGCTGTTGCCTGGGTGCAATTGTTGCCAGACTAGAAGCGGGGGTTTCGCTATCTCTACCGGCTCAAGGCTTAGGGAAACCAAGCTACCCCTCTAAATGCATGTATTTTGCTGCAATGTCAATATATAAAAAAAGAATGAGTAAGAAAAGCGTTCATTTATTATACAAAAATAGGCATTTCTTAACCACGATTGTGAATACTCTCGTTATCAGGCGCTTTTCTCGGCCCATGCAAATCACTCAAGTGGAGGGAGCATTTCCGAGGCCTCCCTTGGCGAAGAAAGTGTGGAGGACATTTCATGAAATGCAGTGGCTCCTTGAGTGGAGGAGCACGCTCCGTCAAGTCTAGGGGACCCTTGAGTGAAGGAGCGTTTGTGAATACGGGCCTTAATATGGTAAACAGTGAATTATCCAGAATTCAACGAAGGGAGGCGCTGCGAGCGCACGACGAAGCAAGACGTGCGGCGCATAGGCTCCGTCGATTTTCGACTGGAGTCACGGGTCAATTCCCCTTGGGGAGGTGGGGGAATTATGTTATGGTAGCCGTGAATGTGAACCAAGAAGGTTTAAAAAGCAATTGTTTTAAACCTGCTTGGTGTGAACATATGTAAAAAGTTAAAACCGGAGCAAGAAAACGCACCACATAGGAACACGAGGATGTCGTCAAACAATGAGGAAGAATACATTCAATTTCTTTTCTTTCTTTGTTTTTGTGTTTGAGCCGCACTTTTAAGCGAACATTTTCTGGCATGCCCAACTCTTTACCTCAACCTTTTCTAAAATTTGCCAATAATTTTCTTATTCACACAAACCGCCAAGCTACTCTGAAAAGAATCATTGCACCATGATTGTTTTCGTAGTACTTCACTGCCTTGTTTGCGGCACCGCTTCTAACCACAAATGAAGCAAAAATTTGGAAACCCTAAAGCTTCGCTTTTAGGAGTTGAACACCATAGCGATCTTCTGCTCCTATTGGGTACTTCAGGCACTTAATGCATGAAAGCTTTTCGAAATTGTTATACACCCACTACGTGGCATTAAAAAAAGCAGGCGCAGCATCATTCGTTGGTTGGTTCCTCAACATTTGTGCGCAACCCACTCAGGGGTATAAGCCTTGAATCGGATGGTGCCTTGCTTATTAAACTTATTCACTTCTTGAAGGAAAGACTAGAATTCATTAGGTAATACAGATTATAAATTAAACTTGTAAGATTAAAGAAATAAAAGAATGACCCATTAAACACAAAAAAAACATCTGTAACAGCACTGAAGAGGCTGCTGTGGCTAAAACCAAGTGTTATTGCGCCAAATGAAAGAATCGCTGGATGTGACATGTTTAAGTCCACCTTTCGTAGAGGTTCTTCTTGTAGGCTTTCCCTTTGACTTTTAAATCTCGGGCATGTCAAAAAGAAGTGCTCCAGAGATTCACTCTCAGTACATTAGAAGCATAAAAGAGACTGTGGCAGACCTGACCTGTGAAGGTTAAAGTTCCCAGTTGAGCGTCCGACCGATGAAGTTTATTGACGACGAGGTGGACCAGCCTGTCGAGGCCGCCGTCGAAGAAGGCGGGATGGCTGTCGGCAGGATCGGCGAGTATCGTCTTGGCACGGACGCGTCTAGGAATGAGTACGTCTAGCGGTTGGAAATGTTTTGCATCGCAAACAAGATAACAATGAATGAGCAGAAAAGAGATGTTTTGAGTTGCTGCGACGAAGCAGCGTAAAGGCTCATTGTAACCGTGGTGAAGCCGGTAAGACCGACCACAGCAAGCTACAACGAAATTAAGACGGGCGTTCGCTAGCACCTGCACCCGATGCCATCCGAGCTGGACGCAAGGTTTATGCCTACAGAAGAAACCAGGCTGGTGATGAATCGGTGTCAGACAACGTCACCGCTATGCAGAAGCTAACCGAAAACTGCGGGTTGGTGACAAGCAGTTACCGTTAAACATCGTTATGCGGGATCGTTTCGAGTGCGGCTTCGAAAACGAAGCAGTAAAGGAAAGACTTCTTGCCGAGCAGAACCTTACGTTCCAGGTCGCGTACGGCATGGCTGTGACCACTGAAGCTACAGCGCAACAGCGGCGAGACATACGGAACCAGGGACTAGAGGAGACAAAATAGAGGCAGGGTCTAATTCAAGCCAAGCGAATAAAAGAAGAAACCACGGCAGAAGGTTCTAGTTGTTATCGCTGCAAAAGTAAGCACGCTCCACATTTATGCCGTTTCAGAAAGGCGGCATGTTTCAAGTGAAGAAAAATCGGACCCGTAGCAAAAGCCTGTGGTTCAAAATACGAAGTTAGAAATTATGAAAGAAAGACTTTCGAGGAGCAGAAGAAAAAAGATGGTAAAAGCAAGAGCGCTTACGAAATGACTGAATTATTTTCCGTCCATCAAGTGATTGAGCAAAAAGAGAAATAGAAGGTAGACGTACAGATTTAGGAGCAAATTGTACCCATGAAAATCAATTCTGGAGCATTGTGTTGAATTGTGAGTGACGGCACCTTTCGATTATTCGCGAGAAAGCAATGTACACAACGCTTGTACACTGATCAAAGGAAAGTTCACCCGTAGTTGGTCGCGTAAGTGTTGAAGCGAAATTCACGGGCCGCAGGGCAAAAATTTCTTTGTTGGTAGTGGAGAGAAGAGGTGACAGCTTGCTTGGGCGGAAGTGGTTTGGGCCATTGGGCATTGGGCTGCATTGAATTCAGCACATGAATGTTAAATACGTGACTTAGCATGTTTCTGAAGCGTTTCGCAGTTACCTTCTTGGCTTTAATGGACCGCCAGTGAACATCGCACTGAAACACGGCGCCAGACCAACGTTCCTGAAGAGTCATCCAGTCCCACGAGCACTCAAGGACGACGTGGCCAAAAAAAATGGACCGCTTGGTGACAAGGAGTCTTGGAACCAGTCGAGTTGTTTAACTGGACAACTCCGCTAGTCATAGCAAGAAAAAAAAATTGCCCGCAGCTTCCCTCGGGGGAACACTGAGGAGGATGCGGACCATATAATTGGTTAACGGGGTGTTAAAGTGCGACTTACTTGGGTCGATGGCTAAATTGGTTAACGTGGTTGTGAAATGGGGTGTTAAATTGCGACTTACTTGGGTCGATGGCTAAATTGGTTAACGTGGTTGTAGGAGGGGGTGTTAAATGAGTGAACACGTACACACGTATGCGAAAGGGCGGCGCTGGTCGAAGGGACGTCGATCATTGTGTTTGTGGATTCGTTGGAATTCATTTCACCGCGACCTTGGACGTCGACGCGCCGTACAAACCAACCGACGAGCGGCAACTGAGCGAGCGAGCGCCGACCTTGAGTATATATACAGCACGACGGCGCATGCACTGTCAGCTGTTGAATTTTCTCGAAGCGCGACGCCACATGCGCGTCCACTGGAGAATCAGGAGAATTGTAGATGTCGAACGCGGTGTGTAGAGGAGGAAGGGTGCACAGATGGTGGAGGAGTGAAGCGCGCGCGGTGTGTAGAGGAGGAAGGGATGCACAGATGGTGGAAGAGTGGGCGACGGCGCGACGGCGCATGCGCGCGCGTCAGCTGTCGAATGTTCGAGCAGCGGTGCGGACGGCGCGGACGGCGCACTACAAGGCGCGAGTATAAGATGCTCCGCATCTAAAAAAGACAGTATTTTATTTATTTATTTATTTATTTATTTATTTATTTATCTATTTATCATTGTACTCACAGCGCCCGAGGGCATTACAGTGCGGTGGGGGGGGGGAGAATACGAAATTTCAACACTGAATATAGATACTCACAATCTACAACACAATAATAACGCCATTCATTGTAAACTATACATAGCGGCACGTGGGAGTAGACAATACAAAGGATCTTCACAGTACCGCCTCTTCCTAGACATCCTCGCGAGTACACTACTCTAGACCTTGAAGTAATCTTGAAAATACTTCATATGATCTAACCTCTGCTATTTCGGAACGCAACCTATTCCACGGCGCTATTGCTCTTGGAAAAAATGACATTTTAAATGCGTCAGTGCGGCAACTTATTTCCCTTAAGTGGGTGGCATGAACTAGTCGCTGTGAAACTTAGTCTGGTTTACAAAAGTATCGTGAGGGGTTCAGACTTCTACAGCTATGAAATATGTTGTGTAAAAGTTTCACCCTCAGATATTCCCTTCACTTGTCTAGAAGTCTCGAACCAAGCTTTTTTTTTGCTTTTAAAACACTGAAATTTTTGGTAAAATCAGAGCAGACAAACCTAACAACCATGTTTTAAATCCTTTCTAAATTGCACACATCACATGCCTTCCACAGATCCCACACAGCGCAAGCGTAATCTAAGACAGATCGAATGTTAGTCATATATAGTTGATTCTTGGCCTCAAGTGATAACTTACTTGAGTTTTTGCGCAGGAAACCTAACACACGTCTTGCTTTACTTGTGACGTGATTGATGTAACGGCTCCAGGAAAGGTCCTGTGTAAAATATACACCGAGATGCTCCACAAACTGTTCGCAGCCTGGCTGACATTACAGTTTAAAATGAGTCATGTTGTGCCTTTTTTCTAGAGAAACACATATGCACTGTTTTTTTGCATTATTGAACATACGCCACTTTCCACACCATTCAGAAACTGTGTGAAGATCGCTTTCAAGAGTAGTGCAATCATGGGAGCTATGTATGAGTCTGTACGAAACACAGTCGTCGGCAAATAATTTGATATGTGATAAAATACCGGAACAAATGTTGTTTATGTAGATGAAGAACAGTAGCGGACTCAAGACTGACCCTTGAGGCTCTCCAGAGCACACATTAACTTTCCGGGACGACTTACCATTGATAAAAACATTTTGCCTCCCTAAATCTAAATACTTGCTTATACAGTACACAACCATATTGTTCACTTTATACAGTTATTCATTTTACGTTACGACTTTGTGGTGATTACCACAGCACGGTACACAACGCCATTAAATCCAGTGGGTATCGTTTTCTTACTGCCGCACATATACTATCGACTCTCGGGCCAAGCAAAATATTCACTAAGCTCGACCTAGCTCAATCTTATCAACACCTTAGTGTCGTTGATGTGCCAGCCGAAGCACCGAAAGTTAACACAATCAGTGGGTTGTACTAGGTCAGGCGGCTGCCATCTGGAACTTCTGTCGTGCCGTTGGTGTTTCAACGAGAAATCGACGCATTGTTTGTAGGCATCCCTGGCGTTAAGGCTTATCTTGATGATATTCTCATTTCCTGGCGTTACGCATCGGAGCATGCAGAAAGACTTTTAATGCTGTATTGGCACGCTTGAAAAAAGAGCAGTTCAGAGTTGATGATGAACAATGGTGCTTATTGGCGCAAGGGTCATGTTATGGCCAAAGAGCGCCATGAACGATGATGAGGGAAAAGCAATGGTGCGTTATTATAGTAATGTGAACAGAATATGAACACTGAGAGTGTTGCGCGGCTGTAACGGGACCTAAAATTTCACGTTCTGAGGCTGGTTAAAACTAAACAATAATAAAAATAAGGTGGTGACATAAAACGCATGGAGGTGCAATAATGACAATGATGGTGGAGAGGGCCATCGCAGCCGCGACCTCTGTACAGTGGGTGAGCCACGGATCACCTCGAAATATGGGGTGAAAACTATGGACATCTTTTAGGAACCTGAAAAATGATGGAAGTTTAAAAAGCGTATTTCTACCCATGAGAATTCCCGGGTGTAGGGAGGCTGCTGTCAGTGGGGTTGTAAAACGTGCTTTCTAAGAGTATCTAACTCATTGCACTGGACGAGGATGTGGAGAATAGTGAGTGGTTTTCTACATCTTTCGCACAGTGGTGCATTGCTGGCAGACAAAAGATATGAATGCGTATAGTAGGTGTGCCCTGTTCTTAGCCTTGTAAGTACTACATCTGTGGGTCATGATTTTGATAGTGGCGGCCAATTATAAAATTGCGGCTTAATAGCATGCAGTTGATTGTCTGTGTGTCTATTCCACGTGATCTGCCAATGGCCCCTGAGCTTTCGTTTTACAAAAGGTTTCTAGTCAAGTGCAGTGATTAGTATTGATGCATTGAAAGCGGTGTCATTAGCGGATGCAGCCAGCTTGTTTGCCAAAACGTTTCCTTGTATTTCATGGTGCCTTGGCAACCAGCAAACAACGTCATGCTGACCCCAATATCAACGTCATGGAACAACGTCATGCGTGACCCCAATACTGGACAAAATACTGGACAAAAGTTTTAAAAAAGGATACTGGACAAAAGTTTTAAGACAGGGCCGCTGTGTGAACTAGGAGACGGAAGCTACAGAGATTTAAAGGTTACGTCTATTCGAATCTGTCATATTAGGGCATCCACGAATGCAGGGCAAAAAGAAGATGGAAAAAATAACTGCTTACTCAGGCATACTTGGAAGATTGAAATCTTAAAATTGAAACACAAAAACACAAACACGCATTGTTAACCGACAATTATGCTGCTAATTGAAAAAAAAGCAACTTTAAAATGATGTTTTCGGTGGTAGTTGAAGAAAGGCACACGATCGCTTCTCTCAATTTGCATAGCAGTCTAATTCAAACGCTCAGCCACGAGTGTACCATGCCTACTTTTTAACGCTACCCTGCGTCTCTCATAACGAAATTGTGGTTATGGGACGTTAAATCTCACATAAACAAATCAACGCTACTCTGCTGTAACCTTCAATAGAAGTTGCAAGCATTGTCTTTCAAAATTTCTATTACATGCTGAGGAACAACTACGAAAGTGCCACGTTGAAATTCACAGTAAATGAGAAAAATGAACATAGCATAGTCCCCTGAAATTAGGAACTGTTCATGTACTCCCGCAGCGAAAACGAATTCGCGTACAAGTAATCTTTGTCGGAGGTGAATTCTAAAAGCACACCAATATACTGTGATATAAAGTAGAAATTACTCACTGCACCGCGTTACACGTTTGGTGGCTACACTAGTGAGCAGAAGACTCTCAGCAAAGCGAAAGTAAACAAAGCAACATACCATATGTTCTGCTTTTTGCCATCATGCACGTAGTTCGTTAGTCACCCCGGCGAAAACAGGGTCTCAAACACCCACTCAAACACTACCGTAAATATAAACTACATTTATTAGACGCACAGGAGACGAAATAAACTAAGCACGTAGAAACGTTCAGCAGAAGACGAAACGCCATCAGCTGCTGCCTGGGTGCAACTGTTGCCAGACTAGAAGCGGGGGTTTCGCTATCTCTACCGGCTCAAGGCTTAGGGAAACCATGCTACCACTCTAAATGCATGTATTTTGCTGCAATGTCAATATATAAAAAAAGAATGAGTAAGAAAAGCGTTCATTTATTATACAAAAATAGGCATTTCTTAACCACGATTGTGAATACTCTCGTTATCAGGCGCTTTTCTCGGCCCATGCAAATCACTCAAGTGGAGGGAGCATTTCCGAGGCCTCCCTTGGCGAAGAAAGTGTGGAGGACCGTTCATGAAATGCAGTGGCTCCTTGAGTAGAGGAGCACGCTCCGCCTTGACTTAGTCAAGTCTAGGGGAGCCCTTGAGTGAAGGAGCGTTTGTGAATACGGGCCTTAATCTGGTAAACAGTGAATTATCCGGAATTCAAGGAAGGGAGGCGCTGCGAGCACACGACGAAGCAAGACGTGTGGTGCATAGGCTCCGTCGATTTTCGACGGGAGTCACGGCTCAATCATCTGCATTTTGCCAAGCCCGACGTCCATCGACGCAGCAAACTATGTGGACCCCGTTGGAATTAAGACGCCGGAACCTGGTGGCCTGGAATGCCGACGGCGTCGCACCGGCCACCCGAGGTAACGTAGCAGCCACCGCGTCCCACCTTCGGGGTTACGATCCCGAAGGCATGACCTGGACTACAGTTCTATCCTCTGAAGATGACCACTCCGCTGTTCCGAGTTTTCGAAATTAATCGCTCAATGAAGTGGTTGCGCGTTGAGCTCCCGTTCAAGCAAATACAGCAGCGTCCAACGCCATCTCGGCCTCCGGAACACCGGCCGGCAAGACGCAGCCTCTAGTATCACGCGCTGCAGGAGGCAAAGACAAGGCTATTACAAACTGGAGGCCTCGCTCAATCCCCAAAACTAGGCCCAGACGACTTCGTGATCGTGCTCAAGCCACGCGAACATGTGTCACTGCTCCAAGCCTTCCCGAAAAACTGCAACGAAGCCGCCTTTACAGCCTACCTCAGACCCGAGTTGGCGAAGTTGGTCACGGTTTTGCCGTCTCTTGAACAAAACTTCTTCTCGATACACACCCCAAACTAGGCGGCGGCGGATCTGCTTCTCGGGTAATTTTCGGTGAACACTGAGCGTGGGGTGATCCCACTCCATGGATACCTCCGACAAGACGGCCTCGATGTGTACCATGGCGCCATCATCGTCAGCAACTCAGACACCACTGACTCGCTTCGAGAGCAGGTGCAATGGAGAGCAGGCACCATCGTCGAGGTCAGGAAATTCATATCCTCTGACAAGGCTCCGGTTAACTTCACCGGGAATGTGAAACCGCGTTTTGTGCAATATGAGAACATGCTTATTCTCGTGCGAAAATACTACCGGACTATTCCAGCCTGTGGCTTGTTTCGGTTCGTTGGTCATCGAGCGTATGCATGTCTCAACACGCCGCCCAACACGCGCGGACTCTGTGGTCAAGAAACTTTACTTGTGGAGGCGGTGTGGGCCCCTCACTAGTGTGTTTCGTGGTGCGCAGTATGTGGGGGTGAACATGCGACAAATTCGCGAGAGTGCGCGGTGAAATTCCGTACCCAAAAGGTGATCGCCAAGGGTGGGACGAAAATGAAATCGGCAGCGCTTAAGAAGAGCCACCATCTGGCCCTCTCCGGTAAGCCACCGAGCCGGGACGACGACAACGCTGCGAAGCCGGCACCATCTGCTGGCAAAGCCGGCAAGTGGCCGCTGACGCAGACACCACCAAAGGCGACAACAGAAAACTGTCGACGACGCCACAACGAGACGGGACCAGTACTTGGGCCAATGTTGCAAAACACAAAACGCAGGTGAGCGGTACGGGCAAGGCCGCCCCTCCTCCCCCCCCCCCCCTGCGGCACGCACTGCCGAGCAAACCAAGATAGCAGCTCTCGAGGGCAAAATTTAGATATTGCTACAAAAATAGCGCTCCTAGAATCCAAATCAAAAGAGCTAACCAGTTCCTCCTCACCCGCAACTGAGGCCATCGTGAGTGAGTCCACGGCCCTGACGGCAGCACTGAGCGCGAAAGCTGCACTTGAGGCTCATCGAGAGGCCCACATGGACGTCCGTCCTAATGCATTAGCATATTTAATTTCCATGGCATGACCTCTGCTATTGCCAAAATGACCGAAACAATGCCCACAATAATCGCCAAGCACAGTCGTCGCATAGCGTCCGAAGATCAGGTGGTCTGATTAAAGACTTGTCTGGCTGCTCTCCCGAAACCCCGCGTCACGCCATAGAAAGTGATGTAGATGAAGATGACAGCTGCACGGTTACAGGAATTCAGGACGCCACTCTCGCCGCGAGTGCTGGCTCCGCAGCTGCGTCCCTACAACCGCTTTTTAGCTTGAATCGCCATGGCGGGCAACCCTCAGTTTAGACGCTTTCGGTGCTACGATTCGGCCAACCCCCATTCAAACTACTCAATGTAATTGCGGTGGATTCTGTTCTCGCGCCAAGCGGGCTCACTTCCGGATTTTCTTGCCGAAGCTTGCTTTACTTCCCGTTGTGGTTGCCCTCCAGGAGCCACGGAACGGTGCTAGCCTTCCACATTATTCCACGTTCCAGCACTACCCCTGTTCTTGTATATTTGTGCACCAAAATTATAGAGCCAACCAAAGGAATTTGGAACCTGATACTTAATATTTCTATGCGACGGTCACCCTCCTTCCGCTCGAGAAACGAGATGCACCATTACACATACTCAACAGCTACTGTTTTCTAAAACTTAAAAGTTTCTTTCGCAACACTCTTCAGTCGTGCCCTGAAGGCTGTGGGCAGGGATCCCGTTCTAAGATCGTGGGCAATTTCAACGCTCACAGCACACTCTGGGGGTATGTGCGTAATGAGAAGCCTGGGCGCAAACTAGCAGAACTTGCGTCCACACTGGGCCTCACTCTTCACACTGACCTTGCATATCCAACGCGAGTGGGTAACTCCATGACTTAAAAACGTGTCCTGACCTTACCATCACTAAAAGAAATTGAAGATCCCACGTACAGTGGGAATCACTGTTATGCGAAGCACGATCGAGGAAGCTTTACATGTCACTTCAAATCGGCACAACAATAGGAGGTGGAGGTAATTCATTCCGTACGTGACTTTCATGTCATGGTTATCACGTTTAGACGTGTCATTTACCTTCGTCATCTTTTCGCGTCACCTGATAACGAATTAGGTATATGTGCATTTGGTATATCTGCGCTTGAACAGGGAGCAAAGTGCAACGGAACGATCTAGGAGCCTGGATTTGTGTTCGCACATATAGTTGTGCAAAAGTGTCTTCGCGTTAATTAAAATGATTTGATCCATTTTTTCAATTGTTTATCTGTCTCTGTCTCTCTTTTTTTTCTCGTCGGCGGCATCGGCTGTGCATGGCCGCATTCATTCTGTATGAGTAGCCACGCACAATTCTAAAAAAAACTTCCTGACAGGCTTGTGCGTAACAATTCACGTCTTGGAGCTTCCAAGACAAAACTATCGTTTCTCATTTTGTTGACTCAGCGTACCATTTGGGCAATAAGGAGTCTAGCATTAACGTAAAACATATCGCACTCGTCATTTGAAAGGGCGGCAAACAAGCGCCCACAGCGGCACTTAAGATGGATGGATGGATGGATGGATATGGCTGTACCCTTTAGAACGGGCGGTGGCTAGCGCACCAAGCCGTAATACTTAATGAAGCAAAGACTAGATTGATTTCTTTTTCTTTAAAAAGTGAGTTTGAGGATTTGTACTTTGCAGTGAAGGGTTTAATTTTCACTCGTGCCTTGACTTTAGCCACCAATCAGATAACCTCCTTCTAGTTAAGTCTACCCGCTTACAGTCTATTTTGCCCTCCCGGTCCCTAAACCCAGTGCTTTAAAAAACTCTGCGCCATCATCGTCAACTATAAGGTGAAGCCCTTTACAGAACATTGTCAAGTGTTCGGCAGTTTCTTCTTCCTCTCCACACGCACTGCATACTGTGTCTACCCCTTCGTATTCGGCCCGATATGTCTTGGTTCACAGTACTCCCGTCCTGTCTTCAAACAGTAGAGAACTACCCCGAGTATTATCATAGATCCTTTCCTTGGCAATTTCCTGCTTAAAGGTTCGATAGATCTCTAGTGCGGACTTCTTAATTATGCCGATTCTCCACATGTCAGTCTCCGTTTCCTTCACTTTCTTCTTAACCGATAGTTCTTTTTGGTTTGGCCACCTGCTGTTTTCTAAGTATTTACCAGTCAATTTCCTGGTTCGCTTCCTCCATTTTGTGTCGAAATTCTTCATGTACAAGTAGCTAAAAACATTCCTAGCCCAACGCTCCTCCCTCATTTCTCTCAATCGCTCTTAAAGTTTATCTTGCTGCTAGCTTTCCTGCCCTCAAATGATGTCCATCCCATATCACCTTGTACTCCCTTATTTGGTGTATTCCCGTGAGCTCCTAAAGCAAGCCTACCTATTCCACGTTGCTTAATTTCTAATCTTGCTTGAACTTCTTATCTCATGCACAATACCGCATTGCCGAACGTCAGCCCAGGGACAATGACCCCTTTCCATATTCCTCTCACAACATCATACCTATTGTAATTCCACAGTGCCCTATTTTTCATCACTGCTGCATTCCTGTTAGCTTTAGTCGTCACTTATATTTCGTGTTCCCTCAGGTACTCGGTCCCATTGCTTATCCATACGCACAGTTATTTGTATTTATCTGTTATCTCTAGCGTGACCTCCTGTATTCTAAGCTCACTACCTTCGTTGTCATTGAAAATCATGACTGCTGACTTTTCCTTAGTGAATTTAAAATCTAACCTATCTCCTTCATTACCGCAGATGTCCATCAATCTCTGCAAATCTTCCTTGTTGTTGGCCATTAGCACTATATCATCTACGTACAATAATGCTGGTAGTGCCTGATCAATGAGTTTTCCTTGTTTGACTAAAGAGAGGTTGAAGCCCAGTCCACTTCCCTCTAATTTAACCTCTAATCCTTGTAACTACATCATGAATAATAAGGGTGACAGGGGACACCCCGGCCTAAGCCCCCGTTTTACCTCTACAGGCTCGGATACCTGTTTTTCTCACTTTATAACTACTTTGTTACCTTTATAGATATCGTTTATATATTAGTGACTACGTGTTCCACGCCTAGTGCGTCCAGTATTCCCCACAATTCCTCTTGAACCACGGTACCGTACGCTCCCTTGATATCCAAAAATGCTAGCCACAGGGGTTTGTGTTCCTTTTCTGCTATTTCGATGCACTGCGTCAATGAGAACAGATTGTATTCCAACCTCCTGTGTTTCTGAAACCCATTCTGCATTTCCCCCAGGACCCCCTCATCCTCTATCCATGCCTGCAGTCTTTCCTTTATAATCTGCATCGCCAGCCTGTAGACAGCTGGTGTCACTGTTATAGGACGGTAGTTGTTTATGTCAGCTTTTCCCCTTTTCCTTTATAGATCATGCTCATCCTTCTAAGTTTGCATCCATCGGGATCTTCACCATCGATTATTATTTTGCTCACTGCCCCTCTAAAAGCCTGCTTAGAATTCAGACCTATTGTATTTATCAGCATAATTTCAATACCATCTGGGCCTGTTGATGTACTACTAGGAACCCTTTTCTCAGCTCTTTCCCACTCTCGTTGTGAAAATGGAGCCATTGCACCACTTGATTCGTCCTTGTCTATTGTGGGGCATAATGTACTTCTATGTTGAAATTTTTCTGTCACCCTTGTTCTTATATACTCAATAGCTTCGTCCCCTTCTAGCCTAGCACCTTGGGCTGTAGTTATAAACCTCCGCTCTAGGCTCGTCTCATTTCTTAGGGAGTTTAGATGGTTACAAAATTTCGCAGCTGCCTTTCTATCTTTTTTATGTACTTCTGCCAGCCACTGAGCTCCTTTTCATTGATCAGAAGGGATGCATTCCTTCTACAGCTTAGAAAGATTTCCCATTTTCTTTCAACATCATCTGTCGGTTTACCCCGCTGCTTAGCATGTCTGTGTTCCCTGGAGGCTTCCTGACGTTTTGCTATGGCTCTCTTAACTTCCTCATCCCACCAACTTTTGGGTTTGTGTCTTCTTTTCCGGGTGACTTGTCACGCGTCTTAGCAAGCTCTAGCTCAAACAGTCTAATTAGATTCGCGTATGTCCACACTGCCTTATTATCCTCCGTGATTACTTTCTGAATTTGTTTAGTGGCTATTTCAATTTGCCTTTCTGAATAAAACGTTTTGGCTGTAGTTGCTCATCTTGTCTCCTTCCCACTTTCACTGCTCTTTCAAAATTTAGCTCGATACGTTTGTGATCACTACCCAGACTTCTGGAGCCACCTTCATCTATTTGCATTCCCCGGAGCTTATCGTACATCCTATGTGACATCAGTGCATAATCTATCGTCGACTGCAGCCTTCCTACCTCCCATGTTATTTGCCCTTCACACTTCTCGGTACTGTTGCAAATGATCAAATCAGGCCATTCACACATATCCATGATCATTTTTCCTGTCGGGTCGGTATACCCATCTATATCTTCTATGTGCGCATTCATGTCTCCTAGTATAGTTACCTCCCACTCTCCTATTAACTCCTGAATGTCCTTTGATATACACTCTACCATTGCCTGGTTTTCCTCTCTGGTCTTTGCTCCCGTCCACAAGTACACGAAACCAAGGAGTGTCATTTGACCTGCCACTTTCCCTTTTAGCCATTAATCTTACTTGCACTCCTGCTTGACCCTTTGCCAGTCTGTACTTTCATGAATGAATGCCCCAATACCACCCCCCTTTCTGCTGCCTTCTGTTCTATTACAATATTCCCACGCGTAGTCCAGATTGTTCGCAGGTTGTTCCATGTCCATGAGATGTGTTTCTACAAAACCGTATACCATCGGCCTCTCTTCCCTTAGCTGTTCTTCTATCTCTTCCCACTTGAGCCTGTTCCTACCACCCTGCATGTTATTATACCCTATGTCTGAATTGGCTCGGCACTCGTGACTACGTCTATTTGCGCCCCGGACTCTACCTATCTTGATACTGGTGCCACTTTGGAATCGTATCTGTCCATACCACCTGTCCAAGAGTCTCCCTGGCTGTTTCCCTCGTTACTAACTATCCTGCACCCTGAAGGGCTCGCTTGCCCCCCAAAAAAAGCTACTGCGCGTCCTGCAAGCCGCCAGCCCACCTCATGACCTAGCCGTCCATCGAAGTGAATTCTGTCTCGTTGAAAACCACCCCACCTATACACCTCTCTGTTTATTTCCACCACCTCAAAGCCTTTCTCTCGACTCATCCGCCATATCTCTTGGTTTGCGTTGACAACCGCTCTTTGCAGGTGGCTATCACGCACCGGTACCTCTGGTATCGTGCATATCACTACCTGTACCTTAGAAGAAGTGGCGCGCATGTCATCGACGCCTTTCGCCAGTGTGGTTGCTAGTCCTGCTGTATCTTCATTTAAGACATCGTTTAAACCGCCTGAAATTATCACGAGGTTTTGTCTATCAGCTGTAGTTTTGAGTTTTGCACTCGCTTGCCTCATGACTGCTTCAAGCTTGCGTCCTGGGAACACTCCTACTGCAACCCTCTTGTCACCTCTTACCCTCTCTTTGATGGCTTCTGTGCATCGATTTAAATTCGAGTCCCCGGCGATTATCACATGCTGTGACTTTTCAGCTGGAGCGTTCAGCACCTGGGGGCTACTTGCACCTATGACGCCGGCTGCTTTGTCACCTGCCAGCCCCACCACTACCTCGCTGAAGCTGGGCCTTGCGACAATTGAACCGGCTGAACCTGTTTTTTCCAAGCTTGATTGCTCTTCCTTCTCCACCGTTCTGGTTGCCGGTTCCCTGCTGTTCTCTCCCTAGGCCGCTTCTTTGTTAAGGTTCGCTAGTGCTTCCTCGGCGGACTTCACTCTTTCTCCCATCGCCCTCGTTTTCTCGTGCTCTGTCGCCAACGCAGTCTCGAGCTCGGCGATTCTCATCAGCAGTTCACTCTGGGCAACCATCATTTTCTCCATTTTTTCCTCGAGCTCACATTGCCTACACTTCGCGTCAACCTCTTCTCCATGCGCTTCTACACTTGGGTCCACTTTCAAAACCACTCCACATCCTGAACACTTTACAGTCTTTTTAACCATGTCTTTCTGACACCAATTCTCCCTATACTCGATAATTACTAAACTCGAGCCCTGCACTACGAAATAAAGAAGTGTAAGCTCTACTACAAAAATTTGCGTGTTCAATGTACGCGCACCTCCCCCACGGGGTGGCAAAAGAAAAACAACCACTAAAATTTCAAGCACACACACCCGCACTAATAAATACTTGGTGACTGGCCTTCGAAAAAGCCGTACCATAAAATAAATGCTACGAAAATTTCAACTGCTGCCTTTTAATTATAAAGACAAGCTCAAAAAATGCAAAACACTGATCTGCGCAGTCGATCCGGAGCGCTCAAAAAACATGTCGATCCACCGAACAGACCGAGAGAGAAAGGCGCCGCAGCGCCGCCTAGTGGTTTCCATGCGAACGGCCTCCCCGTGACGACCGCCCTCATCCCACTACCCCGATCTACAGGTTTTCCCGCTCAATTTAATCCAAGCACCAGCCAAATTAATCTAGGTGCCCGTCAATTTAATCCAGCCGCCACTGAAATTAATCCAGGTGCCATTCATTTTAATCCAAGTGCCACTGAAATTAATCCAACCACCAGCCGATTTAATCCGGACGCCAGTGAATTTAATCCTGATGTCATTGTGACTTCAAAACGACCCAGAATTTTCGGGAATGCGTGGAGTGAATAGCTTTGGAGTGAATTTAACAGGGAAAAGCCATGAATGAGTCACTAGTGACACAATGCGACTCGCGCGACTTTATCACGCCTATCACCCACGTAAGCACTATTCACACCTTCGACATGCATATCAAAGGCAACGCCGTGCACACAGTAATAACTTGATAATTATTAACCAGGCCAATGATCTCATCACGAGTGACTTAGGTGACGTCCTCACGCATATCACCCTCGCACGCACTGTCTTAACCTTCCGTCATGCATATCAAATGAAACGTCTTTGAAAGGGTGGGATCTTGATACCTAAAACTCGGCCAAGTCACCTGATAACCAGTTCCTCAGGGGACGTCATCACAAATATCACCCGCGCACGTTATTTACTCGCCTGCCGATATGCATGTCAAACGAAACGTCTTTCAGACAGCGATAACGTGGTACCTATGACTCGGCCAACTGACTTGATCACTTGTGATTTAGCTGACGTCATCACGCCTATCACCCACGCACACAATGTCTAACCTGCCATCATGTATACCAAACGAAACGTCTTCGAGAGGCTAATAAATTGAACGCTGTCAATCGGCAGAGTGACGTGATCACTAGTGACTCGTGTGACGTCATCGCGTTTGACACCCACGCACGCAGCGTCTAACCTGAGTTCATACATATCAAACGAAACGTGTTTGAGAGAGTAATAACTTGAACGCTGTCACAAGGCCCAGTGACGATATCACTAGTGACTCGCGTGACCTCTTCACGCCTGACACCCACGCACGCGGTGTCCTAACCTGTCTTCATGCATATCAAACGAAATGTCTTTGAGAGAGTAATAACTTGAACGCCGTCACAAGGCCCAGTGACGTCATCACTAGTGACTGGCGTGACGTCATCACGCCTGACATCCACGCAAGCACTCTGTAACCTGCCTTCATGTATATCAAACGAAACGTCTTAGAGAGAGTAATAACTTGAACGCTGTCACAAGGCCCAGTGACGTCATCACTAGTGACTGGCGTGATGTCATCACGCCTGACACCCACGCACGCGGTGTCCTAACCTGTCTTCATGCATATCAAACGAAATGTCTTTGAGAGAGTAATAACTTGAACGCTGTCACAAGGCCTAGTGACGTCATCACTAGTGCCTGGTGTGACGTCATCACGCCTGACACCCACGCACGCGGTGTCCTAACCTGTCTTCATGCATATCGAACGGAACGTCTGTGAGAGAGCAATAATGTTATACCTATGACTCGGCCAACCGACTTGATCACTATTGACTCACGTGACGTCATCACGACTAACAGTCATGCAAGCACTCTCTAACGTGCTTTCATGAATATCAAACGAAACGTCATTGAGAGAACATTAACTTGAAGGCCGTTGCAGGCAGCGTCTGCTAGTAAAAAACTAACTTCTCGCGCTGCACAGCCGTTCACCAGCTAACCGGTATACGTAGGCACCAGGTCGCGCGTTTAGAATTCAGTCAAAGGCGTCTTTACATGGCTTTTGTTTGACTTGACGCTTTTCTTGACTCGTGTAGATGTGATGGAAGCAACAGTACCTTCAAGCAGCAGAGTGGTACAACCCAACAACAGTGTCACATCGCTCGTTGAGGGCAGCGCTTCTCCTTCATTCAATAAATAGAAATAATGAAGTCGAAATGACAATTAAGCATTTTACAAACCATACTCAATTACGCAACATTCAGCCGATACCCTCACCTCCCTGCGACACGTTTACTCCAGCTCGTCGTGTGGGTAGATGTACGCGTCTTTTTTGTTGCTTCTCGTGTTTCGTAGAATGCCTTGAAAATGCGGGCAGCCAGGCCGCAATACTGTGAACGGACAGGCGTTCTACACTAAACAGGCACGCTTATTCCAAGCACACTAACCTATAAGAAACGGCGTGGCGTAGACTGTAAAAAGGAAGGCACGAGTCAGCCACCGCATTGAATGGCGCATCAGCAAATGGCCAGTTGCAAATAGCAATAGTATGTATCTCAAGTATGGGGACTGCCCTCTATTACAACGGATTTGTTTCACAGGATAACCAGATGAAATAATTGTTGAGCCGAAGGAGTGGTAGACAAATCTTTTTGTAGCAAGCTTTGGAGCAGGCAGACCGTGCGTCTTATGCTTGATTAAGGATATACAGTGTTATGACTATAGCCGAATTATATGCAAACGCCTGTTTCGTTTCTTGTGCTCATATCGTGTCATTTTGACACGTGAGCACAAATTAGAGGGCGAGGAGAGCTTTTACGGTGCTTTTATAGTGCCTATATATACCTATTTCGGGCGTTGTAGCCTCAATTCGTATAGGTGCCTGTAAATGTCTGTTTTCAAAATCGATGCCTATATAAACGCTATTTAACCTGAAATTTTGCTTTCAAGTACCACTGGAGCCCGGTATTTATGTTACCCGGCAAAATATAGATTTCGGGACACTGTGGGGTGCAAACTATTCTTTATTTCACGAGTTACGTTTAGAACTGTCAAAACCAGAAGGCGTTTTAGCCAAGAGGAAGGTAGATTAGCCTCTACACATGTATACCATCCATGTCGCGTCGTCTGCTCAGCCTCTTTCCAGTGTCCGCTCAGATGCGTAGGGAGCAGGAGGTGCCTCTGTGCATCGGCAGGAAGATGAAGAATGAATGCGAAACTGTGGAGAGTCATCAGGGGAAGTAAGGAAGTAAAGTGCAGATTAAAAAAAGCGATATCTATGTAGTTTTTGTTTTATTTGTCATACACAGGTGGTGCTTCACTGGATCACCTGAAAATTTTTACTTACGCAGTGGAATTAGTTGCACGTCCAATGAAAAGCTTTGTATTACTAGAATTTTTAATTTAATCATTAGAAGCTGCGAAAGCATGATCTCAGGAGGGGAGCTTGAAACCTTCAACACTAACTGTATGTAGACTTCGCAAGTCCAATTCCTTCCCCGCTATTGGTACGAAATTCACTCGGAGCTGGAGCATCACACGACGTGCATGAGCACGTCATGCGCGCGTAACCTACACTCGCATGAGATGCCCATGTCAGCCCGTGCGTGCAAGCGGTCTCGATGTTCTTTTGTATTGTACTGCGAGTTTTTGTGGGATGGATCCCTATCTGCGCGCACGTTTGGAGAGGCTGGCTTGGATAACGTATCCTTACCCCGATACACAGCGTCACACCGCTGCGTCTTCTGCTAGGGACGATACACCAAAACCACGCCCAGCGTTGTGAATGCTGGCCCCGACACAATGCGCAAACTGCGAGAACACCAACGCAAACAAAATGGAGGCACCTTAGTGTCGCGTCTCTCTCGATATGAAATTAAATAAATAAGGCGAATAGATTTCGCCTGTGTGTTCTAACATTTTTGTAAACTTTCATGCTTCTATTTAGGCAACAGTTTGTACAAATTACACACAGTTTCGGTAGGGCGAAACGAGGTGCTCCAGCATGCCGTTTTTCAACTAGTGCGAAAGGGGCGAATGTAAATGTTATAGCCTGCATGTCAGCAAATGGCCTTCTCCACTGGACAATTGCAGACAAGGTCTACTGGGCTGTCTTCAACGACTTTCTTGCAGAAGTGTCGAGTAAAGTTTCACAGCAGGAACCAGGAATACAGGCAGTGTTCCTGTTTGACAACGCACCAGCGCACCACCGCGCCGAACAGGCTGTCCTCGCGGCAAGCGACCACACAGTCAAGTGGCTACCGCCATACAGCCCTTTCGTCAATCCGATTGAGGAGCTCTTCTCAAAGTTCAAGGCAGGTGTAAAGGGATTCCTAAGCGAGCCGAGGGATGATCTCCTCACGACACCGGAAGGGATCTCCAAGAAAGAACATCGCCGTGGTCTGCTGGTTGAGGCCGCGGGATGCTCTATGCAGCACATCCAGCGTGTGGACTGTGCCGCTTATGATAGGCACAATTACACTTTTGTACAAGTTGCCCTCGACTGCCTTGATATGTAGAACACTGCTCAGCAGCACATCTATGGGCGCGTGTTCATGAAAATTGCTTTGCCTGTATATTAATAAATTTTGTTTCTCACGGACTTGTCCCGGTTCTCTTTCATCACCCATTTCATAACCAATTTAATAAGCTTGACGTTATTAGAACAACATTTTTTTCTTGAGGTACGGTGGATGTTTTAACCGGACATCATCTTTGCTTCGGCATTGCGAAAGCATGTCAGGTAGGTCGTAACTATAGAGGCCAGCTCTATAAGCACTAAAGAACCGGGATTTAGGCACCGAAAATTGGCGGCCAGAACACTGTTTTAGGCTTCCAAAATTGTGAATATAGGCACAATTAGCTTTGACCAAACACACATTTTCCAATAAACAGGTGCGGGATCTGTCTCTACGACATGAAAGCAAGCAAAAATGTTCTAGTTTATAATTGTACAAACGGGTAATGATTTAGCATAAACATGCGTTTTTCCGCGGGGTTCGCAGAATACGGTCTCTCCATTTCTAGTTCTGCATGGTCAGTTAAGTGTGCACCATCGTAGAAATATGCTTCTGGGTCTCTTTCTGTGTGCCATAGCTAAGAAGGGCTATACATGCGCAAATAGTCAGAGTGCCAGGCGCCAGAAGAATTTTTTTTTTGCGGCGTATTAACTTGGCCTAACCACACAGGCAAAAATTTTTCTTCTGTCTGTGAACACTTTAAGGGTCGTTACACAAACTTAAGACTTTTAAGAAGCGTAAAGGAATGAATGCACTGAGCGCTCAAGATCTCATTTACCAAGATTTCCAGTACTACGCGTGGCATAAAGAGGTGATAGGCCAAACTGAACACGGCTTCACCTTCATCTCATGGGCGTGCGCCCACACATGGTGAAGGTGATAGAATGGTCCTGCCTATGTCAAAGTAGTACGTGACACTGCGAGAACTATTTGAGACAACGTGTGTAATTTGTACAAACTGTTGCCTAAATAGAAGCATGAAAGTTTACAAAAATGTTAGAACACACAGGCGAAATCTATTCGCCTTATTTATTTAATTTCATATCGAGAGAGACGCGACACTAAGGTGCCTCCATTTTGTTTGCGTTGGTGTTCTCGCAGTTTGCGCATTGTGTCGGGGCCAGCATTCACAACGCTGGGCGTGGTTTTGGTGTATCGTCGCTAGCAGAAGATGCAGCGGTGTGACGCTGTGTATCGGGGTAAGGATACGTTATCCCAGCCAGCCTCTCCAAACGTGCGCGCAGATAGGGATCCATCCCACAAAAACTCGCAGTACAATACAAAAGAACATCGAGACGGCAGAACACCGCTTGCACGCACGGGCTGACATGGGCATCTCATGCGAGTTTAGGTTACGCGCGCATGACGTGCTCATGGACGTCGTGTGATGCTCCAGCTCCGAGTGAATTTCGTACCAATAGCGGGGAAGGAATCGGACTTGCGAAGTCTACATAGAGTTAGTGGTGAAGGTTTCAAGCTCCTCTCCTGAGATCATGCTTTCACAGCTTCTAATGATTAAATAAAAATTCTAGTGATACAAAGCTTTTCATTGGACATGCAACTATTTCCACTGCGTAAGTAAAAATTTTCAGGTGATCCAGTGAAGCACCACATGTATATGACAAATAAAACAAAAACTACATAGATATTGCTTTTTTTTTAATCTGCACTTTACTTCCTTACTTCCCCTGATGACTCTCCACAGTTTCGCATTCATTCTTCATCTTCCTGCCGATGCACGGAGGCACCTCCTGCTCCCTACGCATCTGAGCGGACACTGGAAAGAGGCTGAGCAGACGACGCGACATGGATGGTATACATGTGTAGAGGCTAATCTACCTTCCTCTTGGCTAAAACGCCTTCTGGTTTTGACAGTTCTAAACGTAACTCGTGAAATAAAGAGTAGTTCGCACCCCACAGTGTCCCGAAATCTATATTTTGCCGGGTAACATAAATACCGGGCTCCAGTGGTACTTGAAAGCAAAATGTCAGGTTAAATAGCGTTTATATAGGCATCGATTTTGAAAACAGACATTTACAGGCACCTATACGAATTGAGCCTACAACACCCGAAATAAGTATATATAGGCACTATAAAAGCACTATAAAAGCTCTCCTCGCCCTCTAATTTGTGCTCACGTGTCAAAATGACACGATATGAGCACAAGAAACAAAACAGGCGTTTGCATATAATTCGGCTATAGTCATAACACTGTATATCCTTAATCAAGCATAAGACGCACGGTCTGCCTGCTCCAAAGCTTGCTACAAAAAGATTTGTCTACCACTCCTTCGGCTCAACAATTATTTCATCTGGTTATCCTGTGAACCAAATCCGTTGTAATAGAGGGCAGTCCCCATACTTGAGATACATACTATTGCTATTTGCAACTGGCCATTTGCTGATGCGCCATTCAATGCGGTAGCTGACTCGTGCCTTTCTTTCTACATTCTACGCAACGCCGTTTCATATAGGTTAGTGTGCTTGAAATAAGCGTGCCTTTTTAGTGTAGAACGCCTGTCCGTTCACAGCATTGCGGCCTGGCTGCCCGCATTTTCAAGGCATTCTACGAAACACGAGAAGCAACAAAAAAGACGCGTACATCTACCCACACGACGAGCTGGAGTAAACGTATCACAGGGAGGTGAGGGTATCGGTTGAATGTTGCGTAATTGAGTATGGTTTGTAAAATGCTTATTTGTCATTTCGACTTCATTATTTCTATTTATTGAATGAAGGAGAAGCGCTGCCCTCAACGAGCGATGTGACACTGTTGTTGGGTTGTACCACACTGCTGCTTGAAGGTACTGTTGCTTCCATCAAATCTACACGAGTCAAGAAAAGCGTCAAGTCAAACAAAAGCCATGTAAAGACGCGTTTGACTGAATTCGAAACGCGCGATCTGGTGCCTACGTATACCGGTTAGCTGGTGAAAAGCTGTGCAGCGCGAGAAGTTAGTTTTTTACTAGCAGACGCTGCCTGCAACGGCCTTCAAGTTAATTTTCTCTCAATGACGTTTCGTTTGATATTCATGAAAGCACGTTAGAGAGTGCTTGCATGACTGTTAGTCGTGATGACGTCACGTGAGTCAATAGTGATCAAGTCGGTTGGCCGAGTTATAAGTATAACATTATTGCTCTCTCACAGACGTTTCGTTCGATATGCATAAAGACAGGTTAGGACACCGCGTGCGTGGGTGTCAGGCGTGATGACGTCACGCCAGTCACTAGTGATGACGTCACTGGGCCTTGTGACAGCGTTCAAGTTATTACTCTCTCTAAGACGTTTCGTTTGATATACATGAAGGCAGGTTACAGAGTGCTTGCGTGGGTGTCAGGCGTGATGACGTCACGCCAGTCACTAGTGATGACGTCACTGGGCCTTGTGACAGCGTTCAAGTTATTACTCTCTCTAAGACGTTTCGTTTGATAGGCAGGGGACAGAGTGCTTGCGTGGGTGTCAGGCGTGATGACGTCACGCCAGTCACTAGTGATGACGTCACTGGGCCTTGTGACAGCGTTCAAGTTATTACTCTCTCAAAGACATTTCATTTGATATGCATGAAGACAGGTTAGGACACCGCGTGCGTGGGTGTCAGGCGTGATGACGTCACGCCAGTCACTAGTGATGACGTCACTGGGCCTTGTGACAGCGTTCAAGATATTACTCTCTCTAAGACGTTTCGTTTGATATACAAGAAGGCAGGTTACAGAGTGCTTGCGTGGGTGTCAGGCGTGATGACGTCACGCCAGTCACTAGTGATGACGTCACTGGGCCTTGTGACAGCGTTCAAGTTATTACTCTCTCTAAGACGTTTCGTTTGATATACAAGAAGGCAGGTTACAGAGTGCTTGCGTGGGTGTCAGGCGTGATGACGTCACGCCAGTCACTAGTGATGACGTCACTGGGCCTTGTGACAGCGTTTAAGTTATTACTTTCTCAAAGACGTTTCGTTTGATATGCATGAAGGTAGGTTACAGAGTGCTTGCGTTGGTGTCAGGCATGATGACGTCACGCCAGTCACTAGTGATGACGTCACTGGGCCTTGTGACAGCGTTCAAGTTATTACTCTCTCTAAGACGTTTCGTTTGATATACATGAAGGCAGGTTAGAGAGTGCTTGCGTGGGTGTCAGACATGATGACGTCACGCCAGTCACTAGTGATGACATCACTGGGCCTTGTGACAGCGTTCAAGTTATTACTCTCTCAAAGACATTTCGTTTGATATGCATGAAGACAGGTTAGGACACCGTGTGCGTGGGTGTCAGGCGTGATGAGGTCACGTCAGTCACTAGTGATGACGTCACTGGGCCTTGTGACAGCGTTCAAGTGATTACTCTCTCAAAGACATTTCGTTTGATATCCATGAATACAGCTTAGGACACCGCGTGCGTGGGTGTCAAACGCGATGACGTCACACGAGTCACTAGTGATCACGTCACTCTGCCGATTGACAGCGTTCAATTTATTAGCCTCTCGAAGACGTTTCGTTTGGTATACATGATGGCAGGTTAGACATTGCGTGCGTGGGTGATAGGCGTGATGACGTCAGCTAAATCACAAGTGATCAAGTCAGTTGGCCGAGTCATAGGTACCACGTTATCGCTCTCTCAAAGACGTTTCGTTTGGCATGCATGTCGGCAGGCGAGTAAATAACGTGAGCGGGTGATATTTGTGATGACGTCCCCTGAGGAACTGGATATCAGGTGACTTGGCCGAGTTTTAGGTATCAAGATCCCGCCCTTTCAAAGACGTTTCATTTGATATGCATGATGGAAGGTTAAGACAGTGCGTGCGAGGGTGATATGCGTGAGGACGTCACCTAAGTCACTCGTGATGAGATCATTGGCCTGGTTAATAATTATCAAGTTATTACTGTGTGGAGGGCGTTGCCTTTGATATGCATGTCGAAGGTGTGAATAGTGCTTACGCGGGTGATAGGCGTGATAAAGTCGCGCGAGTCGCATTGTGTCACTAGTGACTCATTCATGGCTTCTCCCTGTTAAATTCACTCCAAAGCTATTCACTCCACGCATTCCCGAAAATTCTGGTTCGTTTTGAAGTCACAATGTCATCAGGATTAAATTCGCTGGCGTCCGGATTAGATCGGCTGGCGGTTGGATTAGTTTCAGTGGCACGTGGATTAAAATGATTGGCACCTGGATTAATTTCAGTGGCGGCTGGATTAAATTGACTGGCGCCTAGATTAATTTGGCTGGCGCTTGGATTAAATTGAGCGGGAAAACCTGTAGTTCACTATACCAGCGCTCCACTCTCCCGTGCGCTCACGCCTCACTTCGCAACCCTGGACCAGGCCCGGCGAGTTGCTATAGCCAGTGGAGTTCTGGGCGAAGGGCCCCACTCACTTTAATTCCTGACAGTACAAATAAACGTTTATTCTCTCTCTCTCACGCCCCACCGCGGTGGTCTAGTGGCTAAGGTACTCGACTGCTGACCGGCATGTCGCAGGATCAAATCCCGGCTGCAGCGGCTGCATTTCCGATGGAGGCGGAAATGTTGTAGACCCGTGTGCTGAGATTTGGGCGTACCTTAAAGAACCCCAGGTGGTCGACATTTCCGGAGCTCTCCACCACGGCATCTCTCATAATCATACGGCGGTTTGGGATGTTAAACGCCGCATATCAATCAATCAATCAAGCAATCAATCTCTCTCCCTCATTCTTCACCGTTCGCTGGCTAAGTGCATCTTAAGAACATCCGGAACTGTGTTGTCGAGCGCTGCTGTGAAACGCCAATGCCAGCTGAAAACATTGTCTGTTTTTTTGTTCACCTAATTGTATTTTTTAACCATGCACCCTAGTAACTAGAGCTGGAAACGCATAACGCCATTCTCGCGAAAAAAACGCCACGCGCGGTGAACAACGCAAATGGCTTCACGGTCTAAGAAAAAAAGAATACTTATTATTTGGGTTCTCACGTGCGAAACGCCGTTATGGACACTATGCAATGCATTCACATTTCCTCACAATTCCCCTTGGGGAGGTGGGGGAATTTCTTTATGTTATGGTAGCCGTGAATGTGAACCAAGAAGGTTTTAAAAGAAATTGTTTTAAACCTGCTTGGTGTGAACATATGTAAATAGTTAAAACGGGAGCTAGAAAACGCACCACATAGGAACACGAGGATGTCGCCAAACAATGAGGAAGAATACATCCAATTTCTTTTCTTTCTTTGTTTTTGTGTTTGAGCCGCACTTTTGAGCGAACATTTACTGGCATGCCCAACTCATTACCTCAACCTTTCCTAAAATTTGCGAATAATTTTCTCATTCACACAAACCGCCAACCTACTCTGAAAAGAAACATTGCGCCTAGATTGTTTTTGTAGTACTTCACTGCCTTGTTTGCGGCACCGCTTCTAACCACAAATGAGGCAAAAATTTCGAAACCCTAAAGCTCCGCTTTTAGGAGTTGAACACCATAGCGATCTTCTGCTCTTACTGGGTACCTCAGGCACTTAATGCATGAAAGCTTTTCGAACTTGTTATACACCCACTACGTGGCATTAAAGAAGCAGGCGCTGCATCATTGGTTGGTTGGTTCCTCAACGTTTGTGCGCAACCCACTTAGGGGTATAAGCCTTGAATCAGACGGTACCTTGCTTATTAAAATTATTCACTTCTTGAAGGAAAGACTAGAATTCATTAGGTAATAAAGATTCTAAATTAAACTTGTAAGATTAAAGAAATAGAAGAACGACCCATTAAACACAAAAAACATCTGTAACAGTGCTGAAGAGGCTGCTGTGGCTAAAACTAAGTGTTATTGCGCCAAATGAAAGGATCGCCGGATGTGACAAGTTTAAGTCCAACTTTCGTAGAGGTTCTTCTAGTAGGCTTTCCCTTTGACTTTTAAATTTCGCGTATGTCAAAAAGAAGTACTCCAGAGATTCACTCTCAGTGCATTAGAAGCATAAAAGAGACTGTGGCCTGACTTGTGAAGGTTAAAGTTCCCAGTGGAGCGTCCGACTGATGAAGTTTATTGACGACGAGGCGACCAGCCTGGCGAGGCCACCGTCGAAGAAGGCGGGATGGCTGTCGGCAAGATCGGCGAGTATTGTCTTGGCACGGACGCGTCTTGGAATGAGTACGTCTAGCGGTTGGAAATGTTTTGCGTCGCGAACAAGATAACAATGAACGAGCAGAAAAGAGATGTTTTGAGTTGCAGCGACGAAGTAGCGTAAAGGCTCATTGTAACCGTGGTGAAGCCGGTAAGACCGAACACAGCAAGCTACGACGAAATTAATAAGGCCGTTCACTAGCACCTGCACCCGATGCCATCCGAGCTGGACGCAAGCTTTATGCCTACAGAAGAAACCAGTCTGGTGATGAATCAGTGTCAGACAACGTCACCGCTCTGCGGAAGCTATACGAAAACTGCGGGTTTGGTGACAAGCAGTTACCGTTAAACATCGTTATGCGGGATCGTTTCGAGTGTGGCGTCGAAAACGAAGCAGTAAAGGAAAGACTTTTGCCGAGCAGACCTTTACGTTCCAGGTCGCGTACGACATGGCTGTGAACACTGAAGCTACACTGCAACAGCGGCGAGACATACGCTACCAGGGACTAGACGAGACAAAACAGCGGCAGGGCCTAATTCAAGCCAAGCGAATGAAAGAAGAAACCACGGCAGACGGTTCCAGTTGTTATCGCTGCAAACGTAAGCACGCTCCACATTTATGCCGTTTCAGAAAGGCGGCATGTTTCAAGTGATGAAAAATCGGACATGTGCAAAAGCCTGTGGTTCAAAATACGAAGTTAGAAAGTATGAAAGAAAGAGTTTCGAGGAGCAGAAGAAAAAAGATGGTAAAAGCAAGGGCGCTTACAAAATGACTGAATCCGTTCATCAAGTGATTAAGCAAAAAAAAAGAAGGCAGATGTACCGATTTAGGACCAGAATGTACCCATGAAGATCAATTCTAGCGCATTGTGATGAATTGTGAGAGATGACACCTTTCGATCATTCGCGAGAAAGCAATGTACACAACGATTGTATACTGGTAAAAGAAAATTTCACTCGTAGTTGGTCGCGTAAGTGTTGCAGTGAAATTCAGAGGCCGCAGGGCAAAACTGTCATTGTTGGTAGTGGAGAGAAGAGGTGAGAGCTTGCTTGGGCTGAAGTCGTTTGGACCATTGGGCATTGAGCTGCATTGAATTCAGCATATGAATGTTGAATACGTGACTTAATATGTTTCTGAAGTGTTTCGCAGTTACCTTCTTGGCTTCATTGGACCGCCAGTACACTACGCACTGAAAGACGGCGCCAAACCAACGTTCCTGAAGAGTCATCTAGTCCCACTAGCACTGAAGGACAACGTGGCCACACAAATGGACCGCTTGGTAACAAGGAGTCTTGGAACCAGTCGAGTTGTCCAACTGGACAACTCCGCTAGTGATAGCAGGAAAAAATACCGTATTTTATTTATTTATTTATTTATTTATCAATGTACCCACAGCGCCCGAGGGCATTACAGTGTGGGGGGGGGAGAGAATACAAAATTTCATCACTGAATACAGATACTCACACTTCTACAACACAATATTAACGCGATTCATTGTCAACTATACAGAGCGGCACGTGGGAGTAGACAATACAAAGGAGCTTCACAGTACCGCTTCTTCCCTAGACATCCTGGCGAGTACACTACTCTAGACCTTGAAGTAATCTTGAAAATACTTCAAACGAAGTAACCTCTGCTACTTGAGAAGGCAGCCTATTCCCCGACGCTATCGCCCTGGGAAAAATGACATTTTAAATGCGTCAGTGCGGCAGCTTATTTCCCTTATGTAGTTGGCATGATCTAGTCACTGTGAAACTTAGTCTGGTTTGCAAAAGTATCGTGAGGGGTCTAGACCTCTACAGCTATGAAATATGTTGTGTAAAAGTTTCAACCTCAGATATTCCCTTCACTTGTCTAGAAGTTCCCAACCAAACTTTTATTTTGCTTTTAAAACACTGAAACGTCTTGTAGAATCAGAGCAGACAAACCTAACAACCATGTTTTGAATTCTTTCTAAATTGCACACATCACTTGCCTTCCACAGATCCCACACAGCGCAAGTGTTCTCTAAGACAGATCGAATGTTAGTTATATATAGTTGATTCTTGGCCTCAAGTGGCCACTTACTTGCGTTTCTGCGCAGGAATCCTAACACACGTCCTGCTTTACTTGTGACGTGATTGATGTGACGGCTCCAGGAAAGGTCCAGTGTAAAATATACACCGAGATGCTTCACAAACTGTTAGCAGCCTGGTTGACTTTACAGTTCAAAATGAGTCAATTTGTGCCTTTTTTCTAGAGAAACACATACGCACTGTTTCTTTTTTCATTAATGAACATACGCCACTCTCCACACCATTCAGAAACTGTGTCACGATCGTTTTCAAGAGTAGTGCAATCATAAGAGCTATGTATGAGTCTGTACGAAACACAGTCGTCAGCAAATAATTTCATATGTGATAAAATACCGGAACAAATGTCGTTTATGTAGATGAAGAGCAGTAGTGGACCCAAGACTGACCCTTGAAGCTCTCCAGAGGAAACATCAACTTCCCGGGATGACTTACCATTGATAACAACATTTTGCCTCCCTAAATTTCAATACTCGCTTATCAAGTTCACAACCATATTGTTCATTTTATACAGTTATTCGTTTTACGTTACGACTTTGTGGTGATTACCGCAGCACGGTAAACAACGCCGTTAAACCAAGTGGGTATCATTTTCTTACTGCCGCACATATCCTATCGAATTTCGGGTCAAGCAAGATATTCACTAAGCTCGACCTAGCTCAATCTTATCAACAGTTTAGTCTCGTTGATGTGCCAGCCGAAGTACTGAAAGTTAACACACTCAATGGGTTTTACTAGGCCAGGCGGCTGCCATCTGGAATTACTGTCGCGCCGTGGGTGTTTCAACGGGAAATCGACGCATTGTTGGCAGGCATTCCTGGCGTTAAGGCTTATCTTGATTATATTGTAACGGGTGCAAGAAAAGAAACGTCAAAAACTAGTTTATTATGGGCGAACTTGTGCCCTGAAAATTATGTGCGAAAATATGGAAGAGTCCGCTAGAGCATTCCAAAATAAAAAAACTGTTCATCTGCCCACGCACCTTCTTCTTCTTCGCAGCTCCAACCCACACTGACTCTTCCCGAGAACAAGAGGCATGAGTCGTGCGGCCCCAAGCAGGAGTGCGCACAAGACTGTGGACGCTGATACCTAATAATGTCGGATAGCGTAAACAGTTGCTGTGGCATTAGTCCCCCTTCAAAATACGCATTGTCCCGATGTGCGATGGAGGAAGGCAAACAGAGAAAGGGAGCGTTTTCATTCCCTCTCATAATAGGGCTTCATACGAATGACGTGTACGACTTCTGCGCTGTTTTGCCGCTTTGAAGGGATGTGTCCAGCGGCGATGACTTCGTAGTTTAGGTCACTAATTCATCGGAGAACCTTATAGGGGCCAAAGTATCGACAAAGAAGCTTTTCTGATAGGCCGCGGCGTCGGAGTGGTGTCTATATCCATACTCGCTCGCCCGGGTTGTACTGAACGTTTCTGCGGCACAGGTTGTAGTGGCTTGCGTCCTTCTTTTGCTGTTGATGTATTCGATGTCGTGCCAACTGGCGTGCTCCTTCGGCCTTTTGTAAAAAGTCGTCAAGCTCAGATGGCTTGTAATTGTCGTTGTCTACTGGCAACATGGCATCGAGTGTCGTAGTGACAGTGCGACCGTAAACCAGCTGAAATAGTGTGACGCGGATGGTCTCCTGCACGGCCGTATTGTAGGCGAAAGTTGTGTATGGCAAGATTTTGTCCCACAATTTATGTTCAATGTCAACGTACATCGACAGCATGTCAGCGATGGTGCGGTTCAGGCGTTCTGTCAACCCGTTGGTTTGGGGATGGTATGCAGTGGTTTTCCTATGGCTGGTGTTAGTCATTGTAATTAAGGACTGCATCAAATCAGCCGTTAACGCTGCTCCTCGATCGGTAATTACGACGAGTGGCGCTCCATGGCGAAGAAGCAAATTCTGAACGAAAAACTTCGCGACTTCCATTGCCGTTCCTCGCTCAAGGCAGCCGGTTTCAGCATATCGTGTCAAATAGTCAGTCGCAACTATTATCCACCTTTTTTCTGATGCCGACATTGGAAACGGTCCAAGGAGGTCCATTCCAACCTGTTGAAATGAAGTCGCAGGTGGCTCTATAGGCTTGAGAAGGCCGGCTGTCTTGAGGGGTGGTGTTTTGCGCCTTTGACACTCGCGACATGTCTTGACGTAATGCTTCAAAGACGCTAGCAACTTGGGCCAGTAGTATTCCTGACGAATTTTGGCGAAAGCTCGACTCGCGTCCAAGTGACCAGCAGACGGTTCATCATGACAGGCTTCTAAAACTTCATGCCTCATGGCTGATGGTACAACGAGTAAGAACTTCTCATTGTTGCGTTCGAAATTCCTCTTGTAAAGTGCATTATTTCGGAGACAGAATGAGGATAACCCTCTCTTAAATACGCGAGGACCTTGTTCGTCGTGCCCTTCGAGATACCTTATTAATGGGAGCAGTTCAATGTCAGCCCGTTGATATTCGGTGATTTTTTAGGTTTTTATCACACAAAGAAGTGGGAAGTCCTCTTCTTCTGAAAGGGTCGAGTGGACTGGTGAACGTGATAAGCAGTCAGTATCATCATGCTTTCTGTCAGACCTATATACGACCGTAATGTCATACTCTTGGAGCCTGAGACTCCATCGCGCAAGCCGTCGTGTTGGGTCTTTTAAGCTCGCCAGCCAACAGAGTGAGTGGTGGTCGATGACGGCACGGAACGGCCTGCCGTAGAGGTATGGCCTGAACTTGCTGATCGCCCATATGACTGCCAAGCACTCTTTTTCGGTTGCAGAGTAGTTTCTTTCCACTTTTGAGAAGGTGCGGCTAGCATATGCTATCACTTTCTCTTCTCTATTTTGCCATTGCACCAGGACCGCACCTTGGCCAAGATTGTTGACATGTGTATGAACTTCCGTATCTGCGGTTTCGTCAAAGTGGGCCAGGATAGGTGGGGCTTGCAAACGTTTCTTTAGTTCGTTGGATGCACTGTCTTGTTTGGTGCACCAAATAAATGGCACGTCCTTTTTTGTGAGCTTTGTGAGAGGTTCGGCAATTTACGCGAAATTTTTCACAAACCGCCAATAATAAACACATAAACCCAAAAATCGGCGTACCTCCTTCTTGTCTTTTGGCTTCGGAAACAGCCCCACAGCGACAGTCTTTTCCGTGTCCTGGCCAACACCATGAGCGCTGATTACATGACCGAGGAAACGAAGCTTCTCGAATCCAAACTGGAATTTTTCTGGTTTGATCGTCAAGCCGGCTGACTGGGTAGCCTGAAGTACCGAACGTAGTCGCTCTACATGCCGTTCAAATGTTGCTGAAAACACCACAACGTCATCCAGGTAGACTAAGCACGACTGCCATTTGAGACCTGAAAGGACGCTGTCCATCATGCGCTGGAATGTTGCAGGCGCACAACAGAGGCCGAATGGGAGTGCTTTAAACTCATATAGACCATCCGGGGTTACGAAAGCAGTCTTTTCACGGTCCCTTTCGTCCACTTAAATTTGCCAAAAACCTCTTCTTAAATCCAATGAAGAGAAATACCTTGCGTGCCGTAGCCGATCCAACGTATCGTCAATACGCGGCAAAGGGTAGACATCCCGCTTGGTCACGCTGTTCGGCTTTCTGTAATCAACGCAGAATCTCAGCGTGTTGTCCTGTTTCCTTACCAGGACTACAGGCGACACCCACGGATTATTGGATGGCTGTATGACATCATCCTCCAGCAACTCTTTCACTTGGCTCTTTATGATCTCACGTTCCTTCGGGGATACTCTGTACGGATTTTGGTGTACCGGCATTGTAGCTTCGTCTGTTATTATTCGGTGTTTAACAACCTGGGTCTGCCGTACTTTTGGCGAGGTATAGAAACACCCGGTGAAGTCTCTTAGGAAGTCTTGAATGATTTTCTCCTCGGCTGGTGATAGATTTTTGCTGATTGCAACTCTTGCCACGACATCGGGCGCAGGTTCCGAAGTAGGTGGCCCTGACACCAGACAACATAAGTTCGTCACTGTTTGAAAACCGTGCAGGAAGGCGATAGCTGTGTCCTTTGCAACATGCTGAATTTCATTTCCGAAATTTGTGAGCAATACATTGGCACATCCACCACATAATTGAATAATGCCTCGAGCTACACAAATGCCTTTCTTGAGCAGTATTCCGATGTTTGAATCCGCTATACCTTCAGAATCAACGAATGCTTCATTTCTTACACCGACTATTAAGCTGCATCGTGGCGGCACGGTAACATCACAATTTATAACACGTAATGCAGTGTCTTCTGGCTCATTTGTGTCTATGGTCAGTTTGGTCGAAAAAGAGACACTAGGATTCTGCAGGTTTATTATAGCTCCGTTTGCTAGCAGAAAATCCATTCCGAGTATTAAATCTCTAGAGCATTCCGGAAGTACGAGAAAGTCAGCAACGTAAGTAGCACCTTGAATTCCAATTCTTGCGGTACATCTTCCCAGAGGTGTGATAAAATCACCCCCAGCCGTGCGTATCTGGGGTCCACTCCAAGGCGTCAGGACTTTCTTTAAATCCTTTGCGGCAGCGTACCTGACAACCGAATAATCAGCACCTGTGTCAACTAAAACCATAAAATCACGCCCGTCTACGGTAACGCGTAAGTCTGAAGAAATTTTGTCTTTACCTAATCTAGTTGTAGTGTTCCGCTCGTCGTTGGTGCACTGGGACCTTGACGGCGGATCTTCAGTTGGTCGGACATCAGCGGCCTTGCCTCCATAGGTCGCTGGCTTCAGTTTTCCTGATGGGGACTGCTTGAACGATAGTGTGTTGAGGTTGAAGGTGGAGAAGGTGAACTAAATTGTCGAGGGCTTGGTGATCGATTGCGAGCAGGCGCTGCTGGAAAGCAGCAGTTAGAAACAGATGGCCGGACAAGTAATCTTCCATTTCAACGGGTCTTTCCCCATTTCGGGGGCATGGCGCGTTTGGAGAAAACCCACGGAGACCAACTTGTCGATATGGGCACATTCTGTACAGGTGTCCCGCTTCGCCGCACTGAAAACAGAGAGGCATCCTGTCGGGTGTGCGCCACACGTCGCTTTTTCGTGGCCTCGAATAAGCTGGATAGTTTGAGCCACGTGAAGCCGGTTGGTAGCCACTGGGAGCTGCAAACGAAGCAGTATGCACGGCGGGCTGGCGCACGGCATCGGCGTAAGTCGGTACGGGGCGTTCCTGCAATTGCTGTTCAAGTCGAGCAGGCTGCGCATCGGGTTCGGCTTGAAGAATGGCGTGGCGAACTTCATCTCTGATCAGCGTAGTCAGAGACGAAACTGGCGTTGCGACTTGTCGGGGCAGCAGCTTCTGGAGCTCTTCCTTCACAATGGATCGCACCATTTCCCTCAATGCTTTGCTGCTGCTTCCCAGGTTTGCTGAGAGGACATCCGCAGGAACACTACTGGTATCATGATTGCAGTGACGGAAGCGCTGCTGCAATGCCCGCTCTATGGAGGTGGCTTCGTTGCGAAATTCAGCAACTGCACGAGGTGGGTTGCGTACCAAACCGGCAAAGAACTCCTGTTTGACACCTCGCATCAAGTGACGCAGCTTTTTCTCTTCGTTCATGTTCGGGTCAGCGCGTTTGAAAAGGCGGGACATGTCCTCAATACACATGCCAACGCTTTCATTCGTGCGCCGGTTTCTGGACTGTAGAGCGTTCTCCACCTTCTACCGATCATCAGTGCTGGCATATGTAGCTACAACTTGTCATCGGAATTCTTCCTATGTCGGTATGAACGTTTCGTGGTTTTTGTACTACGTCCTCGTTGCATCCTCCAATGCGATGTACACGCGACGCAGTTTCCTTGCTTCATCCCAGCCGTTGGTTTTCGCAACCCGCTCGAAGTGTTGTAACCAATCCTCCACATCCTCGAAGTTGTCACCGTGGAAGGGCTCAGGCATGCACGGTGGGGACAGAATAAGTTCCGATGATGTAACCTGGTAAGCCATCGTTCCGTTGTCTGTGGACGCCGCTTGTGTTGCCGGAGCACTGGGGAGGGGTGCGAATTCAGGCGGCTCTCCTCGGAGGCGGTGGCTCGAACGCTGGTGTACCGGAGTCAATTCGCCAGGTTCCAATCGTTGAAGATCGGCGCTTCGCTCTCTTGCACTAAGGGGGCTTCCAATCATACCCAGCACCGTCCACCAGAATGTAACGGGTGCAAGAGAAGAAACGTCAAAAACTAGTTTATTATGGGCGAACTTGTGCCCTGAAAATTATGTGCGAAAAGATGGAAGAGTCTGCTAGAGCGTTCCAAAACAAAAACTGTTCATCTGCCCACGCACGTTCTTTTTCGCAGCTCCAACCCACACTGACTCGTGCCCGTGAACAAGAGGCATGAGTCGTGCGGCCCCAAGCAAGAGTGCGCACAAGACTGTGAACGCTGATACCTAATAATGTCGGATAGCATAAACAGTCTCTGTGGCAATATTCTCATTTCCGGGCGTTACGCATCGGAGCATGCAGAAAGACCTAATGCTGTATTGGCACGCTTGCACAAAGCACAGGTAAGAGTTGCTGATGAATAATGGTGTTCATTGGCGCAAGGGTCATGTTATGGCCAAAGAGCGCCATGAACCATGATGAGGGAAAATCAATGCTGCGTTATTAAGGTAACATGAACAGAATATGAACACTGATAGTGTTACGTGGCTGTAAAGGGTTCTAAAATTTTACGTTCTGAGGCTGGTTAAAACTAAAAATAATAATAATATGGCGGTGACAAAAAACGCATGGAGGTGCGATAATGGCAATGATGGTGAAGCGGGCCATCGCTGCCGCGACCTATGTACAGTGGTCGAGTGACGGATCCCCTCGAAATGCGGGGTGAAAACTATGGACATCTTTTAGAAACCTGGAAAGTGATGGAAGTTTAAAAAGTGTATTTCTACCCATGAGCATCCCCGGATGTAGGAAGAGCTGCTGTCGGTAGGGTTGTAAAAAGGGCTTTCTTAGAGCATCTAACTCATTCCACTAGACGAGGATGTGAAAAACCGTAAGTTGTTCTCCACATCTTTTACACAGTGGTGCATCGCTGGCAGACAAAAGATATGAATGTGTAGAGTGTGTGTGTCCTGTTCTTAGCCTTGTAAGTATTCTTTTTGTGTGTCGTGATTTAAATAGTGGCGGCCAATTATAAAATTGCGGTTTAATAGCATGCAGTTGATTGTCTGTGTGTCTGTCCCACTCGATCTGCCAATGACCCCTGAGCTTTCGTTTTACAAAAGGTTTTAAGTCAAGTGCAGTGATTAGTATTGATGCATTGAAAGCGGTGTCATTAGCGCATGCAACCAGCTTGTTCGCCAAATCGTTTCCTTGTATTTCATGGCGCCTTGGCAACCAGCAAACAACGTCATGCTGTTTTGATGAATATAGAGTGCACAAAAGTGAGTATATCGACACTAGAACGGGGTTTTTGTGGTTTTTAGGAGTTTTCAGGTCTTCTACCACACTTAGAAAATCTGTGTATATTACCGCCTTTTGTAGTTTTGTCTGTTCGATGTGTTCTACGACCCCCAGAATTGCATAATCTTCTCCTTTGCATCACGATGGAGAACGCCGGCCTCTAACAAGCATTGGCCTACTGCTGCATATGTCACAGAAGTGTTGGACTTGGAGGCATTGGTAAAGAACTCGGGGCATGTGTATTTATGCTGTAGTTCGATGAAGTATCTATGAATATGTGCAAGTAGCACGTGCTTCGTGATTTCCAAGAAAGAGACATCACAGTCAATGAGCTGCCACTGCCATTGCGGAAGATATGCAGCAGGAGACATCAAACTGTGTTCGAGAAGTGACACGTCTGTTTCTTCGGCGAGGCTCCTCCCAAAGAGCGAGAAGGGCTGCCTCAACGAAACACTGTTCTGGAAGAAGCCATAATTTGACAAATCATTAGTAGTGAGATGATAGCGGTGTTGCTTGTCTGCTTTCACCTTCATAAAGTACAAAAGAGAC